>NC_073716.1:1537500-2172315 GCF_023634085.1 Falco cherrug
AGCTCAGGCATGGCTCAGGCACAGCTCGGGCATGGCTCGGCACAGCTCGGGCATGGCTCGGGCACAGCTTGGGCACAGCTTGGGCACGGTTTGGGCACGGCTCAGGCATGGCTCAGGCACGGCTCAGGCATGGCTTGGCACAGCTTGGGCACGGCTTGGGCACGGCTCAGCACGGCTCAGGCACGGCTCAGGCACAGCTCAGGCATGGCTCGGCACGGCTCAGGCATGGCTCGGCACGGCTTGGGCACGGCTCAGCACGGCTCAGGCAAGGCTCAGCACGGCTCGGGCACAGCATCGTCCGGCTGCCGGAGAGCTGGTTCCCCACCATTCTTGGGAGCGACGGAGGAAGCTGCGAGTGTGGAGCTGGGAACACTCGTGGCACGCTGCAAAGATCCAGTTGCTCCAGCGCGGGAAGGGTGACACTCACAGTGCTCATCCCGCGGGAGCATCCCTGAGGATGCAGGAGCCTCTCACTTCCTCCTCCAGCTCTCCAGGGATTTGGGCATGTCAGGCCTCGCCACACAGGTTCTGCCGTGCAGGATCCAGGTGAGATGATGCTTTTACTAAGGCCAAGAGGATGGCAGTGCTCCCCTGAGCGGGCAGCAGGATCTGGCCCTGAGATGGCAGGACGCAGGGACACGGGTGTAAGCCAGCCACGTGCTGTTTGGCCATTCTTGCAAAAATAAATGAATCCGTTGTTTCCCAGCAAGGCAGGAAGGACCTGCCAGGACGGGCTTTGGGGATGCAAACCCTCCGGGGTCGGGGTGGAGGGGTGGGGTGCCAATTAAGCACATGAGCATCTGGGCTGTTGATTATTTTTAAGCCAGGGATTATTTTTTAATTGAGGCAGCGCTGGGAGAGCAGCCTCGCTTACCCTCCACGGCTGGACGCATGCCGGGGGCTGCCCGTGGGGAGTGAGCACAACAGCCTGGAGGAGAGGAGGGAGCTGCCCAGATCCTCGCTCCCATCCCTGAACCTTGGCGACCACTCCTGGGGGATGCTGCCCACCGGGGCACTGGCAGCCAGACGTGATGTAGCCGTGAAGTCCCATGAGCGGGACCCTCCGTCCATCCCAGAGAAAACTGACATCCCTTTCCCAGGAGTTCAATCCCATCCAAAGGAGGGGACACAGCAGAGACAAAAGGCGTCGGGTCCCACGGAGCATCGCCGCCCCCCAGTCTGGTTCATCCCATGTCTTGGAGGCCCCTTTGCTGCATGCGATTAGAAGATAATTAGCACTCCCTAACAATTAATTCCTCCAACGCCGGCCAACAGCTCCTCGCCTACTCTCCTCCTAATCCGGTTTAGTACCAGTTGAGTTGCTACTCGTCGGAGTGGATCGGGAGGAAATGCATTTTTCCCTTCCCCTGGGACATTTCCAGGCTGTCTGACCTCTCTGGCCCTAACGAGCTGCTGCCAGACGAGGGGATGCGGCCGTGTGCAGGGGACGGGCGACGGCGCTGCTGGCCACGCTCTCAGGAGAGTCCTGGCACCAGGTGACGGAGGGGAGCCGTGGGCTTGTCCCAGGCTTGCCCAGTGTTTGTGACATTCAACATCTGCGACCGATTCCTGCAGTCAGAGCATCCGTATCTGTTCCCTACTTGAAATAAAAAATGCTGGTTTTTGGCTGAAGCAACGTACCGTCTGGGGAGCGGCCGCAGTGGAGGGGGTGCGATGGGGCAGGGTGAAGCAGCATCGGCTTGGGCGAAATCACCCTGCAGAAGGATTTGGAAAGTATTTCCAGAGATGGATCCATGCTGCTTGCCCACCTTTGGCTGCCCTGGCTGGGAGCACTGGCAGAAAATGGGTCAGTCGGGATGCTCGGCATTGCACAAGTTGGAAATAAGTGTCACTAAGGAGCTGTGGGACCCAGCTATTCGGGATGGGAAGGAAAAACCTGGAGTTGAGCTGGGGTGCTCAGTGGCAGCAGGGCACCCTGTGATTTCCTGAGTTTGGAGCTGATCTGGGGCACGTTTGGTGTTTGATTGTGCCAGAGGTGTTAGAGGACAGGATCTGGGGACCCGTGGACCACGAGAGCAGTGCCTGCAGCACCAGCCTCGAGGGCAGATGCTCCAAAGGATTTGCACCAACCCATCAGCCACCTCTGAGGACCAGCAGGTCCAAAGGGTCTATTTTAGACCCCAGGGTTGACATGGAGGTACATTATGTGCCCAGGGAGGCTGCACGTCCTGCTCAATTGTGCTTTTCCAAGGGTGTTCCCTGCATCCCATGGCTCTCAGGACTGGGCGGGTCAAAGCCCTGCCAGCAAGCATCAGCTGTGGAGGGGCTGCCAGTGCCACGGGCTTTGCTTTGCTGTGGCAGTCACAGCCGGGGGCTGCCCACACGCCGGGGTCCAGCAGCACCTGCCAGGCTTTGCCACGAGCTCAGCCCTCCGGCCGCGCCGCCTCGGCCTCATCCTGGCCCCCGAACAGGACCGGCTGGGCCAAGATCAACACCCACCTGGCAGGCGCCGCCGCGCTGAGGTCACTGCTTAGGGAAGAGGCTGTCTTGGCGTCTGCTGGCTCCTCTCTCCCCCGCGCCGGCAGCGGCAGCAGGGGAAGGCCACGTCGCTCTCCTCGAGCCGGAGACAAGGCGGGGAGCAGCCAGGACAGCCCCAGGCCCAGCAATGGAGAGGGCTTCCCCCCAGAGCCCACCGCCAGGCTCTGCGCTGGGCGGCGAGGGGTGGCTGGCAGCCCCCTGGCAGGGACGTGGGGCTTGACACTCCCCCCGGCACAGCGGGGAACCTGCATGGGGGTACAGTGGGGGGCTTGCCCCGAAGCACCAGTTTGCATTTGCAGCCTTCCCTCTGAGGCTGAGCGTGGGGAAACGATGGGTGGGCTCAGCTCTTCCATCGGGCACCCGGGTGATGCCGATGGTCCCGAGGGTTTGGCTTTGCCAAGCACTGATGGGGTTTGTGCTGGGAGAGGGGTCTCGCCGCTGGCTGGGGCCCCACCGAGCAGGGGGTGTTGGGGAGGCACCCTCGCCTGCGCTGTGGTTTGCTCCTCGCCTGAGCACAGAAACGCCGTGTTTAAGCTCAGCCCCAGCTTTGCTCGACACCCAGCTGTGGGCAGAAGGATCCTGGCCAAAAAGAAGGGCCGTTTCCTTGCCTCCAAACCGACCGTCCCCTCAGCTCTTGCGAGGAGCAGACGGGGCTCTGCCAGCTGCTGGGGACCCTCCAGGGCTTTGGGCAGCCCCAGACCCCCCCTCGCCCCCCTGCCCAACTCCACTGGCTCCAAGCACTGCAAAGAGGGGGTGGGGGGTCCCTTTGTGGGCGCCCCACACTGGGGCTCTCAGAGCTCTTTGCTGCTCTCTCTTCTGCAGCCCTTAAAAGTCAGGCAAGTTCAAGCTGCAAATAATTTATTAAAACCAGATGTGCTCGCTCAAAGCTGCCACGAGGAATTTCAGGGCGCTCCAGCCCTGGGAGGGCCAGCGCCGAGATCCCTGCCCTTCCGCCGCGGGGGCGAGACGGGGCTGGGGGCTTCCCGGGGAGCAGCGCTGCCCTCCGAGCCCGCTGCCTCTCCTTCCTCCCCGGCCTCCCCAGAGCTCCTGGAAAGGGGCAAAGAGAAATTCCAGCCATTTGCAAGAAATCTGCCTTTTAGAAAAACACTTTCTCTGCATGACTGGAGCAAATGAGCAGAGCCGGGTTGCCGAGCGGGAAGGGAAGGCAGCTGGAGAGCGGCGGAGGACAGCACATCCCGAACGGCATCTTCCCCCAGCCAGAAGCAGGGATGGGTCCGGGAAGCAGAGATCCCACCCTGTCCCACGGCCCTTTCCAGCAGGAGCAGCCTGGTCCAGCGGCCACGCAGTCAGCCCCAGATGCTTCATTTCCACCTCTGCCACTGCCATACCCGGTAGCCACAGGCACGTGCCCTTCCACCTCTGTCCCTCGCCGGTCCCTTTAGCCTGGAGAGGTTTTGGCACCAATCCCGGCCGGTCTCCTGGGTTTGGGTGCGAGCGGGTGGATTTTCAGGATTAGCAGGATCTGGGATGAGCCAATGCTGAACAAAGCAGGTTTTGAGCCCTGAATCTCACAATCAAGGCCAAGAGCGAGGAGGTTGCCGACACGGCAGCCCATGTCCTGCGGACCCGAGCCAGCACGTGCTCATGGCTCCCGCACAGCTGGTGGCTTCGGTCAAGAGAGGACGGCGCTGAGCAGAGCTCAGGGGGTTTTTCTTCCCGTGAACCCAAACCAGAGCCAAGCACCCCGGCCTGCGTTGCCTGTGGCTGCTCGAGTGGGGATGGGAGATCTGACCTGCACGCCAGGCCAAGTCTCCTCGTCTTCACCCCGCCGCCCCCCACAGCATCCCAGTGTTTTTAGCCCCACCTGGACCACTGCTCCTCTCTGCCCCATCCCTGCAGCCCAAGTAACAGCGGGTGGGAGGGCAGCTCTGGGCCAGGGCTGCCTGCGGGCTGGTGAGGCTCATCCCACACTGGTGGGGCAGACGGTGGCTGACGTCTCTTTTCAGACTTTACTGGATCAACACGAAGCACGGAGCCCCCCCCTGCGCTGACCCAGCAGCTGGCCAGCGTTTGGAAATGAGAGGCAACAGAGCAATAGAAGGACGGAGGGAGAAGAAAGGCTGCAGCAACCCATCCCATGGCAAGAGGCAGAGCTGGGAGTGAAGAGAAGACGGGACGCGCACAGCGCTGGCAGCGGCGCACGGCTCCTTAGCAGACAGCACGCGCCAGCGGCTTTTCCCATCCCTCGCGCCCCCACGCAGTTAATGCATGAAATAAGAGCGTGTCTCAGCCCCGGTCCCAGCTCCTGCTCCCCCGCCCGGCACAGACAATAGCGTCCTTGTGGCCAAGACGCCTGTTCCTGGGTGAGAATGTGGTGAGGGGAGGCTGAGCAGCTCCGCGTTTGCTTGGCCTCTCACCCCCACCCAGGGCGATGGCTCTGGAGCACTGGCTGCCCCAGGGGCAGCGCCGGGGTGAAGCGGGGACTTGGGCACAGCCACGTGCGGCGGTGGAAATTCAGCGTCACGTGCAAAGGTTCCTCGGCGTTTGGTAGAAAAGGTGACTCCGGTCTGGGCGGGAGTCAGGGCTGCACCGGGTCCCACGTCCACACGCTGCAAGTCCCCTCTCCCACTCCATGCTGGGAGCGGGAAGGTTTGAGTCAAGGCTGCTTGAGCCAGGCTTGCGTAGCACCCAGAAAATACCATCCTCCGGCAGCAAACCCCAGGGAGACACTGGCAGCGGGAGCAAACCTCGTGCCGAGGGTTTGCCAGGTCGCAAAATAAACTGGGACTGGCCCATTTGGCAGGAGGCAGCTCATTGCCTAGCGTGCCTCCTAACCGCTAACGCAGGAGGCGAAGCATCCAGCGAGGCAGCCCCTCGGTCAGTCTCTCGTTCCCGCTGGCGTCAAGCTGAGCGCGTAATCCCGCACGTACCCCCGCTCCCGGGCACGCCACGCAGGCGCGGTGGGTGCCTGCCCCCGAGGCCCGGCTGCCGCCGCAGGATGCTTGTGCGCTCGCTGCCGAAACGCTGCCGCCACCTCCCCCTGCCCAAATCTGTGTCGCATCATCAAAACTGGCACAGGGGGCTGAAAAATAATCAACTGCAGCAGCGGGGAGGGAGCCGAGCTGCTCTCGGTGTTTGGTTTCACTCGCGCTCAGCCCAACGCCGACTTCAAGTGCAGCGAGGGTGGTGTAGGCTGCAGAGAAGCCCCGATCCCCGCGACGACTCCTCAATCCCCCCCGACTCCCCCTCGGAGGCAGCAGGCTCCAGGGGGCTGCCGCTGCCCAGCTCCATGGGGGGGCCACCCCGCACTGGGGCTGTGACACACCGGCAGAGGAGCCGGGCGTGTGAACTGGTGCTCCCCAGTTATTAGTCCAGATATAAGCAAACTCGACATCTTCAGCTGCCAAGGTCCTTTTTAATTTTCTATTGTATGTTTTTTTTAAAGCTGACAAGGCTCAGCCGTAAGAAATTAAAGGAGCCGAGTTTCTCATCACTGCTCAGCACAGTTACTCTGGGTGACTGAGGCTGGAGCCTCGGGCACCCGTGCGCTGGGGAGCAGCCAGCGGGTTGCAGCCACCAGCTCCCGGCAGAGACAGCCAGGGCACAGGAGTTCAACACCGATTTTCATCAACAGACACAGAAAAGGTGCATTTTGTGTCCTGAACATCTATAGCTTCTAAAGGCAGCTGCTACTCTACTGGAAATGAGGGACAAACCCACCTCGAATGTGTCTCGACGTTCCACAACAAGATCGATGCCAGTAATTAAATAAGACTTTGTAATTTTCAGCAATTCCCCCCTCCGAGGCAGAAATCTCACTGCTCTGAGCTGCTGAACGCAGCCCTCCTCCATCCTTCCTCATCTTGTCTCATGTCAACTCCACGCAGCCACTGCAAGAGAGCTCGTGCCAACGCTACAAAGAGCAGAACAGTAAGAGCCGAGCAAATCGGTTTCTTAAAACTTATTTTAATATCCATGTCTCATCTGTTGGGTAGAGCCAAAACAGTCTGGCCTGGTTTAAGTTACAAATTCTTCATACACTTTTCTTTAAGTAAATGAACAGTGTGGCAATAGGGTCTGTTATTGGAAGTGAAACCCATATTAACAAGGAAGGTGTCGCAGCCAGAATTCTACCAGGGTTCTTCACTGCCATCAGCCTCAGGAAAGGCCAACGCTGTCCCCACGCCCCTGGATGGGTGTCGCACAGCAGGAATAAATGCATCTGACACAAAACTAATCACACCCACAGAGATAGCACACACTGTATGTCCAAGAAACAACGGGACCGGGATAGAAAAAACCCTTTTAGAATTCTCCCCGATCTGGTGGACAGACACCAAATCATCAGCTTCAGCAAACGGGATGAAGCATCAACCCTGATTGCGCCTGACAGGCTGAATAGACAAGTCGAAGTGCTGTTTGCTAAATAGTTAACTTCTGGAACAGAGCAGCAGGGATGGAAAGGGCTAAGAAATTATGGCTGAGGATTTAAAGATGCAGTATTTCTTTTCTTTGTTTAAAATACTACAGTTTAGAGACCACCTTAATGCACCTGCAAGTGAATACATCCAATTAAAAGCCCAAGAGTCACTACAAAAACAGTAAGAAAAATCAAAGCGGCAGAGTTCTCCACTTCCCAGGTCCATCGCCTGATTTCAGCAGACTCCTCCATTTTTCAGTTTACTAGAAGTTCCTGATCAGGTTTAAGCATAATACTTGCAGACGATGGCTTACAATAAGGCAGACAAGCAGTAGTTCTCTCTGAAAAGTGCACAATGGAGAACATCGCTTGCCACAAGAACGCCATTTGGCTACCAAGCACCCCAAAACCAGTCCACGTGGTGCCGGAGCTGCGGGTGCGATGCTGGAGGTGACGCACGGACAGCCCACGCCGCAGCGGTCTGGGTACCGGGTTCGGAAGTGCGCTCAGGGTCATGTGTTTTTTAAACACCACCCTGAATACAGTGTACCGCTCGGCTCCCTACCGACACAAGCCTTGCTTTTGAACACTGCATCTTTAAATATTTCTGGCTATGAACTCCTGCCACATGTTAGGAGCACTCCAACCTGGCTGCCACATGTTCAAGTGCTGTGCTTTTTGTATGTGTTTTCAGTTTTCCTTCAATGTGGGGGGAACAGGGGGCAGAGCGGGGACAAGAGGCTTGCGTTTCACAGCAGGCAGGATCCCGCCGAAGGGTGTGAGACCCTCCAGACTACAGAAGGGAGACAAAAAAAAAAAAAAATTCGGGTGTTTGCTCCCTTCAAGAACATTATCTCATCCCCTCTCACTTGAAATCGGATGCAGCGATGGCAGCAAGTTAGGAAAGTCAGCAAGTTTTAGAAGGTAAGTGTTAAGGGAGAGGAAGCTTTGCTGCCAAGTCACCTAACCGAGAAGAGCAGACAAGTCTTCAGCTTTGGATTTTTGTAAGATGAACAAGGTATGTACAGTACTGCGTGAGCACAGATCACACCTGTGATCAGCTGGGCTGTGCTCCGATTCTTTCCCGTTCACTGCCTGCCTTTTCAACAGTCAACAGGTATCACACTCACGAGAGCAGAGAGCACGTCGTGAACATGTCAGGGTGTGTTTTCAAAAAGAACAGCACTTCAAATAAATTAAAAAGGTGCAACCGTTGAGAGCTACGAAGCAGCAGCTGAAAACCTTGTGGCAGTCTGAGCTGTGATCCACTCTGATCACAGGAGATCTACGCAAGCCTGTTCTCCTGTGGGCTTCAGCGCCCTCCTGAGAAGGTGAATTGTATTCATGAGGCCACCCCAAGGGAGCAGAAAGCTGCACCATCCGCAGAATGGACACTGCCATGAGCCTGCTAATACGGGTTTCACTTTGAGACCAGAAAACTGTTTTCTTCCAAAAAATTGTTATTTTTAAAAAATTGAAATTAATTAGGGGTAAAACACTAACTCTAGTGCCATGAACAGGCAGGATCAACTTTTTTCCCCTCCAAAGGGCAAAGAGTCATATACCATCCCCAGCTGAACCTTGGTGCTTCGAGCTTTTCAGGAGATGTTACCTAAACTTTATTAAAAGAAAAAGAACAATGTTTAAATATCAACACTGGACTAGCCCAGTCTTTCTCCAAAGTCCACATTCTTCATATGAAGCACACACGGCGTCCTGGATTCCCCAAGGCTGCATGTTCAGAAGTTCACAGTACATGGAACCATGTCTTTTTGTATTTTCTTGAGTTTCCCCTCCTTGCTCAGAGCAGCCACCCTTTTGTGGTCATTTACTGGATAAACCTCAAGCCATCTCCTATCCACATGGCTTGGCCTAGATGCCGAAGGTTTTCTTGATGAGAGTTGATGTCATGCTCTATGGATGGAAAAAAGCAAGAGAAAAAAAGCACCTGGTACAGGTTTCTCGAGACCCTTGCGGATTCCTCTATTCCAAAGCTGTTTCTGAAAGTCTTTTTGCCGGTTTCTCAAGCAGTTTTTGGCCTATTACTCTGTCTCAGTTTGAAGAGCTATTATTGGATGATCCAGAGGTTGATGCAATCGCAGCTCCAGCTGGGCTGCTTGTGGATACAGATTTGCGGATGTGAGGCAGCAAGTACGGGTCACAGGCCAGTTGCTGGACATCTATCCGATCCTCCTTTCGGTAGGCCAAACAACGTCTGATAAACGCCTGCAGATACCCCAAAGGCAAAACGAGAATTAGCAGACGGACAGAAATAGGAAGCTTTACCAGAGAACTCTTCAGGCACGGGGGCAATCTGACAACCCCAGCGCTTGAAATTCCTTCTGCAGTGACCACAGAGACAGCCCGACTCCTACACCAGAAGCTCATCTTTTATCAGGAGAACGCGCGGGCAGAGGCACGCACCGCACTCTGTTCAGTCCTCAGCCTGACAGCTACAGCAGCGCAAAGCCACCGAACGCGCTGCAGGAGGCAAGTGTCAAACACGGAACTCCTGCTGGTTTTAGGGAAACCAAGAGGATGGAGCTGCCAGTGCCGACCCAACATACACAGCGTGATCAAACTCGCTGCAAGATTTACCTTTGCTTCTGGTGTGACTACTGGCTTTGGAGGGAACTGCACCTCGGTAGCTTTCAGAATTGTGTTCTCCTGCAGAATGTCTTGTTGTGACTGGTTGTGACCAAAGGGCTACCAAAAAAAACCCAACAGAAGACAGTAGTTAAAGTTTTAAGACAGGCCTTAAAAACCCCCGTAATTCTACTCTTTTATCATCGCTTGACATCAGTATTTTTCTGAGCAAGCAGCTCACAAATGCTGTGAGGGTGCTGCAGATTCCAGCCAGATGAGGACACATTGCTCCTGACCTTAAACTGAACAAAAGGGATGAAACTGGAACATGTCTGGGGTGTCTCCAACTCTGACAGGAATGGGATGGGATCGGAGCAGGCCTTGCTTGGGCTGGGATCTCCCTGATGTGCCAGTTCAGCAGGTTGGGGAAAATGAAAAGTGACAGTCCTGCAAACATGTTAAAGTTAGCCACAGCCCCGGGGCATGTCAGGGTCCTGCTGCCAACAGGCAGCTCCTACAAATTCTCACATTCCTTCTTGGGCTTTGGTGGTGGCGTCAGTATGTCTAAATGTGACTCGACACTGGTGTCTGCTCCACCTGGAGCTCCCATGGATGTTTTGGAGGGATTAACTGCGCTGGATAGAGCGCTCTAGACAAAGAGTTAAGTCTCTTTCCAGACCTAGGTCAGCTTCAGCACACACAAGAGGGCCTTCCTCTATCTAAGCCAACAGCAGATTCACCCACTTCAGTCCCTGCTGCGCTGGTTCCACCGTCTGACTGACAACACTAAGCAACACACCACGTTTCTCAGCCCAGGCTTTCACAACACTTGCAGCAGCAGGCTCCACAAAGGCTTAGTGCACTGAAAGCATCACAAAACAACGCCAGACCAAGAACCTCAGGTGTCTGGCCCTGAACAATACACTTCCCATAACGGCCTCAGTGGGAACAAGCCCAGTGGAAATAGATTTATCTGCAGAATACTGCTCTGAAGGAAGTGCCACGTAGAGCAAAACACAGCCTAGTGAATTCTCCCCACTTCTCCCCCATTAGATCCACCTTGGAGCTGACAGCAAGGAGACAAGGCGGAAGGAAGCACCTTCTCAGCCTGGGGAGGAGAAGGAAGCAGAAGCCAGGGCTGCCTCCCAAAAGGTTTGGGAATCACCACTAAGAAAGGACTTAAATGCAGTCTTACCTTTCTGCCATAGAGACACTGATAGAAGATGACTCCCACTGACCAGACATCAACTTTATTTGAAATCTTTGGAGGTTCTTTCCCAACCACAAAACATTCTGGTGGCAAATACCTAATTAGAAGGAAGCAACAACAGGTTATGAGCAGCATCTTCAAATACTTTTCATCATTTTCTTTTGAAAGGAAGGAACAAGGTTCTGCGATCAGATACTGGCTTAGGACTTGAGGGACCCAATCTCATTCTTGTACATCTTTGGACCACAATCACAAATGCAGACCCCTTCTGGGAACAGTGACCCCAAGACTCTCCAGATACCCATGGTCTGAGCTAGTCAGCACGGTCAGTTTCTTTTCACCGGAGCACATAAAATAACTCCATTTTCTTTGATCTTCGGAACTGGTATTTTTTGTTAAAAGGGGTTGGCCAACAATTCCACAAGAGAAACACAGAGCCAAAATACATATATCTAGAAATACAACCCCAGATGCCACGTCCTAGTTAAGAGACACTCAGCCTTGCTCAAACTACAGTTAGTTTCATTTTTAGGAACAGAATAAAATTGTACAATACAGAATGCCTTAACAAATGTTCCCATACAACTGTTGCCCATAGTGACAGTCTGCAGCTTAGGTGCCATCAAAGAATCGCTTTCAGTGGCACTCACCGTAGGTCTTGCTCTCAGCCACGGGTGACACAGTGACAATACTTGGCAGTGAGGATAAAGTATTGCTGAAAACGCCTTTCACATGACACCCAAAAGTGATGTACATCTCACAGTGCTGTCTGTAGCCAGAGCATCTTTTGAAAGAGCTGACTATGGATTTTCACCTCCTTATTTCAGTGGCAAACTCTTTCCATCTCCCTGATGTACCTAAATTTCCCGACAGGCACGGTTTTCTCCTCCTCCTCGCCCGACTGTCAGACAGTGCCATTATGGGCTGTGAAACGGCTGCCAAGCTCCACTCGCCATCTCAGCAGCATGCAGCATATGCAGTTTTTCACTAGGCCTTTTGTATAAGAGTTTTCAAATATATAAACGCTAACCCACTGAAAAGTAAAAAGCTGTCAGCCTCATAAGGAGCTGTGTGACAACAAGAGCAGTTTCTAGGGTCTTAAACCTCCAGTGTCTCAAGCTGTCACAGACAATGGCAGCACATATAGACCTGACATAGATCCAAAGCTATTTATAAACTGTTCTTGATCTGCAATTTGCAAATGCCCCAGGTGATGCTTACCAGTAAGTACCAGCCCCCTGTGATGTCAGTTCCATGCCATCAACAGAGTTGTAGCTGTCATCATCCATGATTTTGGAAAGTCCAAAATCTGTGATTTTTATCTCTCCACATGCAGTACCATTGACTAGAAGAATGTTACCTAGAACAGAGGAAGGAAACAGCCTCTTAGGATATACATCTAACAGGAAAACCCCCAGGAATAAAATTGCATTGTACTCTGGCACTCTGCACAAGAGGACAAGGAACCTACACAGTGAGCTGCAGCAACCCCAGGGGATGTTTTACTACCCAATACCCTGAGCTCCAGAGACAACTCAACTCCCACCAAGCGCTAGAACCGATCTACCCATCCTGGAATGACCCAGTGGCACGACATTACTTGCAGCCTCCAGATTCTGAGCCCTATTAGCCAAATGAGTTTGATGCCCGTGCTGTTTTGACCCCTCCCAAAGGTCCCGTTGGAAGGGCAGGTCAAAAGGGAGGATTAAGGAGAAAAGTACACATACACAGTTATGACTCATTCTGCCCAGAAGTCCTGACTTGCCCTGGCCTCTCAACAAGCCAGAAACTCTCTCCTTCCTGGCAGTGCTCCCCAGTGGCTTTCTAAGCTCAAAAAGGACAATTACTGCTTAGGCAAGAGTCTTTTACAAATCCATCAAGGATCAAGAAGTCAGATCATCACTGTTTTTCTCAAAGCCTACAATAAAGCAGCAGAATCGTGCGTGATGGCAGTGGATGAATCACAGCTTTAGACAACTGTAGGCAGAGCTCTGCAGCATGCTCAGACAACATGAGAACAGTTGGCAGCTGGGGGAAGAAACAGGGTCACTAGAACTAGTGCAACAGCACCACCTCCCGTAAGATTCCTCATGCTGATGCAATAAACCACATCACATACCAGTTACACAATGCTGATGAAGTGCCACCAGTATAGGGAGACAAGCCAGGGATAACTGCCCGAAGAGATGCTGAGTTTTACTGGACTAGGAAAAAAAGCTATGCAGCCAATCGGCATCAACTGCACCCCCCCCCCCCCCAAAAAAAAAAAAAAAAAAAAGAAAAAAAGAGCACCTCCATTTCTCCCCTCGTGACTCTGCCCAATGGCAAAGGGAAATCTGCAGCAACACGTGGAGGGGACCCTCTATGGGACAGACATTACCAAATTCAAAGGCAGACCTGCATGGCTTGACCGTATGTCCTCAGCTTTGGGAGCTGCCACATGATATGAAAAACCAAACGCTTCCAAGTAAGCTTCTGTCACCAAATTTTCAGGCAGATGATTACAGGAAGAATAAGCCAGTAAAATGGGGACATGAAAACACACTAGTAATTGTGGGAACCTTTTATGAAGCAATAACAGAAGCTCTCAACAGCAGACTACAAGCAGGACATTAAGAAACCAAACACAGACACTTGGTGGTTCAAGGGCTCGTTCTGAACAAGGAGGCTACTTTTTCTGGAATGTGACTTCCTTGTTTTATGTTGCAATCCTGGGAGACAATACCCTTTTCACAGCATGCTCCATGCATTTTAGTTTGTTTCTTGTTGCAAGTTACTTTTCCCAGACAGCCCTGTCTCCGTTTTGCTGTCTGACCAAAGCAAACTTCCCCATGTTACTTACAACCCATTACCTTTAGTCAGCATCCTTAAGCACACCAGCTAGCAGCACAGCATACCTGGTTTAAGGTCATAGTGTATGATGGGAGGTTTGATTTCGTTTAAGTATTTTAAAGCATTCACAATCTGCATGATAATGGATCGCGCCTCTTTCTCCGACATTAATTTGTGCTGTTTCAGGTAGAAGTCCAGATCATTTCCCTCACAGTATTCTAACACTGTACAAAACCTGAAGGCAAAACAGGAGTTGTTGCAATTAAGGCACCCGATACAGACAAGCAATAACAAAGCGTTCTGGTTTAAGACTCACCTATTTGGTCAGTATTTTAATTTAAGAGTCCTCCAGCCTATTAAACCCTTTCTAAAAATAAGCTACCAGGAGCACAGTCCTCAACCCCCAACAGTACAAAGGTCAGAGATCCCCCATGAAGTGCTAGATCCAGAAGGGGAAAGCTCCATCAGCTGGGGCATTTGCCCAGGCCAACACAGAGTAGGATTTACTAGTAAAGCACCACATCTGACATAATACAGCATACTGGTTTGCGAGCTAGTGTATCTAGAATACCAACGTATGTTGAAACTGCACCAGATATCTCTGCAGTACAGTCTGCTGCACTGGTGGGGACATTCTCTGGACTCTCCTCTAAAGTTTTAAGGGACCAAATACTTTGCCTGTAGTGAACGGGTCAACCCAAGTCAAAGGACATGGCAACGTAACTTACGAGTCAGTATCCAGCGAAAAGTAGTCATATAGCTTAACTATTCGAGGATGATCCAGTTCTTTGTGAATTCTGTACTCTCTACACGCGTGTCTGAAAATAGGAAAGTCTGAGCATTAGTCATACAAGTGACTTAATTCTAAGTTCTGCAGATAGCGAACTCAGACATACCACACAGCAGTCCAATCAAACCCATGCACATTATTCAGACAGCTCAGGAAAAGGCAAGCAAGTGAGGAAATATGCAGAACAGCTCTTAAGAACCACAGAATCTCAGTGCATCTCAAATGCTGGCAATACTACAACATAACTACTCTTGAATAATGGTACTGCTTGCCAAATTAGAATAACCTCATAATAAATCACTAAGGGATCCAAGATAGCTGAATACAAAAATCAGCAAGTTCTAGAAAAATTCCATGATGCTCAACAGCCCAGCTTTCAGGCTTCAAATAGAGTTTAGTTTGTCCCAGGGACTTGTTGGACAATTAACGTCACAGTGTTACCTTTGAAGCTGTCAAGAAGGCCTGGCTGCCATTCTGCAGAGTTTATCTAATCCATGGCATTAGGGAGCAAGTGTTACCAACACCAAAAGGTTTCCTGTACCTCTCCTTCTAGGCCATGACATACATACAGCCCTAATCATCTGTGAAAGGATTAAGTATTCTAGGAAACAAAGGGAAGGGGAAGGCTTTCAGGGAGCACAATGCAGGTGTGTAACCTGGAAAGTGGGCACAAACAACTGTTTCCCACAAGAGTAGAGCTTGGACATTTCAGAGAGAGGAAGCCACTTTTAACACTTTCTTCACAGAACGCTACAGGTGCTTTCAAACCTTGTGCCATAGTGCTTATACAAAACTCTGTGTGTGTCCACGAGCATGTTTAAAACGTCTCTAATCTGACCATAACTTTTGCAAGTAGCTACCGGGACAGAGAGTGACTTCTGAAATGTGTTAAAACACAGGAAAAAATGGCAGCCTGTTCACTGACACCGGATAACCAAATGCAGGAGGAGTTTGGAAACATGGCTGCTTTACAGCCTTACTTACTTGTGATAGTTTTCTTTCTTCTCATCTCGCCAGTTTTTATTTAACTGGTGTATTTTCACAGCTACGTATCTCTGTTCTGTTAAATCAAATGCCTGCAGAGAGAAGAGCTGAAAATCAGTAGGAATCACAACTTCAAATTAATATTGCAAAAACAGACAAGCTCTAACAAACCAATATCCCCACCCAGGAAATCAGCATTACGACATACTGAGTGAAGAGCAAACACACATTTTGATGTAATTAGTTTCACTAATGAAACCAAGCAACTCTGAAAACAATTGAATATTCTGTGCTTTGATCTGACCTTCCCCCTTGGGATTTAACTAATGCCACATTTATTCTGACATTTTACCACCAGAGCTATAATGGGATCAGAAAGGCCAAATTACAAAAATACAGACAGTTAATCACACTGGGAAAGACCCTGCTATTATTCCCCCAAGCCCCCTAACTCATTTTCTGTGCTCAGCTAAAAAAAAAAAAAAAAAACCAAAACATACAGAGTTTTCAATGCTTTGTTTCGCATTGGTAGCTCAGCAATATGTCTTGGAACATAATGTTTCAGCTTATTTAGAAGCTGGAGAATTCAATGGCAGAAACGTGTAAATCTTACGCTGCATTTTTCCCTCCAGCTTCTTGCTATTTAGTCAGTCTTTAAAGAATGGACCTCTGGAATTGTGCTCTGCTCATGGAGAAATGCAGAAATTTTTTACCTTGCCTGAGAGCACCAACAGCTAATAATTTATAGGACGGGGCAAAATCCTATTGTATGTAGACAAGGATAATCTGTGTCCCTCTCAGAAGTTGCATACTTAACTCCTAATGCTTAATAGATTGGCCAGGACTCTGGAGAAAAAGCCTTAAGCATTTCTTTGTTTTAGTAACAGTTACAACTCTTAAGCGCGTGGTCAGGTATGAAACTTTCATACCCTCTTGCTTTCATCTGTGGAGCCAAAGCTTTCTGCTTAGTCAGCAAAGCCTCCAAAGAGAAATTCAGAGTACTTTCATGTAGCTTTTTTTTCACTACCTGAGCAGTGTAGCCCCTCTAGTTTAGATACCTACTGTCATACTGCATCAAAATAATACATCGCTGTGAAGTTCCCAATATTTGCATTGGCATAGTTATTTTCATTCTAGCCAAATTCAACATGAATTAAAAACTACTGAGTACAGAAGGGGAATATTTAGAACTGGAAAGGCTCTAAGCATACCAGTCAAAGCACCAGAGTACCACAGGTCTTGGCCATGCAAGAGTGCTGACACACAAGTAATCCTCAGTTCCAAGGAAGTCCCAAGATGACACGCACACACCCCCCCCCCAACCCTCAGTCTGCTACTTTAGAGCATAATATGAAGACACAAGGAAAAAAAGCCTTCTACCCCCAGGAAACGAGGCTTTGCTCTTATTATTGGAGCCATTTTCTCTTATTTACAGTGACACTCAGACTTGCTATGTCATACTCCATATAACTTAGCCACTTAAGGTATTTGTGTGTAGCACTTGAAGAAACAACCGGTTTGCTTCTCTGTCCTGACAAAACTTGCAGACTTGGTGCAACATTTTCTTGAAACATACATTGCAGGAAATCTGACCTCTGAGGACAGGGGCAGAACCTAAAAATCTCAAGTCTGCTGTCTAATGCAAGCCAGATGCAACATGTGCTTTGTCATGTCCCTTCTTCCCTCCACAACCACACACACCACTGAGAAAACAAGTGTAAAAATTCTGCTTACTGCAATATTTCACTGCAGATTCAGATTACACCACAGATTGCCACTTCAAATTTACCTTATATACTTCACTGAAGCCGCCTCTACCCAGAAGATGTAGCAACAAATATCTATCATTTAGCGTTGGATGGTCTTTAAATCTGGCGAGAAAGACATCATTTAAGAACACTGACAGAAATAATGCAATCTACTGCACAATAAATGGCAGCTACTATGCAGCTTAGAAACAACATTTTTGCATTAAACCAGAAAAATATTAAAGTTGTGTTAATGACTGACAGATGTGATACTATGTCATCACTTTGCACTGATTAAAGACTATATAATGGTACCTTGATATACCTGGAAGCCTTTGTCTTACATGGACTTCAAGTTGTACCACTGTGCCACCCCCTATCAAGTGACATGTTAAGTCATAACACTAATTTTAAAAAAAAGATTGTTCCCCATTACAAAGGGGACAAATAAAAGATTATTAGACAATTTTGTCCCTGAACCCCATGTGCTTACTGTGAATTATCTTCATTGTGTATCCTTTTTAATTCCCTGATATGTAGATTTCTAACCCTCTCTAGCCGTTCCAACTCTGCCTGGATCTCTGCTTCTTCCTGTACAAGGAAAAACCAAAAGGAGAACACAACACTGTGTAAGACAATGCAGTTAGCATTTCCACCTGATTTATGGAACACAAATGCAATTCCACTTGTGAAGAAGTTATTTGTAAGTAACTTGTTTGGGAGATCAGAGAGATGGTCATGATCAACTAAGAGTCAGGTGGAAGATGACCGGAATGAAAACTGACTGGGCAGTTTTGTTTACACCTAACAGAGACAGGAGCAGAAACACCTTTACACCTTCTCAGTTTTAAACATTTTCTGTAATTAAGAAGCATTGTTGCTCTGGTCCTGCTCCTTCCCTGATTAAGTGCTATGCAGCTGTTTTTGTAGGAACTCAGCCTCTGCTGGGACAAGAGAAAGAGGACTGCCCTCAGAAGTAAGGGACACAGATATCATGATGCCACATGGGGATCAGGCAGCATGAGAAGAGGACAATTAGTGGTACGTGGTAGAACACGTCAGAATGTAACATACAGCCACGTGAACTTTTTGATACACTGTTCATAGAGTTGGAAGTTGTAGTGCCCTCAAACATGGCGCCAGAATTCACATCACTGGACAGGGCTGCAAACCTCAATTAAAGTGTGCGCCTTGAGCAGTATTATTCAGTATATATGACTCAAGGGACACAGTTACCCATTTGTCTTGTGACTCTTGTTCCTTCCCCTCTCAAATTGTTCTATTTTTAGACATATAGAATGAGCCAGTTTCCAAAAGTGGAGAAGGATAAGCACAGCTTCAGACAATGCCACGATCCCAGAACATTACTTCATTTTCCATTAAGGTCCATTTCCAAATGGATTCCTTTGTTCCAGAGTGACACACTACATGCCAGCGTAGATGGACCTGCAATTAATCCACTCTAGCAATGTGGAAGCTGTAGAGCAAGCATGCCTTTAGCATACTCCTGCCCGTATCACTTATCTTTGTTCACAGGTCAATAAAACACAATGGGCAGAGTGCCAGCAGATTCCATGTGTGCATTAACTTTCCCTTGCCACTGAAAATAACAAGCAGTACAGTAGCATTAATGAGGCCTTGCATTCAACTTGTGTGTCAAGGTTACAGGAAAAAAAACCACAACTAAGTGTAGAGCTCAGGCACCGCCTAAGAAAAGATGGGGGACTGCAGCAATGCATTTGCATGCTTCCTCTTTGTTGCATATGGGAAAGAAAACTCCTTGGCCTTAGCAGAGATCACAGCTAACCAGGAAACGGCAGGAGACATCTATTTTTCTTTTTCAGTACTTCATCTGTTGAAGCGTCCCAGAAAACTTATTTATAGGTTACTGCAATCACTTTAAAGATAACCAAGAGCTTATCTAACTATAACCACACTTGCAGGTGCAGTTCCTACTGAAGCCAACGTATTTGAAAACAAACGTGCATTACAGCTACCTAAACAGTACCAGTTTCCAAAAGCTCAAGAGATTTTATTGGGCTGTTACTGATAATGCTGGTTACTTGATATTGCAAAGAAATGGGAAAGTCAACGATAGCTGCAGGTTTTGTTGTGTTCTTGTTATTTTCTTCCCTTGGTCCGTCCCTTCTTATTCCCCCATTATCAGACACGTACGGAGCCCAGCACTAGGCAGGTCACAGTGACAGAATAAGATGCATCAAAACAGTGGAACTTCCTGCATGAAATCATAACCGTAAGGACACAGAAATCTATCTATTCAAGCAAAGAACATCTTTCCTGAACACCACTGCCTTAGAAAAAATTATTACAAAATCCTGGCCATTTCTTTCAAGCAACAAAAGCCTCACAATTATTAAACAAACAGTAGTGACCCCTACAGAGAAACACTATTGTTCGCAGAACACTGAATCTTAATGCCTACCTTTTCTGCAGTTAGTTCTTACCTTTTTAAGATGACCTAGTCGGAGTTTGAAGATTTCTTCTTGTTCATGGTATTCTGCTAACGTTAACCTGCAGAGGAGACAGATCCAATGCATTAGGTTTCAACGCATGTGATAAAGTGCAGACTAAAGAATACACATCGCTGGTGGAAGTGATAACCACACAGAGCACGTCAACAGCTAGCAGGAAATATTTTAGGTGAACTCTGCAATCTTTTTTTATTTTTTTTTAAATGATCAATCTAAAGGAGACCAAAAGCTTAAGCCTTGATAAAGCACATGCTCATTTCAAATCCAATTCCCTAATAACACCTGTTAAGGCTAGTGACTGACTTTTTAACAAAGAAAGCTAAACCATAATCTAAATAAATCATAATCTAAATAAAGCACAAGTATTCCACATCTTATTTTTCCATTTACAGTTTGCTTTACTGACTCATTTTCAAATTTTATTTTGTAATAAAGGCTGAATAATTCAACCCAGCTATTCACTCTGTGACTAGCAGTACACCTTGCCACAGAGCCACTGCAAACAGAACAATGACCTGGGATTCAGAAATTTTCTTGTTTCAGGCTCTGCAAGCAGCTTCCAGGGAAACCTTTGGGAGATCTACTTCACCTTACTGTATCTTTGACCTCACGTGTAGTTAGGAGAAGCAATGGAATAAGGGGAATAATCCTCATTTTATTGATGGTAAATGATGTGCAAAGCTTCTACTCTAGGTGGCTGGTCAAAAAAAAGTTTCATAATGTTTTCAATGTCTTTCATAGCCAAAGTGTGCCATGTAGGACAGTGGCAAAGCACACCCTTACATTAAAATAATGACAGATCCCATCACTTGTGAAACGTGATGATGTGCTAAGATCTTTAAGGCTAGAAAAATGAATTGCTGCACTAATTTTCTCACTACTACCACAAGCAGTTTGGTAAAAGCATCACGCACGTGAAGATAAAGCTAGAAGCCTTTATCAACTGCATCAGTTTACTTTGTAAACAAGACATGCACGTGACAGCATATAAATATCTTTTTTGGACCTAAATTGACTTCAAAGCATATCCCAGGAGGATTCCTGTTGCAGCAGTTATGCTCTGCATCGCACTCAGTACAAAGGTTAGTGTGTGAGGTCTCCACAGCATCGATACCGCAACTAGTTCCAAGAGGGGACGGAGGCCTGTGCAGGGCCATGGGACCTTGGCTCACTGCGCAGTAATTAAGAGGCAGTATTCAGCTAATGAAGTGCTCATCTTGAAATGCCCCAACTTCTCTCCACTGTTGATAATGCAGAGGATCCATATAGTTGAAATAAGTGCTAAAGCAGCTGTCTGCTGATAAATTTAATTGCAAAACTCACAAGCCAAGTTCCCTTTGAAAGAATGTTGACCATAAGGATCTGCTTATTATAAATTTAAAGATACATACAAAACACAGCCAGTACCATAAATGTTTACATGTTGTCTCATTTCACATAAAAGCATGCTAATTCACACACCCCCACCCTCCCACTGACAGCCTGAATTTTAATCAGATTCATCTAACCAAAAAAACTGTCCCAACAGTTTAGAGTTTTGGTTAGTGTTGCTGTATAAAGAATAAAAAGACAACTGAATAAGTCAGGAACAAACTTACCACATATTTGTGTGCTCAAATGAAATACAGGGCTAAACACCAATAGTCTACTCATTAAGCAAGAGATGTAATGAGTACCACCAGGCTAACATTGCCCAAAATAGCTGCCTGTTAGCAGCAAGCATCACAAAAATCAAGGGGGCTCCAAAACAAACACTGCTGCTCTGTTTCACAGAAACACGCCTGAAATACACTAATTCTAGTGCAGCTGAAGGCTCTAAGGTTGCCCAAGCTGCCCTAAGAGACCTCAAAAAGCCCCAGCAGATTGACCTTCCTGAATGAAAATCTTTTTCTCATTCACAGGCTAGAAACTAGTTTCAGGAAGGCACATGTTTAAATTAGCATCACGGGACCTTCCTCTCCTTTTTAAGGCACAGCAACAACCATGAACCAAAGAGGAACCAAAAAGGAACCAAAAATCAAACGAAGGAATTTGGCTGTCCGCTTCTCATTCAACTTTCAGAAACATTTATATCCAACTGACCCAAAAGACAGCCTCTGCAAGAAAAAACCTCCCTCCAAAACTCAGAAAATTTTGTACCCGATACACATCGGTTCACCAAAGGCATTTACAGGATAGCTAACGATTAAGCAAGTAGTCAGTCAGTATAGTTGCTTCAGCTGACTTGCAAAAACTGTGTTTGCATAAGCTAAAGCCCCCTACATGAGCATATCCATACACAGGCAAGCAGTTTTTAATCAAGAATGTCACAAGAAGCTCTTCTAAACCAAAAAGATAAAACCCTGAAATATGATCAATGAAGAACCACAAACCAGCAAGAAACACGGAGATAAAAAGCCGGTAGCACAAAAAGGCTTATTAGCAAACCCAGGTAAAGCCGGAGTATGTCGAGACAGGCTCACAACAGGCAGAAGCTCACGATGTATCAGACATTATCACGGTTCCCAGGCACATCGAGACCTGTGCTGCCACGTCTACAGAATAAGCCACACTACAGCTGCACCAGTCCGCTGGGGAAAAACACCTCTACAGAAATGAGAAAAGCCTCATCCAGCTGCTTAGAGGCGAAAGGTTACCACAACGAACAGCAACGCCTCAGAATATCCATGCACAGCCATTCGATTTACTTCTCCAAATGGAAAAGCTGCAATACAAAAGGATGGCTTTAAAAGTTTATGTAGTTCTTTTTAAGCTCACTTGGCCAGAATGAGGGGTAAACGTCTCTATTCGAGCTACTTTTTTTGCATAGAGCACACTGTGCCCTCCAGCACGATCCACCTGATCTGCAGGCACCTGCATCCTATCTGGGGGTACTGCCCTGGCTGCTGAGAGCACCCCGACTGTCATGATTCACCCAGTCACGTGCCACCTCCGCTGTGACTGCAAAAGGCAGTGGGAGCTTTTGCTTCACATGCACTTTTAAAGATCAAGACCAAGACTTCAAAGGGCTCCAGGAACTCTGAGGTCAATGCTTCATGTGCTGTCTTTAGAGAGAACATCTTTTTTCTTCGGTATACCAAATCAACTGTTTGAAAAGCCTCACTAGAAAGTACATGGAAATAAATGTTTCTATATGTGTGCAATTTTTTTTCCTTAAGAAAAGCACCACGTACCATACAGTGATACAAAAATCAGTTCTGAAGTTGCAACACTTAAGAAAGGCGCTTTTCAAACCTGACAACAGGAATACTGAAAAAGTTACTGCATTAAAAAAAAAAAAAGTTAAGCTCATACAAAGTCTGGACTCAGCAGTGATCCTTCTTTTACTCCAATGAAAACTATTTAGAACTGCAGCCAGATGTTGCTGAATGCCAGGCTAATTCCACAATATTCACTTGTGCATGGAGTGAAGCCTAGAGGCAAGGGCAAGATTCCATTTCCCAGTAGATATTTTGTGCTCTAATCAAAGCACACAGCTTTGCAAAGCACCAAGGAGGCCGTACAACCTACGTTTCATTTTCTGCTCCGTTGGTCTTGCTCTTGCGCTGCTTTTGCTCATTGCTTGCTGGAGGGGTCTGTCCCATTGCAGGTGGCTTCCTTTTTGCTAACATTTTTCGTTGTCTTTCTATTTCTTCCCGCTGGGAATTTATCCTTTCCTGTTGCCTGGAAAGACAACAGTAAAAACCACATGAAGCAGATAACTAATGGTATATACTCAGTTGTCTTCAGCATCTGTTCTTAACAGATTGGAGCAGTGAATTTCAAATCAGTTGTACTTGTAAGATTAGTAACAAAATATTTTTGTACAGAAAAGGGGGATGTGCCAAACATTATGACTCAGATTTTTAAAGGTATTTTTACATAGAAGGGAATTCTTTTCCTGGCCCACAGAAGCCTTTCTGTAAGTGAAAGGTTTTATTCATGCAGAGGATATCCAAAACCAAGGAGCTGCTAACCTCATGGAAATCCCAGGGATCCATGGTAAGTCACCAACTTTCCACACACTTTTTCCTAGAAGGCTCTGTTCTAAATCTCAGACTTTCCTGTTAAAACTATTCCTGAAGTCTGGCACTGTCTGTGAAAGTATCCTTATACGTCAAGGGTACAGTTAAACTATCCTTAGTTCTCTGAACTATAACCAACACCATTCCCAGTTTCACTAAGAAAACAGCCTCTCCTCCAAGATATAAAAAGACTATCTTAAAACATTTTACAGTGACAAAAGCACTCTTAACATTTCAAGTCTAAATGATTTGAGCATTTACGTACTTAATTCACTTTGTAAAAGAGACCGAGGCCGCAGGTAAATATTCTGGAAGTATTTCTTCCATGTCTTAAAGCACAAACTAAGGAAGAATTAGAAAGTCCTTAATCTGTGCCTAACAAGAGCTGCGCCTCCCTAACGCACTACAGAGAAGTGATATGGTTTTAAAGGATCACACATAGCTCTCTCTCTAATGCAATTAATTTGCCAAGTCCTACTTAAAGGTCTAGGCCAGGTGGGAATTGACTGGATATTTCCATTAACATCCTGCATAAAAGGGTCCCTGATGTTCATTTCCAGGTTTCTGCAGCTCCTTTGATCACAGCTACCAGGAGGTAAAAAAAAGTTAAATAGTATGGATTTTCTCTTTTAAGCTTCTCTACTTTCTACTTTTTGTTTTAAAAAAAGATAATTAGCCTTCCTTAACTAATATATGCAAGTATGCAAATCAAACTGATTGACTCTCGATACACATAAGAATTTGGTCCACCCCTCCACCCTAACACTGCACAGCCAGGTAGACGCACTGGGAATACCCACCAGGGCAGCCTACTGCTTTCCAACCCAGAGGCCAACTCAAACAATTTGATTCCAGTTCAAGTCTCTAGAGATTTAAGTGGAAACGTTTCTCACTTCAATGCGAAAACATTCCCCACTGTCAGTAGCCGAGTTCCTATCTGATCCTTTCATGCATCAGTCACACCATTCTCACATTTTGACATGCAAGACATCACACACAACCGCTTAGTTTTTCCGTCTCTGCCTCTGAAGTTAAAGACAACTCTGTCCTCACTTGATGAGGTTCTGGAAGGCATAGCCATCTGTCCACTGCTCAGTGAAAGACGCCCCATGCCGCACTGTAGTGAAGTGGCCTAGCCTCAATCGATCCTGCATGCTCTTATCTCTGCATGCCATCTTCTCCTGTTTTGACTGAAAAGAAAAGAAAACACATGTAAAAAATATAAGCCATAAATCAGCAGCTAAGAGTTGTGCTGTGTTTTAAATCACTACTGATTCTTACCACTTTCTATGTCAGTTAGGATTAAAGACGAACCAAAGCTCAGCTCCTCACCGGAGCTATACACAACCTGAGCGTCAAGTCTACCTAACAGCCCAGAGTTACAAACCCTCCCAGAAAGGGGAGGCCCATTCAGTCAAGGACAGCCAGCTCTGTGACAAAATGAACTCAAACAGACTGCATGTACTGGCCAGCACCCTGGTAGTTTTGCCCATCCACTGCCCACAAACAATAGATGTAATTGGCCAACAGGTGAAAGAGCAATCAACCCCCCCAGTTGTTCAGCCATCAGGAAATCTGGAAATCTTTCAACACTGAAGCGGGTTGAACATTGGTAAACAGCAGCCTGAAATGTTCCCCGGTGTCTTTAATGTTTTGTTTTGAGTGTTACACAAAGCAACAATCTCCAATTTTGCCGTTTGAAAGAAGGAAAGGTCTAAATCACTTGCCCATGTCACAGAGCATATCTGGCAATTGCACTGCACAATGTGATACTGCTCTTGTATTGCCAGAGCTGGACAATGCTGCTTTTCAGGTGGACAAGTTTCCAGATCAAGTAATGCCTGCTGCATTTAGAGCTCAGGCTAGTTCACTTAAGCAAGGGGCATCACTCTTTGAGACTGTGAAAAGTAATCAAACCCAAACATCCTGAACATTTCAGTCTTAGGATTATATTCCCACTTGCAGAGAAATAATTCAAGACAGAATTCCAGTTGCCTTTCATCACTAAAGCCACACAGAAGTAGGTTTTCACTGCTCAAAAGAAAGTAAGTTTTCAAGGATGTGAACTGCAACTGCAGAGATGTGGAAAGTCCCCTGCTCACCTTTTCTATAAGAAGTTTCTTGCTCATCGTTACACATCTATTCAACCGCTCTTTGTACTTCTCCAGCATCTTTTGCTGTTCATCTATCTGCCGTCTCAAATCACAGTTGGCCTAGAAGTGAACAGAAAAGAAATGCCTTATGCCTTTGACTTTATACCACTCCAAGAGCCAAACTAAGCGTCACCTAGGAAGAAGTTTCCCCAAGCTAGCTCTAGGGATCAGATTAAAATAAGCAAACCAGCAGGATAATTTAAAAAAAAAAAAAGAAAAAAAAGAAAAAAAAAAGAGACTAGGTTTCTCTTAGCAAAACACACAAGCCAAGCACTTCAATTTTTAACCCACTCAAATCTTAATACCCCTCTAGAACAGGGAAGTGCTATCATCCTGGTTTACATACACGGAACTACGGCAAAAAGACTAAACAAGCAAAAGGAATTTTAATTATTTAAAAAAACCCCCACACTTAAGATCTTGCTACAGCTACCAAGTCTCAAAATAGCTTAGTCATCCCTGGACTACCCTCCCTCTTTAGCCACCATACTGGCAGAGGAAAAGGATGGGGTAACTGCCTTTGCATGTTCAATTAAATTCTTGTTCAAGTTACTATTCATCACTCCGCTATATAGCCTGCTCCCAGCAACAGCTGCTCTTTTTAACACCACCACAGCATACAGCAGGATTTTGTGTGTGATAATTTTCATCGATAAAGTTAATTTAAGCATCTCCCTTACAAACAATAGCCTAGCTTTTGATTTGACAGCCAGTGGTTAAAAAAAAAAAAAAATACATATATTTTTCCTACTTCATGGGATTGTTTTCCTACAAACCCACATGTGCCTCTGTGTATGTCTCTATGAGCTTGTCTTAGGTTTTTTAGGTGCTGAGACCAGACACACACACAGAGCCTTCCCTCTTCTCCCTTTAATGTGTTTTCTAATCCTTTTCAACACTTCACAAGAGATGCTTCTCCAGCTGAAAGCTAAATCAATTAGAACTCCTCCGTTAAGACAAGATCCTTGATTTAAAGATCTTTATCTTTAACTGCAGAATACTAATGAGTTACGAGAGGCTTTATTCTTTCAGTTTGACCAAAAGATGTTCTCTTCATCTCTATACATGTCACTGACTCTCATGCATGAGCATTTCAGAATACAACTTCCCAGTCTACAGAGAGGCTACTGAACATGCTGCTAAACAAGAAGCAGGAGCTCTGCAGTACTTAGAAGAGGGGAATAACTCTGCAGAGAAACATTGTTAGGTTAGCTAGCAAAATACAAAAGTGTGCAACAGATCAAAGAAAGACCAACAACACCGCTGAGGACACAAACACCTGAGCTACAGGGACCTGCACCGTTACAATCACAATCACTGCTACACTGCTTGTGGTTTCAAGCAGGCCCAAACACGAGGATCTACAAGCCAGACAATAACCTTGCAAGTGAAGGATGACCCTATCTGTTCTACCTTGCAAGCGTTGGTTCCGCAAATGGTATACAAAATCCCGTGCTGCAGCCTAGCTGGCACATGTGTTCGAGGTATCTTTAAATAGCGGCTTTTGAAAGAGTTGTCCCACTTTAAATACTTACTCTTAGTAAGTCATCTATCCTCCCCTCCTTCTTCTCCAAGTCAGAGTTCTTACTGTTTTCTAGTGCAGATATTTTTTCCATTGTGAGGTCAGACTGTAGGGAAAAATCACCATAAACCACATTTAAGAAAAATAGATAATATTTCACATAGTCAGCAACGTAACATCACAGTGTAACTCCCTCTGATCTAAGAAGGAACCCATCCCTTGCATCCTAGCAGTCGGGGGAAAAACTTTCTCCATTCTTCAATTTCTTATTGTATGGTGGGCTCCTCCAGCACAGGAGGGTCAGTCAGCCAGCACAAAGCTGCTCTGGTAACACATAAAGGGCTACAATATCCTCTGTGTCCTGCAAATTTTGCTTTTATAGTTAAGTTATGCCCAGTCCTCGGTGGTCTCTGACATTCACTGTCCCATTCTGCAGTGCAACACAGCTTGTACAGGAAAAGGCTTAAGAAAAAAAATCACCAAACCCCAACCCTTAGCTGGAATATCATATTTATGAGATCTTTCATAGGCACAAATGACCACCTGCTAGACAAAGACAATACCCGTGAGTTCTAAGGTGGTCTCGACAGAAAACACCGGTCTTCATCTTAAAATATTATGACTGACTGACAGCAGGAATATTGGGCACAAGCCTTTGTTTCTGACAAACTGATGTGTTACTGCCCACTAAGCACAGGAGCTTTATAGTGCTTGAGTAAAACCTATTGGTAAGTTTTATAGGGTGCAGAACGTGTCACATACTTCTAGCAGCGAAGTAAGTTGAGTCCTGATTTACACCCAGGAAGAGAAGACAAAGGACAGATAGTATATTCTCTAGCAGTAGGAGCATTTCAAACTCAGCACTCGTTAACAGGTAGAGAAGAAAAGGGGAAGAAGTCAGTATGTAGTATGTACATGAACAAAGCATCTAAAATACCCAAGTCAACAAAGGAATCTCTCTCCACGAGACTGCATACACAGATTTCACGTTTATGGCTAGCAAGCAACTCTCCTGGTTCTGAGAAGAGTTAGCAGAGACTTACCTGTGGACTTAGGACATAACTGTTCTCCAAATTTCAGGCTTGCCTGGAAGCCAACACCATGAAGTAAGAGACAAACTTTGCTGACTGTTGCCTCTCTACACATGCCCAGTATGGGAAGGATCAAAAAGAATACCTGCCAGCATCGCACATCAAGCAAGATGAGCCTAAATCCCAAAAGACCTGGGCAGGGCACCTCACCTCTGCCTTAACTTGGCTTACGCTTCCTGGCAGCCAGCATGAAGCATGTGCTACAAAAGCTTTTGTCACTGAAGTCAACAAGAAGGCTGGCTGTTGGAAACCTAAGCTGCACCCACTCAGCCAAGCAGCAGAAAGTTTCTTTATGTCATTTTGCCAAATGCACAGACAGGCTCGCGCTGTGAAACATGAAGTCATGTTTCAGGATGCATGCTCTTACACATGACTTCATCACAACTCACCTTGCCTCAGAGCACCTGGAGGGCCCTAGCACTGACTGAAAATGCTACGAAAATCATGCTTATGCTGACTTGCTTTGTCATCGCTAGAAGTGATTCAAACCAAAAATCACTGAAGATTTTTTTTTTTAACCTTATCAACTCCAAACAGGTTTGGAAGTGAAAACCAAGAACATACACATGTCCTCATCATGCAGCCAAGCATCCTCCTGGATTCTTTGCCTGAAGTGTATGCTACATCTATCTAGACCTCTAGAGAATATCACGAAGCTGAGCACTGGCAGAAAGCATGCTCTGATAATGTCTTGCCCTTTTCAAAGATGATGAAATTTGTGGGCATGTTTAGCACAGGAGAGAATAAAAACCATCTTGCTTGTTTGAGGTGGAACCACTATTTTAAGCACGGATGTTGGGACAGCCAAGATTGAAAGGCATCTCTGGCAGGTTCTTGAGTTATGGCATCGCTCTCACACAAGAATTCTCCATGCACTAGCAAGAAAACAGGAATCTTCACAGATCAGCATTTTAACAATACAGACAACAAATGTGACCCTAGTGACACAACAGAGCCCAGAGACTTAAGCTAGCAAGTATCCCCAGAGGCAGAACTGCTGTTCCTCATGCACAAAGAACTTGTACCACCTGCTGGGGAAATGGAGAACAAACTTCCCCCAGCAATAAAATAATATCTGACACAAACTGATGTGAAAAAATGATTGACACAAAACTGATTGTTTAAAAACCACTTAAGGGAAGGGTCAGTCACAGAGAAATTGGAGATGAAAATCGAAAGATTAAAAGCAGGCTTGGAGAAGAAATAAGCAAGGTGCATTGCAGATAAAGCTGAACATCTTATAAGCAACACAAGAAGATGACAGCTAAAAGTAGATCTTGCCATAGAGCCACAAGAAGAATCTTAACAATTTCAAAGGCACCAAAAAAAGACAGCAGTACAGTCAAAAGAACTACTCTTCTGGACTCCAGGTCAGTGAAGTTGCTGAGAGCACTGTCAGGAACACACCAAGTTCCACCTTGACAGGACAAACAATTCCATGGGTGTACTCTGCAGAGGTCAACCAACTTCCAGCTAGACTGTGCACAGGTGTACTGTGAGCAGCGTGGGCGCACCCATGACCCAGTGCTTGAATAGAGGCATTCACAGCTATTGCTCATCTTTACATCTTCATTAACAGAGCAAGGAAGAACATTCAGGATACAATAAAAATGAAACAGGTGTTCCTCTCCTGAGGACATTCACACACAGCTGAAGAACTGCCCACAGTATTGACGCAGAAAAGCCCCAGTAACAGCAACCAAAAACATCCTCTACAGGATAAGGAACAAAGTTCAGAGCGATTCACTTCAATCAGTAGTTACAGACTTGAGTTGGGACTACTGGCTCTTTCCACTGGAAACATTATGTCTGCTACAAGTGGCACCCTCTGGCATGGAAGAGAAGCTCCATCAAGCTTCAACCTCATATCCAAGAGATGTATCATCTAGTGAGCTATACCTGTGACTGTTTGTGCTGGATGGAAATCTGTTTTTGGGAAGTGCAGGAATGCTCAGTGTTCCCTGATCCAGTAGAAGATGGGCTGCCTTGCTGGGCCTGAAAAAGAAAGTTAGTGTATTGTTACATACTCCTCAGCATGACCACTACACTTTATCTTTACACGGGAGGTGCAGCCTGGCCTGGTATCGTACTTTCATGTAAGGTTTAAGAATGCTCTAGAGATTTAGTTCAGCAAAACAAGAGAGTCAGTTTCCTTCAAGAAGCCTGGCCCAACCTGCTAAAAGACAAAGGTTTTAAAAGCCTAACATAATTCATGTCAGCTGAGATTAAGCGAGGCCAAAACAAACACTTCTCACAGCAAGACTATACTTCATTCTTTTGCTTTTTTGCATCTATGAGATTAGCCTCTCAGATGCTATTCTTTTGTTCTACATAAGATTGAGTCGTTAACTTAAAACCCACACCACTTTATTAAACAAGCAAAGCCTGGGACCTAGAACTCTTCACAAGGAAGATGAACTTACCAGAAGATGGTAGACTTGGTCATCAATAAACCAGGCTGCACTTGAAACACTGTCTTTAAGCAGAAAAGCTTCAAGTTCCCCATCCCTTAACTAGAAACATCCCTTAGGATTTAAATCTTTTCAGAGCTGCTCACCGAGACAAAAGTAAAACAGAGGCCACCTCCCCTCTGTGCCAGCTGCTCATTCTCTAGCCGCTGTTTCGCCAGCATCACCGACATCAGCGTTGGCAGAGCAGAGTGTTCCTCCTGTGGTTCCTTTGCTGTGCTGCCGTCTACCCCATACAGCGGCTGCTCCACTCGCCGCTGTAACACAGTCAAAAAAATATACAATGAACTTTTTTTTTTTTTTTTAAAGCGATTCTCTGACTCTGCCAAAACTGTTGTCAGTGAAGCAGCAGCTCAGGAATGGGCAGGCAGCATGGTGAGGATCTGGTAACTCAAACAAGACTCCTGGAGTGATTGTTCCAACAGCAGACATCAAAAAGTAGATGAAGTTAACAATTAAAAAAAAGTAACAAATGAACACACAGGACAATTTCTTGCCAGTTAACACGCTCCCTTCCTTTGCAAATACATGTGTTTCAGAGCCAGTGGGGCAAAGTAGGCTGTGGATCCAAAAACCTTACTGCATTGTGGTTTTTGTCAATGCACTTGAAATTACACTACCTGATGATTTTTAAAGACTCGTTTTAAAACAGCCAATGTCACAACACTTTTGTTATTCTGGTGAAGTAAACTGAGTCAGAACTGCTAAATGCCAGCAACCTAACCACTTCTAGCACCCAGCAGCCTCAATAAGCTCATTTGTGTCATTGTAGCTGGGACCGATCTCCTGCAAGATAAGCAAAATAGTAATGCATTTCCAAATTCTTTTTAAGATGCATTACATTTCTTAAAGGCCAGCTCCTTTCTCCAGCAGTAGACTCATTTTCCAACTGTGATACAGCAACTGGGTTCAATAAGAACAAGAATCATCTGAGCTACATTGATTACAGCACTTAGAATCTCATTGCCTCCGCCAAAAGCCAGCCCATCACTGCTAAAACTTGGCAGTCTGGGTAATAATGATTTAAGTCCTTCCAAGCTGTAACTCCGGGCCAGGCACATGCCACAGAAAGTAAACAGTCAGGTCAGGCTTCAGTTTTCTTAAAAACCTAAATTGCAACCTGAAGCATATTTTCTGGCTAACATTACAAATGTCAAGAGTGAACTTTCTTCCGCAAAAGAATGCTTGTGCATGACAGCGACCTTGCAAGAGTCTGAAGACCTGCAGATCATTCTTCTGATCAAAGGAGAAGCAAGACAATTCAAAGCAGTCAAGAGATTTGAAGACAAGTAGTAACATCCTGAAGCCATTACAATTCCTCCACAAGTTCTGATTGCAGAAAATTTCCAGTACAGTATAGATTAACTCACAGGTTTGGAGGAGGTTTGTCTCATTGTGAAAGACATGTTAACACTCTGCTCTCTTCCTAGAGCACAGCAACACCCATAATGGGTAAGATAACTCAATCCTCTCCAATTGTCACTCATCCCCCCATTTTTGGGGGCTTAGCTCAAACCGTTGATATTCAGTTTATAAGAAGAGGACAGATCTTGCAAATGCACGTAATAGTTTGTTATGAATAAGCAAACATTACAGGTTTAGCTGCAAGAGTAAAGAAGAGCACCTGCGCAGAGACGCACAAACTAGCCTAGCTGAAACTAACTGTAACACCAGTATTCACCACATATGTTCAAACTTTAACCTACTCAATACATACAAGCATAGAAGAAGAAAACCAAAGGAAGAACCCACTTGTCCCATTATAAACACCTGCAGGGTATCTCATCTGCTGGAATAAAGAACTGCCCCTAATACCTCATGCATATGTGACATTCAGAAATGGTATTTCTTTCATTAAATTCTCTTTAAAGAGATGTACTGGCGAATTAATAAAAGACAGGAGGAAGGCCCATTCAATTAACAAGGTAATTTTAATTTTTATAAACATAAATACCTAGAAGCATATGTGAAGCTCTCTCTTAAAGCAGCATTACAAAGCTTTGAAATCTAGCTACACATATTGAATTCTGAGCAGTGCATTCCACGTTGGGATTTAGTTCAGTACACATTCATGAACTGTGCAAATGTCTCTGCAGAATAATGTAATCAGTAAAGACTTTGCATTTGGTTTTCGGAATACTAACCTTTCTCAAAAGCATGGAGCATTGTGTGACACTCAACAAACGCTGAAAATTTTTTAAAAGGGGCCCAGGCAATGGTCAAAACTACAGATCAGACACCAGAGCCCTCTGAATATTGCTTGGCTAGTTGAAATTTCTTTAGCTGCTCTGTGCTGAAATGGCTTTAAAATACTGGTTATTTCTTCACATTCAGATCTTGCAGAAATGCTGTGACAGCAAAACGGAATTACGTAACAAAAAAAAGCAACAGATGTGCATGTATACACATTTCTTTGCAAGCTTTTGCTAATGCTCCTTACAAGTCACATGCACACAAACAGAAGTAAAAGACTTCCCAACATAATTATGGTATGCACGCTTTTCAGTATACCCAAAGGGTCCAATCAAGATTGGAACATTATTGCACTAGTGCTATACAAACACATGACATACACCCAACTCAATGGAGAAATTCTATGAGCTACAATGGAATACAGTATAAATAATGTGTCAGTCCCACTTTTTAATAAGGACAGCGATCTACCTGTAACCACACAGCATGCTAAGAACATTCATCTTGCATGCTTTAAGCTCAGATATGAATGTCAGTTACAATCAGACTAGCCACTGTTGCAGGGTCCTAGATACCTGGCTTTGCTGCCAGAACCCAGTTTCAGATTTAAAAAACAACCACCAAAAACACAACAAAAAAACCAAATAGAGAGTAAGCCAAATCACTCAGCAAGAGACACTTCTTTCCTGTCCAGAACCTTTTATTACCTGTCTGAAGCATGGTCACCAACCTAACCGATGCCATGACACCAGCTCTGCCCCCAGGGAGAACACTTACCGGCAAGGGGTTGGATAAGGAATGCTGCGGTGACGATCTGGCGACAGGCGGCACACTTCTACCGGGACTGGTTCCTGGGCCACTTCCCCCAGCAAACTGGCCAAAGAAAGAGATCTGATCATCAGTAATTCCACAGAGATACTATATTTAAGCAAATTTAACAGACAGAGAAGAAACACATTAATCTTAAAAATGAAGACTTACAGGCTCTAGGGACTCATTTAAACAAACCGAATATAAGCTAAGAGGAAAACCTTAAAATTTCATGTACTGTTTTCAAAAACAACAGTAAAAGCAAGCACTTCAGGCAAACATTCACATTTGCACTGAGTACACAAAAAGGTAAAAACCTGCACACTTGATCTAGATCAATTATTTACTGTACAGAATTAGGAAGCCCATTCCCTGTGAGGAGTTAGAAACGCACACCTCCACTGAAGCACCTTTGCCAGTCACCGGTAAAGACAGGATAGGTAAGCAGCTGGGCAACTGGTCTAGCTGGCACAGAAATTTTTCTGTTCCTGCATCACAGTGCACCACACTTACAAAAAACTTTAGACAGGAACAAAGTAAGGCCTAATAAGTGCTTGATTTCTGACTCCAAGTTACTCAGTAAAATAAAGAACAGATTTCAAGAGAAAAGCTAGAGCTCTTGATTATGCCGATCTAAAAAGACTGTGCAACAACTATGCAAAACTTGTTTTTGTTGCAAAAACTATGCAACAAAAAAGGAATATTGAATTTTAGAATGTTTTGGGGAGGGGTCTCTGTCTCCCACATGGTGCCAGCCTCCCACAGCAAGCTGTTCTGAAGAGGGACCCCTGTAAACAACTTCCTAGTCAAATCAGCAGGACTTTGCAGGTAGGTTCTTTCACAGCACTGGGCCCTTACCAAAACAGGTCTGCATACTCAAGAGATACCCTCATCCAAGATCCAGGTTCCAATGGAAATCAACCTCAAACCTATACTTACATGGCTGCTCTTTTAAAAACATTGCTTTATCAACTGCTCAGAGAAACGTTAATTTAAAAATCAACTTCCAAAAAGTACATTACAGGCTTCCATCTACAGATTTTGCGCAATGTGAATTCAAGCCGATTTCCTGACAATGTAAAGATGCTTACCTCAAAATAATCACTAATTTTATGTCCTCTAGGAGTGCCTTTTCCTAAAAAAGGAAAACAAAGGATGAAAATAAAGAGTTGTATTTTTAAGAACAGAAGTTATGATGACATTCTAAAAAAAATAGTCCTATATTTTGACACTCCTTTCCCTGTAGAAAGGTGCGACACCTATCACAACAAAAGCTTCTGCACAATGAAAGACTGCCCCAGGGTTACAGCTCTCATGCTGTTGTTGGGAGGGTTTACAGTTGACAATTCAATTAAATCTCAATTCCAAACATGTCAAATCCAATCAAACAGCATTTGCACTTGCTCAAGTACTTGGAAAACACTAAATGTTGTTGAATGTTGCATAGGTTCTCCAAAATTTCCTTCAAGATAAGGACAGAGCAAAGGGTACTTTTAGTCCTCCGCCTTCAGGTAAATTACTGCATATTAGATCTCTTGCAAGCATTCCTATAAGAGTCAGAGAGATAATTAGTGGTGGCTTAATACCAGCTCATTAAAACTTAGCCCTTTTCTCTTATTATCAAATTATCAAAGCGGTTCTGTCAACACAATCCTTGTTACTTTCTTGTTGAAGAATAAAAGAAATCTGCCCCTATGCCCATTTGCTAGAAAATCTGAACTTGGACTTGAACATGCTGGGTTTTTCTTAGTACTCAGAGACAGCACCGCGTGCTTTATACTTGAGCACAGTTTGTTCTCTTATTTGTTGTGGTGAGAACTTACTCTAACAAGGCAGGCATACGTCTCAAAAAGCAAGGAAGAGAGTACAGCCTGTATTTCACAGCCTGGCTGCTGTATGTGTGGCAATGGGGGACCAAAACACTTCAGAGAAGCCACATTAAGCCTTTGGGCAGTCTGTCCCATAAAAATGCAATAGTTTGAGCCACTAAGCTGAAGACGAGCGTTATCCTGCCAATGAGGATAACAAGGCTCCCAGAAGAGAACTACACCATCATGGAGTAGTTTATAACAAGCTGCCTGACACACCCTTGAGAAGAGCCATTAGTTTCCTAGGTCACTGTGCAAAATGTGTGCAAATTACCAACCGTTCAGAAATCCTGCAGCAGCATCAGAGGAATGAATTACCTTGACTGGTCTCATACGCTTCTGCTTTCCTTTTTCTATTCCGCTGGTCATTCTGCTTTTTCTCAGGAGTCTGTTAAACAATACTTCAAAATTAACATTTCTGCAGTTATCCCAAGATTTAAAGAAAATGCCAAAACACAATGATCTGCTCCATATCCCCAGTGGCCATTCACTTCTCTGGTGCATTTGTTTCTAGCACTGGTACTTATAGAAACCACTGCTCTCAAATAGCTGCTACCTCCTGATAGATACATGCATTGCAGAAGGGAGGCAACATGGTTAGCAATGAAGTTATTTTTTTTTTTTCCTCCTATTTCAGCTGCAGCAAGCCAGCCTCTACTGCCCAGTTACCTCACGTGGTTTGGAGGACAAGTTCAAACACTTACAAAAAAACCCCCGTGTAAACTGTTTCAGGGTGATCATAGTACTGACATGAAGAGGAGTAATGACGAAAGGTTTGAGTACAGACATCCAAATTTGCAGTCCAGTGGCTACTCACAGTTTACCAGGACAATTAATCTTGCCTGCTGCTAATGCTTCTTCCCAAAGCCCTTTGCAGATGGCTGCCAAGAACTACCCTGTCCGCTAGTGCACAGCTGCGGCCTTACACAAAACAAGGCAGAGCTCCCCAGGAGAGCAGCCAGGAGAAAGCTGCCGCAGCTGCAGCAATTCACCTGGACTTTGGTTTGCTCCTCATCTGCTCCCATTAAAGTCAAGGGTTAGTTGCATCTGCCATTTCTGTGAGCAACCAGAGACCTGAGCAGCAGCTTATCAGGGCACAGTGATCTATTTATGCACAGGCATGATACAGAGCACAGGTGGGAGGTCTGAAGGCTCCAAAAGCATCATGCCTATCTGTACAAGGCTACCAAGCCTAGACATGTGAGAGTGAAGGAGACCCTGGCGTGGTGGCTTCCCCCTCAGTAGGATCACTTACGGGGCCAAACGTGCTGAAAACTTCAGGAAGCACTGCACTAGAAGCAGCTTACAGAGGGTGCTGGCAAGAAAGATACCTTGTCATTTCCATCACCAACGTCACTTTAAAAACATCTCTTATCCCAAAGGGTCCCAAATAATTTCTGAGCTATATGCTTTACAATCGCTGCAGCCACCACTAAACTATAGCCTGGGGGCAGGAAGAAAACCACAGTGTGCAAAACACAACTCTGGGGGAGGGAAAGCCATGGCCAGAAAGTTTGTGGTAAACCTAAGTTTCATGCTCTTTGGAAACCAAAGTCTAAAGTACCCTGTTTCAAGATCTCTGCCAAAAGACTTGCACACAGTAAGCACAGAAATCAATCTACCTCCTTTAATAGGACAGAAAGGATAAAGCTGACACAGCCAGAATCTAAACCTGGCTGCATCCTCAGTGGATGCTGGACATCTACAGTCCCATGTTACCAGCTGGGCAGTCACCGACATGTTATTGTTTTGGTAAGAGGATGGAGGGGCTGCTAAGACAAAGGTAGCTATTGTGTCTGCAAAGGCTTTTTAAAATGAGGGGACTGAAAACTCCCTATCTAGAGACTTGCTGTACCAGCTCCTCTGTGTGTAAAAGTCAGTGACATAGCCTCCTCACTGCGTAGTGAAGAGCAACTCATGAACAGCGTTGGCGTGACTGTAACACCACAGGCTCCATTACAGCCTCCATGGAACTGTAAGCATATTAATGAGATGCAGTTTAAGTTGTTTTTCCATTCAAGTACTTACATAACAAAAATTACACACATTATCTGTTACAGACTGAAAAAGCAAGCAATGGTAGATGTGATTATGTCAGCTTGGTCAACTTAAATCACTCCACAGAAGTTCATAAAAAACCCCATGGAAAACAAGAATGAATACTCAAGTTTTCCACTACTAACTAAACTTATTTGTATGGAGTTTAAGAGACTGCATTCTTGAAAGACTTAGCTTCACCAGGCACCTCATATGAGTACTGCCATATAAGAGAGAGAAACAGCATCCAAAACTTACCTGATAACAGTGTGGAAAGTTCTTTAAATGCATAAGAAAGTGCATTTAAAATTGAGATTTTGCTTTATTAATGTGGAATTTTCAAGCAAAAACGTAACCCTACAATTCATTTTGCTGCTTTGGCAAGTGTTTTGAAATAGTTAATCCTAAGCAGTGAGATTAAACAGGGACAAAGCATTTATTTTCACCTCTCCACAATTCCACAGAGCGATTTGTAAAAATGCTCCACTTTGTACAGACTTCTGCAAATGCAGTATTTGATAGATAAGGCAAACTTTTCCATTAATGCTCTCTGGTTTTTTGTTTGGCCAAAACTGTATCCAAAACCAGCAGACAAATCACAATGCAGCTGAAAACAATTTCACAAGCTGAGCTCTACAAAGCTGTGTTTTTGGGGTTGGGTAAAATCTGCCTGCTATGGTAAGAAGCTTCAAGGAGGACTCTTTCACAGCACCGTCCAAAGACTGTAGGGTTAAGATGCAGACTAAATATAAATAGTTCCACTGGTCCCTTCCACACCCCAAACAAAGAACACTGTCACTCACTCTCACACAATTCCTTCTATGTTTCGAGTTCAGTCGTGTCCACCTTAAACCCGATTACCATGAGGATTTGTGCCAGCTTACCTCCAATTCTTTATCACTCAGAGAACCCACGCTGCACAAGCTCTGGTTGGAAGACTCACTATTTAATGGACCCTAGTGAAAAACAAGCAAAGACTGTTAGAAACAACTTCCATACAAGGCAGATACATCCTATCAAACATTGAATCTCTGGGCTAACTAGGCTGCTCTAAGTCATGTGGATACAGCAGCAGCACGGGTCAAATACCTAGACACATGATGGGGCACTAAAAACATCAGAAGTTGTTTGGACCAAAATGGAAGTTGGACTGCCAGTTGGACACTCTTTTCTCAGTATACTGATCCAGCCTTTGCAATGATATTTCTGTATCAATTTATATCCCAACTGCTTTATTTAACCACATCCACAAAACAGCCAAGGCAGTATTCATAAAAGTTTAAGGCAACTGGTTCGAGGAACAAAACTTCTGATTGAGTAGCAGTAGTTCCAAGCTCAGCTCTTCAGGCAAGCATCTGCTTGACCCTGGACTAAGAATTCAGAGGCATCTTCCATCTGGCAAGGCAGCTATTACAGTTATCAGATGCTGGCAGTACCACTAATTTTTCTTTAAATGCGTAATTTTCATGCTTTTGTAAAGCACTAAAAAAAGCAAACAAGTCAAAGTTGTGTTAACAGCAGTACAACCAGCACCCATAAGACAATCCTTCCCACTGGGTTATTTTATGGACCCATGGCTGACCTGCCAACACAGCAATTGCTCCTACCAGGCTAAAGCACAAATACAAAAGGCTGAAATAGATTTACCAAAATAGCATCCAGGTACCCACAAAGTCTGCCTGCATCTTCGCAGGCTCTACTGGATACACGTGCATTTTTACGTATCCGAATAGTTTTTTAAATTATTTTTTTCTAAATCTGTACCAAAACTGGTTTTAAAAGGAAAGAAAAGTGAATCATGCAAAGTCACCGTGTTTTAGCCCAGCACTCTGACACAAAGGTATCCTCCTACAGATGTAACTTACGAAATCTAGACGAATTTGACAAAGATATAAAAACAAGATTCACAATTACTGATGGCATGTATTAACAAGAAGAATGACATGATAAAACGACCTCTCCATTAATAACTTGTGAGCATCTTTTCCCAAAGATTCATTCTATTTTAGCATTCTTATTTTTGCAGTAACCACTTCCCACCACCAATATCTCCCCAAGGCAAGTCCACTTCTCATTATATACTTGAGCAGAAGACTTATGTGAGGGGTCGGGGAGAAGCCTTAACACCACAAAGAAATCCCATAGCAGATCATTTGTTGAGGGGAGCAGCTCTCCTTTCCCTATTTGAGGCAAACACCACCACCAAATTAAACCTGTGATACAACCTAGCTATTACTAACCCAAATTTCCAAGCAGGTATTCACAGAAGGTAAAAGTTCTGTTTACCTTCTGTATTACACTGTGAATGTTAACTACCAAATTTGTTTTTCCTACAAGGACATGCTTAGTTGCTTCAACAACAACAACAAACAAAAACCCAAACCCACAAATCCCCATGTGAATAGCTCAGGAAACTACACATTTAGGATTCCCTTTTAAAAAGTGAATTACTATAAGAAAAACTGCAGATTTATACTCTAAGCCATACCATACGCTTTCAACTCGTCACACAAATAGCTCAAGACCACAAAGGTATTTCACCTCACCTGTTCTGTAACAGTTGCTTTTTAAACAAAGAGGCAAGCTTCCCACCACCCAACATAACAGCTCACAAGTCTCAGAGGTACAACTCTTGGTTATTCCAGAGGTTTATTCCATGGCCAACAGGACTTAACAGAAGTGCCAACACTAAACTTCGGTACATCCACATTGATAAAAAAAATATGGTATCCTATTGCAAGCAGTAATTTTGTCTTTTTGCAACTTCATCTTTTCACCCATGTAAAAAGCTTGTTTATAAACTGCACAAATGCAGTCCTTTAAAATCCTTCACTTCCTCCCTTGAATTCAAGCCCCAGCAGCACGTCTAAGACGTCAACCTTCTGTGCAAGCGCGAAAGCTTTATTAAGTGCAGGAGCATCTCCACAAATTAGCATTTGCTGGTCTCAGATGGACAGGGTGGGGTTCTGACATGATGAAGATGAAAGTGAAAGTCATTTCCACATTTGCTTAGATCTCGCTGCCTCCATTTTGCACATGGGTAGCAAATGACAGGAGCAGCTGCTCCCAAAATGCCATATTTGAGCTTTTCAGGAACACTGTGGTCGAAAGGTTACGTCAGTGGCTTACGAACAGCCAGCATTTCAGCAATGGACCTGTATTCTTGGGTCACCTGGAGAAATAAACTGATGAGGCTGCCCATAGTTAGAAATGATCCTAAGATTTTTTTTCAGAAATACAAGTTTATCCTTTCCAGTACAAGAAATCCACTCAGTCTGCACCTGAATGCAAAGTTCTGGAATGCAAGCAGCTGGAAAAATGCCTAATACACAATGTTTTTCTTACTTCCAGTACCACAACTACCTGTACTGACTATACCACATGGGAAATTTACGGCTCTAGCTGCTGGAATCAAACCCATTTTTTGCATCAACAAAAGAGCAGTTCAGTTCCGATCACAGATTCTTGAAGAGCAAAAAACCTATTTTCCCTTTACTTTAAAACTTCCTCTAGAAACTACACTTGCAAAATCATAAAATTGAACTCAACGCAGTAGCAGACAGGGTGAAAAGGAACTAACTACTTAGTTACAGAACCAGAAAAGAACAGCTTGTCAGCTGTCCACAAGTATCCAGCAAGTTTGCTGTCAGTGTATCGATACAGTGAACAAATGCAGAATTAATTCTTCATAGGCATGTTTTGACCCATTTCCACTGCATGAGCTTTCCTTTCGCTCGATTACCTCCTAGAGGGCCTTCCATTGACACTTCTCTTACAGTGCAGTATTGGGCCTATCTTACAGGCAAGGAGCTGAAGCGATGAACAAAAGTTCATGTCAAAGCTGGCATAAAACTCTTGTTTTGAGGTATTTCAGCTATGGAAACAAACTGTTCATTAGAATGTGCTGTACTCAAAGCACTGAAGATGCAATACCTCAGATATTTAAGGAACACGGCTGAGTTCTCGGCTGCACCTCTTCTCACATAGTTATGCGAGAAAAAGAAAAAAACAGCAAGTTTTCCCGATCGTCCAGCTCGGTATCTAGTTTCACACATAACCTCATGTTATCAACTGCTTACAGCAACAGGTTTAGACAATGGATGTGAGAAACCATACATCTGAGTCCCTCCCCCTCAACTAACAGTAAGTGAGTGTATGTATAAAAAACCCTTCAAATTTATGTTTTATCATTCCTGACTGTTTATATTTAACTCAGCAACTGACATTGGATAAATGTTCAGTACTTAATTTAGCATACCATTTCAAGTGGTCATGACACAAGAGGAATTAAAGGAACGAACCTGAATTTTGGGAAAGAAAACCCAAGTAAGCAATGGCAAAGAATACTAACATCAGAATATTGCCAGGGAAGTAGCAGCAGGGAATAATACACATGCAATAGTTTACACAGGAAGGGCTTATGAATTTTTTTCCAGAAGAAGTCATCTGCACTGGCATCTGGCTTTTCTAGCATCGACTACTTTGGGATAATACCGCACTTCTCTGATATCACTTCCAGCCCACTCATCCACTGTACCCTGTCAAGAGAATTGGTGATGGGGCTCAGCAAAAATTCAAAATACGTGGGTCATCTGAAATAAGCTAATAGTTTCTACAGTGTTTACCCAAATGACAAGCACAAGAACAGCACACACTTCCTCCTCCGCAAGGAATTTCTTTCCGAGATAAGCTGGCATGCTCTTTTCCCTTGTGATTCACCTATGAACTGTTGCTTCTAAGTCCGCGACCTACCTATGCACAACAAAACCTCCATGTTGAGAAGTGGATGCAACAGTAGCAGGCGCTTTCACGACTCCTACTCAAAGGCAAGAATTTAAAATCTGTCCACTCACACAAGCTGGTTAGTCATTTCTCCCTTCGCAAGAGCCCTGGAAAGGCCACAAATGAGGCACAACATCTGAAGTTTCAACAGAAGCAACTTAGCCTGATAATAGCTCCCCTCAGATCTTCCGTAACAAAGCTAGCCTGACTCAGATCGCCTTTACCTATCTCCCGTCCGAGTCTATCCGCCGCCTTGCATGACTCGTGCATTTCCCCAGCCTCTCCGAGCTCCCCAAAATGATCCCACAGGCCTGTCCACAAGTCTTACGTTGGGCAGTCTCCATTTTGTGCTCTCCAACTCCTCGTATTGAAAGGGAGCTCTAGGAATTCAAGCTGCTTAGCCAAAGTCTCCCATGTGGACTTACAGCAACACGCGTTGCAAAATTCTCTTGCTAACTAAATGGCAGAGTCATGCTTCATTACCTCAAGCCAAGGTAACCCCAGTTCTTCTCAATTCTGTAGCAAATCAAGAGATTTCAAAGTGAAAAAGTCAGTCCTTAGTTCCACTGCAAGTTAGTGATGACTCCACACAGTCTTACACCAAAACAAAATGGCTGAATGGTTTTCCACTGCTCTAGTCCAGTACTACTGTGTAAGACAGGTTTAATTAACATTTTCTTATCTTATTTCTTACCTTATTTCAAGCACATCTTGTATAAGAATTACAGACTACTTCTTAACTGGGCTTTTAGAAAAGCTCGGTATTATAGCCAATAACAAAATCCCCATATCACCCAGGTCTTTTTGCCTGGAGAAGTTAATCTACTATCAGATGTTCACAGGTAACCTCCACTATATCAGATGGATAAGCAGATCTGCAACAGGATTTGCTTGGCTTCCATATGTGTCAAGACTTCTCTCAGGTTGAAAAAAAAAAATAGTATTTTTATTTTACTCACAGCAAACTGGACAGAAGGGTCACACAATTCACCCTTAACCCTCAGTTCAGGGGCAGAAACAGAACTGAGATCTGACAACTATTCCTGGGCTCTAGCAGCCAGACAACACATTTTAAATAAGTAATCTTGTACACGGAAGCATCTAAACAATTTTCAAGTATCCAGCACAAAGTGCTGGCCCGTTCTGCAGTAGCTCAGTTTCAAAACTCTTAACTAGTTCTTCTCGTGGCACACGACACCTGTTAAGGACCATCATGATGCAGCACCACTTCCCTCCAAGGAAGATACGATTATTCTCAAACATGAATTCTCAACTTTGCAACATTTTTAGCACCAAAGTTACCAAGTAGACTACACAACTGGTAGCTACTGAACCAATCCAAGACCGCTACAGTGACAGAGAAAGGAAAAAACCCAAAATAATACAAGTAAATGCTGTTACGAGTAATTCTCTTTTTGGAGGTAGATGTTCTGCAGCATAAGTGACACTCTTGAGGTTATTTTCATTTCCCTCCTTATGACACTTCAGAGGGGGAGGAAAGGGAGCACTAGCCACCACCAAGACCAATACTTTTTTGATTCCAGCAGAGTCATCTGCATCTACAAGACTCCTGCAGCACGACAGGAAAGGTTACTCCCTCTAGAAATACTCCAGCCTTTTTAGTTCAGCTATACCAAAGTGGCACACACAACTTAGTTTGAAGATTTTCTAAAGACCAAACTTTCAGAAGGTATGCGTGCTGCTGTGATGATCCGCCCTGGTCAAGCCTGAGACAAGCCATGTGCAAATACGGATTCGCCCATCACAATTAACTCTTCCAATTCTTATCCAGGAAAAGTTTGTGGAAATGACACATCCTTTGGAGTTCACCCACCTGGTATCTTAAAAGGTAGCAACCGATCAGGGGAAGGGAGGCAGAGGATGAGAACAGACAAAATGAAACAATGTTATCTAGAGAAACAACTATATTTTGTCTTCTGAACCTACTGACCCAAGGATGCTGTTCGAGATGACTAGTCAGAACAATTCCTGAAGTGAATGCACTTAGATTTCCCCTAGTAAGTAAACATAAACAGGAGCTAAATAGGCAAGAATACTGGTAGGTGTCAGATAGTCATGTGTTAATTTAAGGACTTGCTTTGCGAATTTGGGGAAGAATGGCACTTTACCATATGGCAAGAATAGACATCTAAAGCATCACTGGCTTTTTGAAGCTATCTAGTGACCTGGATGAACCACATGAGTATAACAGTTGCCTAGAAACATTCCTTGCTCATAAATTTGACTTCATGTATTAACTCCAAGCTTCTAGAGAAATATATTCTCCAGTTACTAAGTAAGATAATTCATCACAGACTTGCAACAGAATTTTGAGGCATTTGGGACTGCAAATGACCTCGGCCATTGGGTTGTGCCTTCAGCTACCACAGGAGGTGACAGTGCACAGCTGTTTCCAAAACAGTTTAGGATTTCTGTCCTCTACTACTGTTACTGGAAAGCTCTTCCAGAATCCCATGACTCTGATGGCTAGAAGCTTTTTTCTAGTTTCCAGCCTAAAAATTTATTCTAGAACAGCTTAGTCTCATTCATTTCTCAGAAACACGTACAGCCGCTCTTGACTTGCAAACACGGAGGGGAAGCGGGCTTTAAAGCTGCACTTGTATTATGGATGTAAACTAGCCCGTTAGTTTTATGCAGGACCAAAATATATCCTGTATTTTTAAACATAAAAGAAACCTAACCAAACACACTAAGCGATACACCCAGTCGGTGGAAGGCAGGAAGCTCAGTTACAACTGCCTGCTGCCTTCACCCAATAGGAGAGCATCTAAGATGACATTTCTTCCTTTTATGCAATAAACAGCAACAGAATACCTTCCATCCCAGGAGGATGTGCCAGTCCCGGTCCCACTAGATGGCACTAACTTACTCTACGTAGCCTTCCTTAAACATTTAACTGGAGAGAGCTAAAAACCTTAGTTGAACCACACAAATTGTATCACAGCTTTCCCAATATATTCCTTTTAAGACAATGACCTACCAATGCCAGTGCGGAGCATGACGGACGGAGACTTGGGGGGGTAGGGAGGGAATTTGAAGCACCAACCTGGGAGGGAATGTAGTATCTGAGATTAATATTGCAACCAAGATTTGCTGCAACATAGTAGAGTCATGCTAATTCATATCAATGGTTGGCTGATCTACTGCAGATTAGCAAGTATGCAAGTAAATAAATATATATCGGTTGAAAAGTGTAACGCACTTGAACAGTTTACTGACTAGTACAAAGTAAAACACTATACTGCATAACAACAGGTTAAAATAAAATTCAGTAACAGAACAGCTTTGCCCAAAGCAAAGCCTCCAAGAAATGAGGCTTTTTTACATGGATATGCTTTAGAAACAGAAATGGGTTTTCAATATTCACCGGTACAGAGTAAGGGCATGTACTTTCTGCTCCAAACATACTGAAAACATAATTAAGACTTGCTTTCCTGTATCTTTCAAAGGTTATTCCTTTAAAAGGAATGGTTCCTAGTATCATTTGTGAGTATTGAGTACGTTGGCACTGTCATAAAGTAACGACAGCACCTACACTTCTAAGCCTTAGCTAATCTAGAAAGTTGTTTGGCTTTATCTATACCGGCACAGCTAAAGACACTAAAGTGACATACACGGGGCTGGGGGGGAAGAGGTAAGAAACAGATGAAAAGAGTACATAAAAGTTGTAATGTTTTATAAAACAAGTTTTTCAAGATTGTAAATACGTTATGCACCATAAACTTTTATGCTAGTAAAAACCTTAAAAGTCTTAAGAGTGGGGGAAAAAGATCAACCCCCCCCTACACTCTTACTTCAATAACCGAAATTGTTACGCCACAACAACTTCTAGTGTTAATCTTCCTTACTACACTACCTTACAGCTAAACATTTTACTTACTCACGCTCCCTTCTGAGACTTAAGCTTGTTTGAGTCCTGACTGAAGTACAGGTCAGAAAGAAAAGCATGAACTCAAACAAAACCCTCTTTCCAAGTGCTGATGTGGTCTGAATTTTCCCAAGAAATACAGCATCTACAAAGTCTCTTCTCAAAATAATCCTAAGAGGTTTTTGAAAATTACCTAGCAACGATACGTTGTTTTATCATCTACCCTTATGTTGTCCAAAACTCAGTATCTTCCTCAAAAGTAAACTCCTTCTCACTGACCTAGTTTAAGATGAGTTCTGCCACCATTTCATTGCTCAGAGAGACTATCTATTAACACTACCAACATCATCTGGAGAACTTACAAGTTAATGCTAGTATATCAAGCAACCACACAATGTTCTTATTTAAGTGCCTTACTCAAGAAAAGCAGCTACTGAACAGTCATGAAGTTGTGCATGAGGACAAAGATGGGATTTTACTAGCAGGTTGTGGATCGCAGGTATAGGAGAGCTTACCTTCAAATACTTTTTGCGTGTGTGTTCTATGCAACCAAGTATACAATTTTGGCATACTGCACCCACAAAGAACTGAACAAATTCCTAAATATATTAAGTCTCTGGTTACTTGTTGTATCAAACACAGTAAACTCGAAACTCTGTCTAACAAGTGGCCAAATTCAGTTCACAAATGCATTCTTGGAGAAAGAAAGAGACAGATGAGATTCCCACTTCCAAAGACAAAGTTGTCACAGGCTTTTTTGGGGTGTACAAGCTGCCTTAAGATGGAGCCACTCCTAAGAACTTAATTAGAACCCAAAATCTTCTGTATAGCAAACCATCTGCTCATAGAGATCCCATTTTCATTCCTCTTAAACATACTTCAAGCAAATTAGCAATCAAAACACAACTACTGATACAAAAAATATTCTGCTAGCAAAGCAAAATTATCAATGTAGAAATTAAAAAACCAAAGTGCAGTGCAAGATGGACAAGCAGTCATGCCTGTTACCAAAGGTACGTACACTCACCTTAGCAACCCCGACTCCAGTGAACCTGGCCTCCAGTAGTTCCTGCCTTCGTGGGTCCAGGCTATGCAGTTCTTCCATCATTTCTGCTGCTACGGGAGAACAACACTCAGATTATGCAATGCAAGGAAAGGAGAGAGATTTAATATTCCGCGCCACTGACGAGACTCAAAAGTGCCTGTTCTGCAGCATAACCATGTAGAAAGCGTTTTCCTGCAAGAGAAATGCAACGCTACCATGCAATACTGACAAGACTTTGCCACCATATTACTGTTCTTAAACCGTAACCCTGCTGGAGAGTTTCCTCTTCTATCTGTTGTACCAGCCATTTCAAGATCTCTAAATCCAAGAAACCAATTATGTCACATTCTCCCACTGGATGCTTTATTAAAAGGAAAACATGGGACCAGAGTGTTATGACTAAAAGCTTCAGAGCTTTTCATCCGTGCTGCATGACTAGGAGGAAGAAAAAGAAAAAAAAAAAAAAAATAGCGCAACATTCTTCACCCCATAATTTATTTTTGGCCAATCCTGGAAACACTAGATCTCCCTGAACTCCAGATTTCACCATCAGCAGCTTTGGTTTTTCCAAGCCCAGAAAGGAATTATAAAAAGAAAATAACACTCATTTAAACCTTTCCCTTTATAAAGGTTTGGATACCTTTACTGTAACAGCCGCTTCTGTATACTGGATGTACCCTGAGGTACCTCTTGGCAATCCAACACAAGGGATGCTGTTATTTGAAGGGTTAATGATCCCCCCTCCCCCCCCCCCCGACCTAGCATAGTTGTGTAAACAGGTTAAAAATCAGGAAATACACAATTCAAATACTGAACTGCAAAAAAATGGGACAAATTTCAATGTTCATTATAACTGTGAATCACATCTTCCCAACTGCACCAATCAAGTTCTTTTCCAGAAATGTCTGTTCCAGTTTCATTTTCTGGACTGGGGGGGGGGGGGGGGGAAGAAAAAAAAAAAAAAAGAAGACAAGACAGAAGATAAAGATTTGCTGTATAAAGAGCATATGCGATGAGGAAAGTTCTTGAAGGGCAGCAAGTGCCCTCTAGAATAGGCAGTATACAATTGTTCCTTTTATTAACTGTCCATTTTGTCCCTGCCGTTTCCTCCAAATGCTGCAGATCTAAGTTACAGGGGGCAAAGTGAATCCATCCGGGGGCATTTCCAACGGCTCTCCCAGATCTGTAACAAGCCTCAGAAACTAGTGGGATACTAAAATGTGGTCATTAGAGAACCCCATTCCTACCATGGGCTTTAAAACCCCAACAAAGCTATCAGCCTAGTTTTTCAAAACAGGAAATCTGTGCACTGAGGAAAATGACAGAACAAGCCACGAAGGCAAAGATGTTAAAGTCCTCCCAGGTCTCCCCCTCATGATGAGGCACAGGGCGACCATCGGCGAGGGGATGGCATCCCCACGCCGGGATGCTGCTCTGGGGAAGGGACTGCCACAAGTTCCCGAGCCTCCCCCGCCCCAGGGCCGACCTCCCCCCGGGGCCTGGGCACTGCTCCCCCCCCCCCCCCCCGTTGCCCCATCCCTCCCGGAGGGGATGGCATTCCCTGCCTGCCCTCCCGAATGCTTGGCGGGGGCTCGTCAGCACCTCTCTGCCACCCTCCCGCCCCGCTCGGGAAACAGAGGCAGGCGTTCGAAAAGCAGCCGGTGAGTGAGCAGCCTTGCCCCGCCGCCAGCTGCTGCACCGCCTCGGCCTGCCTCCTCCTCCCCTGCAGCCCAGGCAGCACCGCCTCAACTCCCAGGCCGGGGATCCACAGGCCGTGCCCACCCCGTCACCTCCCCCGCCGGCCAGGGCCTCCGCGCCCCCCCGGGCCGGGCCGGGCCACCCCCTGGCCCTGCTCTTACCCCCCGCCCGCCGGGGCTGCGGGCCCGCGGGGCCTGCGCTGCGCCCTGCCCCGGCCACCGCGGCCCAGGCCTCGCTCCTGCCGCCTCGGGGCACAGGCCTCGGGCCCTTCCGCCGTGACCCCGGCCCGGCCCCACCGCCAGCGCCGGGCAGCCCCTCGCAACCGCCGCCCCCCGCCTCCAGCGCGACCCGGGGGCGCTGCCCAGCCGCCCCCCCAACCCCCGGCCCCGCCGCCCCCAGGGCGGGCTCGGGCCCGGCGCCGGGCGGGCAGGCGGAGGGGGTCCCCCCGCGCTTTCCCCGCCGCCCCCGGGCTCTCTCACCTGGCGCTGCCGCCGCTGCTGCTCCTGCCGCCGCCCCGCCGCTCCTCTCCCCTCCTGCCCGGGCCCAGCGCTCCCCGGGCACCGCTCGGATCCCGCCGCCGCCGGGGGCAGGAGCAGGAGGAGGAGGAGGAGGAGGAGGGAGGGAACCTGCTGCGGCGGCGGCAGCGGCGGCACGGGCGGGAGGGGGAGGCCAGGGGCGGCTCCGCGGCCTCTCGTGAGCCAGGCGCCGCCGCCGCTGCGGGCACCCGGGCTCCACGCGGGGAAGGGCGGAGGGGAGGGGGGCGGCGGCAGCGGGGGGGGGGTGGGGGGGGGAAGGTGGGGGCTCGCCCCTCGCCGGCTGCGGGGCGGGGAAGGAGACGGGGCGGGTGTGGGGGAGCGGGAAGGGATGGCTAGGCCGCGGATCCCCGGCCTCGCGTAAGAAACCTCGCCCGGCCGGGGTGCGCGCAGGCCGGCGGCGGCCGCAAGGCCTCGCGGCAGGACAAAGGCCCGAGGGAGGTCTCGGCGAGCGGCGGCGCCCGGGCAGGTGGGGAGGGCGAGTGGAGGGTGGGGGGGGGCACCGGGGCTGCGGGGACCCCTTCGCTTCCCGGGGGGGGCGCGGCGGGGCGCGGGCAGGTGCCGGGGCCGGTGCTCGCCCCCTCCCCGCGGCGCTGGGCCCGGCCCGGCCCGGCCCGGCTCGATTGGTGCACACACACTAGTGAAAGCGCGCGGCGTCTCGCGAGATTTGCACGGCGGCGAGAGGGCGGGGGAGGGGCGGGCAGGGCAGGTCAGCGCGGGGGGGGGGGAAGGGGGAGGTCAGCGGGGGCGGGGCATGGGGGGCGGGGCCTGCTCCGAGGGGTAGAGGGAGGGGCCGGGCTGGGGGGGCAGCAGGTACTGGGGGGGGGGGTCGGGGGGTCGGTAGGCCCTGGGGGGACAGGGCAGGCGTGGGGGGGGCGGGGCAGGCCTGAGGGGGGGGCAGAGGGCAGGCGGGGGGGGGGCAGTAGGCCCTGGGGGTCAGGGCAGGCCTGGGGGGGACACAGGGCAGGCCTGGGGGGCGGGCAGGGCAGGCTTAGAGGGGGGACATAGGGCAGGTCGAGGGGGGGTCAGAGGGCAGGCCGGGGGGGTAGACCCGGGGATCAGGGCAGGTCTGGGGGGACAGGGCAGGCCTCAGTGGGGGGTACACACACGGTAGGCCCCGGGGGCCAGGGCACACCTCGGGGGGGGGGGGGACACAGGACGGGGACAGGAGAGGGTCAGAGTGGACCCCGGGGTCGGAATGCTGGGGTGGGGGGGGGGGGTGCTGGGGGGGTGAGGGGGGCAGCAGGCAGAAGGTCAGATCCACCCTCAGGATGCAGACAGGGCTGGGGGTCAGGGCTGGGGGGGGGCCGGGCTGGAAGCACAAGGGGGAATCGGGGCGGGCTGGGGGGCATTTCCCCCTCAGGGGAGCGGAGGTTGACCTGCACCCCTGGAGGTGTCCCCAGAGCGGGGTGCAGGGGGGTGCCCCCACACCCCCTCCAGTTCTTCACCCCCTCTCCAGGCCTCTGTCTTCCACAGCCAGACGGATCCTCGCTTCCCAAACCGCCCTCATCCCCTGGGGGGGGGCTGTGCAAGGGCACCCTGGTGCCCCCCAACACACTATCCTGCTGTCCCTGTCCCCCTGGGGAGTGCCAACCCCCCCTCCCCCAGGAAAGGGTCTGGCTGTGCTCCCCCCCTCATTTGGGGGGGGGATGTGATCAAATACAAGTATCACATGTGAACCCAACCCCGGGCACCCCAGCAGCCCCCTGGGACCCGCTCTCAGCCCTTTGCTGCAACACTCGGGGGGCGGGGGGTGTAAAAAAATTAAAATAATAAAAAGACGGGCTGGTGCTGGCGGCAAAGAGCGCTCCCATGGCTGCTCATCCCACGACCCGCTTGGCTTAGGGCTGGATCCGCTTTGTGAAACGCAGCTGGGGGGGCGAGGGGGGCACCGGGGCTGGTTGGGAAGTGGCCGGGCCTGTCCGAGGGGCGGCAGGCGCGGATTAGCCATGGCAGCCGTGCTTCCCGCCGCTCTTCTGGAGGATTCGCCCGGGCCCGGAATGCCGAGGGGCGCCCGTCACCCCCGATCCACCGATGCCGATTTATGACCGAACTGGAACCTACCAGTTTGGCAAACGCTGGGATGTGGAGAAGAGCTGGCGGAGCATCACGGAAAAAAACGCTCTCGCAAGGCAACGGGGAGGGGGGCGGGGGGGGGGGGGGAGTCGCATTATTTAAAAATTGTTGATTTATCATACATCGAGCCTGGCGTTCCTGGTGAAGTTACTGTTGCAAATGGCTCTCGCAGCGCCTGCCTGCTCTCGCAAGCTGCGTTTCCTGTGCTTTAATCTGGGTTTTTTTCGGTAAAAGAGCCGCTCCAGTTTCAGCTCCTGCTCCGTGAGTCACATTTTCAGCACGACCAGCAGCAGGATTTTGTAAAATAAATAAATAAAGAGCGTTTTGTGTGTGTGTTGTGGTTTGTTTTTTTGGGGTTTTTTTGTGTTGTTTTTTTTTTTTTAAATAATAAAAAGGAAAAAAAATCTAGAGTAAATATTCCATCAGCTGGTAAACTAATCATAGCCATTTAGGGGAGCGCTAATTAGTACCATTTGCAGTTAACATTGTTCAGGGAGGTATAAATTTCATTTGTGTGTTTGTTTGATTTTGGGTGGAGGGAGGAGAGGATCTGGAGCCGTTACACCCAACGAAGGGACCGACTTCCCGTACCCTTCGGCTCTGCCGGACCCCCGCCACTGCCCCTCGGGATGCCGCCGACTGGAAGGGGAGCAGTTCCCCCTCTCAGAGCGCTGGCCAGGGGTTGGGCACCAGTAACACCACACCTACGGCAAACCAGGCACCAGTAACACCTATGGTGCTGCCCCCCACCTTTGTGTTTTCGGGGTGATGGGGGTTGCTTTGATCTAATTTTTCCCGTGCTTTTTGGAGCGACCCTGGCGAGGCTCTTCCTGCTCTCCCCCGCACTGCTGGGCATGGCATTGCCGGGGATCGCGTCAGCAGGGATCGCATCGCCATCAATCTTCTCGTGTAGGCTACCAGACAAGCCCGCGGGGCTACCATTTCCCAATGGTGGTTTGCTCGCTATCGTTTCCACCGAAGTCGGACAGATCCGCCACCCTGCCCTCCTTCCCTCTGGCAGCACCGGGAGCCAGTGGCCTCCTGGAGGACTTACCGCAGACAGGAATGTCGCCCAACAGACATCCCGCGACACACTGGCAAGCCATGGGCTTGACGGAGGACCCGCGGTTGCGGCCCTGGGTCAGGCTGGAGCAGGGTGGTGACTTCCAACAAGGCAGCCAATGCCCTGAGGTGGCACCATCCTCTCCTTGTGCCGTGCCCCTCTCCCTGCCCCATGTTCCCTGCCTTCCGCAAAACAGCTGGGCTTTCTCTTCTCAGGGTGGTTTCGGGGATGGAGCACGTCCCCTGCGGGCATGCACCCCGCAGCGCATTTTGGGGCAGCTCTGGTGGCTTGCTGCCTGAGGGCCCCACGGGCTCAGCTCTGCTCCCGGATTATCAGCAAGCTGCAAGTGCTCCCAAACCCCTTCCTCCTAGCCTTGGCGAGTCGCATCCGTCCCTACCACTCTGCTGCAGACCCAGCGGCCGTCCCTTCTGCCTTCATCCTCCAAAGAGCGGCTCAGAGCAATGCTTTCAGCTGCAGTTTCCTTCCCAAGATGCCAAAATAGCAGCTCAGACAGGACACGGCAGCTCATCTTTCTGCGGCACGGGGTGGGGGAAGGAATCAACAAGTTGCAGCTGTATTTCTGGCCATAAGCAGAAATTTTGGAGTAGCCTTTAAGGGTAGCACATGCTGTCAGCGGAGTGCCAGATAGCTACAAAGGGATTTTAGACAAGTTTGTCAGGGAGCCCGGGTAGGAAGCAAGTTACTGGACCGATTTCCCAGCTCAGATGAGCCTGTAAGTCAGCGACCTCAGAGTTTTTTCCTCCTACACTCCACCAGGACGCTGCTTTGAGCAGGGATGCGCCATCCATCCCAGCCTGGTACAGTGCTTCTTACTGTGCTGTGCCAGTGCACCCGAGACCAGGCTCCCGAACAGCCGTGGTGTCTAAGGTAAAAATCTATTTATCCGTGATCAGACATAGTACACTTGGACGTTTTTTCATGGCATTGTCTCCCGTGGGAGCTGATCCCACAGGTTGGGCTCAGCAGAGAAGTGGTGGACTGTTGTTTGTTTTGTTTTTCTTAAAAAAAAAATTCTGTTTTCTAAATAAGAAAAGTCCACTTACTGGAATGTGCTTCTGGCAAGAAAAGGTGAGTTTGTGTTTCTGTTTTTGCAGGGAAAGGTTTCCTAATTCAAAGTGGCTGGAATATGTAAATATTTAATCATTTTGTATCGGAAAATTCTGGATTCAATTAAAAATTCTAATGTCAACTTTTCAGATACTACCTCTCTCTAAGCCTGTAAAGCATCAAAACCTAAACCATGCTTAAGGTTAGGAAACCAAAATTCTGTTGATCTCAACTTGATTTTCCCCATAGTATTTCAGTTTGTGAACGGTTCCAGCATGTTCGACTTTCTGGCCCAGCAAGAGAAGCGAGTGTTTGGATCTCCAGGAATCCTGGTGCAGGTAAACTTCTCCTTCCAACCCACACTTGAGTGCGGACACAGGAAAACTGTCCTGCTTTCCTCCTTTTGCATTAACTTCCTAAGAGTTCCCGAGCTCTCGTGCTTTTGGAGGAGCTGGTTTGAGAGCTGGCGACGAGGTGGCTATGAGCAATGCGCTACGTACATGGCTGACCAAAAATTATCTCATTCATGGGGGTAAGCCAACCCTCCTACACCATCGTCGTGCCAGGTTCCTCCCGTACAGCATCCTGCTCTCCAGGTCTGCCATCAGCCAGTGTTAATGCTTCCTATTACATCCCCCGTGGCAGCTCTCATCTCCTTGCATCGGTCTCCTTGGATGTCAGCAGTATCCTTGGCATGCTGCGCTTCTATCATGTTTTGAAGAACTACTCGGCTGCTGCAGCCATTTTCTTTGTCACAAATTCGATTTGAGCAGCTCCGGCAGCTCCCCTCCAGCTAGCACGGCGTGAGTAGCAAAAGAAGGGCAAACCCCTGCCTTCGCATCACGGCTTCACTGCTAACACATGTCCGATTTGACTAAAATTTGCTAAGATCTTATAGATATTTTAACATAGCGTGTAACAAGTTCCTTCTGTCTTGAATTCTGAGAAGATAAAATACCAGAAGACAAGCTCCTGATCTTTTTGATGTGATTTTGGTGACTTTCCTTTGCCTCTGCTTTCCAGGCTTGTGAAATACTCTAACCATTTTTTTCCTGGAGTTTCTGTGCTGCCATGAGGTCTAGAAATGCACTGACATAACGTAACACATACACTAAAGAGAGCAGAGATTCCTCTGTCGTGGCAGGATACTGGGGGCTTGGGACTGGACTAAAGCACCAAAGTAAGAGCTGGCATCAGTGATCTCAAACCCAAACATTTTACAGCCACCGTGGGGGAAAAAAAAACCCAACAACAAAAACAAACCCAAAAAACCCTCCAGAGCAAGAGTTCAGCACTCAACAGGTTTCTTAAGGTTTTAGCACTGAGGGGTGACCTCATCTCTCGCCATCACATCCAGAAGAGGCAGCCCCTGTCTGCAGAGCAGCTTCTGTCACACCTAAGTCATGAGTTGCAAGATCTTTCTAGACTTGGGGCATTCAAAACATTTGCCCTTGTGTGGATTCCCCAGCATCTGGTAAGGGCAGGGCTCCAGGCACAGCCCTTCCCTCACCAGGAACATTAAAAGGGTCTCTCCTTATTTTCATTAGACGGGGAGAAAGCTGGTATCTCAGCTACCCAAAGACAACATGCCATCACCTGATTCCTTCCCGAGGCCATTCCGAGAGCCTCCACCCTCCCACACAATGGAGTTTATCTCCGAGGTTGTTCCTGCCCCTCCCTCTGTCTACACCTTCAGGTATCCCATTAGGGAGGCTTTGATACCCAAACCCAGTAGGAAAGCATCCAGGTCCCTCAGCCTCCAGGAGGCCAGCGCAGCCTCAGCACAGTGCCCTGCTCCCCGCAGCACGTGTCCTGCCTGCCACCACACGGGTACCTGCACCCCTGCGGCCACCACTGCCCCGCCGAGGGGAACCAAACCTCGCAGGCAGGAAAGGAACACCTCTGCCATCGCGCCCGCTCTGCCCAAAGCACATGGTACCAGCAAGACCCACTGGTTTTCCTTCTGCATGCACCTCAAAGATGCGATTCTCCTTTATGTGCCAGCAAGTCCTTCCCTGTCCTCACTACCAGCTTCCCAGAATACCAGAAGGTATAATTCTCGGCAGGATTTGCCCCCTGCTTCTCTTCCTCCTGCATGAAACGGGCATAATAACATCCCACCTTACAGGGCTTTTGAAAGCCTCAATTAAATAAACTGCTCTGAGATTTGTGTAAGAGGAAAATTAAATCAGCATCCCATTGTAAAGCTAGAGTTACTGCATGCCTCTCTGTGCAAGTATGTTCAACCCCTGTGTGAACGTCTGTAAATACATACCAACCTTCACAACAAGGCTCGCCTCAGTAGGGAAGAAGTCACCTGAAGTGGAGGAAAAGCCAGCTTTAGTTTTCCACACGACCTTGATCGACCTCTTTACATCCACCCTTGGCAGTCAATGTGGAAAAAACAATGTGCAGCTGTGCAATTACAAGCAGTAGCACAGTGTATCTGCCTAGGTGGTGCTCCCCAGAGGAGGGGGACCACAGAGGAGGGAGCAGAGAGGGATATCTGCCCCTTTTCTTTCTAAACGCGGAAAGCCACATCCCGTGCCCCTGGAGCAGGGGGGCAGGGTACCTCTCCCCTTACGGCCATAGAGCAGATCCCGCAGCGTTCCCCACGTGCACTACAGCGGTGTGAGCCTGGCCTCTGCCACCTGGGACTGGAAACAGCAGCATCCCACTTCACAGGAGCTGAAAGAAAGTTTCAGAGGTCAAAGGACTGGCTGTGAGCCCCCAGAACTCCCCACTCCCCAAATAACACAAGAAGGCAAGAGCTGCAAGGGTCCTTTGGACTACAGAACATTAAACCAACCTGAATACAGCAGTCGTGCTCACACTCCAAATTCAAGCTGCTGTTCACACACTGTGCTGGTGCTTACAGTGAAGACTCTTCGGGGTTCTGTGGTACCAGGGAGCACGGTTTAGAGCAGCAGGGTCCCAGCCCCATCAGGATGTTCCTCCTTCCTGGAAACAGCCATGGACCAACAGCCTGGGAGCTCCAGGCAGGTGCTGACACAACAGACTTGCTAGTGGTCTTTGCATCGATGCTTTCTGGCCCCAGCCAGCTCCTGTTCATCCAGTTGTGGGTCAAAGACCATATTTTCAAGAGTAAAACCCTTCACTGGCACAACATCTCCTGTTGCACCGTACAGCCTGTGGGCAGGAGGTGAAAGCAGAGGCACACGTGGCTCAGCTGCTCTTGCTTCTCCCTGTACGCATTCCAGCCGAGGCACCAGGTCTGGCTTGTGCTCTCCCTGACAAAAGCAGCCGCATCCCACCTACTGCATCCCACCTAGCGCAGCCCACCTACTGCATCTCACCTACTGCATCTCACCTACTGCATCCCACCTACTGCATCTCACCTACTGCATCCCACCTACTGCATCCCACCTACTGCATCCCATCTAGCGCATCCCATCTAGTGCATCCCATCTAGCGCATCCCACCTATCGCAGCCCACCTACTGCATCTCACCTACTGCATCCCACCTAGCACATCCCACCTGCTGCATCCCGCCAAGCACATCCCACCTGCTGCATCCCACCAAGCACATCCCACCTGCTGCATCCCACCAAGCGCATCCCACCTGCTGCATCCCACCAAGCGCATCCCACCTAGCACATCCCACTGAGCTCCGATCAGCACCCACTGCTGCCCACACAGGGCATCTCCTCCCCGTGTCCCACCTTCTTGGCAGTACAAGCTCCCGTTAAGCGAGGCACTCGTGCACAGGAATGTAAAGCACAGAGCTGCCAATTCCTTTCCGTCTAAACCCCCTTGCTTCACAGGAGAGTCCTCCAAAAACCTCCTCCCTCCTCCTCGCTTTTCTAGTGATTTCTGTCTTGCCCTGAAAACATAGATGACAACACTGTCACCATCAGAATCCCACAGACGCTGTACAAACAGACGTTTGCCTGGGACAGGCCCATGTCAAGGCAGATGAACAGCTACAACAGCAAACATCATCCTGATCATCCATCTTCTCTTCTGGACTGATTCTCCCCAACATGGCACCAAACCAGAAGCGGCGGCGCTGCTCCGATTGAGAAATCTGATCCAGTTGACTGATCAGAAGAGCAAAGAAGATTGCATGACTCGGTTTCCCTCCATCTGTCTTTACAGAAGTGGAAGGATAAACCCCAAATCCCTTAAGAACTTGATCCCTGCAGCCTCATCCTCACTCCATGGTGCTGAAACCTGCGCATCTTCCATTGCTCCAAGGGGAAATCACATCCGACCAACCTAATATTCACCAAGGGGAACCCATGCCTGACTCAGCTGCTACTCACTGAGGGGAAATCACGCCTGCTCAACCCTCAGCCTTCTCCGATGGAGTGCCTAGCCGGGTAGGTGAGGGTGGTGGATGTTGTCTGCCTTGACCTCAGCAAGGCTTTTGACACCGTTTCCCGTAACATCCTCGCAGGCGAGCTCAGGAACCGTGGGTTAGAGGAGCGGACAGCGAGGTGGGTCGGGAACCAGCTGAACGGCAGCGCTCAGGGCGCTGGGATCAGTGGCACAAGGTCTGGCTGGAGGGCTATGGCTCACAGTGACCCCCAGGGTCAGTGCTGCGCCCCGTCCCACTCCACCGATCCATCGGTGACCTGACCGAAGGGGCAGAGGCACCCTCAGCACGCCCGCCAACGGTACAGGACTGAGAGGAGCGTTCAGCCAGACCTGGGCAGGCTGGAGAGTGGGGGAGAGGGACCCCATGGAGTTCAGCCAAGGCAAGTGTAGAGGAGGGACGGCCCCACACACTGGTAGGGGCTGGGGCTGACCTGCTGGGAGGCAGCTCTGCGGGGAAGGCACTGGGAGTGCTGGTGGCCAGCAGGTTGCCCATGGGCCAGCAGTGTGGCCAAGGGGCCAGTGGGACCCCGGGGGGTGTGAGGAGCGTGGCCAGCAGGTCCAGGGAGGGGATCGTCCCCCTCTGCTCTGCCCTGGTGAGGCCACGTCTGCAGTGCTGTGTCCAGTGCTGGGCTCCCCAGTTCCAGAGAGACTGGGAGCTACTGGAGAGGGTCCAGCAGGGTCTGTGAGGATGATGAGGGGGCTGGAGCATCTTCCTTAGAGGAAGGGCTGAGAGAGCTGGGGCTGTTCAGCCTGGAGCAGGCGGAGGGGGGATCTTACGATGCCTACAGATATCTGGAGGGTGGGTGTCAGGAGGACGGGGCCAGGCTCTTCTCAGCGGTGCCCGGCGCCAGGACAAGGGGCCACGGGCACCAGCTGCAGCGCGGGAAGTTCCACCTGAACATGAGGGAGACCTTGTCTGCCCTGAGGGTGAGGGGGCGCTGGGACAGGCTGCCCAGAGCGGCTGCGGGGTCCCCGTCTCTGGGGACACCCAGACCCGCCGGGCGGCTCCGTGCAGCCTGCTGGAGGAGAGCCTGCTCTAGCAGGGGCTGGGCCGGGCGACCCCCGGAGCTCCCCTCCCAGCCCCACCAGTCTGCGATGCTGGGACTCATTTGTGCTCAGGAAAAACAGTTCAGTTCAGTCTGGGTCTGTGATTCCTGTGGGGAATCCAACTGGGGACCAGCCAGGGCTCATCCCAACGCAGCGACACAAGGAAGCGCTTCCAGCTTTAGTTACAATGCAATGCCAAAAGCCACTGGCATGCATACATGGAGGTTCCTTCTCCTCATACCTCTGTTTTACTGGAAATAACCAGGTCTCATTTATCCTGGAGCTCTGCAGCTAAGTACAGAATTAGAGCTGGTGGTGACATACCCTGAGAAGGTGAAGCTGAAGTATTTGGGGGAGAAGACAATTGTGTCTGGTCTCACATGCTTCTGGCCAGAAGCATTTGATGGTTACTGTTGTAACAGTAAAAACCACTACGGATGACTTCTGTTTCCCACTTTTCTGTGCTGTCAGAAAGATCCTGTGAAAGCTCCAACTTTAAGGGGAATTTACAATTTATTTATTTTTGAAGTGACGGTATCAGAAATATCCCCCAGCCTTTTGTTCTGTTTACCTCCCGTTCCCTTCCTGCCTCCCAGTTTCTAGCTGATCTGTGGAATCAGAATGCCACCAGAGGAACAAGGTACTGGGGAGGCGAAGGGTTCTTTGCCGTTCACTGGAGACCTCAGCATCACGGCTGGACCAAAAGCTTTTCTGCTGGACTAGTTCTGGCTCAGCCCAAGTCACAGGCTTGACGCATAATCCCTACATAAAAGGGTTATGCAAAGGGTCAGAACAGGTGACAATAAAGTTCCCTTCCTGCCAAAACAATCTACGAACCCCCACAGAAATCCACCATCCTCTGGCAAGAGCCAGGACCAGACTTTCCAAAGCATAAAGATGCCCAGCTCCAGCAGGGCAGGGGCAGCGCTCTGAAGAGCTACGAAACCATCTCTTCTGCTTGGGAGGTTCAACAGGCGACGCTGGCATTGCCTGTAAGGCACAGACCACAAGGCTGGAAATGCTGGGAACAAAACCAGAGCAGATACGTCCAGGATGGCTTTAAAGCTAATTTTACATTGCTAGAAAGGGAGAGGGGAAAAGAAAATAATAAAGGCACTTAACCTGGCTTTTCAATATAGTAAAAGTCAATTTGGAGATCTCCTTTGAACACGCTAGAAAGGCATTGTGCAACCCAGCCTGCTCAGCAGGCCCCAGGTGGGAATGGCAGGAGCTGCTGCAAGTCAGGACCGAGGTACCTGAGCGGAGCCGTGTGGGAGGTGAGACCTGGAGTCGCAGGAGAGCAGCAGTTTCAGAGAGGATGGGAGCTGGCGGAGAGTAATGAAGGAAGTATCTGTCTGTAGGAGGCCTGGCTCGATTCAAGGCCATTAACTTGTGGCTTTCTGAACACCACCAACAGGACTGGAAACAAAAGCATGGCTGCCTAGCATGGTTTGTGTTGAGTGATTGCTTGAATATTCCGGCAGAACGAAGAGCATTAAGAAAGGCAAAGAGCCACTTCAATGGCTGCAGGCTCACAGGGCTGCAAGTTTTTGCATGAAGCCCGAGTCAAAACCAGGCAGGCAAGTGGGATGTAGCCTTGAAAGTAGAAACAAATAAATTACTAGCCTTCATTTTCTCTCATTCAGGAGCTTAAGTTTAAAAGGGAGTCCATCAACTTTAAATAAATCATGTTTATAATTAAAAACATATTTTCCTGCGCTGCATACAAGCCTTTGGATGATTAATAAGGCATTTTTCAAATTACTTTAATTCACACTAATTATGCTGCTTGTTTACCCCAGTCAATAATTTTTGTTCCACGGAGATAAAGCTATCCCAGGAGGAGGTCTCCCTCTGGGGAGCAAGAGGGAAAGGACCCCAGGGAGCTGCCTGCGGCACCAGGAACACATGGGAGGTCTTTCACTGAAAGCTACAGAGCTGGTTACATGAGCCACGTCACATCGAACGCTCACAGGACTCCTTTTGCTATGCCCGGCTCCTTGCCTGGGTAAGACGAGGAGACACGAGCTTGCTCAGCTCCCAGAGGCCTTGAGCTGTGTTTTGCCTAGACCTTGCCCGAGGTACCAACCTTGACAGGGAACCAGACTTTGTAGGTTTAGCACAAAAACACAGCAGCGACTGCACAGCTTCTGGGCTGGGTCAGGCTTGTGCCTGGCAGAAGCCACATGTGCTTAGAAAGAGAGAAGCCTCATCTCTATTTCATCCCTATTTCATTCGCAGACACTGGAAAGTCTCAGCCCTTTTGAAAATACAGCACAACAAACTGGACCAGAATTCTCTTCCCAGTTATTTGATTCCCTTTCAACATTACTTAGAAGAATTAGATATATATATATAAAGCAATGGTGCATTTCCATTCCTGCCCCAGCACCGCAGCTTGCGCCTTTGTGCTGCGAATGGATTTGCTGGGTCACCTTTCCACAGGAAGGGCAGAAATGTCCTGAGCCAGAAGCCTTTGGCTAGCAGACACACTAGTACCTGCAGGGTGACACAGTGACGTGCAAGTTACGAACGGCTCGTGCTGCCACATGCCCAGCAGAAAGTACTGCTACAGCCCCTGCCGGTGCTTCACAAGTCAGGGTGCTCTTGGTGTGGCTGTCCAGGACTCCTGCAGCCTCTCCAAAGACAGCAATGCCATTTCCTCATCTTACCCTTTCTCCTGTTCCAAGGCAGCAGTTATTTCATAACCTAAGTGGCCCTACAGCTGACAGTTATTCTTAGGCAACTGTAAGCTACAAATAAGAGCGTGTAGCTAACAAAACAGACATGTTTTGTGTAGCATGAACTGCTCTTCAGCCAGTGGTGCACACACAGTAGACCTTGTTGCATCATGAACTAAAACAAGGTAGGAGGTATCATCCAAGGTTTTCCCTTCTTGAGAGAAGAGAGCAGGCACTAGCGAGACTCACAACAGAAGAGGAAAAAACCCCTGTAGTTACCTAACGGTGGCCCAAATCCTTCAGCTCAGGCATGCAGAAACATGTGAGTTTCTGTGGCAGCCCAATTTATATTAATCAAACCAGCACTGAAAAGCATTACCACAAAATTTATTCTAATACCTGTTGTACCACACCCTAAAAATAACAAAAGAAAACAAGCTGAGATAAAAGGTATTTGCTGTCAAAGGTGGGGAAATACCTTCAGAAAGCCACAAGGTTGGCTTCCTCTAAGAAATTAAACAAGAGTGGTAGACATGCTTCAGATTTCTTACCGAAGACAGGTGTCTTGTCTACTTGAGTTTAGCACGCCACCGTGACAGGGCAGCGCAGTTCGTGACCCGCGGGCTGCAGCCAGCAAGCACAGTTTCTCACTGTTCAAGCAGAAAAAGCAGGTAATTCTGTGTAAACCCTGGTCCCAGGAGCTGCTTTTGGTACTCCGCAGTCTGGAGGTGCCCCAAAACTGGCATCAGCCCCAAATCTTTGAAAACCTGAACTCTGCCTAATATGAATGTATAGCACCCGAGCTATAGTGTGCTAGCTCCCTAGATGAACTTCCTTGTGGACAGTGAGGGCAAGGCAGCATGATCCGCTTTCTCCACCGAACATCTGCTCACCATGAGGCATCCATAGGGATGCTGGCAGAGAGAAACTAGCGTGCTCTCAGCTCCTGCCCTTGATCGATGTATTTGAACTTGTGGATTTGCACAAACCTGAACGACTAGAAAAGAGCTGCATGAGATAAGCTGGCTAAAGGACTCATGTTAGACCTAGTGACCAGTTGCAGAGAAGATGTATGATTTTTGTTCCCAAACAAGAGTACACAACACAGAGGTAAGGTCAAAGCTCTCCTTCAGTTTCATGTGGAAGTCCAGAGTAAAAGTGACTCGCTACTCAACTTGCTCAGCTGCTGTACGACAGCTTAACCATTTCTTAAGTTGTTAAAACCACAAATAATTTAAAAAACTCAGACCAGTAGCAAGACATCTAAAATACTGCTTAGTCTCCTCTTAGAGCATTCATCCTTAGCAAAACTCCCTTGAAGTGATGCTAGGCACTGTAAAAGGCACTGACATCCTGCGTGCGCTGAACTCCATAAAACCACATCTCACCAGGAGGAGACACTCATGGCCATGGAGAGGCTCCAACCTAAAAGCATGCCATTTCCTCAGAGCTGAGGGGTGGCAGGCTTGCGGTATTTGCACTGGATCCATACTCGATACATCGTCATTTGTTTCCCACGGTTCACTTGCAATCGCCGATCAACCAGATTCTGGATTTTCTCCAGCCCAGCTGCCGTGAAGAGATCGTCTAATTCACCTGGAAGCAGAGAGAAGGAGATGAGGATGCCGTAGCTTTCATTTAGACGGTACCTGCTCACGCTGAGGAGTAAACTGTGTTGCAAGATGGGCCAGAGGAAACTCACAGTCTCACTCTGGCAGGGAAACTTAAAGATCAGACAGGACTTAACTACTGTACTACGGGGTGTTAAGATCACCGTTCTAGTTTCCCTTGAGTTTAACTTCTACCAAGGAAGGAAAGAATTACTTGGAGGGCAACTAGAATTACAGAGACTTGACAAAGAGAAAGCACCAGTAGTTTCAGACACGGGCATTGCCTCTAGTGACTGATTAAAGGAGCATCTTCTGGCGAGTAGGGACAGATCCGTTCCTTCCCCCTCCCCCCTTTCTGCAGAGGAATTTCAGAGTCTGCAAGAGCAAAGAATGGGCTCAGCCTTACGCGTTTAAATGGTGGCAATAAGATCTGTGCTGTATAGGCTGGAGGGAAAAAAAGACTCATCAAGGTTAAGTTTGGGGGAAAAAAATCCTTCAAAAACCACACCCTGCTGGGGCCCAATCAAAGCACCAAGAGCCCCGGAGGCTGCAACACTGGCAGGTATTCCTGACCGAGCAGTGAGTATCGCGGTGCCCCAGCACACTGGCCGTGGGCAAAGCCAGACCGAGTCCTGCTGAGCAGCAGGGAGCTTGTTCAGCTGCAGCCGGGGAGCACGTGATTCGTGCAGTTTCTGTAGAAAAGGGCTAACAGGTCCCAGCTTGCGCTCTTTTATCAGATGCTTGCCATCATGGAGCGTTTGCCAAACACGCATTAAACATTAATTTTGTTGTGACAAACAAGACGTGCAGTGGGGAAGGGAATAGTTCGTTGCAGTTGTGCCACTGCTCTAAAACTGACCATGCAGAGGGGCCCGTGGTGGAAGCGACTGAAGGTGCAGCTGGTGATCAGCGGGGAGAATGCGAACCCTGCTGAACACCAAGCAGCAGCAGAACTGGAGGGGCTGCCTCAGCTCGGTGCTGAACCGCACCCTTCTTACTTCCTCACAGAACAATAAAGTTAAGAGAAGTTCCTTCAAGTGGTGTCCATCTCACTCTGTCCTCCGCAGGTGACGAGACTCAAGGAGAGCTCCTCCAGTCCCACCCCTCCCAGTGTAGCAAACACACTAGTTTTCCTCTAAAGGGATTTTCCATTAAGGAATTTGCTACACTATATTCACACCAGCAAGTGACAAGCCCAGGTCCCTGTGAAATTTGGAGACATTTAGAATTTCACGCTGCTCCAAGAAAGACAGGCTGGGAAGAGCTGGTGGCAAAACCCGAGGGCACAGGGACAAAAAGGGGTGAGGAGAGTCACAGGGACGTTTTCTAGCCTCCTACCTTGTGTGAAGAAGTAGACTCTGGTGCCATCACCTCGCACATAGAAGTTATCAGACAGACATTGACCTAAGGGCAAGAGGGATTTAGACGTTTACCAGTTGTCATTTAAAAATCAGCAACTGCCATCCAACAAGAGGCACTTCTCCCAGCACACGCTATGCTTAAGGGGAATTAATGAGCTGCCTCCTGAACAGGGCAGACACTACTCCAGAGAAGCATCATGTATTAGTGATCTGGCAAGACTCCCCACAGGGAAAAGAGAATACCTTTCTTAAACCGAAGCTGGGCCAGATCATAACGGCCATAATCTCGTAACAAAATCATTCCTCCTGGTTTCAGAAGGCGACTCAGTCTGTTAACGATGCACTGCATCCTGAGGAAAGAACAAAACAGAAGTATTCAACGTTCTACAGAATGACACTTGTTTCCTCCTCCTACTTTCCAAAACAAAGTTATAAACTTTTACATATGTTTCAACTTCATATAAAGAGCTACCAAAAGCTAGAAGTTTTTGGAGCTCTCTCAGGCTTAGGTGGGCTGATTTTATTTGGCCACCTTATTTCTGACACTCCCTGATTCTGCTTTTTTTTCTATAATGATAACTTAGCCTGGCACAGGAAGGATTAACTGCTGTCTCTCATTAATTACAAAAGGATCGCCACTGGTTGCTGTAAAACAAGTAGTAAGCGAACATGAAGAAAAATGCTGTGAAATAAAACCAAAGAGAACAAAAATGAGAGACTAGTGCAGGCTGTAACACACTGTCACTTTTCTTAATGATTTTCTGAACCTGTCCTCTCCCTTCTTGCCACCTCCCATACAGGAAATTCCTCTAGCCTTTGAGCCTTACAATCTAGCAGCACACTTTCCACAAATAGGTGCTGAGTGCTCAGCGTGGCTGGGGTTCAGAACAGGTGAGCAACTATGACTGCAGCAAGATGCCACTTATAACCACTTAGCACTTCAAAACCACACCTACCCTGTGCCAAAATTTATTACAACAGAAAATCCTGCAAATTTCATTTTCAGAAGCTTAATGGTAAACTGGACCAGAGAAAGAACAAACTTTAACTTTCCTTGAGAGGAGGGGACCTATATTTTAAAGAACTCTAGTTCTACATGCATTATCTTCTGCAGCCAGAAGGAATTATTAAAACTTACTTCTCTGGGAGAATTGCTGAGAGGACAAAGATAAGAATAACAACGTCAAGACTCTCATTTGGCATTGGGAAAGGACTTTGGTCATTGCACAGGTCATGGACGAACGCAAAGCAGCGAGAAGAATCGTATTCTGCATTGTTCTGTATTTAAGGGGAGAGAAATTAGAGCATTAGCAACAAACTCTGAACTCGGTATTATCTGGACATGTGAGCATTTTAACTTTCACATAAAAAGGTGGTGTCTGCAGAAATCTGTTCCGGCCTCACTGGACCAAGGCAGCTGGGGTCAGACAGGTTCCTTGGTCAGACAAGGATCAGGGGTGAAATGTGAAAAATAAGTACGCATGGGAGATTTACAAAGAGCTTGGGACTTGTTACATTCAGACAATCAGCGCTGCCGAACCCCTAAAACTGGATTGAGGCATTATTGCAATTTTAAGGTCAGATTTTCCACTAATAGTGGTAAGGAGTGAGGGATTTTCACTGTTAAGCTGGAGATCCTTACAAAAGTGAGAGTGTCAGGGCCCCTCTCTGCATCACTGAAAGCAATATTCATTTCAACTACAAGCAGACTACTCCCTATACCCCAAAAATCAAATCTGGCTGCCTAAAGTTGCAATCTTAAAAATCACATTTAAACTTCTAAAAGAAGTGGTATATTTTTCTAAAGCTGCTGCTACTGATTGCAGTAGCCTCTATAAACAGTGCTTGTGTCACCTTAAGAGGATGAAATGGCATGCTGCCTCTGCTGCTGTGCTCCTCATCTTATCTCCTGAAGTGACTGATAACATTTGAGACTTTATATATTTTCAGTTCTGTTCTGACCTGAAATTTGTTAGCTGTATTTGTCCTTTGACTAAATTCCAGCCTCCTGCTCCACAGACAACAGTATCCCTCCTCAGCTGCCTGTGCAGAAGCAATCAGACCATGTTCCCAGAACTGCAGTGGCAGTAACGCACAGACAAACCAAAACCAGCTTCAGTTCCTGTTAAAAAATAGCCGGAATGTTTCCAAGGTTCAGCAGTTACTCAGCTAAAAGAGCACTGGGTTTCAACAAGTACTGCCAACCACAGGGGAAAGAAAATCTGGCTGACTTGTCTGCTGCTAATGTGACACTTTGAGAGTCCCAACTTCCCTCATTTCTGCACTTTGATGGCTTATTTTCCTGATTTACCAGTACAAGGGTCAACATCAGGGCTAGCTCAAACAAGAAAGCTGCCAACACAGCCAGACAGCCGGAGGCAGCTGTGATACACTTGTGTTAACGCGCAGTTGGCGCCATGTAATTCCCACCTTGGTAAGTCACCACTGTGTTTACCTGGACAAGATCCACAGCTGTTGTAGAAAAATCACAGCAATAAACAAAAAGGCCTGGGTCACTGAAATAAATAAAAGAAACTATCACCACTTATATAAAGGTGGTCCAGAGGAATTAAGAAGTGTCTCAAATGCACAGAGCACAGAATTGGGAGCTAGAAATCCTGGGCTTTACTCTCTCTCTGTCAAAGATGCCTGGTGCAAAATCTGGTGGATCACATTGCTCCTTTATGCCCCAGTTATTCTCAGGTAGAACTGACTGCTTACTTTTCCCTCTGGAACAGGAGAGGCACTAAGGCCTGTATGAAAATGCTTTCACAATGAGATGTGTAAACTTGCATCACATTTTGATGGTTGCCTTCCAAGACCAAACACTTCCAAGCTCAAAACACAACTGTTTGAAGTTGCAGATGGCAAAGGTAGCAAAGGTACCGTTTGCATCTGGCCTTTCTCAGAGATTATCTCAACTAAGAACACATGCAACATTTTTCCAAGCATTTTTCAGAGGCTGGTATATCATGCAGGTAAAAGCCTACTGAGGACTACTTACTTGTTGGTTTGTAAAATTGGGAAGACTGTATTTCCAGCACCACAGCCAACCTGCACAAACAAAGCAGATGTACACATAGTGAAAATAATTTCTTCAGCCTGTCCCATGCAGCTGATTTCAAATCATCTCTCTACAGCCATGGAACAAAGAGCAACTCATGAGTAACAGCTGAGCATAGCAGTGACTATCTGCAAATCTCACTGCAAGATCTGAGTACGTTCAGCTCTGAGGAGCAGACTTACTTATACGCGTTTGTGGGAAACCACTAAGCCGGTTCTCGTAGAAATCTTACTAACAAGCTATATAGTGTTACTCTTCTGAAAACTGTTATTGCTGGAATCGCAAGCATAACAACCAGTATGAGTCACTGAAGCACTGGCAAAGGCCATGGATTAGTTGCATTCACATCCACAGACAATCAGAGCAACAGAGAAAGAAGTTTTCTTTACTATAATTACATCCTGCTGTTTCAGAGCTTCCTTCACTAGACGGCTTGTCCTCAAGTTACAACTAGGTCTACAATGATTGCGCCTTTTTACTCTTTCTGCTTGTTCCCACTTGAAGAGAAGATGGCTCACCAAGTGAGTTTGGGGAATTTTCCTCTGAATGTTTAAGGAATCAGTAAAATTGAATTAGACTGAGGAGAAAACACCACTGATGGCTTGCCGTGACAGATATTACCAAGAGTACTCGGGTGAGACAGGAAGGCCACAATGGCCCAAGAACATCAGAGTATAAGGAAGTCTCAAAGCCTCAGATTAAATAAAAAAATTTAAAGGAGAGTTCATATTATTGACTTTCCCTGGAAGGGCAGAACTTCCACAGGACATGAAGCACTCAACAAAACTAGCGATATCTACAGTGAACAAACTAGAGATGGCAGAGCAAAAGGTCATTCCCAGCTGTGAGGAGTCTAATATTTACAAATCCAACTGACTTTTCTGGGACAAACCCTCTGCCAGTCTGAGATCCCCTGTTACTGCACGGGCCATAAGGAACAAACCAAATAGCATCTTTACATACTTGGTTTCACTGTTTTGTTTCACACCTCCCAAAGCAAACAAGAGTCAGCACAAAAATGCAAAACATAAACAACATGGGAAAGCTTTATACAGACGAGAACCAGCTTCTTCAAAAGATGACTTTCAAATGCTTGTTTCAACATCTGACAGGAATAGTTTGTCTTTTAAACTCAGAAACTTCTTATGGTCCTTGTGCTCTGCCAATTCACAGTCTGAACCAATGGATTTAATTCCGTTCTAAACTTTTTTGCATTTTACTGACTTAAGACAATCATCCCATTCACTTGCTGTTTGCCAATGATGCATAGTTTTATGTCTCAGTCACACTAACGCTGACACAAGGGACTGTGTGATGTGTGACACTGTTTCACGGCTATTACCTCTAATATACGGTAAGATGCAGATGATCCTGGGTAATCTCCATCACTTTGATTCAGCTCACTATACTTCTGTGTAGCCAACTCTTCTGTGCAGATCTTAGGTGTGCTTTTTATCAGGTTTAACTGATTCTCTGCCCTGGTTTCCAATGAACAATGTCCCTTTTCACAGCTTCCCAGCCCTTCGTTGTCGGATTCTTCTTTGTTACTAAATTCATGCACAGAATCCCCATTTTGATTTGGGTTCCTGCTAGGTGCCAGCTCAGGAAATTCAGTGAAGAGCCAGTGCCTGTCCTTGAAGAAGCCATTTTCATGGATTTTATAAAAGTCATCCCAGTACCTCTTAGCATTCACCTCATATTCCTCTGTGAATACAAACAAAAACGTCACCAGCAGCCAAATCAGAAGGTCTCAGAGTTTAATCAGTTTAGACAGCGAGGGATCACTGCAGACATCTATTCAGCAATCTGCTTTAATACGTAAGGTTACCGACTGAAAATCCCCTTTATTTCAACTGTGCCATCCCCCATAAACACTCAGCCTGCCTCCTCACAGTCACTTTTTTAGGACTGAAAAAGGGAGAAGATATAGAAGAGGCAACTGTCTCCTGGTAGGATTTAAGGGAAGCTAGCAACCGAAAAGGTGTCTTTGAAGGAGACTGGAATGAAAAAAATCCAGGTTTTACTTCCATCTCTAACATTAACTTCTTCAGTTCACTGGAACAATTCATTTGGAGCCTCATGACAGTAAGTCTCAAGCACTTGCAACTTCTAAGGAATTCTACAACAGCTGCCTGGACTGAAGAGCTCCTGTCTAACACGCTACCCCCTTTTTTCAGATGGAGAAACAGAAAAGTTAGTCAACATACAGCGCTGGCAGAAAGCTCAATTAGCATTTGCACAATACTCCAAGATTACGAGACAGAACGTTTTACACAAGTATCGCTAGAATCCAGTCTACAGCACTTTGTGCATGTTGGAGCATCACACATTTGTGGAATAAAAACAAGAGGGGAATCAACAGAAGTGAACACTGTCATTATACTGGAGAGCCAAGGAGGATAAAGATCGTAAGAATGAACTTTAGCAGCAAGCATTGCCATTTTCACACCAAGTGGATACACTCCAGTAGCAAAATGAACATTACAGAATGCTGGAAGAACACTTGCAAAGCCATGATCTAGTGAAATTTGAGTCACCCACAGAATTATTTCCACACATCTTCACAGATTTCAGATCAAGTACAGTTCGAGGGGAACTATTTTTGCCATGGGAAGTACGAATCCAACTGGCTTCCCAAATTCTCATCCGTGCGATGAGTTCTCTGTCCTGGGAAATAAGAGCTAATTATAGCATCCTATGCCTGTCATCACCCAGAGGCATTAACATCCACAGCCAGAGATCCCAGCTGCATTTCAATAACATGCAATTCCTTAGCCGTCTTTGCACAGCAACAAGTGCATTATTGAATGCAAATGATTCTCCCACAATTAAAGACAACGACTGCATGTGAGAATGGATAACCTCTCTCCAACATCTACTACTAAGAGTAGGGTTAAGAGAAAGAGCAGGCATCTTAAAATTGGAGATTAGCATTATTATCTGAGCTGCAGTTTATTTACTAGTCTTTCTGGAAAGTATACAAGTGTTTAGAAGATATCTGAAGGGAGACAGTAAAACGAACCAATAACACCTGGAAACATATGTAGCCTCAGCCAAATATAGACAAAAATTGCTTTAAGAATCAGAAGGCAGTCGTATGTGTATTTTTAGCAGGATCTATCCCTGAAGCACTAAGAGCTATACATAAAAAATAATCTCTTTACCTCAACTACCAGGATTTTTACCTTTTAAGAAGTTTTGTCCTTAAACCCCAAGCCAAAAGAAATGATATTGTCTGATATTAGACTAGAGCAGTAAGTTTGTGCCATGATCTCACTGCAGCTCGAAGGAAGCAGGGTCAAGTCAGTTTGCTGTTTGCATAGGAGACCTCAGTGGCTGCTAATGCCAGAGGAAGAACTGCTACTGAGTCGTGCCCCAGTGCACTCCTTCCTGAATTGTCACTTCTTCCAAGTACTACTAGGGATATGCACGGCTGCTGGGGCTGGAAATGCTCTTTCACCTAATAAAAGTATAAAGTTCTGATTCCTGCTGGTCCCAAACAATCCCATGACAGCCTGACGGTAATGGGATGCTTACCTGAGGTGCTGGGGTGAAATTCCAGCCTAGCCATTTTGGATTCCCTGTATTTTTGCCACAGTATACGCTGAACAAGACATTGCGCTCTTCCTGTGTTAAAATATTGTGAAATTCTCTTGGATGTACTCCAATCCATGTGTGCGGAAGCTTTGTTTAAAGCTCATTTACCTTATAGCCTAGTGTTTTCAAAGGACTGGAATAAAGGATCAGTAACAATATAAAAGCAAGAAATCAAGGGGCAGCCGACAAAGATCATGCAAGAAACAGATTTAAAGTAAAAAAATGACCGTATTAACTTTTCAGTCTGACTTCCTGCACAATTTATACCAGAAAAGTTCACATAAACCTTGCTTCAAGATCTTTTTTGTGGTGTTAGCTCATGGGGACATAGGTGTGCGAGCCAGATTCCTCCAGAGGCTTTCTTGATAAGGACTCCTGACTTTTCTGCTCGTTTTTGTAAGGACACCCCCAAAGCCAAGCCCATACTCACCCCTTCACACTGCAGAAGAAGGGCAAACAAAAGTAACTGTTCACAAAAGACAGGAAGAGAACCAGGGACCCCCTGAATTGCATGGGGGCTAATTATAGAGCCTCAAAAGGAAACCGAGAAACTCTTCCACTTCTTTCTTTGTTCCCGGCCAGGAGACACATCTTCAACATACCCCATAGAACTTCTCTGCTTCTTCAGAACAAATTCTGACAGCCCCAAAAAGTCCACAGAGTAATACAGCCATGATGACCAATAGTCTGCCTTTGTTCTCCTGCTTGGACATTACTGATTCTCAAAATACTAGACCCTTCAGGCACATTTGGCTGGGCTGGCTTCCCTACATTTCAGCCATCCCATTGTCTCCACACGCTTCCCACTGAATAGCAACCATCAACATTTGACTGGCCTCCATTGTTCAGTCTGGGAAATACATCATGAAGACCTGACAAACTGCTCTAACAGCAAATTGCTCCACAATTTCATAGTTGTATATAGGTTCTTAAAGCATGACAGACAGTATCCTTTAATGTTAACCAGATTTTAAGATGAAGTCAACACAATGGGCATCACAATAGAAACTGCTGGATACTTCTGGGAATCCAAGAAATTAGGAGGGTTGCTCTTTGGTGTAATTAAATTTGCTATTGTGAACACAACTGGAAGCTATATGGGAAGTGTCTCAATAGCTCCAGTAGTGTTCAGCATAGCCTTACAGATGACACAGTCAATTTAATTTGAACAAAAGAAGTAGATCTGTCCTAGCGCTCGGCAGGGTAGAACAAGATCATCATCAAACAAGACTCTTATCGTACCAAAGAACAGGAAGCCATTTCCCCATCAGTTAAGGGACTGGATGATACCTCTAACAGGCGTGGAGGAACATTATTACCAACTCGGAACAGCTTCAACTATATTAATTGACTATAGAACTCTGCACCTTTAGCTTGATTCAGATTCAGGTAAGCTTTACATTTTGGCTGTATAAATATCCTTTAAGCCAAGTTTGAGGAAATAAAAATTTTAGAATCCCTCTTCTGCCTCTTTGATGATAAGCACTTCAATCAGGATAAAATATTTTTTTAATTCGCTTCTGATTTAATCACTATCATGCTGTTTGTTAATTTGGTAGAGACAGATACGGACACTACTTTATTAGGCACTTAGGAGAAAAACTGAGCTTGAATTAGGGATAGCTCTGCAGCATGCAAAGAAAACATTGGCTGATAGAAGTTAAGTTTTAGAGAACAAAAGCAAGCAGAGGCAATAACGCTACAATGAAAGAAGTTTGTTGATAAGGAACACTAACAAGTATTTAAACATACACAACATGAACAAAGCAGCTCAACCAAAGATGACTCCTCCCAGCCAAGACCATTTCTGTTCAGGTAAGATGAGTCTCTGGAGAAGGTGGAAAAGTCACTGAAAGGTAAATTAGGACCAGAAAGGTTCCTCCTCCTCCTCCATTTTTTATCACCAACAACTAGGAATGATTCAGGAGAGAGGGGAAGGGAGGAATAAATGACGATGCATACGCAGCTCTGGCCAGACTGTTCCGCTCTTGTAGTGTAAGGCAAGATTTTACATTAGAAGATTATCCAAAAGTACCTTGTTTATCTTGTGGCAATAGCTGTGAGCTGTTCTCTTGAACTTTACTCCTGGCATTTGCTTCCTGCTCTTCCGACCATTCCACATTATCCCTGTTGTGAAAAAGAAGATGAACTACTCAGCTAAGAATAGTAGGGGAAAGACAGAAAGAAAAGAGAAAGGTCTAGACAGCCCTCCAAAGTGACAGCTGTGGAGCTCTTCCACGATCTCCAATTCTAGCTCAGCAGCCACACAAGAGCTATCAGCACATACCGTTCCCAGTTCTGAATGAACTGTGCTTGTAGCATTACAAAAGACGTAACTGGAAGGGATCCCAAGAGACACCAAGTCTGTCCCCTAAGATACTCAGCCAAGCTTGGAGGAAATAAATCCTTACTACAAAACCACGAGGGCACTCAGCACGAACTGGCCTCCTTGGAGAGGAACTGCCATTCTCACACAGTGAAAAACACTTGTTCCTACACAGACAATAAACAGGTAGACGCTTGTGTGCTTTCAGTCAAGCAGGTCATCAACACAGGCCACCTGATTTAGCTTAGAAAACTACAATTTCTTTCTCAAGTTTAAACAAAAAAGGCAGTAGGGTTATTTGGAAGGTAAAGTGCTATATTAACATTAAATCCAATTATGAGAAAAACACGCAGGAAGCTTTAAAGCATTAAGAAGTATTAATAACTTAAATGTGCATACGCTATTGTGTAGTCATTAAAGCGATTCACTTGACCTTTTCTCATTAAAAGAAGTGAACGAGAAGCAGAATACAAGGATCAAGAAGGACTATTCTGGCCTCAGGAGAAATTAGTCTTTTGATATTACTTCACAAAACAAAGACTTAAACGTCAAGTCTGTGAAAAACTAGATTACTAGCAGTTTCTGCAGGAAAGTAGCATTGAGGATATGCTTTTGTAATATACCTTTGGTATACTATAGTCCCAAAATGAGTGACAAGCTGATACATGTGCATATTACTTTATTACAAATTAAGCATACTCAATTCTTAACAGGGTATAGCAGCCAGAGACCAAAAGTGGACATGCAAAATACCTCCAGATTCCAGCAAATCTGAGAATTTGGGTGCTTAACATATCTTAACAGAACAGCTTTCTCCAGCCAAAGACCTCCTGTTCCAAGCTGACACCTGGCACTATCTCCCACTGCTACAGCATCGCATGGCAGCAGATGGGTGAAATGATCTTCGCTCCGTTCCTACATTAGTCACTAATGTCCGCGGATGGAGAAGTGTTATAGATTTCTGCGAGTGGCTAATTCAACTTTATTAACTATAGCAATGAAACAATTGCTACAAAGCAAAGCAGCACATTTTCCAGACAAATCAAGGGAGCCTGAAGAATCCCAACTGTTTCGGGAGGAGCTAAGGAAGGCTCAGGACCCCCCCGGGAATAGCACTCCCAAGTACCTGCCGAACCGGGCAGGGCCCTCCTGCTCCTCCAAATCCTCATGGCACTGCCTGCCATGCCAGCAGCGGCCCGGCCCAGGGATGCCAGGCCCCCGCCATAGGCTCCCCTCGCTGCCTGGCCGCCAGCCCCGCACCCACAGCCCCCCCACCTGCTCCGTGCCCCGGCGGGCGCTTCAGAGCCGAGCCCGGGTGCCGGGAGCAGGGTGCAAACAGCTCTGCGGCGGGGCCCCTGCGAGGCGGAGCGGGGCAGCTCGGGGCTCACCCACCCCGGCCACCGAGAGCCCCATTACACAGCGCCTCGCCCCAGACCACCAGCAGGCCCCCCACAACCGCCGCGGAGGCGCCACAGGCCTGCAGCGCCCCGGCCGGCTCCCCGGGCCTCTCCGGAGCGACCAGCAAAGCGCTGGGCACCCGGAGCAGGCACCGACAGGGCGAGAAGGCGGCGGCCGCCCTCACCAGGCGTTGTGCTGGAAGAGGCGGGCAGGATCGGTGAGGAAGCGCCTGCCGAAGGGCCGCCGCTCCGGCGCCTCCCTGGGCGCCGCCATGACGGCGCGAGCGGAACCGGAAGCGGAAGTACCGGCCTCCGCGTCCGACGCGAAAGGGGACTCGGCGGGCGGCGGTCACGTGAAGGGGGTGGGTCACGTGGGGGCGGCGGCCGCTGCCTGAGGGAAGCGGCGGGGCGGCCGCGGGGGGTGGCCGGGGAACGGCGGTTCCCGGCTGTCGCTTCACGTCTCGTACAGTGGGGTGGGGTGGGGTGAGGGAGGGCCCCGGGCCCAGCCCCTGCCGCCGCCCGGCGCTCAGCGGCCTTCGGTGGCGGCCAGGCCCGGCCTTGGGCTGCCGCCCGTGGCGGAGCGCGGCCTACGGGGCTCGGCGGCTGGGAGCAGCGCCTGCGGGGGGCCGGGGGGAGGCAGGGGGCTGTGACATGTCATCCTGGCTGGTTTAGCTTTGCGACTATATTCCTTACCTGCTCTGTTTGAGCTTGGCAACCGCATTGTTTGTTTCAGAGGAAGCGCCATCGATAGACCGCTGAGTGACCCCTGGTTGTAATTTTATCCTAAGAGGGAAACGGTCGTATAAAACTTACAATCACTGAGGAGACTCTGGTAGCTGGGGAGACCTTTGCATTGGTCACTGATGAAACAAACGGGCTCTGCTGCGGCTCTCCATATAAAGGAAATAAATTAAGGTTCAATGATCGGTCAGCTGTAACTATAGGGTCAACTATTTGAGACCCAGAGATACCCGTAAGGAGCATGTTCAACACTTAATTACCATAGTACCTCCTGTTGAACGAATATGCATGATTTTTCTGAGAAATGTAATGCATAATTGTAAGTGTGGACTATATAATTTTGTTTGAATGAAACGTACGGCATGCACGTTGGGTGGAATGATCCCATTGCATCTAGTGCTGCAATAAAGAAGGCCTGCTTCTTCATGCTGCACTGGCGTTAACGAGTTTTCTTATTCCTCCTTTCAGTGACAGGACCGCAGTGGGGAAATCCCACAGCTTTTCCCAGCTCAGAGCATGTGCATATGTACAAGACAAAAAGCACCTCGGTGGCACGTTAGGATGTGGTGCTGGCAGGCTATAACCAATTCATGCTGACAATTAATAAGTAAGTTATTATTATACCTCTGGTTTCGTTTTTCCTTGCACTCAGGACAAATTTGCTTATTAATACCTGCGTCTGGTTAAAGCATTCACCAGACGGTTAATGTATAGGTTACATGCGTGACCAGTCACACTTAGTTCTGCTCTAATTGCAGTGCCCGTAGGACAAAGTGTAACAGCTACCTTCTACATTTCACACTCTTGAATGTTTGACGCTGGTTTGTTTTGCTCGTGTCTTGCCCAGGCTGTCTGTTGTCAGGCAATGTGGTGTGTTCGGGTGCTCGGTGGTGATGCCAGGGGCATCTCTGAGAGCAGCCCCCTGGTTAAACCAAGCACGGGTTTGCAGGCTCGTCCCTGCACCTCAGCTCCGTCGGTAGTTACACAGCTGAAGCTCCACATGTCTCCCACCTCCTGCATCTGGTTTCTGTTGCGGAAGAAGCGGCGCTCACACCAAGTGGTTGACTCATTCCCCTGTGCCACCACCTCCTGCAAGCACTTTTTGGGCTTTGCCAGTGTTGTCGCATCTTGTTCAGAAATGAGTGGGAAGGTGGGTGCTTGGGCGTACGAGCTGCCTGAACAGGGCAAAAGGAAACAGCACCCAGAGTCGCTGACGGTGCAGCCAACAGCTAGCTGCCTCCTGCCTCTGCGTTTGCCTCCTCTCTCCGGGGAATGACTCTGTGAGTCCCAGATCCCTCACTCCTCTGACCCGTGGGCCACAGCAGCTGCCATCCGGCACGCCTGGCGCTGGCAGGCACAGATCCCAAAGGCACCAGTCCCCGGGCTGCAGCATTGAGTGCTCGATCTGCGGTGATCCATGGTGCAGGGGTGCGGGTAGGTCAGGGTAACCCAGAGATCACCTGTTAGATGCTTTGCAGCGGGTGGTTTGCAGCAGACACCTCTGGAGGGCGATTCCTTTGACTGTATGAGCCCCCGGAGCACAACCCACCACAACTGTTTGTTTGCTTCTTGCCCTGGGAAGGTTTTGAGCTGGGGGGACTCCCAAGGTCTGCTCGAGCTGCCTTTTTGGTGGTTTTGGGAAAGGTTTGCTAAGGCAGGGCTGACCCTGAGCCTTGCTGAACTCAATACCCGAAGCAGCAGCCCTGCACCTTGGGAGAAGGCCATGTGCCAGGAAGGGACAAAAGAAGCTGTGGCAAACTCGAGCTGTCACCCTCGTGGCTTCAGTGACTCCCCTTCTGGACACTGGGAGTGACAGTGTCCAAGCCTTACTTTTGACGTGCTTCACGGAAGCTGCTGCCTCCCTTTTGCTCATGGCTGAGACGCGGGCAGCACCGACAAAGGCGGGCATAAAGTAATCTCTCTTTTTCCCAATTTTGTGGGAATTCTTTCTGCGACACTTGAGGAAGTTACCATCCATCCAGACTTCTTGGCCGGTGCAGTCCCTAAGCTTCGGCTGGTAGTGACTATAAGACAAAAGAGGGCGTCATTGTCCTGTGAAAGAGCCCGAGGCCCCGCTCGGAGCTGGCTGCCTGCACCCACATATCTGGGAAGACCGAGTCCATGAGGATATTTAAACTGCAAAGGTGTGTGATGGACACATGGTGGCATTTACAACAGTGTCTTTGCAGAGCAGATGGCTGAGCTATGCCAGTGCTTTTGGATTCCAACTGGATATAAAACAGTTCTGGAAATCTAGTCTCGGCACCCCTGCATTCTGTATATTTTATTCCATGAGGCACAAATATCCCAGTAAAATGGGGACCTCCCTCCTCTAGCTCACGGAGCTAAGGCAGCTCACCCAATAATCCGAAACAGAGTTCTCTGGGGCAGAGCTGCCAACTCCACCAGCTTCAAGATGACTTTGAAGAGGAGGATTCCTCTGGTATCCACAGATTCAAAGCTGCCCGAGTCATTTTTCCCAGGGGCTGGCAAGGAGGAGAGCGGTCAGAGCAGAGCCGTGACTGGGCCTTGTCTTCCCTTCACAGAGCTCAAAGGGAGCAGAGATCCCAGCAGCCCCCAGGAAGATCTGGACAAGTTGTGCCATGGGGATCCATCCCCATTTTCTGCTGAGTGCAGGTTAGGTATCTAGCAGGGAGGACAATTCTTTGCAGCTTATCGTTTGCCAAAAGGAAGTAAGGTCTTCCACTCCTTCCATGTCCCATTTTGTAAGAGAAGAGTTTGGCCTTTGCTCTTGCAGCCAGGAAAACGTGGATCGAATGCTGGATTCCTGCTCCTGCCCCTGGGACTGGGAAGCACAGAGATGGCTGGCCATGGGGGCAGAGCTGACCCGAGCTGGCCTGCCGTGGCCCAGTGGGCTATTGCTGCCTTGTCTGAGTAGGGCAGCCCTCGTTTCTTTGGGTCTCAGATGCTGATTTCATGCTGGGTACCAATTAGTCTGAGAATCAGGTAAATTCAGGTACCTCTGGACAAGTGAGGCTTTTGCTGGAGTAGAATACCTCTTACTTGCATATTGTCTGGGTGAAACCCATGTTGTCATTAATGATATCCAGAAAGTCAGAGAAATCCACCATCCTGTCTCCTGCAGGCACGTGGCAGCAAGGCAGTTTTTTCCTGTAATGAAATGCTGGAGCAAGCGGCTCGGAGCTGGCAGTGCAGAAAGTACTAAAACCTAAGGGTAGGGAAAAAGCTGTTAAAGCTGTCACGTGTCGCTGGGCTGTGGATCCCGGCACTTCAGCATGCATAAAGAGGTCCAAAAAGTGCAACATGTATTCATGAAGGACAGTCCCTGATAAGTGCTAAAATGCTGCAGCCCGAGTACAGCCCCTGGCTCAAGAAACATTCCGGCCCAGTAATGCTTGGAAGGCGCATGGAGAGAGGATCACTCTGCACGCCCAGAAATCAGCTCCCGACAACCCCCAGGGGAGCAGTAACGTGTGGTCTGGTGCTCTCACTGTCAGTGTCTGCACGCACCAGCTCATCGTGCACCTCTTGACTGCTTAAGCTAATCCCCAGCTGCTTAGCGGTCACCTGCAGGCTGGGAAGTTTAATGTTTGGGAAGTTTAATGTTACTATGCAGGTCTTTGGGGAATAAGTTGAAAGCATCAGCAAATGCTGGAGGCAGGGAGGAGATGGTGGATGGAGCGGGTGGGAGGGAGGCACGACCTGTATTATGTTCGTTTGGAAACGATGAACTATAACCACCGGGGATGTGGGACTGGGATTGGGGTGGGTGGTTCCTTACTTCCAGCGGCAAAGCAGCTAACGGGAATGCAGGGGAGCTGGGGAATCTGGGCAGAGGAAGGGTGAGCCTGTCTTTAACATGAGGTGCTGGGTGAGGTGGCTGGTGTCATCCTAGCTCTGCTCATGAGCTTTGGTTATCACGCTGTCAAAAAGGGTATTGACCCTTCCTTCAATCACCGGGTCCCCAGATCCTTGGGATGGGGGGTTTGTCCCTTCCTTTGTGTACTCCCGGTTATTGTCTCAGGAGGATCATGCAATGCTGCAGGTCAAACTGCTCCTGGCCGTGCTGGCAACGTGCCTTCCAGGGAGGAAGCCCTTGGCAAGGTGACAGTAACTTTCTCTTGTTTCCTTGCCGCGCTCTTTGCTGCTTTGCCCTCAGTTCTCTGCTGAGGGATGCGCGCGAGGTCCCCGCCACACACACAGGTGTAAAGTGAGGTGGACAGACCGACAGCTCAGAGGCATGCACTGACAAGGGACCAACCGATAGGCAGCTGCTGCTGCTGGAGCCGGAGCAAGCAATGCAGGTGCCAGCCCTTCTCCCAGCCCTACGGGCCAGGCAGCGCTGGAGGGGCTGCCGGGGAGAGCTCACCACCCAGCTCCGTGCTGCCAGCGGTGGGAGCGAAACGGTGCGGCAGCTCCTGTTAACTGCTCAAGGCTGCGCAGAGCTGAGAACAGGATCTCTGCTGTCTTCCCCAGTTCAGGCCAGCTTTTGGTGTGTGCGGGGAAGCAGGAACATCAGCCAGGAGGTGACAGCCCTGGAAACCTCCCTCGGCCACACTGCGACATGGGATGGAGCGAGCTCTGTGACCCACAGCCCTTGTTGGGGCTGGTGCTCAGAGGGCCAGCCTGATCCACCAGCCGTGCCTCAGAGTGTCTCCTCTAGATCGATGATGCCAACACACAGAACACTGCAGGGATGAGTGTGAAGGCAGGTCCCCTGCATGTGATCACCTGACAGACCAGGGACAGCAGCATTTCCACACACCCGCTTTCCACCTCCATGCTCACCTGGTTGTCTCCCTTGGCAGGGGTTTTCTCACCCTCTTCTTTGGCAAAGGCTCTGGTGTCACGCTGGTTTTGGAAGCACAGCCAGGAGAAGGAGCAACTTTTTCTGCATGTGGAAAGACAAATAAGGGAAAGAGAAACTGAGGGATGTCAAGTAAATCTTTGCCAGTCTCAAGCAGGCCATCGTACACTGTGATTTCCCACCCTCGTGGCTCAGGAGTTACGACATGGAGCAAGGAGCATGCTGAGAGCAGCCTCGTGCTTTGATTTTTCCAGCAGCTCCAGCTTTGCTGTGTTTACCTCTGATGGCCCTGAGCAATATTAGGGTTGCTGGTGGGAAATGTGTTCAGTTGGAAAGTCGGGCTGGGGACAGCGTGTTTGAATCCTCGATGAGAAGTCGGGGTTTAACACGGTTTCTCTTGGCATGCCGTACTTGGGAGCTCAGCTGCACAACCCAGGTGCTGTGGCTAAGCTAGGAAGGCTGGTAAATATGGGAATCTGTTTTGCTGGTCTGGCTTCGGTGAGTCTGCACGTGGCTGTCCTGAGCCCTGCAGTGAAGTTTTGGAAACCTGCTGCAGCTGGCGTGCCTCTGGCTCTGCCTGCACAGCTTCGCTACCAGCATGTTCATTAAGGTCAGTGGCCGGGGAGTTTTCTTCTGAAGGACTAGTCGCATTTGCTGTCATCTGGCAGCAACGTGGGTTACAGAGATCTTGCTCACCTTCCCCCAGGGGTGGCTGCTGGACTGTCCTCACCACCTTCATGGATTCACGTGGATTCACCTTCCCGTCAGCTGTGGAGGGAGAGCAGAGCTCAGCGTCGGTGGAAATAACGGGCACCAGCGCGCAGAGGGGACAAGGTGCTGATGCTGGACCCAGTGGCAGCTACTGCATAAGCTTGGGGCTTTCCCAAAATGATGGTCAGAACTTCCTTCCTTCCAAGTCAAGGCAGGACGGAGCCCTTGGGCAGGGTCAGGCATTGGGAAAAGGGAAAGTTGAAAGCAAAAGTGCCGTGGCTTGCTCCTCGTTACACTGGTGGGAATCCAGACTGACTCCATTGGGCACAACATCCCCTCAGAGCATGTGGCAGGTGGGGGTACGAAAATAAAGTACGAGACCCCGCTGAGACAGGGGAGGTGGATTTTCCTGCCAGAGGAGCAATCCAGTCCCGCAGCACCAGACTTCCCTCGCTCACCCCACCTGAGCGGGAGCCACTGCATGACTTTAAGGGAACCCGTTGCCTTGTGTAGCTGCCGTGTTAACCTTGCACCCGCGTCCTCTGACAAGCACCAGTACAGGCATGCAGAAGGCTTTTAACTAATCTGGTGGTTTCCAGAGACTTCTAGGCTTCCCCCAAAAGAAAAAGACCGTAGATCCCTAGTCTTACCTTCCATGTGTCCTGAAGCTTCCAGCTTTTCCTTGCTGGTCAGGCGGACCGCGCTGGCCACGGCACCCAGGGTGAAGCTGAGGTCCTGGGTGTCACCTCGGTCCCTGGGGTATGGCCCGGGCAGTGTTCGGATGGAGCAGGGCGTCCCGCCAGCAACAGGAACCAACTCTCCAGGGAGATCTCAGACCTCGGCCATGGCAGCGAAAGGGCAGCCAGAGCGACACCGCCCGCAGCAGCCAGGCTGGGCACCTCCTGCGGCTCTGGGGTCAAGTGCATCTCCACCGTGGCCAGGTCGGAGCCCAGGTTATCCACAGCGGCTGCGTCCTCTGTAACAAGAAAGTGTTGGAAACCGCCTCTGCGTGCTGGCAGTCAGCGCAGAGAGACTTGGCAAAAAAAGGTTATTAATAATAATAATAGAGACTCCTTTGCCTTTCACCTACCCTTTCCATTTCAGGATCTAAAGGACTGTAGCCACAATAATGCAATGAAACTCCCTCCCCCCAGGCAGGGGGGGATGCTGAGGCCAAGAAGGATTAAATTCATTTTCCACGGCCATTCATCACCCATCACCTCCCTCCATGCTGCACCATATGTAACACACTCCAGACACAGCCCCCTTCTTCTTTGATATGCTGAGGGATGGCGTTTACGTCTTGCTGAGGCACACAGAGTTCACACTGTGCCCCCTGTGCCAAATTAATGCAAAGCAAAAATTCAACACAAGATTAAAAGGAAGGGAGAAACGGAGAGAATTTAACCTCTGCTGAGTGCACGGTGCCTCCCACGCCAGCCATGGGCCAAGCATGAGCTGCAGAGACCCAGCAGCCTCCCCACGCTCCTGCCGCTGGGTTGTTGGCTGGAGGGGCCATGTAGGAGCAGAGAGCAAGGAGGGAGATATCGGTCCCCCCTGTGGTGTGTCCTAGGGCTTCTTGCAGCTCCTTGCTGGTTCAGGGGACATCCGTGGTGCCCGTGATGGAATCTGCATCGTGGATGTCAACTGTGTCCCCTGGGGTATGGGGGAAGATGGAGCTTAGTCAATGGGAAAAGACGTTTGAGGAAGGGGAGCCCAAAATACAACTGCAGCTCTAAGTGTCCCACCGAAAGGGCAGTTACAACACTGAGAACTCATATCAATAAAAGATAGGGTGATTTTAAGGAATCTTACCCCAAAACTGCTTCCCAAACCGGGGCCTTTTTGGCCAGATGTAGTCTGGAGGTCCAAGCTCTCCCCAGAGCATGGCACTCTCATCCCAGGTTAGCTCCGGCTCCTTTACAGCCCTGGAGATCCTATAACAGATAAATCCCAGAGCAGCCCAGTCTGGTCTCACAGCTGACCTCGCTTTGAGTAAGAAGTTGGACTACAGACCTGCTGAGATCCCTTCCAACCTGAATTGTTCTGTGATTTAGGGCCCTGGGAAATGCCATCATTCTGGCTTTTTTTTATTTATTTCCGTTTTCCTCCTCTTCTTCCCTAAGTCTTAAGCTTTCTGCCCAGCAGATGCTCCAGATCATGGACAATCCTGAAGTGCCAGGGTACTCACCATCCACAGGCACGTCCCGGTGCCTCCTGGTGATTCCAGTCTGGTGAGCAGATTTCCACAGGGGGTAGGTGAGACTTCACCTCTCCAACATTGGCCTGCTCTCCTAGAATAATTGGAGAGATGTTTTTCATTTCAGAAAATTTCCTAGAGACCTGGAAATGACGGTCCTGGCTCGTGAATGGGAACTGAGAGCACCTTAAATCAGCTGCTAGCTGCATCAGGAAGCACTTTGCTCCTTCTTGGATTTATTAACTGACAACTGTTTACAAGAGGAGTTGGTGTATTAATGGCTTCCAAGAAGAGGGAGCACTTCAGCACTGCCAGAAATAAGAGCAGCATTACAGAGAAGCCCACCCCGAGGTGCTGCTGCAGGAGCTGTGTCTGTGGGATGGGTTGCAGGGTGTCCCCACTCTCCGAAACCTCCATGGGGGATCTCTACCTGCAGTGGGAGATGATCAGAAAGCAGTAAAGGAAGGTGGAAAGCAACTGACCGAGCACGTACAGACATCACCATCTAGTGGTCCCCAACACCAACAGCCTCAACGCAGCCCAAAATTTGCAGGTAGAGCAGGGCTGGGGCTATTGCTGCCTGCAGATGGCTTCTCCCAGGGAGCTGAGAGCAGCCACCACCTCCACCACCTGCCCCAGGAGGTCAGTCTGCTGCTCACACTCTACACCAGCCAGCACAGTGGCACAGTCCTGATTTTTGAGGGAAAACCAGTCCAGACTCCCAGCAGTTGGTCCTCATGGTCATGGGCCTGATCCTGCAAGCAGCCGTGCCCACTGGCGTCAAGGAGCAGTGAACTAAACGGGGGTCTTGTCACCACGGCTCAGTGGGAAAGGGACATCTTCTGCCTGAGTCGCCCACGTGGCATCTCTCCGGTTCCTCCAGACAGAGGATTTCAGAGGAGCACAATGGAGCAAACGCAGCGGAACTGGATGAGGGGCAGGGTTACCATCCAGCTCCAGCCCAGCCTCATCCTGCCCTTCGCCCTCCTTGTGCTACGGACTCGTGCACAGGCTGGACATGCTCTTCCTACCAAGGGAGCGGGCGGACATGTGCGAGGTGACCCTGCCCAGCACCCCTCCCTCGGCACTGGGGGCCCAGATCACCCCGGGGAGAGACCTGGGGGGGACTGGCTCAGCCCAGAGGGTCCCTGTGTTACCTGCCTGGGGTGTGACAGCCGCCTCGGTGGGGCTGGGGGCTCCGCGCTGCCGTGCCTGGGCGCAGCTCTCCGTGGCACTGCTGATCCGTGAGGCTCGCTGCTGCGGCTGATCTGGGCCATCACTCACATACTTATTTTTCTTCTTCATCTCACCCCGTGGCTGCCATTCCTTCTGTGACACCTCGAAGGAAGAGGGGGTCTGGGGCCAGAAGCAGCCAGACCACCAAACACTGTCTGAGCATGGTGGGAGCACAGGGAGGGGAATGGGAGGGACCTGGTAACCCCCATCTGGGCGGTTCTGGGGGCTCCAGTCCTCTGTCTCTGGAGGGTCCCCAGCCCCTGGGCAGGAGTCTAGCCCAAGCTGGGCCACAGCAGGGTGCTCAGCAGCAGCCAGAACCATCTCCAGGCCAAATCCTTGCCTGTGTTTCCCAGGTGGACACGCAGCCCCTGGGGATGAGGGTTGTGTGCATGGCTGATGGGCACGTAGTTTTGGGGTGTGGACATGCTTCCAAAAGAATTCGTGAGAATGTGTGTGGGGGCCAGTGCTGCCCACCCTCACCTGCGTTGCTTTATCTGCCTTGGGCACGTCCCTCCTGCACGCTGCCTGCCTGGGTGGGTACGACCTGGCCAACAGCACCACGCACCATGGGGCAGCCCCCCTGCACTGTTGGCACCATCCTCCATCACCCTCCCTGTCCTGTCCTGCAGCTTTTCCGCCTTAAGGACAAGTAGGGAACATGAGGAGGCCGAAATAATGGGCAAATGCGGGCTCCCTCCGCCCGAGGAGGCACCCCCTCACCCACTTGGAGGTCCTGCTGGGTGTGGGTTTCTTGCTGGACTTGGCATTCCTGCTAGGCGTCAAGGTCCTGCTGGCTGCGGCAGTCCTGCGGGATGAGACCACCCTCCTGGGCGCTGGTGGGGCTCCGGACCAGGCAGCTGTGTCCTGAATTTCTGCTGAGCCACACCGTGGTGGCTGCTGCTGAGCCCCGGTGGCTGCGGGGCCGCAGCGGCTCGCTGGGGTCCATCCTCTCCTTGTCCTGGCTCTGCTGCCAACAGGGGCACCCATGGGGCCCCACGGACACCTGGGGGTCTCACACCCAGCGGGGCCACGGCTGGGAAGGATGTGACCCAGAGCTCTGGGCCCATGGCAGGGCAGGAGGTGGCTTTGGTGCGGGGGGCTGCCTAGGAAGAGGGTGCTGCAGCCCCCTGCCCCGCTCCAGGGACCCTGTGGCTGATTCACCTCTGGGTGACTGCCCTGGTGGCCTTGGGCGCACCCCAGGCTCGCTGCCCGATGTCACCTCTCTGCCCCTGTTCTAACTGATGTCACAGAGCACTTGGTGGCATTCCCAGGCTCAGCTCCCTGCCACCAGAAAGCTGGGACAGGGTCCGAGGGGGTCCCATGGGGTGTCTAAGGCACAGAGATGGGGACAACATCCAGAGCCTGAGGACAGCTGCGCCTCCATCCCTCCAGCTGCTGCGTGCTGGCCCTGCGCCATGCCCGCAGCCCTGAGCAGGATCAGTCCCTGCACAGGCTGGGTGCATCCCGTGGGAAGGACCCTCGCTGGCCGGGCGCAGCAGCGGTGCAGGTTCCCAGGCTGGATGCCCCAGGGTGGGCGACTGCCCTGACCCCCGGGCTGGCACCGCACGCCCACAGCACCACGGGCTCTGCAGCATCACCGAGCGCTGCTTCAGGGTTAGATTTTTGTTCTTGCTCTGTGCTGGCAGGCGGGCAGCTTGCAGGCTCCAAGCGCGTGTTATATCGCCCTGCTCCTTACAACCGTGTCAGGGCTCTGGGGCTCCGCACTGAGACCTCACCACGGATCGGGCAGAGGCGTGTGCGAGTGTGTGTGTGTTTGCTGGCCGTATGGCTTTCTGCTTTCTCTAGCTGTGAGCCACCATCTTGTTCGAAAGCATAGAATCGTGGAATCGTAGAATCATTTAGATTAGAAAAGACCTTTAAGATCATCAAGTCCAACCGTTAACCTAGCACTGCCGAGTCCTCCATCAGTACCAACTTTTTTCCCTACAAAACTGATTTCTTTACCTCCACTTTTGTTATTATTTGTATTCCTGTAGCCTAGGGGCAGAGCCTTGGGGCAGAACACCGTGCAGGAAAGGATTATGCAAGTCTAAGACATAAAAATGTCCCAAAAGTATTTACAAACTAAATGTCAGACAGGTGGAAGCAAATGGTTTCATACAGGTGGAAGCAAAGGAAGCAACGACGGGCTGTTAGCCAGCGTGAGTAGCAGTGGTCTTGGCACAAAGTCAGTGCAAACGTCATTAATTCTTGTGAACATCATGGAAAAGAAGAGAGATCTGAAAGTGGACAACGAGGTAATAAGCGTAAATACTGACGCATAGTGATGGGCAGCTCCGAGGGAGGCAGGAAGATGCTACATTTTCAAGTGATGTTGTGGGCGGTGCGCTTTGGCCCTGTGGGAATGGTCACCGTCCCCGCGCACGGCCTTTTTGCAGAACACCAGCCTGTCCCTTCCGTGCTCTACTTGCTTACTTATCAAAATTGAGAATGTTTTCTTGTGTCAACTACAAGAGGGGGGTGTCTAATTTGACAGAACCTTGCTTTCATAAGCATAAGGGGTCAGCCGAACCCCCTGCACCCCAAACTTGCCCTTGGGCTCACTGCGCTGGGGCAGCCCCAGCCAGCTCGGGGGTCTCATCCTACTCCTTCATGCTGCAGCCAAGCTCTGCCTTGGGCACCCTTTTGCCTTCCCCTCAGCCCACCCTGATGCTGAAATGCTCCCCCCGAGGCCAAACCCAGCTGAGCCCAATTCAAACCAAGCCCAGAGCCCACTCGGGTTCTGGGAACCCCCGCCTCAAGCTCCTGCCTGGTGCAGCTGGGAGCACTGACTGCTGCTCCAGGTGCCTGAACACAGCGCTCAGCTGCAGCACCCTGTGGCCCAGGGGGTGCAGGGGGGTACGGGACAGTTGTTTTTCTGGCACCTTCTGTGGTCCCAAGGTGCTGCTTCGAAGGGTGTCCCTGCAGCCCTGTGCGACATGGTGCCAAGTGGGTGCGCGGGCTGGGTGCTGTGGGCACAGGCAGGACCCTGCTCCCAGGTTTAGCACCTTCGCCCTGAGCCCAAGCCCCAGCTGTCCCTGGGACAGTCCTGCGGTGGCCCCAGCCCAGGTCCCCTCTCCTGGGGGCTTCTCCCACAGCCCGGAGGGCTGCAGGGCCCCGTGGGGCAGGGCGGGGGGCTGCTGGGGTTCACCCCACTTGCAGTGAAGCAAGGTGGCTGCCCAAGTAGCAGTCTGCGGTGGGCTCTGGCTCGCCCTGTGCCCCTAGGTGTGTAATCCACCCCCAACAGGGCACAAGTAACAGAGCAGAGACAGCCCTGGGGTGGCCCCAGCCCTGCTTGCGCTGGCTCCGCTGTCCCTCAGCTCCCCCCGGCCCAGAGCAGCCCCCCGAGCCCTGCTGGGGAGCCAGGGGCTGCCCCCGGGGTGCGAAGCCTGGGCACAGATTGCTCGTGTGGACACTGACACCGTTACTAGTTTGAGGTTTTTTCATTTTATTTTTATTTTCGTGGTGTGAACCGCTGCTGTGCTGGTGCTGCCCACCCAACGCCCCCGCGCTGGGGCTCAGCCCCAGCTCCCCCCCAGCACCAGCCGCTGCTGCCTGCAGCCAGCCCCTGCCCCTACTGCTGGGGACAGGCCAGCCAGGGAATGGGGACACACGGCCACCGCCAGCTCAGCCAACACGCTGCTGGGGCCAGCCCCGTGCCGGGCACAAGGTCTCTGTTGCTTTTTGGTGGGATTGAGGGGAATAAAGCCACCACGATCTGGCCTGGGCAGGGATCAGGCAAGCAGCACCGTCACAGCCACATTCTGCTACCGGGACATTTCTTTGTTTCTCCCCCCAGGACAAACCATGGGTGATGCACAGCCCCAGGCAGCAGGACAGGGCTCGAACCCTGCCTGCTCTTCTGGAACCCTGAGCCACACAGAAAACCAAGCGTGGTGCAGTTACGCAGCCCAAAAAGCACAGAAAAGGGAGAGAGGTGGCCAGGCTCAAGGGATCACAGGCATCATGGCCCTCCCGAGGCTGCTGCCTGCACATCCACGTGCTCTGTGGTGTGGGGACAGCAGAGCGGGACACGGGGTGCTCAGCACCATCCCAGGGGCTGAGCCAGGCTGCAGCTGGGACCAGCACAGCTGACGCTACATAGAGTTGGCCGGTGGTGCAGAGTGCAGGTGGAGGGAACAAGGAAGGGCGCCGTGATGCTGGGGCACTGCTTTTCACCGTCCCGGGCCGCAGCAGCACCAGAAGCATTTGGCTGTAAGAAGCAAGAGGCTGCCGTGTCACTTGAGCGGTGTCCTCAACCCACCAAGCCATGCGATGGCTCCTGCCTGCTGGCAGCCAGCGTAGCTGCCCTGTCCCCGGGGAGATGGCTCCTGGGGGACCACAGCTGTCCAGGGCACGAGGGGACACGGGCCACGCACGGTTCGAGCAGCCGCTCCTGAAATCCACTTGGCCCAATGAGCACCTAACCCTTCACAGACTCGCCAGGCAGAGAAAGTCCCATTTCTCCGTGTTCAGTGTATGGAGGGGCCGCCAGCTCCTGCGGGGCGACCCGCTGAGGTAAGGAGAGGTTTGCTGCAGAAAGCACGTCCCTGCAGTTACAGTGGGGTGACGGACAACAGGGCTTCGGAGGCGGTCGAGGGATTGTTAAATTACACGCAGACACACTCACACATGCAGACGCACGCAAGCTCTTCTGTAAACTGGACTCCAGAAGGTCCTGTGGATCCTTGGCTGATCCCACAGCCAGCGCTGGATGTGGCATCCTTACATGTTCCCGCGGTACGTGATGTTGGTGAAGGTAGACGTAGCCTCCTTGTATAGAGGGTTGTGGCCCTGGAAGAAGAAGGAACAAGAACATCATCACTTTGCGCTTGGCATCAGCATTCGTTCTCCCTTACAGCTGGGGAAACTGAGGCACCATTTCAGCATCGAGTGGTGGATCCACGTCTCCACTCGAGGCTCTGGCCGTGCAGTTTAATGGCTCTCCATTAGGTTTCATGGGGGAGAGCAAGGAAAAGCTGCTGCGGAGGAGAGGCGAGGCAGCAGGAGCTCAGGAGGCTAGAGGCCTCCCGGTGGGGTGGGATGGAGTGGCTCTTTCCCTTCCCTCTGGAGAGGGGGGAGGGGGGGCGCAGGCACCGGTGCTGCCCCAGCCCCTTCCCTTGTGCTCGGGGTGCCTCAGCCCTTCCAGCACCCCGTGGCAGGAGGGACCTTCCGCCTCGCCCACGGGATGGAAAGGCTGGTGTGGGCAGTGAGTAAGAGGGTCACGCTGGTGACAAACGTTTGGGATGTGCTGGAGGTGAGAAAATCATCTGGAACATCTGCTGTCACCTATGCACAGCCCCTGGGACCGCAGCGGGCTCGGGGAAGGGGTGTCCAGGCTGGCAGTGTCACCCCGTGTCCTGCCTGTGACACTGTGCCATGCTCCAGGGAGGGATGGGGCAAGCAGGTCCCTGAGGACTACGCCCTGGGACCACAGACAGCAGCTGGGCTCTCCTGCTGGGAGCACCGGGATCTGGATCCACTCAGCCCACGGGATTCAGGGGCTCCTGCCCAGCACACCCAACCCGCTGCCCCTCACCGTGTCCCACTTGGCCCTGGCCTTCTCCTCCTCGAAACGGGCGAATTCCCGGCGGTCGTGGATGGTGATGAGGAGCTTCCAGATGAGCAGGGCGGTGAGGCCGATGAGCAGGATGGCACCCATCACGGAGAGCAGGACCACCAGGACGTCTGGCCCCTTTGGGCAGTCTGGAGGAGGGAGGAGGGCAGGGTTGGGAGGGCTCAGCACCCCTTGGACAATTAAAAGCAGCTCTGGGGCTGCCTGGCCGTGGGTACATGGAGCTCCTCTGGTCTCAGGAGGGCTTCATCCTGCCCTGTCAAGGAGCAGGAGCCTCCAGCCCTGAACACAGCAGGCTCTGTAACGGAGGGTCCCATCCGTGGGGTGCACGTGCAGGACTCCTGTCTGTAGGGTGAGGTCTGCACCCACGCCTGGAGCAGCCCAAGGGGTTGCTGGGGTGCCAAGCTGGGGCATCACCGCTCTCACCCATGGCAGAGGATGACATCAGTGACCAAGTCATCCCCAAGCCACCAGCCTGGCTGACACCCCGCATCGCCCCCGCTTCCTGGATGTGTGTCAACACCGCGCTGCCAAACCGGGGTGGCGAGATCTGGTGCAAACCCCAGCAGCTGCCCCGGCCCCTGCCTGCCTCCCCTCTGCCGGCACAGGGGCTGCGGAGGGTGAGCTGCAGCCCTGCCGAGGGCAGGCAGTTGTAAGGAGAGCTGGCAGCTGCCCTCCTGGCTCTGCTTTCCAAGGATCTGTAGCCACACAGCCCCTGGCTCAGCTGGAAATCAGACCTGGAGGTCGCCGGAGACCCCGGGGGCTGCTCTGCGTGGCAGGGGGCTGCTGTATCCCAGCCCTGGGATGCAGCCGCGGTGTGGCTAGCAGGAGCCAGCTCTTCCCTGCTTCTCGAGAAAAATCACACCCATGGAGTCAAAAATGGGATCAGGGTGGTGGGAAGGTTGAGCCCCCGTCCTTGGCCTCACTGTGGGGGTGAAATAAGTGAGCAAGGTGGTGGGGAAATGTGAGACAGAGGCAGGAAATCACAGCCCCGGTGGCACGGAGCAGGGAACAAAGCGGCTCTGTAACCCCTCTCAGCCCCCCACCGCAGCACCCCGTGAGCCTGGCTGGGGTGGGAGCTATGAAGGGCACTCAGAACCCTCCCATTCAGCGCAGAAAGGCAGCACGGCACGCTCTGCATCCCCCAGCCCGACCACAGCAGCTGGGTCTTACCAGGCTCCTCGATAACGTAGAGGATGGACTTGCCGCTGGCGTCCTCGTAGTACTGGAACCGCACCACGCAGTCGTCCTCGTCCTTGTAGGTGCAGTTCACGGCATCCTTGCCCCTGTCACCTGCCAGAGCGAGAGGCTCAGAGCCCCCCGTGCCAGGGGGATGCACATGCGGAGGGAAAGCTGAGGGCATACGCAGCCCCCTGGATTTCCACGCTTTCGGGCAGGGCGTTGGGTCTCCTCTCTTACCCAGCTGCTGCACCGTCTCGATCTCGTCGCGGCACATGCGGCTGCAGGACTGCTGCTGCGCCAGCGTTCCCCGCTCAAACTTCTTGCACTCCACGCAATCCCTGAGGAAGAGGAGGGAGGTACCGTGAGCTCCCCCGTGCTCTCCCCAGGGAAGCATCATACCTTTCGGTCTGAGGCTGCGTAAATCGCTGCAATCCCAACCAAGCTGGGCTGCAGCTGGTGAGAGCTCCTGCTGCCGGCTCCCTGGTGGTGTATGACCCATCCCAGCTCTCTGCCGGCTGCCCCATGGGGTATGACCTGTCCCAGCTCTCTGCTCGCTCTCACTTTTTGATGGTGCAGGCGTCCGGGCACGTGGGACACTTCTCGCAGGTGTCGCCATAGGATCCAGGCTGGGTGCAGTCACACTTGCCGCAGACGCAGGAGCCGTGGCCACTGCACACCAGCCCGTTGCTGGACATGCACGTGTCGGTGCGGGTGGTGCAGTTGCAGTAGTCACCGGTCCAGTCCGAGTCACACAGACAGTCACCGCAGCTGCACTGCCCGTGGCCTGGGGACAATGCAGAAGGCATCAGAACCCTCGTGTGTCCCCACAGATCCCGTTAGCAGTCACCCATCTGGGATACCTGTGCACCCAGAGTGGCAGCTCCACCTCCGTCAGCACGGCAAAGCGGACCGGCCGCCCAGGACAGCCCCTTTCCACCGCCCTGGGGTGGCGCGCACAAAACTCACATCAAACCTCAACCTTCACTGTGTCCCCAGCACTCCTCGTATTCCACCCAAACAAGAAAAAAACTGTCAGATTTCAGGCTGAGCTGCCCCAGCTCTGGCAGGTTGGCTGCAACAGCTGGAGATGCTCCATCAGATGCATCTCTGAGCAAACTTCGGCTTTTAACTTTAGATTGAGTCAGAACATCTGGTCAAACCCCCCAAATCCCACTCGTTTCCCAGTCCCAGACCAGGCAGGGGAAGCTGATTGCTGGGAAAAGCCCGACAAGCTCTGCACACTCGCCGAGACTGGTTTAATCAGACAGACAGACAGACAGACGTGCTCAAATCCTGCCAAAGCCTGGAGCTATTTGGGCTGATTCCTGCTCAAAGACAAGACACGGTAAACGGAGGCAACACCACGGAGCTGGCACGTGCCAACCCATCCCCATCCCCGACCGCACCGGGGTGCATCGGGAATGCTGCTCCTGGCGAGGCATCAGCTGGGCACCAACCCACCACGGCCTTGGAGGCACCAGCGTGAGAAATTAATGTGTAACCCCGTTAACGAGGAACTAGGGCTGAGTCACAGGAAAACGGTGCCGCACCGGGTGACGGGGCATGGAAACAGACGGGGAGGCTGGGGAGAAGTGGCTCAGTGGGACGGGATGGATGCCAACGGGGTCAGACAGGTCAGGTTAATTAACAGCTCGCCCAGGCTGGAGGCAGTGCTTCATCATCGCCCTTCATCCCTCCTGCCCAGGCCTTGTGCAAACAGGCAGCGGGAGCAGGGGGAGGTCCCGGCTCCCCAGGGGCATCGAGGACACGGACTGTTCGGAGCTGGGAAAAACCCCAGTTCCCGGCGCCGTTCTCAGCAGGCTGTTAAGACAAGGGATCAATCCCAGCGGCGCAGAGCAGCCCTGAGCCAGGAACTGGGCTGAGGGGCAGGTGGGGTCCCAAAAAACTCGATTTGGAGATGTTGGGAAGCAGGAACCTGGTCATCTGGCCAGCAGGTTTCATATCCCCAGCCCTGGGCTCCAGCAGAGTGGGATCAGCTTTGGGTACTGATGTTTTCTTGAGGATCTGGGGGCTTGCAGCAGGAAAGGGGTGGCTTTTCTGGCACTGTGTTAGCAGCTGCCTCACCTGGGCTCACGGAGGGAGGCTGGGGATAGGAAAGGGAGGGGGTACCCCTCTGTCATTCCCCCCTTGAATCACACTTGGGATGCTCTGCTCCTGGACGGGACATGCCACCGCTTCATGTCTCAGTCTCAGGCGCTGCCACCCCTCCCACATCCTCTCCCACATCCTCTAAAAAAGCCAGGAGATGGGGCAGAGCCCTGGGGTTCACTCAGGCCTTCGGTGCTTACTGGTGGGAGAAACCCTGGGTGGGGATTTCCTGATGGGGAAGAGACCCTGGCACATCAGGACGCAAGAAAATGCTTTGGGATGGGTGTTTTGCAGAGAGGGGCTCCTTCCCCAGCCCCTGGCATGGGAGAAATACTCAGGGACCCGCTCCTCTCCCCGGTGCTGAGAGCAGCAGCAGCCAGGGCGCCTGGCAGCAGGTGGAAGAGATGAATATTCAGGAGCGGACAGGCTTCAAGCCAGCGATGGGGGAGGATTTACTTCCCCAATGCTTTTTCCAACAGGGAGCCTTCAAGAACTGGGTGGAGGAGAAAAGTTGCCTCTCCCCAGCCTTCTCCCTCCATCCTGGGGTTTCCTCCTGCAGAGCAGTGCCTCTGACGTGCGGGGGGCTGCAATGTGAGCAGGGTCCCTGCCCTGTGCACCCCGGGGCTGCTTCCTTGGGTGCCCCCCAGCCCACTCAGGGACTCCCGAGCCCAAGTAGGGACAGAGGTCTGCTTTTTAACCCTCTGGCCCATCACCCCCCCAACAGCTATCGGGCACGGGAGGTGACACCAGCTGCCAAAAAGGGAGTCATTCCCCTGGCATCGCTCCAGACCCAGGGCTGCTCCAGCGAGGGAGCTGGAGGTGGGGACAACGCATGGGACAAGCCCCAGAGGAGCCGGTGTCGGTGTCGTCCTCCTCCGTGAGCTCGGGCAGCGCAAGCGCCCGGATCCCAGCACTCACCTGAGCACATTTGGCCCTTGAAGCGGACGCAGGAGAAGTCGTCGCATTCGCAGTACTTGCCCGTCACCTTCCCGAAATCGCTGCTGTGGCACACGCACTGCCCGCAGATGCACTCGCCGCGCTGGCTGCAGAGGGGCTGGCCTGGCCGGGGGCTGCAGTTGTCCTGCTGCGAGGGGTTGTACTCCTCCTCCGAGCACTCGCAGTGCGAGCCCAGGCGCCCGGGGTTGCAGCGGCACACGCCGCACTCCAGCGTGCCGTTGCCTCGGCTGCAGGACGAGCTGTTGGCTTCGGCTTGGCCCTCGCAGTAGCAGTTGCAGCTGAAGTTCACCATCACCGTCAGGCTGTCCTTGAAGCCCACGGGTTTGATGGTGAAGGATTTCTGCCGCTCCCGTGGGCAGCCCCGCACTTTGGCCTCGATACTGAAGCTCACCTGGAAGGCAAGAGGGTGCATCGGGGTGTCAGTACCACCAGCATGGTATTGGGGTACCTGCTCCACTCCGTCCCCCAGCTTTAGGAGCCCAGAAATGGGACCCACCATTTGGCTACAAAGGCAAATAGCCCTCTTGGGGCTTTTCGAAGCTGTCCCGGCATGGTCTGGACCAGGCACCTGCCTGCCACAGCTAAATCCCATGCACTGTGGCCAGCGGTGAGACTGAGCTAGAGGACCACAGAGTCTGCATCCATCAGGCTCAAAAAAGCATTTTCCCCCTTGCACCCACCCAGCTGGGCCCCTCTCTGCACTGCAGAGGTTACAGGGCTCGTGTCACCCAGTGGGTGCTGGAGGAAAGTGTCAGATGAGCTGGCAGCACTGCTACGTGGAGGGGGAGAAAAACCAATCCCACGAGCTGGATCCTCACCGTGTCCCCGATCTTGAGCCCCACGCAGGACTTGAGCCCAGGGATGACCTCGTCGTTGAGGCAGGTTGCGTTGAAGGCCAGGGACAGCTCTTCGGGGAGGTCACGCACCTCCAGCTCCACCTTGGAGCGGATTTTCTAGGGGAGGAGAGAGGAACAATGAAGATGACAGCACAGGCTGGGCAGGGCTCGGTCCTGGGAGGGGTCCCCCCGAGCACCCCAGCGATGTTCCCACGCAGAGGGGAAAGCAGCCAAGTGCCCCGAGTCTTTCTCAGGACTCAGCTACGTCATCCCCCACAGAGAAATGCCTTCGAGGATAGAAGGGGCAGCGAGCACAGTGATCGCCCTTCCCCAGGGTCCCCGCACGCGGGGGTGGAGGCAGATGCTCACAGCTGGTGCAGGGAGGATGCTCGGGGTTGGGGGAGCTGCCAGATCTGTCTGGGCTGTTTGCAGTGTGAAGCAGTGGTTATTTTGGGAGGGAGAAAGTGGCTGCGGGGCCATCACACTGCACACTCACCCCATAGGAGTCCACTATGAGCTGCAGGACATTGCTGGAGTCTCTGGACAAGGTGCCCACGGTTGTGCCTGGGATCAGCTCGCTGTAGTTCTGGAGAAATATCATAAGCGTGGGCTGCTCGTGATGGGTGAATGTGCCACTGCTGGGCCAAACCCTGTCCGGGCACACGGGAACTTCCCAGGGAGCTTTGATAGGGCAGGAGACCACCCAAGGCCAGCCGCAAAGGGTGCTCCTCAGGACCCACCAGCCCGCCAAGAAGGTGGCTTTGCATAGCAGCTCTTACCTGGTAGAGGCCAACAACTGTGTCTGTCACAGCAAAGATCAAGTTGATGTTCTTCTGTGAGAGTTTCTCAGTCATCAGACCCAGAGAGGGATAGTCCTGGGGAAGAGGAGAAGCTATACCCTAGGAACATGCACCCCCAACCACCCTGGTCCCCATCACGCTCTCCAACCGCAGCTGGACCACCTTTCCCATCCCACGGGGATCCTCAACAGGAGCTCTGGGCTCCACAACCCCACACAGGGGTCAGCATTTACCAGTGTGGTGGAGGCAGAGTAGAAATTATCCTTGTTGATGTGGCACTGGGCATCATTGGGCTGCACGATGCCGGCCAGCCTGCCATCCAGCGCGATGTGGGTCTTGGCATCCGTGGTGAAGACCAGTAGGTGGGAAGCATCGTTCCTCCAGCCGATTTTCTCCTGCAGCGAAAGGCAGCTCCCAGTTGTGCGGCAGCACGCACCGAGGGCAGCCCTACGTGCCAGCGCCCCACGACCATCTTTGCTGCCACCTCGGGTCACGGCTTGGCCGCAGGGACCAGCCTGACACTGCAGAGGGAAGCGAGGGCAGTCGCCCTCCCAGGGAAGTGCTGGGGTGGTGGGGTGGGCTGTGGAGCCTGGCAGGTGGGCATGGGCTGCTGGTACAGGTGAAAGACAGGTTTTAATTTGCTAGAGTGTTAATCAAGGTGGCTAATGACTGGGGGACGCGACCCCTCCCATTTCCAGCAAAACCAAGGTGCAGGCACAGGAGATGATGTCCCTTCTGGGCTGGTTACTGCAGGGCTGACGTGGGATCACCTGCTCCTTTCTCCCCCCAGGACCACCTATGGGCCCTGCTCTTCCCTTGCCTTGGCTATTGGTCTGGAAATGTCCTAGTTGAGATGTTCACGCTCTCCAGATCTGAGCCCCAGAGCAGCTCCACAGGGCTTATTATGGTCCTGGTGGGGTTGGGTGGTCTCTGCCAACCCATCAGGCCCAGCCTGATGACCCTCTCCTGGCCCCAGTCAGATCTTCTTGCCCCTTACGTCGCACACGGTGGCCTGGATGATGGCATCGAAGCCGCCCTCGGGTGCGTCACGGTTCCGTGAGACACTCTGCTTCTGCACCTCCTCATTGAAACGGGTCACCTCGTCCGTGAGCGACAGGACGTGTTTGTAGCCAAACATGGGCAGGCAGGTTTCCCCAATCCTGCAGGAGAAAAGCAGTCAGGGTGTGATGCTCACAGGGCTCTTCCAGCTCCCATCCCTGCCCTGCACCCATCTCGCATCCCGTGGTCCCATCCAGGATGCGTTGGAGGCACCCAACCACCCCAGGAGCCTGAGGACACAGCCAGAGGCTGGTGAAGGACCTTTTAAAAACCAGCCACATGTTCTAGAGATGCTGGGCCCAGGTCAGCTCCCAGCCTCTGTCCTGCTGGGGTTTTTAGGAGTCCCTTTTTTTGACCCTCTACATCTCTCCTGAAAAAATGGTGTCAACCCAATTGTTCCCTTAAAAGCTTTTCAGTGACAACGATACTTTTAGTTTAGACCTGCTGTTGCTCCCTGTGCCAGCAGAATGTGCATCACAACCAGGTTTAATTCTGCCCAAAAGAAGGCGCCCAGCTCCCTGCTGAAATCCATTGGTATGGATCTCCAGCCACGTTCCAGTGATGTCCCATTAACTTCTGGCCCTTAGAGGACTTCCTCAGCCTGGAACTTACTCATAGCAAGGGTTTGTGATGGCTTGTGGAGGAGAGATATACATGTAGGGGGAAATAGGCTTGTCCACAAAGGCCCCAAAGCCGATGCGGAGGTTGCTGGTAAGCTTGCGCATCTCGCTGGCCAGGTTTGTGCCCAGATTCTGGATGTTCCTCAGATCGTCCTTCATGGAGTTGGACAGGTCCATCAGGTAGTAGATGTCCACGGGGTAGTCTTCCACTTGACGCACTTGGACGCGAAAGGTCTGGGAGTCATCTGTAATGTGACAAGGCAGCGGGGTGAGAGATCCGCTCCCGGGAGGAGCCACGGGGGCTCACCACAGGGCTAGGGAGAAAGCCTGTGGGGTCAGCAGGAGCCAAGGAGGTGGCTTAAAGCTGCTGGAAGGAGAACACCACAGTTAAATAGACCCAGGGGTAAAGCCCTCAGGGCAGGGTGCTGGTGGGAGGTGTGCCATGCACCCCTTGGAGATGTGAATGTGGCGTTTGGGTCCTGTTCTCCAGACCTGTGGTGGCCAGGCTGTGAGCAGATCCTCCCTCTCCGAGCTGACCCCCAGGGTGCCCTGCACGAACAGTGTGACCAACACGGTTGGATAGAGAGGGTGAAACACCCGGCAGGTGGGCAGCAGGTCTGCAGGGATTGCCAGGGGCTGCCTGGCTGCTTCAGACTTCTCCGAGCTCCCAAGGGACTCCAGGCACCTCCCAGGGCCTCCCCCATCCCTGTTCCTTCCCTTTCCTCTTGGCTCCTCCCAGCTTCTTCTGGGAAATTGTTAGTGAAACATTTTCCAATGAAACAAAAACCTCCTTAGACAAAACCTTCTGGGGAACAGGCCAGTTTTGATGACTTTTGCACTTAAAAAACCCAAAAAAGCTAAAAATGCTTTGGGTTGATGTTTTCATTCTGCCTTTTAAAAAACACAAAGGTTCTTTCTTGCTGCTCTTTGAAACAGCTTCTTTGAAATGTAAACTGGGGCACAGCTGCAGCTTTCTCAGAACACCTCAAATGTTGAGGAAAAAAGCTTTAATTGGGCTTAAATTGTTAATGTTTTCATATTCCCTTCTAAACTGGTGTGTCGCCTTCTGACTTTCAGGATGGAGAAAGTCGAGAGCCTCCGTCCCCTTCCAGGAGCACCACCACACAGGCAGGGGTCCCAGCTTTGTGCTCACACAGCAGCTTTCCTCCTTGTTGAGCTAAAACCACAAGGACTCCAAGTTTGTGGAACGTGGGCTGTGACTTGTCCTGCTTATATCCTCCAGCGTTTGGTCTTGATTCATGAGTCAAGGCAGATGACTTATGCTAAGCCTTGGCTGGGCAGAGATGGTATCAGGCTGGGGGTGGGTGGGGTGTCTTCTTCTGCATCCAAGGAACAGAGACTCAGGGCATTGCACCCTGCCTCTGTTCCTCTCCAGAGCAGCACACCTCCTGCCTCCTGCCACAGCTTTAGACCTGAACAGAGCAAGGGCCACTGAGCAGCCACACGTCCCCATGGCATCGGATGTCCCCATTGCATTGGGACACTTCAGACTGCCGTCAGTCAGGTGGGACAGGACTCTTGGCCAGGCCCAGGGACGAACACAGCATGCCACGTGCTATCGGCCACCAGTACCTGGCCCCAGGGCTTGACTGAGCACAAGGAACCAAAATTGTTCCTGCTGAGCCTGGAGGAGCCATCGGTGAGTGGAAGGCTGGGGGTGGGCTACTCGCAGGGCAGAGCAGGGCGATGGTATCACTCACTCCGTGTTCCCCAAACCAGTTTTGTAACCTTGGGCAAGTGGCGTTTGTTAGTTTTGCCTCCTGCCTGGCACGGTTTGAAACTCCTCAGCGCTGGCAAACAACCATAACAGTCAGTTGGCTCCAGTTTGCCTGGCTGAAATGAGCCTGGGAAATTACAGCGACCTGTTGGTATTCCAACCCTGCCAGCTGCTCCACGGCTTATAAGAGACGAGCTGACCTCCACCGAGGCGTTCAGAGCGCAGCAGCAGCAGCTGACATCTAAAGGGCTTTATAAAAGAAGCTTCTTGTTGAAGTTGCATCCTGCCCTGCCCCTCAGGATACACAGGATTGATCCAAGAGACTGAACAGCAGAGAACAGCTTGCAGCCAGCCTAGCTGCCCACCAGGGATGCGCCTGGAGGGTCGGTGCAGCCCCCAGCTTGGCCTTGCCCTTGATGGACACAAGACAGCTATAGCCATGGCCATAGCGATGGCTCATCCGTTGCTTGAGCCTTTGGGTTATTTCCCACTACATCTCCTGCTCCCACAGCAGCTGGGGGGTCTTACCCGGCCGCAGGTTCAGCTGTATTTTCTGGGGGCTCATCTGGGTGGTGGTGGAGCCCCCCGAGCCCTTGTTGCTGAGGGGTCGGTCCTCCAGGATGGTTACGCTGCTGGTGGGGAACTCGATGTAGCCCTGCCCGCAGCCGTTTCGCAGGAGGTTGGCACGCAGGTCACAGCGAGGGGACGACTGCAACATGACCTGCAGGAGAGGGACACGGTCAGGACCCAGGTCCCCCCAGGGTTAAGGAGAGACCCCCAGCTTTATCACACCTAACGCAAGAGCAGGATAAGAGGCTTTTGGGGGCCCATGGTCTCTCCTCAAAGGAGGTTGCAGGCAGAGGGGATCCAGGACCAACAAGTCCTGCTGGGGTTCAGAGAAGGTTCTGGTCTGTTGTGCTCTGCGGCAGAGCTCAGCACCTCCGCCAAGGAGCGATGGATAACATATTCCTGCCAAACCCCATCCTGACTCCCGGCAGCTGGAACCTCAGCTTTGGGTTTTGGCAAAGCTAAAAGGAAAGCGCCTCTATGTGGGATGGTTGAATTGGGTGAGGCGGGATGTGAAGATGGCAGGCTGGGGGTGAGGGGCAGAGCCCGGGACTTTTTTTTGTTGTTTTCTAAACTTTGGCAAAAGGCAAGGCACCTTTCCCCTCCATTTTCTCATCACGTTCCCTTAGAAGTCCTGCTGCGAGCAGGGAAAAGCCCGCTGCGGGTGAGCCCATCGCAGGGAATGGCGCTCAGTTCCTGCCCGAGAACGGGTCAGGCTTATCTGCAGCTCTCCAGCTTCCTGCCGGGTGAGCTGGCTGGGGGAGAGGAGAACCAAAAAAGGAGCAAAAAGGCAACGGGGCTGCAGGAGCAGCCGTCAAGTGCCCATCAGGGGCAGGAAGCCCAAAGCGTGGAGTCACGGTGGGGCTCCGGCCCCGTCCTTCCTTTCCTAGAAAGCTCCCGGCTTCTCGCCCTTATCACGGCACGTCAGAAGGGCTCCCGTCCTTTTGGTTTCTCATGAAGACAAATATGGGAAGAATTTCTTTCCCAGCCCAACACTGCCAGGATCTGCTGCTGTACATTCCCGGCCAGGCAGCAGCCACCCTCCCCTCCAAAAGGTTTCTCCATTTCCCTCCCACAGCCTAAAACTTTCTACATTCACAGCCCCGCAGCAGATGACCAGCACAGCCTTTCCCTGCAGCAAAGGGGGGTGGCACAGGTCCTGCTGGGGCTGGTTCAGCTCCCTCCAGGCTCCTGGGAAGCTGGATCCCGATGCCGCAGCCCCCCAGCACCGGAGCGGCTCCCCATCCAGGCCATCATCTCCCCCAGCTCCCGGCTGGCTGAACCCCGGAGCAAATGCGTGTGTTTGACAGAAACAAGTAGAAAAATGCAAACAGTGTCAGAGGCCCTGGTTGGCCTACAGCCCTCTGGAAGTGGTGGCCAAGTGATAGCCAGAAAATACATCAGCAGGCGTGTTCTCCCCCGCGGCCCCCTGCTCCCACCCTCTCCGCCTGGACAGCATGCCGTGGGCGAAGAGGACAAGTCATCCCTCCAAATTAGCTCCATTGCATGCGCCCACCCCGCGGGGCTCCCTGCTGCGGGAAGAGGTGCCTGATTTACTCCAGATCCCATCAATCATCACCTACATTCCTGTCCCAGGCAGGGAAATCACTGGGAAAACATGCGGGTGAAAAAGAGGGCTGGGCAGACACGTTTTTAACTGTGGTGCTGGGCTCTTGGGCAATACCTGGAGATCCTGGGGAACTTCCAGGACCCAAAAGGGCACGCAGCACCTTCTGGGATCAGCATCATCATTCCTGCTGTGGGATTCCCATGGGGAAGCTATTTAACCCCAGGGCTGCATCCTTCTCCTTTCCCTGGAGCCCTAAATATTACAATTGACTCGGGAGTCACAGGAGCAGCCCCAGCCACAAAACTACTGCAAAAGACAAAGGAAAAAGTTATTGTGGCATCAAAGGGGCATTTGGCCACGAGGCCCTCGCAGCCCCCAGCCTGTATTTTACCCCAGTCTCCGCAGCCGTGCTGACTCAGCAACTGGGACACAGCCCCAGGTAGGACAACCCAGAGGCAGCCCAGGCTTGCTGGTGACAAACTCTGAGCGCAGGGACTTCGTCCACTGCCACACATGCAACAAACCCCACTTCCCTGCCAGCACAGCCCCGCCAGCACCAGCTCCCCACCGCAGAGATGCTGCGGGGGGGTGGATATCCCCACCCCGCTGTCAAAAGCCACCCCACAGCCCTTTGCAGGGATACTCCCCAGCTCCAGGATGGGAAAGCTGATGATTTTATCCCCTGGTGGCTGCCTCCAGACCCCGTGAGCGAGGGCAGGGTCAGGCAGGGGGCTGGCAGAGCCAGCTCCATCCCCCAGCTCCCTTGCTGCTGGGCAGGGAGGCTGCGGGAACTCATGCATCCCCACGGCTTCTCTGTTTTCAACCACACGCAGCATCAGCTTCTCTGCAGGAGAGCTCCTGGGAGCACCCAAAGAGAGACGTCTCTGCAGATGAAGCTAAAACCTTCCAGCAGCTTCTCTAAAATCAAAGCCTGGTCCAGCCTTGCCTCCACCTTTCCTCCAAGGGAACCACAGCGGGTGACATTTCAGTTGGGTGAGACCCTAGAAGACGTCATGATAGTCTCCAAAGGGATTTTAGAGCCACGTCTCAGTGTTAAGGTTCAGCTGACTTTTTCCAAAAGGAAAAGCGAGTGGATGGGCACATCTATTTGTGGGTAAGAGTGGTCAAAGTTTCTGAGAAATAAGTAAAATGCAATTCTCCTCTGCATCAGCACTCGGTGGGGTCAGTGATCGCAAGAAGCCACAACGAAATCCGTCCATCCAAACCCAGGACGGAGCAGGAGTGGCTGATAACCCCCGGTCCTCGGGAAGGCCGCGCTGCTCAGCAAGGGCTGCAGTGGGAGCAGAAGCACAAATAAAGGCACTGTCCCTTTAAAAAAAAAGGGGGGGGGGGGGCACAGTATCAGAGACCTCCCCCACTCCAGGGAAATTAAACAAGCCCACAGAAAAAGCCCTCATTTGCTAAATTAAGACAATGTGGTCCAGATGTTGGAGGCAGAGTTGCTGAGCAGAGCTTGCACAGCCTGGCTCTCTGGGGGCCGCTTGCTGGCAGCGGGACGGCTCCCTCGCTGCTTGTCACGTCTGCCCATGAGCACAGCTCTGAGCAGCACTGGAAATATTTCCTTTTTTGGAAACCTTTGCTGATCTGAAGGAAAAAAAAAAAGCTCATCACAGCCCCCACTGCAGTGTCAAGACACCAGCCCAGCCCAGGAGCAGAGGCTGGGAAGGACGAGCCCAGCCCAGCCAGCCATTCCCCTCCGGAGAGGGGAGCAGGGTCCTTATCACCCTTCAGCCACTCCCCGCCGGAGATAAGATGGGGCACACAAGCATCTTTATCCACACCGAGATCCCGGCTATCCGCTGGGCACAGCAAGCGGAGGCACCCCCCCCAGATACACGCTGACCCCAAAGCATCAGGCCACGGGGGCATGATCCAGCAGCATTTTCCAGCTTGGATCGCTTTCCCCCATTCTTTCCCTAGTCCAAGTGGGCACCACGGGCACAGCTGGAGGAAGCAGAGCTTCAGGGATGGAGAAGCAGAAAACAAGGAAAGCCTTGCCAGAGGGGGAACGGGCTCTGGCCGCAAAGCCCAGGAGGAGGTTTCATCACCTCTCCCCATCCCAGCCTCACCTCCCCAGTCGCTGCCCTGGGGCTGCTCTCCCACTGCTGGGAAACTCCCTCCTTTTACCTCCCTGACGGACTAACCCCCAGGGCTGCATTTTTGGAGGGGAGCGTGGCAGATGTCCCCAGGCTCCCACCTACCCAGACAGGGTGATTTCAGAACCACAACTCAGTTCTCACATCCTCTTTAGCTCAGTAACTAAGACTAGACACCTTGTCTTCCGTTCCCTCTCTTTACAATGAAAAAAAAAAAAAAAAAAAAGGGTTTTGAACCCAAACCCTAACTTCTAATCAGTATTTTTCTTCCTCCCTCTAGGCTTCCTTCCCTTTCCGGTCCTTCTAACATTTAAGCTCCTTTAGCCAGAGCTTCATGATGGGTTTTCAAAAAGGAAACCAAAAATAAAGTAAGTTTTCAAATGTACATTTTTTGAAAGACAAAGTGAATTCCCAGTTGAAACATCAGCATTTCCCAGCCACCTTGACGTGGCTCCCACCACCTCCCAGGTGAGGGGCAGATTTTCAGAGCAAGGCAGGAGCAGGCAGCACGAGCCCTGTGATGTATGCACGTCTCGAGCTGTGGTCTGAGCCACATGCCACCGAGGAATGTTTTAGACACAGCGGGAACAGATGGAGACCGAGGTTGTGGCTGTAACGCAGGGATCAGCGCCCATCACACAACCCAGAGGCTCATCCCTTCCTACACACCCCCAGTCCGGCTCGGGGACCCGCTTCAGCCCTTTCTCAGCCGCCCCCCAGCTCTTACCTCTGCAGAGCACCAGGCGCAGAGGGGGCTCACGGCCAGGCACTGCTTGCAGGAGTTCACCCCGCGGGTGGTGCAGATGTTACCCCCTGAAACAGCAAAACAGAGAGCGGTTACAGCCTGCAGAACCCGGGGCTCACATGCCCTGAAGTCCCACTGCTCAGCCGACACCTTCAGGAGCAGACACAGCCCCTCTACTCTGACCCCTTTCCCAGCCCCAGGTGCTGCCTCTTGGCCCCTTTTATAAACACCTCCCCAGCCTGCTACCAGCTGGGCTTCATCCTGCTCAGGACTGAGCACCAGTTCCTATCTGCCAGCTCCTTACTGGTCCCTCCATCCCTGCAATGGTGCGTGTGTTGGAGTGAAGCCCCCACCGCTGGCAGGGAGGGCGCAGGCGTCTCCCCTTGTGCCTCCCAGCAAACAGCCTGGGGCAGCAGGGAGGGGGCCGTTCCCAGGGGTGCAGCGTGTACCCGCAGCCCCCCAAGCGGGTGGGGTACCGCCACGGCTTCCCACCGCCCCTGACCCGGGGGGGTCAGTGCCACCTGGTGCAGATGGTAAACTCAGTGGGTGATCTCGGCTCGGGTTCAAACCCAGGGAAGGGAGGGGAGGGAGAGGGCATGAGTCCGGAGACGCGCTGGTGGCATTTTGTGCCGATGCGCTGGGCAAAGGCTGGGCTCTGTCCGGGGCAGCGGCCAAGGGGACTTTGGAAGACACGTGTTGGCACCAGTCGTGAAGGCCAGCGGCTCCGTGGTGGGGATTAAAGGGCCCCAAAATGCCCACAGGGGCCCTGGGGCAGCACCAGCGTTGGCCCGAGCAGAAGGAGCTCCTCCGGCAGAGCCAGGGCTGTGCCGCTCTGCGGTTCCTGCTGCGGCGAGCGGCGGGGGGCACGGCCGCAGTGGTGTCACCCTCAGCTCTTCCTCCCTCCTGGGGCACAAGCGTCTTGGCAGAGGTTTAGGATTCCCTGGGTAGAGCAGACCGCAGCCATGTGCCTGCTTGGCTGGGGGAACGCTGCAGCCTGGGGACCCTGGGGGATGCTGGCGTGGAGCAGCGGGTGCTGGGGACTCCCCTTTGTCCCGTGTCCCCCCGTCCCCGCCCAGGGCTCTCCTGGGCAGCTGCAAGCAGAAAGCGCAGTGTTTTCTGCGGCGCAGGAAATGCAACACAAAGCAGAAAGGAAACAGTGGGACAATGTCGTCAGGTTTCTGGTCTGGGCAGAACCACAGCGATGGCATCACGTGCTCATGCCCACCAGTATGCAGCCTGGGAGTGTGAGCGTGCATGCGTGTCTGCGCGTGCGTGTGTGCATGGCAGCTGTGTGTGCAGCGTGTCACAGGTGTGTGTGTCTGTACAAGGCTGGTGTCACAGGCTGAGCTGGACACGCTGTGGCTGCCCTGAAGGGACGTGCTTGGGGACATGCCCCTGGGGCCAGTGGCCCCATCAGACCTCTGCCACCCACGCTCCTTGCTTGTCTCATGCAGGGGGACTAAATTAAATGCCCAGCTGCTGGCTCAGCACCACCTTTGGGGTGGATCTGCTCCCATATCTCTCTTTCTACACCAAAATACCCGGCTGTAGCATGCGAGGATGGGAAAGATTTGAAATTTAGCATTGTCCAAAAGAGCAACAGGTTGATCTCTGGTGCTTTCTGCACCAGGACACTGAGCGACGTGTTAGCAGCAGCAGCGCATCCTTGGGTGGACAGGTCTGGATGGCCAGGGCTTGGCAGTGGGAAGGCAAAGGGCTCAGACAGCAGCAGCGGCACCAACAGCACCAGCTCCTGCTTCCCACGCCTGCTCCCGCTGCGTCCGTGTGAAATCCCTCCTGCCTTGCCAAGTGCCGGTGGCTGCAGCCCAGCACCGGGGCGCGTGCCTTGGATTTGCACCGTGCCGTGCAGCTGGGAGCCAGTTCCGCATGGCTGGCAGCAGCTCAGCCCTCCAGGGACAGCAGGGGAGGCATTACCCTGCCAGCCCTTGGGGACGGGGAAGGCCCTGGCAGCTCCAGATGCTTAGGATTAAACTCTTAGAGCTGCCAACCCTGGGGCCACATGCCCGAGCATGGGAACAGCCCCCAAAGCTGCAGGTCGCTGGGGAGCCCTGATGCTTGGATACCTGGACCAGCACCGTGTGCCACTGGTCAGGGATGGGGGGAGAGGTGCCAGGTAGCCACCAGCCCTGTTCCAGGATTTTCATTGCTTTCCACTCTCACGTCCCTCCCAGCAGCAGCCGTGTCCAGCTGCTGACTCACGGCCGCCGTGGCTAGGGGCAGGGTTATAGCACCTGGTACCACCAGCAATGCTCCTGGCCCAGTTTAATGCCAGGTTTGCTGAGGTTTGTTCCCTCTGCAGTGGGTTTAACTTGCCGTAGGAGGGTTTGGTCACCTGGCTCTGCCCCAGCACCCAGCTTGCTGGCAAAGTGCGGCGCTGACAAGGGTCCCTGGCACCCATGGGTGCTCCAGCCATGCTCCCAGAAAAGGGACAGGACCCAGGGCTCACACCAGCATCCGGGATGTGAGACGCACTGTGACTTCAGCCAAGTCACTCAGCCGCTGTCTGCCTCAGTTTCCCTTGTGCAGTACTAACCCTGCTGTCAGCAAGATCTGGCTGCACTGAAACATGATGTGGAGGATTTCCAAGCTCATATCTGCCAGCCAAACCCTTGGCTGCCTCCTTTTTGCCTCTTCGTGCCGCGAAACCTGAGCTCTGGGGCTAATGAGCCCCAGGACTGTCCCTTTGGGCTGGAGAGCTCATCTGCTCTCCAGCATCTGGTACAAATTACCTCCTGCCTGTGCACAGCCTCTGGACCCCGGTGGTTTCCTTTCCTGCCCTCCTACTACGACCCCACAGCTCATGGGTCCTCGATCTGATGTCCCCCCTCCATGCTGGAGATGTAAATCCAATTTTCTGGTTGATTTTGGAACGAGGGCCACAAGCTGGGCTGTCCTGCCTGGGCAGAGCAGCGGCCGCATGGCTGGGGAGAAGCACATGGGGTTAACAGGGCTGCAGCATGGGGGTCCACAAGAGGGATGCTGCCATGTCCAAGGCCGCCCTGGGGTCTGCCCTTACCTCTGGCTTTGCCTGGGGGGTCCCTACAGGTCGGCACCTGCCCCAGACTCACGCAGCCCTGTGGTCCCCTTGGTCTCCATCTCTCCATAACCAAGACACATGCCTGGGGGTAGAGGACCCTTCCCCAACCTCCAGCACCATCCAGAGCCATTCTTGGCTGCGCTACACTGGGGGTCGGGTGGAGCATGGCCATCCCTTCCCCCTGGGAAGGGGCCGAAATCCCCCGGGCGCCAGTGGTAATTAACACAGGGCAGTTATCACCATCCAAACATGTGGCTGGTCCTGCCTCGAGCAGGCAGCTTCACCCCCTCCCTCACTGCGGGGAAATCTCTCTGTTCTGGCATTTCCAGCACTTGCTTGCCTGGCCCGGGGCAGGGCTGTGGTGTCGCGAGGGAGGTGGGCAGCGGGACCCCGGGGTGATGCAGGGCAAAAGCACAGGTGGAGGATGGGCAGCTTAAGTCCCCTCAGGTTTTGGCCCTGAGAGTGCCCAGCACCACTTCCCAGACTCAGGGCACTGCCTGGCTGTGAGCACGTTAACAAGATCCCAGCACAGCCTAAACTAATAAATTCTGTGTTTTTTCTTTACTTTCCCCCCCCTCATTTTCTGGGGCTTGTTTTTCCAGCCGTAAAAACTAATAAACCCCAGTACAAAAGCTGCATTTTTTTTACCATGAAAGCAGCTGGTCTCATATAATGATCTGATCCTAAAAACTCAGGCTTTTAAAAAAAAATTCAATAACCCTAGCACACGAAATACAGGGAAACGGGAGGTAAACTGGGCAGCATGGGACCCACCCGCCTGGGGCTGGGCGGCATTGTGGCCCCAAGTGAGGTGAAATGATGCACTTAAATTACCCCAGACGCCTGTGGCTGAGCATTACCCTTCCCTGGCTGGAGAAAATTACTCAGTCCCCAATCTGCACTCTAAGTAACCCCTCTGCATACTGGAGGAGCCACCCATACACTTTGTTTTTTCCCCCTCTGCCAACTTGAGCAAGAATGTGCACGCAGAAAACTTGAGAAAGAGATTTCAGAAAACTCGATGAACACACAAACCATACTTACATCCTCTCTGGCCTTTCTGCTTGGCTCAGGGGTAAGGATTTGGGCTTTTCTGGCTGGTCTGCCCACACCATCCTGGGGCTCTTTTCTCTGAACCTCTCCCTGTCTGCCAACATCTTCCCGGAGATGGGATGCCCCAAGCTGAGCTCAGCTGATGACAGGCACCAGAGAAATCACTTGCACAGCCCCAAACTGCCGCTTTATAAACTCAGGCTCTTCCAGGGGTTATCCTATGTCCTGTACTGATGACAGCTCGCTCTGGCAGCAGATTGGAGCCTCAGGCTGTTCCTGGGAATTCACCGAAGTCTGGAATTCTTTAGACAGAACAACGTTGCCCCAACCCCCTTCGAGTCTGGCCTTGAAAACAATGGGACTGATTTATAAATCAGGACCTGAAAACCCCACACCAGTTTGCAGTTGCAGGATTTACTTTAAGCCCCACACCTGGGGAGGAGGCAGCACTCTTCTAGCCTGCTTCTCCACACTACAGATACTGGAAAATCTTTTTTTAAATAAAAACTATATTTGTCCTGAAGTCACCTGATGTCAGAAACCAGAGTTTTTAACGAAAAGCACTGGAACAGCATGAGAAAAAAATAACACAAGACAGCAACGCTGACATAAATACACCCCCTGCCCTTAAAATGACACGGACACAGTGGCTACTGCCCTGCAAACTCTCCCAGCCTATTTTCTGTTGATGAAGGACGGAGCACAAGTCACACCCCAGTCGTTCCATTACAAACCGGTACCCGGAGCCAAACACAACGTAGGTAGAGAAGAGAATATGAACTTGCCACACCCAGCGTGCAAATAACGCACCAAACCGTGTCTTGACCCTGTAACATCTTGGAGAAATGCTCCCAGCCCCGTCCCGGCCAAAACCCAACGGCTCGAGCGGTGCTTTGGGTTTGGGAGCCGTGCTGCAGTTTCAGGCTGCCAGCTCCCCCTCCGAGTGATTTTCCTGGGAAATCACGGACCCTGGGAATGCAGAAAGTCCTGGGATTTTGTGAAATAACAGGCAAGGTAATCACTAAATGACCTGGCTTTCAGCAAGCAACAATGCTACGGGCTATAAACCTACCCCAGCTGCCAGCAGCGCAGAGCATGAGGACCCCCAGAGTCATGTAGAGTTTTTCCATCTTCTCCTCCGAGCCCCGGACGTGGGGGACTTCGTGGACCAGCCCCGCCGTGAGCGATGGAGAGCAGCTCTGGGCCAGCTGGAGGTTTTGAGTAGTCCGAGAGATGAATCATGAGTCTGGGTGTATGACACACATGACGAGCGCGGCCGGCCGGAGGAAACTGCGCTGGCTCATCACTCAGTTTTGAGTGAGGCAGTGCCCCCGCCCGCTCTGCCTGCAGCTCCTCTTGGCTTTTTTTACTCGCTCAGCTCAGACAAGGACCTAATAAACGCTGGCAGCAAGTACACAGCGCTGGTGACCTACAGCCCTGGGGCTGGTAACAGGCTCTTTCCCATAGGCTCTTTCACGGGGGTTTAATTCATTGCAAAACCTTGCTCACTCCTTCCTCCTATTAACTCTTGCATGAAAGGCAGATGGGGTTTTAAACCCAGCCTGAGCTGCCACTGAGTTCAAGGATTTAAGGAGAAACAGAGCAAAGAGGTACTGATATGAAAGTGTGGGTCCTCAGCTCCGCTCCCCAGAGCATGGGTGCAGATGGGAACATCTCTGCTGAGACAGCGCTGGGAGCTGAATGGGACCCAGCCAAGAACTGGACCCAGTGAAACCTGCAGTTTGGGTATAAACCTGGACATCGCAAGGGGAGGGAAGTTTGGCTTTTGGTCGGATCATTGGGACTGGATTGTCTTCTTACTTGTTTTGTTTTTTCCCCTCTGGGTCCTCAGAAATTGCTCCTTTACTGAGCAAGTACAAGAGCCGGGTCCACAGGGGAACCGTCCCCACTTGTGGGGAGCTCCTGAAGGTCCCTTGACCTGTTTGTGGGCGCCTCCTGAAAGGGGTTTCATAAACCTCTTGTTTCCCTGCAATACCGAGGTCCTCCTCAGAGATGGGGAAACTGAGGCACCCAAAATACAGGCTGGGGGGCAAAAAAGAGAGAAGGGCTGTTTCCCTGGCACCGTGGGATGCTGTCATCCCACCAGCTGACAGGTGTTGGGGACAGTAATGACACAACCCTGGGTCAAGATGATCCAACACACAGACGCACCAAGCAGCAGAAAACAAGCTCGTGGGCGACGTGCAAGGTGCTGTACGAGAACCACAGCCCCACATCGGGAAAGATGGGGAGAACGGCACCTGCCCCAGAGCTGTGCGGCTCTCACCAAGAGGTGATGGTGTTTGTGAGGACGAGATGGAGGTAGGGACACTGCCTCAGGAGCTGGGGACTTTTCTTGGCTTTAAAAGAAGTTGTGAAGCCTCTTTGCTCCCCGGCTCAGCCCCACTGTCCCTGCGCGGAGCTGCTGCCCTCCTGCGGCTGCGTGGGCTCCGCTCAGCGGGGGATCATTTTCCACCTGGGATCCAACTCCCTCCCGGAGGCTTGGATTTGGTAAAGGGGGCTAGGAGAAGCCCACGGACCCTCATGCAGCATCAAAAAAGGGCTGCATCTTGGCTGGGACATCAATGCAAACCCCAAGCCTGCTTTCTGGGAGGCTCTGAGTCTTACCCTCTCCAGATCCCAGAGCTATCTCTCATTGCTGACCCCGTTAGATGGTTTTAGGGTATCCAAATTCCTGCTTTTCCTTCATTGTCCTGCCTGGAAATGCTGCCTGTGTGGCCTTTCCCCATCAGGCGGGGCTTTCTGGCTACACAGCAGCCCGTCCCCATGTGCTGCGCTGTATCACCCTGCCAGCGTGTCTGGATGCTTCATGGAAAGGATGATGAATTCTTCTAAGTTTCTAGAGAGAAACGTGGGAGCCCTGCTCCGCTCTGCACATCCCACAGACCCAACCTGCCATCGCTCTCCCAGGCCCTTTTAGCTGGGGGACCCGTCCTGCCCAGCAGCCGGTTGCCCAGACTGGTAAGTGCTGCTGGCTCCGAAGGGACACAGCCTGGGATGTCCTGAAACTCCCTGCCCAGTGGGAACTGCGATCCAGCCCTTGCTTCCAGCATGCTGCAAAAACTCTGAAGAAGGAAAAAGCCGCACAATGAAGTGTTTGATTTGCCTGCACCCGTCCGGGCTCTGGTCCTGTCTGAGGACAAGGATGGCATCAACTTAATTCATCACATTTGGACTGAATTTCCCTGGCTACTGCAAGAAGGTACTGCTTGTCCTGGAAACATCGCCGTGCTGTTAACTCCAGGCGCTCGTAACAGGCAGTGGGATGCTCTGGGCTATTTAAGTCCCTGCTTGGATGAAGGCACGGAGCAGGCAGGAGGGTGTTGGGGAGCCCAGAGCCCCCCCCCCCCCCATCACTGCTGTGGGTGCAGCAGCTCGAAGCCATGCTCAGGCGTGCGGGGGAGAGGAGAGGCTGGAGCTGGAGCCACAAGAGGGAGCAGAAACTCCTTCAGTCTGGGAGCGAGCAGGGGAGAGGAGCTCCCACCCGCCCTGGGGCAGGGGGGATGCTCTGCTTTCCCGTGGGGATTATTCCAGGCCCTCAGGTTAAACAGGAGCAGATGCTCTTGTTCGATCAGGGCTTTTGGCCTCCCTCCTGCAAGCGCTTCTGCTGCAAACTGCTCTCGCAGGTCGGGCAGCCCTTTAGGGAGAGAGATGCCAAGTGCAAAACAAGGAGGAAAAAGCAACAAGTAAAACACAGAGCAACTGTTTTTTGAGCCCCTGAAGTCACAGCAGCAGAACAGGGGCACAGGTCCCAGCTGCCGAAAATGAAAATCGATTGACACTCTCTGTCCCAAGCCACTGGCCACCTGCGGCCAGCCAGCCTCACGTGCCCGCCTTTAGCTGCAATTTATCACTTCTCATCTTAGGCTTAGGAATATCCCCTTCTGGGGGCTGGGCAAAGAAGGCAAGCCAAGAGGTACACAGATAAATGAGGACAAGGTCCTCACATGGTGGCTGGGGGGTGAGCTGCAGTTCTGTGCCCTCCCTGCGCCTTTCCAGGCGAAAGCTGATGGGTGAAGCCGAGAAGCTGTGACACGGCTGTAACACGGGCACAGCCCTGGGACCTACAGGGTCGGGACTGAGCCAGGCATGGCTGGACACCCCGACTTGTGGTGTCACTTCAGGGGCTTACGCAGACACAGGGAGGGAAGCGCGATGAAACTCCCCCTGGGATTGCCTCGCTGGGGCTGAGGGGCCTGGGCGAGGGGGTCTGTGGTGCTCCAGCCCTGGGTGCAGCCGTGATGCTGCTGTAGGACCCAGGGCTGGGGACAGGGCAGGGCAGGGGTACTGGGCAGAGATCGGGGTGCAGCGGTGCAGCGCTCCCCTTCAAAGGGGCTAAAGGAGCAGGAGAGGGAGAAGAGGGAGGCAAAGGTGCCTGGGGTGGAAACCCCCAGCCAGAGAAGATAAGGATGCAGGAAGAGGGAAGGATTCAGCTTTCATCTGGAGGCACAGGGTAGGCATCGCTGAGCAGAGCCGGGGGTGGCCAGGGCTGGCTTCGGCCGGCGCTGCTCTAAGGAGTGGGTGGCACGCAGCAGCAAGCGGGGATCAGCGAGAGCAGCACTGACCCGAGGCTCACGGGAGCCTTCGTGGGGGGGGCAGGCACCTGCCAGCAGCCCAGGACAAACATCGACCGTGGGGGCTGCTTTTGGGAGCAAGCGGGGGAGCCGGGAGGAAGGATGAGTGAGGTGACGCTGCGCAGGGCCTCAGGGGTCAGCCCCCACCTGGGGGTGGCACAGGGGTGGGTGCTGGCACCCGTGGCAGGGCAGAGAGGGGGTGCACAGGCGTGGGGAAGGGGTGGGCAGCCTGGGTGAGCGTGGAGGGGGAGGAAGGCGGTCCTGGGGGGAGGCTGGAAGGGGGTGGAGTTGCTGTTTTTTCTTTGAACACGGTGAAGACTTTAGCGTGGAACTTGCATTTGTGGAGCTCCCAGCCGGCAGGAATCAGCTCTCCCTCCTGCGCGAGAGCCGGCGGGGAACGGGCTGTGCCTTGGGGTGGCAGCTTCGGGGCAGCGGCGAGGGCAGGAGGCATGGGGTGATCTTCAGCTGCCGTCTTCTCCCCCGCGCCCCCTTCGCCTTTTCTCTCGCTCTCTCTTTCTCCTTGTTTGGGGGCTTGTGCTAACGCTGCTTGTGCCAGGAGGGATCCGGGAGCGAGCCATCCCTCGGCTGCACAAATTGGCTTCCCACCTGCTCGCAGCCTCGAGGAAGTTTCCTCCCGTCCGAGGCACTGCGAGAGCAAGGCAGGAGGTGGCTCGGAGCCCGCCGGCCCACGGCACCCAGCCCTGGCGTGTGAGGGGTGGGCAGGGGGACAGCAAGCTTTCCACTTGCCTTCCCCAGAGGTTTGGGATCGCGCATAGACCATGAATGGATCCTTTTTCAACCAGACTCTCCTAGAGCAGGGAGCTTACCCCAACAGGACCCAGGGCTTGGGGATGCTCATGGCCTGCTGCAACGGGACCAGCTCAGTGCTGGCGACCGATGGCAGCTCCTCGGTCCTGGCACCCGATGAGAGGAGCCTTTACATCACACGGGTGGTGCAGATCGCTGTCCTCTGTGTCCTCTCCTTGACTGTGATGTTTGGCATCTTCTTTCTGGGCTGCAACTTGCTCATCAAGTCGGAGAGCATGATTAACTTTCTGGTGAAGGACCGAAGACCTTCCAAGGACGTGGGAGCTGCAATCATAGGACTTTACTGAAGGCACCGGGCTTTTGTAGGCAAGTGAACTGTCTGGACCTGGTGCTGAGATGCACATTCCCATGTGTTTGGGGCAGCTGGGGGGGACTGGAGAGGGTGGGAGGGGTCTTTTAATATGTCTGTGTCCATGGGAAAGCAAACCTGCAGTCACCAATCAACAAACTGTTGTGGTGAATGGGGAAGTCTCCCCTCAGTTGTATGAAGCACAATAAATGACCAGCATCGTGTTGCATGCAGAAATGGCTTAAGTTTTGCATGAAACTTACAGAAACAGTGATAATGTGCAGATCTGGACTTTTTTCTGCTGTTACCTTGGATACCACTACCTGGGATTTAGGGCTAAAAAAAAAAAAAAAAAAAAAAAAAAGACAGAAAAAAAAAGCGAATAACTCACTACAAAAAAAAACCAAAAAAACCAAACTAAAGGGAAAGCAAAACACATGTCATGGACCACATCTTTGACCATGGGGAAGGGGAAGGGAAGTTATGTGTGGGTTGTACAACAAAGTCTGCATGCTTCAAAATGTGTCAGTCTGTTTGTATTTCGGACCTCAAGCATGAATCTTCTGGTAAAATTTTGTAATGGGGAAAGCATGTTTTTCCTTATTTTTCTGAGCTAACCTGTTAAATAAGCTGGTACTTTCTCTCTTCACACTATGCTAAAGGAAGAAAAGAACCCAGATAAATACAAAAACCCACTCCAACCCCAAAACTAAAGCATGCTTGTTTTTGTACAAAACAGCCTTTTTATCAAGTGCTATATTGTTACAGTCTTTGAGGTTTTTGTAGTTTTTTGAAAACTGGTGAACATTCAGGAAAAAAAGAAACTGTTTCAAAAGAATTTTGTGTTGTCTTCATTTTCTTTCTCTGTGTGTGCAGAGTTCAGGTATTCCAATCCCAGTTCCAGATATAATCATCTCACCTTCCAACCGAACTCTAACTGGACATGTTTCTTTAAAGCAGAAACTACCATACATTTCTCACAGGCAAGTATCAGTTACCAGCAGCAAATCAATTCATCAGGAATTATGTATTTCAGGTTTGTGTTAAATACCTGCACAGTGCTGTAGCAGAGATTCATGAAGATGCACTGAGCACCTCTTGCAAAGCAAGATTTCAGCCTCCAAGCTAAAATCTCCAGCTCCTCTGATCCTGACGAGCTGTCAAAACTAAATTATGTGAGAGGAGGAGGACTCCTGACCTTTGTTCTGTGATGGAATTACAGCTCTGTCTGTGGGTGTGAGATGGAAATAATTTGACTTTTGTTTTACCAACAGTATTCCTGCTGGGTCCACTTCTGTAGTGGGAAAGCAATCCTGGATGCTGGAGGAGCTGATGATCTGATGTACTTGGATGTAAATCCAGAAGAACAGCTCTCTGCCTTTCCCAAAAGGAGGAACAAGATTAGAGTACATTTTGTAACTAATCAGTATTTGCTGGGCACCTTCTGCAAGGTTCCCACAGGGTACTGGTGGACTAAACCCGATGCAGAGCAGGACTACTGCAGCACTGTCACTGCTTGCTCCCACTAACCTGTGGTCTGTGATGCCTTAAGGGCACAAAGACAACATGGCAGCAGGACCAGAACCTGGGATTCAAAGCTCTGAAACGTCCTGCTGGTGCCAGTAAAATGGCTGAACAGGCAGGGCTCTGATTTTCATGAGCAGCTTGTAGGTCTGCACACCTGAGCAGCCTTCTCGGCACCGAGGGTTTGCTGTCATGCGGACAGATGTAAAAGTGGCTTCACACAGCAGGGTGGAAGGGGATTTTGGTCCCTGCTGTGGGAGGGGGTGTTATGGCCATTGACTCCTTTGCATATGAGTGCAAACCGCTGGTGGGAGCACAGCCTGGTCACGTTTTCAGGTTGAGATGCAAATAATCCCCAATGCATATGATGACCCAGCTCTGCACACACTTAGGACTGTACTTGCATGTATAACCTAACTGTGTAATTGCATCTTCATGTTGCTGTGCTGTCAGAGGACAGCCCAGATGTAGTCACTAAACTCTCACCCAGCTTCTGCTTTAGGCTGGCATTTGGTCTCTCTTGGCGATCCATCCACCAGCCATGGCCCAAAGATGAGTTCAGGGAGAATTCAGGGAAGATGGAAGAAACCTTCCAGTGTTAGCAATGCAAGCAAGGCACGGGAAGAGCTGCTAATACAAAGAACCTATCAAAATCACCTTAACTGGTCTGCAACAATGCCCTGAGTGAAGATGCTGGTCAAATTGTCTCAGCTGTCCCTACCTGCCTTGCTCTGCCAGAGGCCGTCAGAGCTGATGTGTTTTCCCAGTGGGGAAACATGGCTCTGCAATCCCACGTAGCCACCAACTTGCCAAGTGTCCTCAGATGCCACATCCAGGAGTGGGGCGTGGGGGTGAGAAACGTCAGCCACAGGAAGGTCATGGATACATGAGGTGGAGGAGCAGTAATGCCCCAGCAAGCAGAGCTGGGAACCTACTGAGACAGGGGGAGCTTGCACAGGTGTTTGCCCATGGCCCCTTGGGACAAGAGCCCAACTTTACATTGGCTTATTCATCCTCTAGTTGTGCTGTGTCTCTTTCCTGACCATAAGGGCTACGTCTGCGTTATGTACATACATGTCTGTGTGTCCATGTGGACCAACAGAGGAGGGTCAGCAGAGCAAAGCAGTTGGTGGGCACCATACTACATGGCACGTGTCCACATGGGGTTACTGGGCTGCTGTCTTGCAGTGGGTTTAAGAGATTTGCACAGAAGTCCCATCCTGTTAGATTCCCAATAAAAGGCTGATTACCCCACTGAGAGGAGGAATTACTTGGGGAAAATAAGATCTCTGGAGGATTGATGCCAGCACTGGTATGGCAAGGGGAGACCAGAAGGAAGGCAACAGAGGGCTGGCATGGTGAGGGAACCCCCGGGTTAGAGATCTGGGGTCTAAAGACCCTCTTGAGGTGAGGTCATGGTTGCTGTTTTAGCTGCCCCGATTCCTTCCCCATCCTGCTCGCACAAAGCAGATGCCAGTGCAGGTCATGCCCGGTGGAAAGAAGGTGCTGAGGGCACCATGATGCTCCCCAGATCTCAGGGGAAGAGCTGCTATCTCAGACCCTGGAAATCCAGCTGTCCTGCCCTAGAGGCACGAGTCCTCCAGCCAGAGGATGAGGTGGTTACTCCAGGGCCTGTGTAAGGAAAGCAGACCATAGGGCTCTTTCTGCCCTTCCCCACAGATAGCTGCATTTTTTCCATCTCACACCTACTTATTCAGCTTAAGCTCACAAGCGGATACTGGCTCCCAAGAAAATTTAAGCGGGGTTTTTTTTTTGGAATGAGGCTGAATATAATGAATATTATTTTGATTTTTTTTTTTTTAATTGTTACTTGTAGCATCTTAGCTTCTAGAACGTCACTGGGGTGCCAGGAGCTGTACAAGTATGATTGAGAGACACTGCTGGCTATAAAGTACAGCAGAGAGACAGGGAGAGAAGGGACATGTTTACGTGGATCATCACATCAGTGACCGAGTGAGGACCAGCCATTGAGTCTCATTTAGAATCATCTCCTAGCAGTGGAATACAAGATACCGGGTCAGTTCTGTGGGACAGGCCACATTGGTCTGAGCCACTGGTTCATCTACTCTGCATCTCTTTGCTGAAAGCAATCATCATTTTAGGTAGTACATGGTCAGTATAAGTTGTCCTACTAATGGAGAACTGCTTCTTGACCCCCACCAAGAGCAACCCGCACTGGATCTTCACCATCCTGCTTCAGGAACAGTTCCCTGTCTCTGGGCTGGTCCCCACTTGCCGCAATTCTGTTCCAGCTGGAATTTCTTATTTCTAGACAGGCAGCAGAGAAAGGCAATTGTGAGATCATTTTTCCCTGCTGAGCAGCCTGCCTGCAAAGATAAATCCTCTACCTCTGTAATCACCAATTTTACAATTGGAGAAACAAAGAGGTGGCTTGACCCACCTGAGCAAATGCAGAAACTCTGGTCATACAGTCCTCCCTGCAGTGGGGAAAAACCCAAACCAAGTCCCAAACCATACCCACCTCCTTCTCCCTGCCCTGGCAGTCTTGGTTGAGGGCAGTGAAAGAGTTAAACAAGAAGAGACAGACAAACAGATTAGGGGGGAGGGAGGATCCCAACCTGAGCCTGGCACCAGATGTACTGGAGCAGGTGCACCAAACATACACAGTATTTAATAATTCCTGAGAATTGCCATGGTAATGAAGCGCAGAGTCAGGTTGTTATGGTTACAGCCTTTTTTTTAGGCAGGGAGGCATTACCCGGGTTGTAACCTCAATCCAGACTGAACACATTTCTGAAAGCCCAAAAAATAAAAAAGAAGTAAAATAAAATCAAATTAAGTAAGTAGCAGTTTCCTGTCTCTCGTCTGGCAGTTCTGGGCTTGTTCTGTAGGTAGGTGGGGGGAACCAGGTTGCTCCAGACACACGTTGCCCTGGAAAGCCTGGGGAATGGCTGGAGTGGATCTCCGCGGGTCTGAAGCTGAGTGCTGTGAGGGGTGAGGGGCTGGACCCCTCTCATGGATGGGTCTGGGATGCTCCTCCACCACCTGGTTTCCCTTCCAGACCTCTGGGCTGGCTTCAGGTGTGTCCCCAGCTGGCTAACGGGAAGGACACTTGTCTCTCAAAGTGTATATGCACAAGAGAGCAGTCACGGACAAGCCCTCATCCCAGCCAAGCCCACAGAAGGATGCTGTGATCCCAGTTTGCAGCCTGCCTACAGTTACCTGCTTCCCAAGTGATGAAGGTCCCAAAGCTGGTCTCCAAGATGAGGCAGGCAGTTCAGAGGCTGGGAAGGAGGTAACAAAGCACTTTTCTTAAAGCCACATGACAGACCTAAGAAGAAAACACAGGTTTCCTGAGCTCTGGGGAGGTCTCCAAGCAAAGGGGCACTCATCAAGCAAGAATGGAAATCTCCTGTGTCTCCCTCCTGCCCTTCCATCAGTGGGCAAAAACCTACTTCCACCTCCCCTCCCAAGCCATCCCCTCTGGCAAGTGGGTCAGGTTTGTCCATTTGATCCTCATATTGAATTTTAATTTAGTGCTGGTTAAATCAACAGCTTTGTGAGCCCGTTCTCTATTAAGGAAGCTGTGGCAGTGCATGTAGGGGTTCACTTAGCAAAGAGATGGCTTGAAATACACAGTGCAATTACTCAGGAACATTGGTCCGTTAATGCCCGATGCAGCTCAGCATGGTTCTCTTGTCCCCACTTTGTGAGAGCTATTAGCCTCCAGATAAAGCCTCTGTAGTCCATTAGCTCTGCCAGAGAGGGACAAGTTGATGCTATCAGAGTCAAGTACTCAGGGAGAACTGAGGCCAAAAGATGACAGAATTCAAGAGCCAGCATTGCCTCACAGCTTCCAAGACTTTGCCTACCAGTTTCTCCATCTCAGAGGGAAACATTTCCCAGTTTCTGTGTCTTTCCAGCTGCTTTGCCGCTGTGGCTGCTGATGGTATTTTGGCATGGAATTCCTCAGATCCCCTGTCCTGCCCTGGCCCTGTGCTCTACCTTGCCTGGAGCTGCTAGCCTGACACAGGGCTTGCTCCCTACTGAGGTGTGCAGAGCACCGGGCGCACACGACAAAATCTGGGGCACAGAAAGCTCCTCACTTCCAAATAAATGTGGGTTGTCCCTCTTCCTGTTTCCAAATCAGAGCTGTTACAGAATTGTGTGAGCATTTCAAGTCCTCTGTATAAAATATGGATCTCACAGCTCCATCTGTACTAGGAAACTGAACAGGGCCAGGGATGTTCCTGGGCACTGGAACTTGCCTGATGGTACTGTTAACCTGTGAGAACGGTTGTTGGTATGGTCCAGACCTGTGCCGACAGCCTGACCTGAACAGTCCCTGGGCAGTGGCAAAATGACATAGTTAAAAGACCACAGTGCATTCAAGGACATTGCTTTGGACCATGCTGTCTGTGCAGGGTGATATCTCAGATTTAATGGATTCACATGTAAATGTAGATGTCCTCAAAGCAGTTGTTTGGCTTTCTGAATCCAACTTGGTTTTCTCAAGTATGAATGAGGGATTGGAAACCCCTGGTTTTAGTCCTGGAGAATATGTCTTTGGAAAAACAGTGAACACAGGGAAGCACACGACATCCTCAGCAGCCTTAACAACTGCCTGTTCCATGGTGTTGAATACATCTTTGGGTTCACACTAGTTCCCCCATGAAGATGACTTAGCCAAGCAATTCCCCAGCAGTCTGGTCAAGTTTGCGCTGCTCTGATTTTAGAGACAGGCAATTTCTTGGACTTGTTTGTTCCATGAACACATGGTTATGGAAAATGCAGTTAAGAGAAAATCAGAATGCTGCCAGTAATCAGTATGGTTTGGCACATCCCTGAAGACATCACTGTCAACATGCTGGAAAGCGGTGGGGGCACTGGCAACGCTCAAAGACGTGAACACATATCTAAAGTGACTGTCTCTGATCTGAAAAACGCTGCTCATCTACATGTATTTCAGGTTGTAAGAACAACAGAAGTCTAGCTTCAGAGATGCCTTTGCAGCTCTCATCCTTCCCAGAAGCTCATTAGAGTGGATGACATTTTCATGTCATTAATTTAAGGCAGGTTAATCAACAACAAAGCAAAAATGACTTTTTAATAACAGAGGTTTTAGCACAGTAGTGCAAGAAGCTGAGAGATGAGTCTGCATGGCAATCTTGGCTGCAGGTCACAGATGACTCCAAGGTGAAGGCAGCTGTTTTGGCACTCTGTCTACCATGTTCAACTGGTCAGGATCTTGAGTCCTGGACATGGCAAAGCGCTCTCTGTTGGGGTGTAGTCAGGGAGCAGCTATTAAATCAAACAAGTTTCCTCTTTTTGAGTTAATCAAATCTATCTCAATATCACTTATCAGATGAATGGGGTTCTTCTGCCCCAGCAACAATCTTTGAAGATACCAACTCTGCAGGTCTATTTACTCTCCTAGCAAGGAGCTGTGAGAGTAGAGGACACAGCACCTGAATCCCTTGTCAGATCTGCCTTTTCTTTCCACGTGGGCTCAGGGGCTGTTTATGATTTATGCAGCACCAGCTGTGCCTTGCTGATATGTGCCTTCAGTGAACACCACTTTTGGTTTTGTTCTGAATGACTGTAGGGGAAAAGGAGACAAGATCCATCCTTCCTGTGATGCTCCAGTTCTTCTGAAAGGGTTCAATACTGTGAGGACATGAGTTATCACCTCATTCTAACTGTGGACATGACACTGGAAGTGGAGATGATCAAGGCAATAATCAACAAGAGGCAGGAGAAACATCTACCCTGTGACAGCAGGCAACTAGAGTGATCTTTCTGGAAAAGGGGCTGGAACTGCAGAGCTACACAACTCTTGCTTCTTCATTAAAGAGCTGATTTTGTTACCTTAGTGTGTTTGTTGGTATTGTTCAAGGCTGGTACACAAGCGTGGGTGTGAGGATGAATGCAGGTGCTTGTGCAGAACACTTCACCTTCCAGGAAAACAAGGTGTGCATGAAAGCAAGCTCAGGGCACTGTTCCCTTTCTGTGACAGCTGCCTGGCTGGTGCTGGATGCTGGCTCTCTGTCCTGGCATGGCTCAAGCTTTCATGCATGTGGGGTTAAATCCAGAGTCATCCTTTCTGGCAGGCCCCACAAGTGTTCACAACTTACAGGTTTCTGTGCAGCTCTAAGTACTCCCCTCTTGCCTTGCAGAGTCCCAAAATGCAGGTTTAATAGGACAAGACAGCTGAAGAAGCAGGCAAAATGTAATTAGGCTTTAATTAGCTAAGTTCATTCTCTCAGATAATTGAAAATCGGACTAATTGGATGCAATGAATTCCCAGTACAGCCAGCCATCCAGCTTGGCATGCGCTAGGCCAGCTGCCACAGCATTGTGCAAGGACCAGCCTGGAAACTGAACCCATTGACCTGCAATACTCTGCAGGGCCCAGCTCATCTCCAGCAAGATGCTAAAACCCCTAAACCCCCAGGCTGCAGTGAGGATGGATTAGTGACCCATGTACGCAGCAAGGCTCATTGTTCTTCATCCCACACTTCAGAAACCGGGGAGCCAGAGGGCCACTAAACCTCACACAACCAGATGGGAGCATGCCAAAAATCCATGTGACAGGACCTACCCTGGGCCATCTGCAGCATGCCAGACAGTTACAGCTGGAAAGGACAACAGCTTTAATCTCCACTTGCCTCCATCATGCTTACAGCATGCAAGCAGCTGGCTGGCCTCAAAGACTGATTGCGTTCGGTTAGTGCTGAGTCAACTCTGCTGGTTGCCCCTTCTCCTGTCTCTGCTGCCCAGCCTGTCTCAGCTGGTGAGTTTCCAGAAGCTCTGTTTCATGATCAGGGCTGTCCTGGGCTGATGGAAACCTCTAGGGTGTATGTTGGAGTTGGCAGTGACACTTCTAGATCTGCCTTGGCAATGCTTTCTGGTAAAAATCCATAGATTTGGTAGCTTCTGGTTGTACTGGAGCTGCCTTCTACCTGAATGAAACTGAGTATCTCCACCATGAATGTGACATGGCGAAGGGATGCACTGATTCTGGATAAGGAGCTTCAGGAAATAGGTTGCCTTGCCCAGGTGCACACAACTTTTCTAGCAAGTCCCTTGTGAGACTCCACATACTTGTTTCATGGTATTTGGTACAGATGGCAGTTTCCCAGTGGCCAGGGATGCTTCAGAGAGACTTGTACAGGTAGGAACAAACAAACACAAGGTTGTTCTTTTCATTGCAGTGCTTGAAGGACCATGCCTAGAAAAATGCTGGACTTATTCTGTATCCTTGGCTCAAGTTTCCCTTCTTCTCACTGCTAGGCAGCGTGCTGTGTGCCAGGTGGCTGCATTTCATTATGGAGTTTATAAAGTGCCTGGGGAAACAAGGCATGGGGGGGATGAAAAATTATGCACACATTTCACTCAGAGCTGACTGTTTGTCATCTCATTGTACAGAAATGTAATAATCACTGGGGCTGGCAGGAGGTGCAGAAGGGAGATACTAACCACAGTTGCACCATTCCTGTAGTTTGTGGCTTTTTTTCACACTTCCATCTACCTGGGATGTATCACTAGGGGTATTTCTTTTGCTTTGGTGTTAAAACCTTCCAGCTTTATGTGCTTCCCGAGTGGATGGAAAGAAAAAAGAAAGAAGGCAGCTCTGAGGTGACAGGCAGCTCTGGATGTTGCTACAGTTTCAAGTCAAGACCTGACACCTTACTTTTCCCTTCTCTGCACTGACCACATTTCACAGTGGTAAGAACGGCTGTGCCCAGTCCATCCTCTTGTGTTTAAGGTGCTTTTTTCAAAGCACTTTACACTAGAGATGAAGTCTCCAGCATGGCTGGATGAGCCACAACAAACCCAGTTCCTTCTCCTTGGCTCTACGTGGAGCAGCAAAGGCTGACGGAAGAGAGAAGTTAGTAAGAACCTTGGCTTCTTAGGAATTTGCCACATGCGCAGTTACTTGAAATGGCTCAGACCTGCTGCCTGCAGGTGTCTTATTTCAGGGCTTTAGGATGACTAATAGTTCCATTATTCTCTGCAAGGTATATACCAGGTTACCCTTTAACAGTCAGGAGGGAACAATACCTGGCAACAAAACACAAAGAAACACAGCTGGCCATTTAGACGCACTGGGCCGAAGTCCCTTTTTATAGCTCCCTCCTCATGTGCAGGGGGTTGTGGGATGAAGAAATCGAAGAACAGCAAAGACAAAGCTCAGCATCAGCTTTCTCCTCTTTGTGATGGTGGAAATGCCCGGCTGAGCCTCGCAGTTATGGCCATTTCTGGAGGAGGGGATTGTTTAGGACTGTGCTTTCATGTGCTAAAGCTCATGGCAGCTACAGCTTAGAGCATCCCCAGCTCCTTGCATCTTTGCTGTCTCTTCATGCCTCCCCAGTTCACACATAGGGGAGTCATGCTGCGAACCAGATCAGGGAACATGAAAAAAAACACCACAGCAAACTAACATTAAACAGAGGTTTTCACGTTGGTCAGTTCATTCTCTGGTTCGCCAGCGACCCTCAGGCAACACCGCTAGCACAACTAACAGGAACTGTGTCCTGCTACAGAGAAGAGGAGGGAAAGGCTGTCACATTGTGAAAGGTATTTTTCAAGCTCCCCAAAAAACAGGTTTAGAAGAGCTCTTGGCTTTGGATCCACTAAAATGCCAGGACCATTCCTGTATAAGCTGCTCCCTAGCTCATTGTCCCCCACCCACAATTTGCATAGCTGATGACCAATGCAGGTTTGTGGAACTCCGCGTTTATTCCTAGTGAACCTCATCACAGGGGCTATTTCAGCACCATTTCTCCATTTTACCGGGCTCCTTTCAAACTCTTATCTTGTCTTACATTACTCATACCTCTCCTCCCTGTGTGGGGTGTCTGCAAATGTGTTACATATCCTCGTTTCCTTTGTTCAAGCCACCTAACAGTCCTTGTGCAGAAACCCCTTGATTTTCTGGTAGCTTCTCCCTTGCTTTTCTTTTCTGGGTGCAAGGAGGCATTTTTGGGAAACACAGGCAGCATGCCACTGACTCTGTCAGCTGCAACAGTAAAAAATGCCCTGGTCAAAGCAACTTATGTGGGACCTGTTGCTACCTTATTCAACATAAAGTCTTCAGTTTAGATCAATTCACTACAGTGGAGCTGGGAAGCTTTACTCCTGCTTTGGATCACAATGCAGAGATGGTGGGAGTATGTGGCATTGGTTCCCTGCCGATGGGTAATTTTGGAGCTTGGGAAATAAACAGAAAGAGACAAAACATTAAAATCTTGTGATAAAACTTGGCTTGCTTTGCCTTAGTCCAGCTGCCACGCGTCATTTCCATTTCTCAGGCTTTTTCTCCCTTGTTTTAATCTCCATTTTTTGCAATGTGACAAGACAATAACTTCTTGTTACAAAACTGGCCCTTGTCATTTTGCCTATGCCAAAATGTCTAACCTCCTTTTCTTGCCCCTCCCCAACTTTCTTCACCCCATTTCCCTTCAGATTTGCTCCCTTTGCCCTCTTGGGGGAATCTCTCTGTGAATCCAGGCTACTTCAAGGAAATTATTCCACTTAAAAATATCCTAGGGTAATAAATTCTAAGCCATTCTTATCATGGTTTGCTTTGTGTGGGTCTCCGGCAAGTTATTTCCTCCTGAAATCCCAAGCTCAATGTAAAAGAATTACCTGTCTTTTTAACCAAGGAATAATTTCAGCTGGGTAATGAATTGCCTGAGAAAGGAATATGGAAGGAGCCGACGTCCTCCAACAGCACAGCCTCCAGTTTTGCGCTATTAATGCTCCTTATGAAATGTGTCAAAACTCTGCCAGCCTTCGCTGTGTCTGCTCGCGGGACTCTGCCTCATGACTAGGAAAATGAGAAGACAGCTGGGGAAGTGCACCCAGAGCAGGACTTGAGGAAAACATCTCCTGAAGGCCCGAGAGCTCTGGCATGGCTGCTGTATTCACGCTGAACACAGGGAGCCCATTGTGCTGTGCTGGGATTGAAACTGGTGCCAAGCACTTCACTGCTTTGTCTGCAGGCTGCCAGAGACCTGCGGAGCTGCTGAGAACACGCGCCAAGTGTGCACAGTCCCCCGTGCAAAGCCCTGCTTAGCTAAATCGGGTCCTGCGCTGACTGCACACTTACACCGGCTGAAACTGCAACTGCATGACCGCAGACCAGTGCACGCGCCACGGGAGAAGGGGGTTCCCTCCTCCCTTCCCCTCTCCTGTGCCCACCAGTGGGGCAGCTCAGGGAGCTGATCTGGCTGAATATTGGAGATTTTTAGTCCTCAGTTCTCTGGATCAGCTCCCTGGCCTGACTCACAGCAAGGAGCCATTTGCTGCTAGTGCCATCACAGGGGAGACAAGTGCGAGCATGGGATCCTCCAGCTGGCAGTAGCCTGCATCTCCCTGACCTTAAGCCTGACCTTAAGCCTTAAGCCTGCAGCTGAATCTTCAGACAAATCAAGTCTCCATCGTGAAGGTCAGTGAGGCAGAGGGAGGAGCCCTGCAGCTGGAGACAACATGGAGCAGCAAAGATGCTGGTGGACACTCCTGCAGTGACTAAGCCCCATCGGTGGCTCGGGGTGCACAGGGTGCTGTGTGCTATCCCTGCAAGGAAGCCAGCAGTCCCAACACGAACGCTGCCTGCCTGCTTGCTACGTGGGATCCATCATCCCGCTAGATGCTGATGAACCAAAATAACTCCCTGTTTTTCCCAGCCAGTACTGAGCTGGGATGTGTTTGGGAAGGCAAATGCGACACTGTGACAGATGGCCAAGAAAGCAAATGCTGTTTTTTATGTCACCTCCGTGTTTCCTCCTCTGCTGTCTCCTGCGCTGGAGGTGGTGTTTGGAGATGGTGTGTGCTGCCAGCACGCGGCTGGCGCCAGAGCTGAGGAGACAGCAGAAGGCTGGAGCATGGTGCTGGCCACCTTGCACACATCTCTCCCCTGGCTTTCTCATGGCTTTTGACCTACATCAAGGCATTCTCCTACAGGAATCTGTGCCAAAGATGGGGCTTGGAAGTGGACTGGTGCTTGAGGTAGAGTGTTTGCTTTTGCAGAGCCACTGATGAGCCCCCCACAACCTGCCCGCAATGACTGCTGGCCCAGTCTGTTTCCTTTTGCCCTGATGAGTCAGATAGGACAGGAAAACTAGGCCAGAGTCTCCTTCTGCCAGCTGGTGTCTGATACTGGGTTAGAGGCATGGTTTAGTGGTGGACTCAGCAGTCCTGGGTTAACAGTTGGACCTGATGACCTTAGGGTCTTTTCCAACCAAAATGATTCTACGATTCTTCTTACAGACCCAACGCTAACAGCACATAGAAGACCCGGGCAAGACAAAGCTTTGATAAAAGCCAGTTTCTGAAGCTCCTTGATGTGTCACTGCCTCTCCTCTGTGCATATCACTCAGTATCTTTGGGCAAGGGACCACTTCCCTCCCCTCCTGGGGCACAAACATCATGGCAGTGTTCAAGGAGGGTGGGCTAGTGACAGATGGAGCCCTAGATTGCTGACGCACAGCGGAAGTTCAGCAGGGAGAGAAGCACACTTCAGCAAGAGAAGGGGAGCACAATAAAGCTGGCGACTGTAAACTGCTTGGGTTATACCTTAGAGGAAGCAGAAATGGCCCTGTGCAGGGACACAGGTATGAACCACACCAGCCCATGCAGGTGGCTCCTGCTCCACGCTGTGAGCTCTGTTTCCATGGCAGGAGAGAGCTGCTTCTGCCGCACCACTCAGCTGCCAGGACACCATCTCCTTTTGCAGTCTGCCTGGTGCGGAAGGAGTGCCTGACATCTCTGTTTGGCACAGCATCTATCTGCCTCCTGCTTCTGCCTTGTTGCACTTGGCAATTCTCCCCCTTCTCCCTCTGTTTTTCCACTAGGAGATCTCACACTCCTCTGCTTTGGCAGCGAGTAGACAGATGAGAAGGGATGGACAGAGATATGGGCTCAGAACAGCTCAGCAATGGCTCTCCTGCCTTTCCCTGCCTGTGATGGAGGAAGAGTCTCCCTGAATTCAAGGATCTGGCATTGAGTAGTAGGGATCACAGGATCACAGGCAGTCAGAGCCTCTTTTCCCAAGATAGGGAAACTGAACTCAGAGAGGCTGGTGAAAAATTAGTCACACTAGGTGACAGAACTATGAACTGGACTAATTTCCACTGTGAGCTGGGGGCATTCCCTTGTGGGCCTGGGGATCTCAAAGGGCTCTGCTCAGCAGCTTCCAGCTTCATGGCCCTGAGGACCACAAGTGAAGGATGAGCAGCTGGCTGCAACTCTGCTTTGGGGTAGTGTTGCACTGGGCTCTCTGGCTTGCTGCCACCTCAGAGCCCTGGGAGGGGTAACTGAAGCCCCATCTACAGAGCGTTCAGGAGAATAAAGCAAAAGAGATAGTGGTGGGCAGATATGAAGGTGAGGGAGCAGGGCAGATATGATAACAGGAAAATTCTGCAGAGAAAAAGCACAAGGTAGGGAGAAGCGAAGAGGAGCTGCTCTGCGCCCACACACCCAGGCCCAGCCCTTCCCTGCAGCAGGAGCACTGAAATGGAAATGACTTGCTATTTGCAGTGCCAGCATCCTTCCTGCCTTGGGCGGGCAGGGAGGGCCCCAGTCTGGCTCTGTGGGGGGAGCAGGAAGGATGCTGGCACTGTGTGTGTGTGTGCGTGCGTGTGCGTGTGCGCATGTGTGTGTGCGTGTGCGTGTGTGCATGTGTGCGTGTGTGTGTGCACGTGTGCGTGCGTGTGTGTGTGCACGTGGAAACAGGGATGCTGTGAGGCTTAAGAATGCTGCAGGGAGCAGGCTAGGCTCCCTTATCCTCTCTGGACAGCACAGAACGTGTCACAGCGAAGAGGAGCAGCATGCTCATGATTAAATACATTCTGCCCTTGCCATCTCCCTGTGCCTCTCCATAGCCACCCAGGGGCTTAGGAACAAGGCAACGTGGGAGACGTAGGGGCTGGGCAGAGCCACAGTTTCCTCCAAGTGACAGAATAGGCCAGGAGGTATTTCAGACTGCCCTATAAGGCCTGGTCATTATTCCGCAGCAGTATTCTGCTATGCAGGGAGACACGTGTGGGAGCGCGGAAAAGCAATGCCAGCCCATGACCTGGCTTCATTTACCCATAGAAGTAGCATTGGCAGCAGAAAAGAAATTTGATCCCAGGCTGCTCACTGCTGTGGCTGCACCCGCCTGGCCCCGGGGGAATTACTCAGTGTTGTAAGAGCCAGGCACTATTCCAGCTCCTTGGGGCCAGCATCTGCTGACAGGTGCCAGTGAGCAAGAGCTGAGGCTGAGCTGTGCCTGGAGCCCAACACCTTCCCTCTGAGCTGCTGAGCAGCAGCTCGTGGCTGTGGAGACCTCCCACGTCTCTGTGGGCCCCTGGAGCTCAGCCTCCCAGACCACGCTTTCCTGGAGCAATGTCAAGGTCAGGCCTGTCACAGGGATGTGCCCCTAGTGCTCACCAGAGAGTGGATGATGGGTCATTTGAGAGCAAGGCTGTGAGGACACAAAGCTTCAGGACAGCACTCAGATTTTCATCTCTCTCCACACTGCCACACACAAAGGACAACTGTCCCAGACTTGGAGAAGGGTCTGTAAAGACACAGAGAAAGTCTGTGAGGGGTGGCCTGTGGTATGGTGGGATTCAGCCAAACTTGCAGAGCTCTGAGCTGCAAAGATTCTTGATATTTCCCTTTCTTTGCCTTCATCAGGTCTACTCTGAGTGTCACTTCCACAGCACAGGTCTTTGATGTGGCACTCTGCATGACGAAAGAGTTAACCATCCCCTGGGATGGGGCTGAGGCTGGCCACAAAGCAACTGTGAAGTCAATTAAGCAGAAAGCTCCTCCAGCTACTCCAGGTCCCTCCCTCTCAGCTCTTTCCCATTGGAAACAGGGCTGGAGGGTGAGGCAGAAGGAAGCTAATGACTACATTGGCATTGCCTCCCTGGGCAAAGCATGAGAGCAGCCTCATACAAGTCCTTTTTCAAAAAACAATAGAAGTGGTAAAGCTACAAATCTGGAAAGTAAAAGGTTTTTCAGGTATTTGGTTCCCTACATGGCACAGCCCAACCATCTCCCTGCTCTTATGCTTCCCTCCCTACATGTTCCCAAGCATTCACTCCAAATGAAATGGCTCCTACCAGCTAGCCCAGTTCCCAGCCTGGAGACCTGCGGGGTTGCTCTCTAACTGGGCTGTCTCAGGCCAGATGGCTGAGGGTCGGGCTGGCTGGTAGGCAGCAGGTGTGCTCAGCACGATAGCTGGTGGGGCTGGCCAGATGGAGCACGTCTGGGCTCAGATGATGGCGGGGCAACAGCCTTTCACACAGCTGTCTCCTGTTTCAGCAGAGCTGGCTGGGAGGGTTCCCAGTGGGTGGCCTCCTGGCTACCTGAGGAGAGCCAGACCTGCTTGATCCTCCCCTTCCCTCCGGCATGGTACCCACATTCATTCAGATGCAACAGGCTGGCAGGAGTGGGGCTCAAATAAGATCAGGCACTTGTCTGTTTTCCAACTGTCCCTGGCCTTTCTGAAAGACCTGCCACCTACACAGCTCCCACGCTGCAGCACGGCTTGCTCTACAGAGCTGACCACGCGAAGGGTGCAAGCCTCCACAGGATGGGACCTGGCCAGTCACTGGCCAAGGTCAGCATCTCAGGGCCTGATCCTGCAGCACCTTGAATGAAACAGAGCTAGTTTGTTACACAAGAACAAAGGCTGTGTAAAAAAGAAGTCATGTTTTGAAGCAATGCAGTTGTCCAACATTGCAAGGATCTTTCCTGTTTTCCTGGGGCAACTGGAGCCCAGTCTTGGTCAACAATGTGACAGCCCAGGGCAGAAAGAGCTCAGGATCATTCTCACCTGGCTCTGGGCTGCTTGATAAGTAAGTTGTTTCAGTCAGGCAGCATGCCTTAGTTTCTTCATTTATAATGTCACTGATGCGCAGCTTCTGTAGAAGTACTGTAGTATGCAGTTTAATGTGCTATGGACCAGGGCCTGACCCTGGCTGTTACTTATCCCTTATCAGTTCCTGGACCTTATCAGACTCCCTTCCTGTTTGTACCATTACAAGAAAACAAAAAGCCAGGATGCTCTGGCTTTGCTGGCGGAGGAATGTTATGGTTTCAGCTCTTCTCTCTCTCTCCCATGGCAGTGCAAGAAGGGACTGGGGACTGATGTGGTGCCGGTGTTGCAGCTTTAACAGAACTCAAAAGAATCAAAGATCAAAGTGTAGAACAGCTCCTCTACAGGGATGGACTAACCTAGATGTCTTCAGCCTGGAAGAGAGTTCAGGGACAGGAAAGAAATGGCTGAGGTTTGTAGGATCTTCAGAGTGACCAGGAAGCAAATACTTCAGAAAGCTCATTCCCCACTCTCCAAGAACTAGAAAGATGGAATTCAAAAGAAATTAAAAAATCAGCAGGTACAAAAGAAATACAGGAGAGTGCTTTTGCGCACTGCAGGATTCAAGTTTGTTTGCAGGAGCCAAAGCCAGCAACATGCTCGGCGTGGGGTGAGACACACTCACTGAAATCTCCTCACCAGGACTTTAAACCGTAAAACAACTCCTAATCTGTTCCTGGTGAAGGAACATGTACAAGCGGAGCCAGACCGTCTATCTCTGCCCTATTACTCACATGCTTCAAGAAACAGCACTGCCTGCAGGCAGCTGCCAAGCCACATGCCCTTTGGTCTGACCCAGCATGCCTGTTCTCACCCCCTGCGTGCTGCTCGGCCCCATGGCTGGGAAGAAGAGACAAATTCTGCACGTGCCTGCCTGCCTGCCTTGGCTGACGCAGGGCAGGCTCAGTGTTATTTCGGGACAAGATTTCCATGAATAACTCCTCATCTGCCAAACCCAAATTAAAATTTGCTGCCAACAGTCATAAGCCCTCCTCCCTATTCCTCCCTCTTTTCTTTTCTGGTTTTTTGGACAATTTCCTGCATTAAGATAAACCAGTGATAAATCCAGATTGTGCATTAAACACTGGCCCACGCGGTCTGGGAGACAAAGAGCATGAAGGAACACTGCGATTCAAACTGTTGCTAGCCAATACGCATTTGGGCATGTCAGCTTTTGAAGGATTTTCTCAGAACAATTATTTCAGATTTCCTAATGAGTCTGTAACATGAAAATTTGTGAAAAAGCACTATAGACTGCAAGCACGTGAGCCCCAGACCCAGAGATGTCCCAGAGGGCCTGGTACTGATGCCTTTCTGTGCAGGGAAGAAGTCTGGTTCAGGACTGGGAAAAGCTATGGTGCGAGGCCTGCAGCTCTGCTCACCAATTTTTGGCGAGCTTTAGGAGGCTCCCAGCCTACTTTTCAGTTCAGAGGACTGGGGAGCCCAGGCAGAAAATTCCTTGCAAAAAAGGTCTGGTGTTTTATCTGACAGAGATTTATCTCTTTTCCTGTTCCCTGGAAATCTACAGGAGTCCTGGGTGCAGTGACACAAAACCTCTTTCTTCTGCCAATGAAAGTGTTCTACAGCCTTGGAAAGGTGAAAGGAGTGGCTCAGTGGGTGGCTTCCACTGAAGAATGAGGATGGACTCATCCAGCAGCGATCCCCATATGTTCACAGAGGCAACAGTTCTCCCTCTTCCTCACAGAAGCAGTCACAGAGCAGAGCAGTACAGCACGAAACTTCCCAGCAGCTAGGTTCAACATAGCTCAGGCAACCCCTTCACTCACTGGAGCACTGGTAGTAGCTTTGCGTGTGAATGCGAGTATCTGCAAACCAAAGGAGTGATGGAGGCACGAAAGTGGGGGAAGAAACCTGTTGGAAGAGATCAGACCCAGGCACTTCTGTGTATCACACGCACCCCAGCCCCTGGCAGCTAAGCCTGAAGGGGAGGGCCAACACATCTCTGTGGCATTCATTTCCCTTCACCTCCACCCGGTCTATTCTAGGAAAGCCTGCCTATAATTCATCCACCCAAGGCGTCACACTTCACAGCTCCCTTCCCACGCAGAGCTCACCCAGCAGCTCGCTTCCTTGCTCTGAATAAACACTGCTTCGCTGCCTGCCTCCCCACACCAAGCTGCACTGCAGATGGACCCTGCCCCAAAGGCAGGCAGGGGTACCTGCCTCCCCCGGCGCCCAGGGGAGGATGTGGCAGGCCGAATCCACACCACACTGGTCTTGGGCAGCTGTGCCCTGCTTCCCACCAAGGGCAGGAAGAAGGGGTAGAGCTAAAAGCTACACCAGAGCCGTTGCTCCTTGGTTTCTGTTTCCAGCCAGGACAAGCAGAGGCAGATGCTCCCAGGTGGTATCATCAAATGGTTCAGTGCTCTGGACCAACCCGGTGACCTGGTCCCAGGCAGCTCCCAACCCACCTTTCAGGACCACTCTGCTGTTAAGCTATGGGCAAATGCCTGTTTTGAGGACAGAAGAGTGTTTGTGGCTTGCTAGAGAAGAGTCCCAACTCCTCTCTGGCTCCTTGATGCAAAGAGCTGGCAGTGCCCAAACACCCTTCGTTGATGTGGATTTTGACCCAGTCTTTCTACACTAGAAACAACTAATTTTCATGAAAGGTCATCATCAGCAGTACACCACGGCACAAGGCGAGAGACTCGGTGAACCACCACTCTCCTGAGACAGAGGCAACCACAGCCATAAACTATGAGCAAGTTCCAGAATCTCACTTGCTTCTGGGACTCAGGCCAGTGCTCATTAAGACCACCACCCTGCTCTGAAAGGACACATTCAGCAAAGACTTGGTAACAGTGTTTCAGCTGTGAAATATGCAGAACAAGTTTTTCAGGAAATCGATCAAGCCCTGCTTCCGTGGGGACTGATAACATGGGATGTGAAAATCCAGAGGAAAGCAAAGAGAGAACTGGCCCCTTGGGGAATGTGCTCATGGAGAACCCAGCAAGCCCTGACACAGGAGGTGACAGACAGCAATCTTACCACCACTTGAACAGACTTGGATGGTGAGATTGTGAATATTTCTGTCCCATTTCACATTCTTGCAGAGGTAGTTGGCAATACAGGGAAACTCCAAGCAGCCCCACAAAGGAATCATCCAACACACTGCCTCCTTTCAAGATTTCATTTATGAAAAACTCCAAGAGAACTAAATTCACCATTTCACCTGCTTGTAGCGATCAGCTCAATGTCAGACTGATGGCAGGGCAGACAATGGCTTGTATCCCTAGAAATCTGTTATGCCATTTAATCCCTCTAATTTCAACCCTCTCCGGCCTGAATAGTCTTTCAGTGGCCGCAGGCAGATACCTGTATAACTAAGAACAACTCTTTCCTCTGACAAGTCTCCCTTCTCCCAACTATTTTCAGACTTCCAGGCCTGGTTGTGGTTTAACTGAGTAATTCTCTGTGGATTTTCCTTCCATGAATTTGTCTAGTTTATTTTTGAATCCATGTAAACTTCTACCACCCTAACAAGACAAAGACTTTCACAGGTCAACTCCCCTCATTTATAAAATTTTCCAAAAGGTAAGGCCTCCTGTGGCCGCTCAGCTTTGGCTCCAAGGACACTCTTCCACTGTTGCAATTTTGTTAAAAAAAACCCCATACCACACTCTGGTAGATGGTCTGGCCCAGAGTTTTTGGCAGATGCTCCTTGAGGCAGCCGTAATCACTCATTTAAATCTCATTTATTTTTATTTTAGAAAGCTCTCTAACAACACAAAAGATTTCTTTGCTGCATGTCACTGGAATTGTGTTCATATTGCCATGGCAACCATGCCAGAGATTTTTGTGGTCCCAGACCCATTTTATTGGTTATTAGAGATCTGTGCAATAAAAATATATATATAGCTTTGTTCTCCCATCTGTCTGTCCCATCTGCTTATTTCCCAGTGAAATACAACCATTTGGCTCAGCCACAGCTTGCTTTCCTTCCTCATGGGATTGGCTGAAGGAAACAGAGATGCATCTGCTGGTGGTCAGGGAAGTGGTGAAGGGGAGGAAGAGGAATGAAAGACATTGCTGTGGGCATGAATGTGACTATCACATACATGGAAAAGCCTGTCAACTGTGATGACAACACCTGCAGGGTTAAACTAATTCTTCCTCACAGTCCTAGTCCCTGGCCACCATAGCTAGCCTGCCCATTATCAATTATCTCCCAGGTGTGAAGGGGAAACAAAGCTCAAGAGGACTTTGGCCAACACAAACCTCATTTGATCCTGGTGGAACTGCTGTGGCCCAGCTGCAGTTCAACCCCAGCTGGTTGGTTTCCTGCAACTGGGTCACTGGGGAAGTAGAGTCAAACGTTATCTCATCAGTCAGCGAACAGGAAACTCATCACAGCTCAGCTGTATCCATTAAGAGTAATTTCTACCTTCCCAAAACAGAAGGAGAAAAGTATCACCTCATCCTAGTACGTGCTGTTCCACAGAGTGGGAAAACACCAGTAACAAGACCTCTGCGCCAAACTGACCATGTTCCTCCCTACAGTCATCTGCCTCAGATCAGAACCCATGCTAAAAGCTATTTGACATGCCCCCACCTGAGGGACTAATTCCTTCTGGCAGTGTTTGCATTGCCTTCCCACCCCCATAGCCTCTGCTGGGAGAGAAGATGCTTTTCCAGCCTCCCAGCTCCCTTACATTATTTAAGCTGTCGGTTGTTAATTATAGTGCTGCATTTCAACTTGATGCTTCCCAGGGGGCCAAACCACACTAACAGACTAAAAGCAGTTCCCAGCTGAATACTTTGGGAGCCTCTGCTAGAACTGAGCCTGTGTCTCCATCAGCCAGGGCGAGACATTCCCTACCACTCTGACTGCTCCTGGGAGACTGGAACTGCACCTTCCGCTGTAAGACCCATATCTGCACTTCCTTACCCCACAGAACGAATATTCCTGCTCATCAGATGGGAGCCACGGCTTTCTTGCCAATGCCAAATTGGCCTTCAGCTTTCTCAATGTAAATGTCTCTTTGCCTGCCTCCTTGTCAGCTCTGAATCTCTCTGTGCAGGTGGAAGGGCCAGGGAGGATGCAGAGCTTTGTCCAGTTGGGGATGCCTCAGAGTTCAGAGCAAAATGTAATCCTCACTACAGCCTCCCCCACTGCTCTGCTTGGCTTCCACCTCATCTGCAGAGCAAGGCCATGATGACTCGGTCCCATCAGTCAAGCTCCCCATTTCTCACAGGCTGGAAAAACTCTGCTGCCCTTCTGTTGAAGCAAATCAAGTCTCTCAATCACACAACCATGACCACTAAGCCTGGGAGACTCCCACATCCCTCTCCACAAGGAAGGTGTTGCTAAGCAGTTGCTAAGCGAGTGGTCAGGTCAAGTGAGAATAAGCAAATGAGAAATTGATGTGATGTTGATGCTTTCTAGCTTGTAGCAATATCCTCCAGCCAGGCTGCCCCTTTGCCTCATGTGACCACGGAAACATCTGCTTTAGTTGCAGAAACAAGCCGAGCAATCAGTTTGCTCAGGGAGAAAAACAAAAAAAAGGTGGAAGCTCCTGATCCAAAAGCATCTGTTTCCCTCAGCTGTGTTAAGGGGGATGTTGCTTTGTGGGGATTTGTTTCCAGGAGAATCAGATCTAATGGCTCCAATATGCCAGGAGAAACTCAAAAGCTGGTTGAAGAGTGCTTCAGAAAGTTCCTGCTGCTGGCATCACCTTCCAGTTGTGGTCACGTGAGTCTGTCCTGCTAGCTGAGCATGGCGAAAAGCAGCGTAGCTCAGCGACTAAAGCCAAAGGAGGCCCAGCTATGTGCCCTCTGCCACCACTCTCGCCTGTTTGGAAGTGTTTTTCTCAACACCCAAAGAGCAATCACCATAAGAGAATTCACAGCATGCTTAGCAAGGCACAACTCTTCCTAAAAACAAGAAAAAGCAGAAAAAAGGCAATAAATGAAAAAGCAGAAAACCAGAAAGGTGAAAATTGTATTGTATTGAACCATAACTATAGTTGAGAACATCCTTTAGACCAGGAGATTCAGGGTGGCAGTTCAGCTCCTACGTGCTTTGTCAAATTTGCATAAACAACCCACAGTAATTATAATTTCATCTTGAATAGGTATTATTTTAATTGTGACTGCTCTTCCTGCTCAGCACTAATTGGAGAAATCACAAAAGAACAGTGAAGCGCTAACACAGTTGATGACTTTGGCCTTTCCTTCCTCCAGCCAGCTCACATGCCCCATCAGACCCCCTTTCTGGTTGAACCCCCACCAAAGCTTTGTGCAATGCAAAACAAACCACAGAGTGCTGAAATAATTACAGCCCCTAAGTGGCTGTGCAAAGACACCAAGGACCTTCCTGCCCAGGATGGTTATAGCTCTCAGCAAAGCTGCCTCAGAACATGCTTCCAACCACAGACCTGCTTTGGCACTTGGTGGTGGGGTCTGTACCTCAAGCTTTGGGTGGCTTCCCCTTAAAAATCAACTGCTCAGACAAACTGCTCTGGTTCTGGAAGAGCTTAGGCCCACAGCAACCTCTCAGAGAAACCTGCTTTGGGCAGCAACCGCCTGCAGATAAACCCCTCAGAGAAACTTGCTTTCGGTAACAAACATCCCTGGCTAAACCCCTCAGGGGGACCCTCTTCGGGTAACAACTGCCCCCAGCTAAACTCCTCAGAGAAATTTGCTTTGGGTAACAACCGCCCCCAGGTAAACCCCTCAGGGGAACCCTCTTCGGGTAACTGCCCGCAGGTAAACCCCTCAGGGGAACCCTCTTCGGGTAACTGCCCGCAGGTAAACCCCTCAGGGGAACCCTCTTCGGGTAACTGCCCGCAGGTAAACCCCTCAGGGGAACTCTCTTTGGGTAACAACCGCCCCCAGGTAAACCCCTCAGGGGAACCCTCTTCGGGTAACTGCCCCCAGGTAAACCCCTCAGGGGAACTCTCTTTGGGTAACAACCGCCCCCAGGTAAACCCCTCAGGGGAACCCTCTTCGGGTAACTGCCCCCAGGTAAACCCCTCAGGGGAACTCTCTTTGGGTAACAACCGCCCCCAGCTAAACCCCGCACAGAAACTCCCGCCCCCGTCTCACACCCTCGCTCACCGCTGCCAGCACGGAGGGTGGCAGTGGTCACCGGAGGAGCCTTATATAGCCTCGGTGCAGCTCGGCTGAAGGCGATTGGCCAGGAGCCCCGGCAGCGGCTCTGGATTGGCCAGCGCGCAGCCCGGGCCCCGCGCGGCCCGAGGGGAGGCTGCGGTGCCGCCATGAGGGGCTGGGCGGGCGCGGGTCCCCGCCTGTGCTGCGCGTTACAGGGAGCGGCTGCCCCTGAGGGGGCTGGGGGCCTCGGGGGAAGTTGGGGACACCAGGACGAGGGTGCCAGCACCTGACGTGGGCTCATGGGGGAGAGGGTGGGGGCCTGGGGCGCCCGGGAGGTGAAGCAGAAGCAGCTGCTGGTGGGTGTTGGTGGCTCCCGTGGCGTGGGTTGGGGCCTGCAGGGCTCAGGGGCGGCACCAGGCTCTGGGGTGTGTGGGGTGGCCTTGGGGGGGCCCGTCTGTGCGTCAGTGGCGGGGGTCAGGGCCCCTCTGTGTGTGGGGGGGGGGGGGTCAGGGCCCCTCTGTGGCGGGGACTGTGGCCTGGTGGCAGGCCGTGTGTGGCCATATCCTGCACAGGGCTAGCTGGCGCTGGCCCCCTCCGCCCCCTGTGCCCCAGCCCCGGCTGTGGGAGAGGGTCTGGGGGCAATACACAGTTCTTGGGTTTCTGGTGAAGGCAACTGCAGCTCTTTCGCTCACTTCTTCTTGCTGACTAGTCTGGCAGCCAGCCTTTGGGCTGAGCGTCCTCCTGTTGGCTCGCTTGCCTCAGCCGACGGCTGTCTCGCAGCATGGTGTCGGGGGCTGGCAGCCTGCTCTTGCCCCCTTAGCCGGAGCCGACCTCCACAGAACACACTTGACCTCTCGGTTCTGTGGAGGGGGTGGTTCAGGCCTCCCAGATGTCATCTGCCCTCTGTAATTTGTCATCTTTTAAGGCATGATGCTCAAAAGTGGACAGTCTCCAGCTGAGAACTCCTCAGCAGTGAGCAAAGTGCACTAATTATCTACTGCATCTTGCATATGATAGTAAGTATGTATCTTTGGAGGAGAAAGAGCAGACCAAGTGGATAGTGGTCTTTTTGGACTTGAAAGAAAAGATACGCAAAATTACATGGAACACTTTTAATTAATTGCTGCCTGCTGAGAGCAGCTAGCAAGACAGCCCTTAGCCCCTCAGCATTCAGGCAATTAGTTAACTCTGTACTCCACCTGAGATGGTGGATCAGCTCTGTATTTATTCAAATTTTGGGTAAGATCAAAGTGAATCACTTCCGTGATTTATTGTCTGCAAGAGAAAAATATCTACATCTCATTTCTTCAAAGAGTGCAGTCTCCAGCTCAGGGATCAAAGCACTGCCAGGGAAATGTTCTCCTCTGGGGAGGGTTCATGACTGAGCTTCTCACTTCCTTAGTACCTTTTGGCAGGTGCTGTGCGTGACACGGAGCCTGTTCTTTGCTTGTGTCACCAAGGTCAGTCAGCCCAGAACCACCTTGCTCACAGTGGTGGGTGCAACCGCAACGCTTTGTCCTTGGCATTGCTGGCTGAGCAGCCCTTTTTCCTGGAAATCACAACTGGTTTGTGGTCAGGCAGGAGGAGTCCTCAGCTGCAGCTGGGCTGGGAACTGTAAGGGAACCAGTAAGAGAGCATGGGCTGCTGCAGATGGACCCGACAGCAGTGTCCTGCTGCCAGCACTGATCCTGGAGCTACTGCTGCCTTTAGAGTTCAATTTCTGAGACAAAAGCATGAGCCAGCCCCTGATGCAGCTCCCTGGGGCCTCCCATGTTCTCCTGCTGCACCTAAACTAATCAATCTGCATCTCCCTGTAGGTACTGGGTGAGACGCAATGGTCTGGGCAGAGCGTGTTTTTCAACAGTCTGGGGTGGAACATGTTGTGTGAGGCGTGGGGCCATGCTCTTTCCTTGGTCCCTGGTGAGTTGTGATGAGGTCCATCGCACATCACATAAGCAGCAGAAACATCTCGATTTTTCCACTAGTTCCCTGTCTGTAGGCTGTTTGCCACATGTGCAGGGGTACTGCTGTGCGGTGGGTAGCTGGGATCCAAGGTACTCCTGGAGTTGCAGTGAATTAATACAAGGCTGTCATCGAGCCATTTATACCTCCATCGGGTTAGGCAATTTTAACAAGAAAGAAACAGTCCCAGATGCTCGAACTCAAAGCAGGTCTTGCTTAAGGCTGAGGTTGTACAAGCAGGCACTGGAACTGCAAATTGTGAACTGAACTTGCAGTTAACCTCGAGGTAGGAAGTGTATTATAAACTGTCACAAACAGTAGCAGTCATGGTATTTGCTCATGATTATTTTGTGGGTTTTTTTCATTAAAAAGCTCCAATTGTGTATCAGGTAGTTAGTGATCAGATATATTTTAGAAGTGGTTTTATTCAGCAATCCCAGAATCCACAGGGAGAAGGTGTGGATTCCTGTCAGACTGGCAGGGCCACGTTCACCTGGCTTACCCTGCTGCTGGGAGGTCCCTGAGTTTCAGGGAGCACCAGGAGCAAAGCAGCAGCAAAGCCCAAGGAAAAGGAGAGAAAACGAGCACTAAAGAGGCAGAGCACTTCTGTAGCAGAGCAAATTCCTCCTCCTGCTCCCACCTCCACTGCATCCATTCTGGCTTGCAAAGGAAGATGGACTTCTGCAGCACAGAAAACCTCGTGGGAGAAGGGGACAGCTTCATGGCACAAACCTCCTGCTCCAGGAGCTCGTCACCTTGAAGATCACGTGAATGTGGCCCTGATCATCCTTCACAGGATGGCAAAATTTGGTGTGGCTTTTGGCACTGAGAAGCCTTTGGCTGGCTCCAGGTTTTTCTCTGGCCTTGTTCTACTGTTCAGTGACAGTCCCTTTGCTCGAGCCTGGCAGCCTGCAAGAAAGGTGGAGAAAAGCTCAGTTTGCAATTGTGCAAAATTCCTCCCCTCTCTTGGGGTCATCTGGGCAACTGGAGAACTGTGAGCTTGTCACTGATGGCTACAGACACACCAAATACACTGCCCTTCACTCCTGCACCTACCCACCCTGCCTCTCCTGTTCCAGGCAGTGCCACATGCTAATCAAAAGCCAAACCTTCATCCTTCAAATTGACCCCATCCTGGGGGAGGAGGGCTGTGAGCCAGATGGGGGGTCCTAAATGCTTCTCAGCAGGCTTGGCCCTACTGGCCTGAGTGGCTGCCTCAAAGAGGTTTGGGTTGCAATTTGCCTCATTATTAGTGCTGACGTGCAGCCCCTCCAGGACACATTCTGTGCCCAGGGGAGCTACCTAATGATACATCACAGGAGCCGAATTGCCCTGCTGGTGTCGGCTGGGGAAGGGACCTGGGCTTCAAAGGAACCCCCTCACTTCCTTTGTGTGGAAGAAATTTCCCCATGTCATTAAAACCAGTGGGCCTGCGAATCTGTAGCCGTTGGTGTTGGAAAACAGGATGGTGTTGGCACGGCAGGGCAGGGTAGCCCTCCCGAGAGGGATTCACTGGGGTCACTGATGCTCTGACACGGGGATGTCTCCTGCTGCGCTGCGAAGCGGTGCCGTGCTTGCAGGGGCAGCTGTGAGCTGATAATTTTACAGTGGATGGGAGACATGGCTGCTTGCTGGGGGCAGGCTTTCTTAGGATCTCACACATCCATGCCTGCTGGCACTCTGCACTTGGGGGTCAGGGGTGCTGGGCATGCCTCTGGAGTCCAGGGCAGATACAAGGACAGAGTGACTCGCCTCTGGAGGGTCTGTCCATCACCACTGATGCCAGAGCGCTGAGGGCAGTGACACTCACAGCCCTGGCACTAGGTGGAAGGTTTCTTGTCCTTGTGAGTGTCACATGTCTGTGCCATCCCTGACTCATCACACTGCAGTCCCTTGGCTCCTTTAGACCCTCAGCAAGAGGGTGCAGTCCCAGCGATGGTGCAGGAGGAGAGTTTCAGCAATTACTGTGAGCAAGCAGGAATGAGAGGTTGTCATGGATACCAATATGCAATTAGGGACCCAATTCTGCACTGCTCTGCTCCTCTTGTCCTCTCTTGCCCTGTTGTGTGGGATCTGTGGAGGCCCCACTTCATATCACAGAGATAAAGGTGATTGAAAAACTAAAGTTGTTGGAAACGTGGCTTTGGTTCCTAACTTGTTCACCCAGCTGTACCTTCCAGCCCCCATTTGCTGGGATGAGTCTGGATTCAAAGAAGTCTGCAGGAGGGGAAAGCTGGGACAACGGTTTTGAGTGAAGACCCCCAAACTCTCAAACCAGCATGGATATTCCAAACTGCACAAAGCCAGCATGTATTTCGGGCTACCCAATTGCTGGTGGTGGAAAGGAAGATGAGGGAAGAGATGTGTACAAGGAGAGGGGTTTGGCAGCCTGGGGAGAAAGCCCTAACTCTGAATGTGCTGGGGAGATTAAACCTCTCCTGGGCTGGATTCAGGCTTCTGCAGAGAGCTGGGCAGCAGTTTTACTCAGCACTTATCCCCTGGGCTGTGTAGGACTGACGTTGTGACCTCCAGAAGCTTTACAAGTGCAGACAAGTTTCGCCATGTTTTAATTTTCAGACGAAAACATCTCCCCAAATATAAAACTGAGAGGTCTCATTATTTCAGGCTGAAATGTTTTGGATTTCCCATTTGCAATTAATTTCTCTATTTATTTATCCAATGCCTTTTTTTTGTTTTTCATTCTGGCTAATAAAAAATTCCCGTTGCTCTTTCCCCACAGAGTTGATCACAGTGTTCTAGTTGGATTTTAGGCATAAAATAAATTCTGGACCAGACCCTTTTTTAAAAATGGCATTACTTAGGGACCTTGGGAAGATGAAATTTTGGTTCACGTGTTACTTCTGAAAAGGTTCTATTACATGCAGACACATGCACAGAATGGCCCTGATTTAACAGAAGACCTTTTCGGATCCAGAAAGACTGAAATCTGACATAAATAAGAATATTTTCAAGATGACTGCTTGCAAACATAAGCATCAAGTATTTATCTCAATCTGGTTAAATAGTGTGGGCAGATGACTACAAATGATTGTGATGCTGCCACTTACTGCCTTATTACCCCACACCAAAAATCCTTTTGATTTTCCAGAATCCTGATGATCTTGGTCTTTCTCTGAGACCCCAGTCCAGGGAAGCACCTAAACATATGCTGACAGACATCCCAGATGCGGAAAATACTGTGGGTGCTTAACAGACTTTTGAATTGAACCCAGGATGGGAGCAGCCTGCCTTTTTTTTTTTTTTTTTCTTGTTCATGTGGAACAGCAGCACTAGGAAGGCAGTGGGGGAGTGGAGTCTGACGTTGTAGGAAAGAATCAGGAACCCGTAAAACATCATGAAATTAAAGAGGCTTTTGACCAACCCCATAACAGAGTGTTTAGAGAAACGTGTGTGCTAGATCCGTGCTTGTTTGCATCCATGCCATCATCAGCTGGACACCTTCTTGCCTCCCTCCAGGCTACCAGCCCTGGTCTGCCCAAACCCCTTCCATGTCCCAGTTCTTTGAGCTCTCCTGGAGGAGGCTGGCTTATGGGGAATTTCACTGCCAGGCCTTTTGCTCGGCCCTTGATTGCAGAGGCCAGACAGCCTGTATTGAGAGCCAGCTCCCCCCAGCCCTTTCCCACCGACTCACGGTACAGCCCACGCAGCTGGGGACTGAGGACAACCATGACTCCCGCCCACAGCCCCCACCATGGACCTGCTAATTACACTTGTCTCAAGATTAGTCAGAAGGAATCTGTTCTCTCCGAGCTGGGCTGCGGAGCTAAGTTGGGCAGCAGCTGCCACTGCCTCCTCACTGCAGCCCATGCCAAGCGAGCAGTCTCCTTACGCATTGCTGGGTCTCTGGCATGTACGCAGCCTCCTCAAGGCAGCGGGTGGGCATTAGCTTTGCCTCATTAGCGTGATTGTGGTTTGGGCTGCAGCCCTGCTGGCAGGCAGGTTCATTCAAAAGGGGGTTTGCAGCGCCCTTTAGGATTTTGCAGGGGGGAGACGCTGAGAGTGACTGAAGGGGTGGAGCAAATCCAGGCTCCACGGCAGGGGGAGACCCCCAGTGCTCCTCAGCCCCTGTGTCTCTGGGAGCTGTACATAGCCTTCCCCCAGGGGCTTCACCTCCAGCCTGGCAGAGCGACTTCAAGGTGATGGTCACAGAACTGACTTGCCCGTTTCCTCCGCCTCCTTTCCTTTGGCTTTACCCCAGGTCTCCGCGCTCCCTGCTTCAGGGACTCTGGAATCCAGCTCTCCCATCTCTGCCTTTCCCCCTACCTTTGGCTCGTTGATGTCAAAGCTGTGTTTAATCACCTGCTGCGGTCCTGCCGAGGAGCTTGGTGAGCTGGAGGAGAGCCAAGAGGAGCAGGAGAACCACAGAGCTTTACAGCTAACCAGGGGCCCTCCTGTAACCCCCTGCCCACCCCTCCTGCCTAGAGACCCCCTGCCCCCTCCCCTCAGACAGCGCATCACTGCTCTGCCTCTTCTCCACTTTTCCCCCTCCTCTCCTCGCCTCTCCCAGGTGGTTTCCAGGATTCCTGCCTGGGGACTGGCCGTTGATGGGCAGATTGGTCTGCAGGCGATGGATGAATGGCACCATCTCACCCTTCACTGGCCCTCAGCAAACACTTGCCAGCCCATGCTTTCTGCTAAGGTTCCTTGGGACAGCTTAGCGCCTCTGGAGCTGCTGTACTGAACACAAGATCTGGGGCTAGACCCATATCCCTGCTCTGAATTTGCTATTTCTACACCCAAGGAGCAGAGCAAGCCCCTTCCCTTGTAAAGAAATGAAGCTGGGTTAATTAACAGTATACAGCTGTGGGCTGGCTTCAGGGGCTGATGTGGATGATGTGCAGCTGTGGCTGGTTCCTGCTAAGTAGTTAAATAGCTCTAAGGAGCCTATGGAAGAGGAGCAGCCAATGAAGAAAGACCTGCAAGAAGCAGAGGGGTGAGAGAGTGTGCTCCGGGTATAGGAGGGACAAGGAAGATACAGCAGGGGGACTTGCCTGAGGAGTATGAAGAAACAGCCCGGCCAGTAGAATCCGACCGACGGTAAAAGCCTTGTTGTAGCCTACTGGTTTGTTTGTGCTGCAACATTCCCTGGCTCGCATTTCCCGGCCCCCTGCAGCCCCCTGCCCGCGCGGCGCGGCTGCCCTCTCCCGGGCTCTCCCGCAGCCGCTGGGCGCCGGGAGGTGCCGCCTACGGATGCTGCTTCTGGGCGGCCGCGAGGGGGGGAATCCGTCGCCCAGCCCTGTGTCCCCCTCTGAAAATGAAGAAGTGTGAGGCTGAGCTTTCTCCTGCCCTGTCCTTTGTCACATTGACCCTAGCAAATGCTCTGGCTGAAGCTCTTCCCAGGGGTTGCTTTTTCAGAGGTGTGTAAAAAAAAAAAAAAAAAAAAAAATATATAGAGTCATTCCTTAGTGCAAGACTGCTTGGGAATGATGCTTTCCACAACTAAGGACAAACACTTGGTTCAACCTGGATGATAGGTCCCCTCCTTGTAACGCTCAAGTCCTGCTGCACCTGGAGCATCCAGTGTGGCAGAGCTGGAGTAAGTAGCAAGGAGTGAGGCTGTGGTGAGCAGGGCTGGTGCAGACCACCGAGTCAGACTGGACCATCTCTACTCATGTTGACTGTGAATGGGAAGCCACATCCTTTGGCAGGGTGGTCAGTGAGGAGAGGGTCCTCCCGCTAATACCTGGACACAGGCTGGATGGGGACCCTGCTTCACCTGGAAAGAGGAACGCATGGGTCAGGGAGGTCCAGGAGGAGAGCTTTGCAGGTCTCACTCCTTGGTGTTCCCAGCTGGAGGTGGCTGGCAGGTCCCAAGGCAGGGCTGCTGGCTGTCCTGGGAGGAAAGCAGAGGAGCAGTGCTTGGGCTCAGCTTGACAGGTGCTCACCTTGCTCTGGTCTCCTCTCCAAGGGTCCTGTTGGCTTTCCAAGGAGTCGGAGCAGAATATATCCACCTCCATGCTGATCTATTACCTGAGCAGCTACAAAGTACCAAAGGCAGGCTCCTCATGGTCCCCAGCACCCTGGGTCCCCCAAGGTATGGCCAGACATGTGGAGCACAGAGCATCCTGCCCTGCTGCGCAGTGTTGAACATCATGTTACCATGGCAAAGAGCAATCTGCTGCTGTTCCCCGTCACCTTAGCGATGGCTAACAGGCTGGGCAGCATCATGTCTCCTGCCCACCTTGGTCACGCTCACCAGGGCTGGGCTTTGTAGGAAACGTGGCCGTTCTTCTGGGGACCATCTGGGCAGGAGGCATGAGAGGAAATGTAGTTGCAAACATACTAGTAGAGGAGATGTGGTCAGAGAGATGATTAAGGGGCAGGAGGAGGAGATAGATAGATGGTGAGAGTGCTATGCAAGGCTTTTTTGGTGGAAATCCTAGCAGCCCAAGAGGCAGGGAAAACCCAGAAAGCCTAAACTGAGCACGAGTTTGCCCTGCAACTCAAGAGGGAGATTCCAGCCTCTCCAGATGTGGAAGGTACCTAGAACTGGCTGTGGAGGATACCTGAAAAAATAAGAACATGTTAAAGAAAATAGGAAATTGTGGTTTTGAAAGGGAAATTACACACATGCAAGAAGTCTCAGAGGGAGAAATGACAGTAGTTGCTGAACAAAGGAGAGCAAGATGTGGCCACATACAAGGGGGGACTTTCTTTCTGCTACCTTGGGCGCATCCTAAGTGAGAGCTCAGCCCACAGCTTCCAGCAGGAAGTTTGGATTCAAGCCTGGGATGCTTCAGGCAATCTCTTGGTTCAGATTGGAATCTCTTAAAAAGGGTGTGTTTTCTTAATGTTCCTGTTTGTCCTGGAAATGAGATTTAGGTTCCTATGATTGTCCACTGAGAACTAAAAGTGAGCAGTTAAAATACATGGACAGCCAGAAACTTGGGAAGAGTAAAGTTAAAAACTCCCTCTCACTTGTACCAGCATTTCTGGAGGCGAGATGTAGGGGGAGGGAGAAGTGCTTTTTGGGTAAATATGTTCAAATCATCCTACTGGCTTATGAAAAAATGTATACATGAGAAAACACCAGAAATTAAAAAAAAAACCAACAAAAAAACCCCCAAGAGAAATCAGAAAACACCCACCACTTAATTTAAGATACAACAGAAATACAGAGCAGGCAACAACTTAGAGACAGTTGAAAGCACCAGCAATTATTCTTGGGGAAAATAGTGACAAGTGAAGGCAGCCCTCCTTCCCTGTCCTCCCAGAATGAGGAAATCATGAGAAGATCTGTGGAAAAACCTTGCACTTCCAGCCCTGTGGCTGGGAGGGGTGGGGGCCAGATCCAGCATCACCCCTCCATCCCGGTGAGAGCCGAAGGGAAGGGCAGGGCTGAGCAAGCATCTCCGGGGGCTGGTTTTTTTCCAGGCTGTACCTATGGAGAAAGTTTCACCCTGGTGAATAACAGGATGAATGAATCCTTAGTGTTTCTTTCAAAAGGGAAAAAAAAACCCCACACCCAAACCCAACAAAAGCCAACCCCCTACACCCTAGATCAAGTTTTTCTGACAGTTTTAGCTTAAATAAACCAAGTCTGGCCTGAAATCGCTTGGGATGAAAACAGAGCAGCAGAATGACTGGAGATTTCCTTTTGATGTATGGTACGGGGCTGTGCATTCCCGTCCTGCCTGGTGCTGGCTGGGTCATGGCACAGCTATGGCTTTTCTTCCTTATCACCTCTTTTTACTAAATTTGCAGAGCTTGATAGTATCTTTGAGATCTCCACTCCGTTAAATTCAAGTGAACTCATGTTCAAAAATTATTGTAAAGAGGGCAGCCAGCCAGGGCAGACTCTGAACGACTCCATGGATCTCATTTCCTGAGGGAACCAGGCTAAGAATGTACAGGATCTGAGGCAGGTGTGACATTTCTGAAATTTCCCAGTTATGCTTTCATTTTAACTTATCAGCTCATTAAGGGATTTGTTTGTGAGTTCTCAGAAAATGTGTTTAGCAGTCACTGAGCATGTGCTGTGGTGTCAGGGGAAGGGATGCCCTTCTTGCATAGTAGAGAGCTCGGATCTCTGCTTGAAATACAAAATTCAGACTCGCGTATGAAGCTGAACTTGGGTCATCCATAGTAAAATGCCAAGAATACAGATTCCCTTTCTTAACTTCTTATAGCATTCGTTGCGCATTTGCCTGTCTTGGCGGGAGCACAAGCACTGCTTCGGTAAGTATTTAGAAAGATCATTCCCGGTATTGTTCTGACTAGGAATTACCTTTCCTCCACCCTCCCTCCAGAGGGGTGATGTGAGTTACACTCACGTGCAAACTCCGTTTATAAATATAAACTGATACGGGAGTGCCTCAGCAGTTTCTGCATCCCCACGTGGCTGGAAAGGGGGGATCTGGGCTTTGTGGACATTTTGCATCAAGGAGGTTTCATTATCCCTTGGCTGGTGTCAACTGCAGCAGTGCCCAGGAGTACAAACACAGACCTACCTCCTGCCCCTGGCACTGTCCCTCGTGGTCCCCTGTGGCAGACCTCATAAGGTGTCACTCCGTATGTCCTCGCAGCGGTCCCCTGAACTTGACTGGGGAGACCTGGATTGGCAGTGATTAAGTTAAATCTGGCGAAGGCGGGGGTACATCCAGATTCACGAGGAGAAAAAGGTGGCCAAGCTTGACCTCTGGTGGAGATTAAACTTGTCAAGCAAAAGAGTCACCAGCTTCAGTGCTGAACAAGAAGGTGCCCAAGTCCCTTGAGGACTCCCCAAGGGCATCCAGGGAACTACTGCTGGGCTCCCAGAGGAACAAGTGCTTTATGAGGGTGGCTGGCTCCGAGCCATGAAATCCCGATCCCCCTGTGCTGTTTAGCACAAAGGGAACGTGCCCCTTTTCTGCAGCCCTTGATGGCCCATGGAAGGCAGAGCTGGATCTCTTGAGATCATGATGCCTCTTAAAAAGATCCTTTGGGCTCCTGCTGCCCCAGAGCACCGCCTGGATCAGGTCCAAGGCGCACTGCCTAGACTGTGTCCAAGGACCCCCACCTAGATTGGGTCCAAGGAGCCCCGCCTAGATCGGGTGCAAGGAGCACCAGATAGACCAGGTCTGAGGAGCACTGCCTAGACCAAGTGCAAGGAGCACCACCTAGATTGGATCCAAGGAGCCCTGCCTAGACCGGGTCTGAGGAGCACCACCTAGATTGGATCCAAGGAGCCCTGCCTAGACTGGGTCCAAGGACCCCTGCCTAGACCAGGTCCAAGGAGTACTGCCTAGACTTTGTCCAAGGAGCCCCACCTAGATCGGGTGCAAGGAGCATCGCATAGACCAGGTCTGAGGAGCACTGCCTAGGTAGACCAAGTGCAAGGAACACCACCTAGATTGGATCCAAGGACCCCCACCTAGACTGGGTCCAAGGAGTACTGCCTAGGCTATGTCCAAGGAGCCCTACCTAGATTGGATCCAAGGAGCCCCACCTAGACCAGGTCCAAGGAGCACCACCTAGATCTGTCACCGCAGCTGCTGGGTCTCTTGGTTTCAGACTGGGATCAATCATCTGGTGACTGTATTCTGCTCCGGAAGCGCTCTCTGCTAAAGACAGCAACCCTGGTTATTGTAGGCAATCAACAAGTCGTGTTAGCAGTGCAGGGTCACGTTGATCTCCCCGTGAGGCCCCCAGCCCCTGGGACAGGCAGTGGTGGGCAGCTTCCCGGGAAGAGCAGCACAGCTTGGGAGCTGCAGGGAACAGCCAGTGTCAGAGAACGGGAATCCATACTTCAGATCCTATCAGGAATCAGTTGAACATGGCTCATTAGGAAGGAATTACGCCCTGATCTCTCTTCCGGTGATAAATAACTTTGGTGATGATAAATATTCAACATGGGCAGCAAAGCAACAAGGGTGGCGTTTATCTCTGGGCTGGTTTTCCCTCTGTGAAGGGTCAAGGGTTGTTGATAAAGGCAGGAGCTGCGCTGGTATCACCTCAGAATTAACCCTGGCGATACCGGGCTGCTCTCTGAGACCTGCAGAAGGGCTGTCAGTGCTCGGCAGTCAGAACCCTCCTGTGAGCCGCTTGGTACTTGTGAGCGATGCAGAGGGAGGAGCGGCACAAGGGTAGGGTTAAAGGGTTAGGGGCAGAAAGGACAGTGCGAAAAAGCAGGCTGTGGGGTGGAGGGAAGCACAGCTGCTCTGCGTAGGGAGGTGATAACTTTTGGGAGATGCTGCCGTTTGGGAAATGGCTCCGAGTGGTCTGGGGGAGCAGATGGTTGAGGGGGGGCAGCAGGCTCAGCCCAAAGGCACCTGGAAGGGCTCAGCATCTTCTGACGTGAGGGGTGATGATGCCGCTGTGGCAGTGACAGGGATGGAGAGGAGAGAGGGAGGTAGCAGTGGCCTCGGCTAGAGGCAGGTGAAATAGCAGGCGCAGGACAGCAGAGGGCAGCAAACGCCTGAATTCCGCTCCTGGCCTGGCAGGGCTGGCGTGAGCCGCCGGCACGGCTGGGCGATGCGGCCTGGTGCAGATTCACAGTGCACATCTGGGCAGATTTAAAAATAAAACAGGGAGCAAGGCGTTTAGATAGGATGGATATGTTCTTGCCACAAAGGCTTATTTTGAAAGACATTTCCTTTAGAAATTTCCTGCTGAGATATCCCCAGTGACCCCATCGCTGCCAGGGAGAAGGCGAGGCAGCATGTGATGCTTTGTGCTTTGATTATAATCAGAGTGGAAGGTTTTGACCAAATGAAAAGAAACTTCTGTGTGTGGGGATTTGATTTCCCAGGAACAGTAGCGACGCTGCATCTTGGTTGCTATTTGGGCAGATTCTTCCTACCTTTTAAGGTCTGAGCTTTGCCCAGCTCTGCTGTGGTGTTGTCCCTGTGGACTGCAAGGATGGAGATGCCCCGTTCCCTTCCCTGGGCATCCTCCGAAGGCTACACCTGGTCTCACTGCTTCAGAGGGGAAGCAAGTTTCCTTCATGCTTACAGACACAGCCAGCCAAGTACAAATTGAAACCGCAGCAGCACTTTGCACTCATGTCAGAGGACCTAAAGCCAAAATCCCACTCACGGTCTTGCCACTGCAAACCAGCACAGCTGGTGGGGCTGAGACTCACCTCTGGCATGTCAAGGTCTCCTGCTGCCCTCCGCATGCGGTGACTTCCCCATTTAATGCAGGGGACTGAGCAGGGGGATGGTTGTAAATGCTTTAAGTGTCATTAGTGCCCCAGGGATAATTTTGAGCCATCTGTCTCCCTCCTTCCCTGCAGATGCAGCCGATCCATACCAGACTTGATGCTTTGCTTTGCCCTTAAAGCGGCCGGGAGATGGCCCCGGCTACTGCCTCCTGTCATCACATCAGAAAGGATCATTCATCTTCATGAATGAGCTGGCCAAGTGGGGCCGTGGGTGCCAGGCCATTCCTAGGCTCTAGCTGGGGAGGGGTTTGGTTTTCAGGTGGTGGAGAAGGGTGCAGAGCCGTGGGTGCTGGGGGGAAAACAGCTGCAGTGGCCAGTCCTGCTGTGGTGGCACCTGGGGTATCCCAGGGTGGCATTAAGGCTGTTCCCTCCTCTTCACAGAAAATCTTTTAAACCCTTGCTTGTTTATGACCCTTATTTTTATGACTGTAGATGACTCTGCCAAGTATGAAGGAGTGGAGCTTTCTCACTGAGGCATATTTAGTTTGGTGAAATCAGTTTTCAGGCTCACGTCACCTGCCGAAGAGGCTCTTGTGGAGGTACAAGAGCAGTATCTTCAGTTTCCATAGGTGGCACTTAATGAGATCCCCATCGTTTATTGCTATGATGAGTCTGTAACAGGTGGTAGAGGAGCATTCGGGAGGAAACCCCTTACATGGCTCCTTGCATGACTGCAAGGCTCTGCTTAAATTTTGGCCCATGGCCATGGGATCTGGCATGTCAGGCACACAGAGCAGGGGAGAAGTCACAAACTGAAGAACAGCTGGGAGATATATTTATGGGCTCACAGCGTCCATATTTCCCGTTTAGGCTCATCCTGCCCTCCTTGCAGAGGCACCCACAAACCAAACACGTCCCCTGGCCATGGGATGCAGTGCTTTCTGCCCGGCTGGGAAAGTGGAAGCTTGAATGGAACATCACTTGTAGGAAAATAACAGTGTGCAGGTGAGTTTCGGAGTTGATTTATGTGGCTTTTTACTGATTTACACACCACGTTTTACACCCCTCTGTTGTAAATAACAGGAAAAGTATTAACAGAGGGAGACAGGTATAAGATTGGGACCAGGTACTCAGAAATATTTTCTCTGCAGTTTTTGCTCTGAATTCAACCTAATATTGCAGAGCTTTCAGTTCTGTTTTAAAGAAGGATACATCTCTTTTCCCCTTGAACAAAGGAAGAGATTTTCCCTTTGGTTTTGTATTTGAGTCACTCCATGTTATAGCAAATTGCTGGCAAAGTTGCAGTTATGGCTAAATGGTCACTTCAAATTTAAGTCTCTTTTCCAGCAGTTTTATACCTTTTTAAAGCAAACAATTGCTCTTCTGGGATGAAAATTTCTCCTCACTTGGTCTCTTTCTGATGTCAAAATATTCTGGAACAGAGGGAGAAAAATGGATCTGAATCCCTGAGATAGCTGATAGCACCTATTCCTTTCCAGCTGGTTTCCCTCATGCTGATGGCTGAAGAAGTCATAGTTCCTCTAATTTTAGTTGTAATTAGGGGTAATTTAGCCTTTCTCTGAAAGCGAAGGCAAACAAAAATACAGTGGTTAGCAAACAGGGTGGGATGTTGGATCTGTGGACTGGTTATTTGCTCAGAGTGGGAAGGTGTGAGTTTCCATCTCTGCTCTGCTTGAGATGACCTGGATGAATACAGCCCAGTCGCTTTTCTGTATCCCAGTTCCTCCTCTGTAAGATGGGGATGAGGATCCTATCTTCTGCCAAAGCCACATACGCAATACTGGCCTCGATGCCGGTACACCATGTAGCAATCCGGAGGGACTGTGGTGAGGAAGACTTTGGCCCCAGGAAACCAGACGGGTGCTGATGGCTGTGACATTGATGCGATCGGCTCTCTTAACAGAAAATGTCGAGGTCCTCCCACGTTACCACCCAAAACACGGGGTCCAGCTGCAGCAGGGAGGTGATGCAGCCATCCCAGCCGCAGGAGAGCACCTGGAAGGTGCAGAGGACATGGTGCAGCCCAGGGACATCGGGTCAGAGGTGGGCAGGAGTCACACCAAAGCGGCAGCAGGCTTTTGTAGCACAGAGATGGCAGGCGGTCTCTGCTTTTCTTAGGAGGGAGCTGCTGGGAAGGTCTGGGAGCAGTCTGACCTCTGTCCATCCCAGCAGCGTTCCAGTGAAGTTTTCCTCCTTCTGTTGCTGTTGCTGGAGGAAAGTTGGCAGTGAAAGCAAAGGGCACCTTCTCCCCTGCTGCTCACTGCAAACACACTAGTTGAGCTGAGGCTCTTTTTTCTGCCTCCACATGGTGAGGCTTTTCCTCTACAAAGATTTGTCACATCTGGCAGTGACCAGCCCTTGCCAGCCTTCACGCTACCTGCCCCAGCACAGATGTTTTAATCCTTGAGCTGTTCAGGGAAAGCCTTTGATTTTATTTTCTGGCTCCTGACAGGCATCTCGCCATGCTCCTCTGAGAATCTCTGGTTCTCCCTTTCCTTTTCTGCTCCTTTTTAATCTCTTCCCCTGATGACACAGGGAGAGGCTGTTGGTGCCAGGGCAGGGGTGCTGCCAAACTGCTTCCCTTGTCCTCAAGCAGTTGGGGCTGGAGCTGGCTGCAGCCAGGGGCTGTGATGTGGGCCAGCCTGCGTGCTGCGAGCCCAGCGAGGGATGCAGAGGCTGTGCATCCAATTTCCCTTCTTGCAGAGGTCAAACAGCCCTGGGGAAACAAATCCCACCTTTCCGGCAGGGCCATCCCACAGGAGTGTTGTACTGGGTCTGGCTGAGCCCCATAGCAGCCCCCCCAGCAGCACCATGCTTGCATTAGTAGCAATCACCAATTATATATATATATATAAAGGTAGTTATCACCACCTTTCTGTCTCTGGCTACTGCTGAGCTGTGCTCACAGCATCAAGGCTGTTCAACATTCCCCTCCTCACCAGTAGGCTGGGGGTGGGCAAGATCTTGGGAGGGGACATAGCCAGGACAGCTGACCCAAACTGACCAAGGGCATATTCCAGGCCATGTGATGCCTGCTCAGATATAACAGCTAAGAGACAGGAGGAGGAAATAGGGGCATTCGTTATTTACGATGTTTGCCTTCTGGAGCAACCACTACACATGCTGAAGCCCTGCTTCCCGGGAAGTGGCTGAGCATCTCCTGCTGGTGGGAAGTACAGGATAACGTCTTTTCTTTTGCTTCCACGTGCACAACCTTTGCTGTTGCTTCATTAAACCTCCTTTATCTTGACCCACAAGGGTTTTTTTCCATCTTATTTTCTCCCCTCCCTGTTCTGCTGAGGAGGGCAGCGATAGAGCGGCTTGGTGGGCACCTGGTATCCAGCCAAGGTCAACCCACCACAAGGGTGTAGGAAATTGTAGCTCCAATTGAGGGGAGGCATTATGGGATGGCTGAGGACATGGACCTAATTTCCTTGCTGACACCTGCAGTTCTATAAGAAAATGTAGTGAACTGCAGAGGTGTGGAGGGAGGAAGGATAGTGCTGCAGCTGGTGCATGATGGCTCCCTGGAGGGAACTCACTCAGATCTTGTTTGATGTGATATTGAGCATCCCAAATGATGGAGTTTCTAACTCTTCCACATTCAGGAGGCTAATGCTTTTCCTTACTGCTCAGCCTGGATCATCCCACCTCTGTTTTGACACAAGCAGCTCAGCCATGCTGCCTTTGAACTCTCTTCCACCATAAATATTTCCTTCCCTGCCTTGGCAGCAACATCTCTTGATATTTGGAGATTGCAATTATCTCCCTGAAGCTGAGTCATCACAAAGCCAGCTGGATCTGCCTCGCTGCAGCTCGGTGTGGCTCCCTCCTAGAGATTTTCCCTGCTCTCAGTTTTAAGCTTTAAGCTCCCTCCACTGTGTCAGTCACTGAGACGAACCCCCCTGCGGTCCTGCAGCAGCACTGTGGCTGGCTGTTCGTTGCCCCCCAGGATGGAGGAGTTAAGTCACCTAACACTTTCCTCCTTTATGTGATGGTTAAGACAGACATGTATAAAATTAATATAGCCGTAGTAGAAACCATGGCACATTACAGCGATGGACTGATTCCCAGGCTGGATGGAAAACAGCCGACCAGTTTGGATGTTCAGAGTGTGTTAATGCTCCAAATTGGGATGAGAAGGCAGAACTTTTCTCAAACTGGGAAGAAAAAACAAAAAAGGAAAATCAAATCAGGCCAAACAGTTCAGTGATTCATGATGTCTCATTTTGCCTTGGACCATTTGCATCTAAATATTTGTTTTATTTTACCATCATTAGCCATTAGTGCCAAACCAGCTTTTGAACCAGCAGACTAGATTTTCACGTCAAAGCAGCGGAAACCAAATACTTGGATGATTTTAAAGCTTTGCCAAATGTCTCCTTGAGGTGAGAAGTACATGGAGGAGCCATTCGCTCCTGCGAAAAGGCTCAATTTAAAGGGACAAACATCACTCACAGGGAGAACAGGAAAGAATAGATTTTCTGTGGAGCCACTGATCTGAAATTAATCACGTCCAGCCTGGCAGGGAAAGCTGGGGACACAAACTGCTGCCACTGGGCCACTTGAGAAGGATTTTGCTGTAGCTCCGGTATTAGAACAGGGACGTCCTTCAGCGTCACAGGAAAAGACTAGTTACAAGTAAAAAGATAAAGCTGGAGAACATGGGGATCAGTCCCAGCAGGTGTCTGGCCCCTATGTGAGTGCCACGACATTCCTCTGGGATTTCCTGCGGCTCAGCTCGTGGCACAAGTGCTGCTAATTTTCCTTGCTATTTCATTATCGACTGAAGGGATTTTATTGCTGATCCCCAGCACGGCATAAAGTGCAAGGTGAATAACACTGCTGCTCAGAAAAGCCAGATGGAATTGTTCAGTGAGTCAAAGCGAAGCAGAGAAGAAAAACAAGCCAAGACACCCAGTCCAGAGTGTTTTTTCTCGCCAGCCTCCCCCTGCTCACCTCAGTGGCTATTGGTGTCCATCTCAAGGGGTGGATCAGCAGGTGATGGTGGCAGTCTGGACCGTGGGGCTTTTCTTACATGCCCCGCTGGGATGTTTGAAGCTAGGTGAGCTCGCAGCAGATGCCAGCCATGCTGCTTCTGTCGCAGCTTCTCTCTGGCAGAAGTTATCTCTTTGGCGAGAGTTTTCCGATGACCACCTCCAAAGCTGTTTAACCCACAGAGGTGCTCCTACATTTACACCATACAAGGGAGCATCGGTTCTTTTAATTGACTTTGTGGTGAACACAGAGCAGGGGATGTCACCCTGGTCCCTGGAACAAGCCCGTGGTGTACTGCGTGACCCATCGCTGCCAGGACCACCGCTGCCTTCTGTCTGACGACAGCAAAAAGGGATGAGTCCGGCACTGCTCCAGTGAACGAGTCCCTGGAGAGAGCAGAGCCTGTTCGGGCCCCTGCAGACCCCAGCCAAACCCCTGGGGCTCTCTGGTGGGCAGCACATCTCTTTACAGGTTGCTGCCAGGCCTGGCAAAGCCCCTGATGGTAACCTCCTTAAACTCACGCCTTGTTTCTAATGTCAGCGCCTCTGCCTACCTTCCAGCTGTTTGATGCCTTGCTATGCCTTTTCTCTATGGGATGAAAAAGCATTTCAGAATCTGGTGGTGTCACCTTTGAAGATGCTCACCCACTGTATGCAAGTCACCCCTTTATCTTCTATGACAACTAAATTGTCTAAATCACAATGCCTGGAACCAAAGCACTTCTGTTCACACCACCACTTACAGACCCATTGCTCCCCTGTACCTGATGAGCTCTCACAGGGACAATTGTGTTACAACAGATTTGTGATGTGCTGGGGTCTCATCTGCGGCTTGTTCCGCAGCCCTGGGTTGATGATCTTCCCTGGCTGCTTCCTCACTGGGGTCTGGGAGTTTTGTGAGCTCAGGCAGAGCTGGCAAGAGTTGGGACAGATGGACCCTCGGGCGCTTTGTAAGACACTTGTCTGCTAATAAAGTAAAAGCCAGGCAAAATACAGTATTTTGTGAACTTTAAGCATCTCTTGTCAGTAGTTGTTACTGGTTTAAGTGGGTGGCTATAGGAGTGGCTGTGACACAGAAACTGGTGCCAGACCATCATTACACAGTGAGCAGCACTGCTTCTGCTGGCTGCTGCAGTCAGTTCCTCCGTCCAGCAGCATGGATCTAAAGGACTCCTCTTTTTTCTTTTTTTCCCCTGGAGAAGGAAAAATCCCAGCGTGTGACTGCTGGTACTCTGGGTGGGATGGGATTAATCTGACCCACGCTGGCAGCTACGTGTCCTCAGAACCCTCTGCTGTCAGCGCAGGTCCAGTTAACGAAGCACTCTCGTTCCCCCGAGATTTTACCTCCAGCCCAACAGCCACCTAAAATAGGTCAGAGGAGCACAGAAGTGCTATGGACTTGTTGTGAAGGGATCCTCAGGGTATGGGGGCCCTGCAGTCGCCCTCGGTGCTGGTAATTTCAAGGATCGGGGACATGATATCTCCCTGAATTACCCTCATTTGGCTACAAGAAGTGTTCTATACTTCTTGTATAGTGTATATTCTTGTATATACTTTCTGTATATATACAGAAAGCTGTGCTCCCCAGGATCATCCATGGGTCCCGTGCACAGAGCAGAGCCAGCCCTCAGCATCCAGCAGCACAAATAAATCCAGGTCCTGCGCTGGAGAAGAGCCCAGCACCAGCCATCTACCAGCGCTCCCCACCCTGTGTGACATTTCTTCTCTTGGCATTAACTTCCCAGGTGCTCTGAAAGCCTGTCCCTGCCTAGCATGGAGGAGTTCCGCAGTGCAGCACAGCGACGTCTGAAATCTCACTCACTTTTTGTTTGTGGAGCTCTCCTTTAAATTGCTGCAGCTCTTGAGCACCTGTCAGTCCCATCACCGGGGGCTAATGGGTGGCAGGTTCCTTGCACACAGGGTATTTTTAGCTTGTAGACACCCAGAGGATGGCAAAACTGGCAGCTGAGCCAGCTTCCAGTGGGATGGGGAGGCAAACTCCCCCCGGGGATATATTCTCCCTGGGAGAACAGCAGCAGAAAAAAAATATCCCCTCCTTGGAGGATTTGTTTGCTAAAAAGGAAGTTTAAATAACCTTCAGCTGAAAGTTTGCACTGAAAATCCTATCCCCAAGCTGCAGTCGCTGCTGGGGAAGCAGCAGGGCTCCTGGGGTACCAGCCAGCCTCCAATGCATGGAAAACCCCTCTAGGACCCTCTTTCTAGGATCACCACCACCCCCCACCCCCCCGAAAGGGCTGCTCCGAGCCGCTGGCCTGGTTTAGCCCGGCCAAGCAGTTGCTGCTGCAGAGGGGGGGTGAGGGCGGTGTAACCCCCCCATCGCTGGGATGCGGAGGGGGTGAGGGTGGTGTAACCCCCCCATTGCTGGGATGCTGGGGTTGAGCAGCTGCTGGAGGGGCAAAGACTTGCCGTGTGGGACCGAGGGGCATCTTTACGCAGCTTTGCCAAGACCCATACTCACACCTCTCAGCCTCCTTCGCTTTTCAAGCTGTGGCTTACATCTCTTGCCTCCCTGGACCTGAAGTTTTCAGAAGCTTGAGAGGAAAAAAAACCCAACCAGCTGAAAACTTTCTGTAAACTCTGTGTTTATTTTTTTAGTGCAGAATCAATAGAGGCAGAGAAAGAGAGCCCCTGTCATTGAAGAAAGCCTCACCTAATCTCAAGTCTTTCTCAGTACGACCTCTTCCTGTAAATAATTGAATCACCTTTAGTTCAGGAGGCAGGGAAAGGCTATCCTCAGGCTACCTGCTTGTACTGGTGGAAACCTGGCTGCACCCTGGGTGATATTAGCAGTGGTGGGGAGGAGAGATGTGCCTTCACACCCTGCTGTTATATAAAGCACCGAAACCACGAGAACGTCAATTTTGTAACATCATAACAGGAGCAAGGTCTGCCTTAAAACCTCTTTTGGAGGCGGGTGAAGCACGAGGATATGGGGGGTTATAGGGATGGATGGCTGGGACCAGTATCTGCTCATTGCAAGCCCCTGAGCCACCTCAAACGGGGACATGGGGTCTTTGGCTGCCTTACTGGTGGCAATTTCTGTCTTCAGGTCCAAGCTGTGACATGAGGAATGGGGTGGGAGTCCAGATGCAACCCCATCTAGGCCAACAGTGACAGAAAGTCTTTGCCACCTGCAAATGCCTTCTAACCTGCATGAAATGAGTTTGCTGGAGCTCAGTCCCCCTTTAAATAAGCCCCTGGGCAGCACACAGGGAGCCACTGCAGCCCTCAGCCTCGCACAGCGCAGGGTGATGGCCAGTGGGGACTGTCTGGGGGTGCCAGGGGGTGCCCCATGTGTCGGATGCTGTATGCTCAGACCAGCTCCACAGCAGCTGGAAATGGCTCACCAAGCCATCAGTGAGAGAAAAATATACCCACAAACACCGAAGGGGAGAAACTGAGGACTGGAGGACACCAAGAGCCAATAAATCATCATCACACGTATGAGTGATCCATCCTTGCACCTACACATATGTGGAGATTTCCCAGGCCTGGTGGGTTTTGTGGTTTTGATCCCTCCTTGGGGAGCAGAGCTGGTGCTTGGGGGGCAGTTCTCCATCTCTGTCTCCCTTTACCCCTCTCCAGGCTGTATGGGGTCATGTCAGACGTTTTGCTGCAGCATCTCCAATGCGTACTGGTTTGCAGATGCTGTGCGTTAAAGTCAGATGCTTAAGAGCATCAAGCTGCAAACAGTGGTTCTTTGTGCTCTTTGCGCTGGTGGGTGTTTGGCCACTCATCCTAATTGCTGTCTGGTGGCCAGGAGCAGTGAAACCTAGATGAAGGTTTATGATCACAACATTACTTAGGAGGACTTGATTGCATCAGCGGATTTGTTACTGAAGAGGTTCTTAACTCCGTGTGTGTGGTTTTTCTTAATGGAAAGTGATGAACTGCAATGTTCCTGTTAGAGAAGTACGCTCCCCTGCTGCATACGGCTGCAGAGACCTCTGCCACCAAAGGCAAAGAGGAGAGGTCCCTGCGGCGCCCTTGGCAGTGTCCTTGCACTGAGAACATTAGAGAGGTCATTCTTCACGTGCATCACAAAAATCCCTGCATTTCATAACAAATTCTGCTCTCATTCGAAAACTGCTTCCTGCAGAAGTTATAAATCTCCTTTTGTGCCAGGAAGCCAAATGCACAGGGCAGGACAGATCCACAGCTGATATGAATCAGCCTTGCACCATTGGCATCACCTGGGAAACACTGATTTATTGCATCCAAGCCAGTGGCCTTACAGGAGTGCAGGGAGGAAAGCATGCACACACACAAAAAAAATCCAAAATTAAAGGTGAGCGTGGCAGCTTTAGCAAGAAACTGCTGCTGAACCGTTGCTGCTGAGCAACCTCCAGACTTTATTGCCAAGGCAGGTAAATCAAACACAGCCTCGTGCCATAAAGAGCCCAATCCCCATCAGCTGCTGGCTGTAAGCAGTGCTGGATCCACAGGAGGGTGTTTACAGCTAAATGACTGTTTAATGAAGATGATGGAAGATTTTGCAACCGTAAGATTTCAGTGAAACCTCTGCAGCTTTTTCTCTTGCTAATCAGAAGGAAAGCGTTCATTCTGAGTCCCAGCAGCAGGACTGCAGATGAACTGGAGCAGAGTCAGCGCCAGGCCATGGGTGCCAGTTTTGCTGGGGAGCAGCCTGCTGGAGGTACTAAGAATCGCTTTCCACCAACAGAAGATCTTACTGTGAATCCCAGTCAACCCACTTGGCTTATTAAGGTGTTGCCACCAGCGCATGCTCTCATGGAGACTTCTCCACCTCTGCAGCTGCACATGGGAGCAGGCAGAGAGCAGATAGCACATGGACACGCAGCGATGCCACAACCCACGTGCAAAATGCTGGCAGAGCTGGAGGGAGATGCTGTGGTGTGAAAGTGATGTGAGAGAAGCCTGGGAGAGCATGGAGGTTAGGCATGGCTGGAGGTGGATAGGGCCAGAGCCGGAGAGGCTGCAGGGAGACTTGTCCCTGCTGGCCTGGGTTGGTTGACCTGCTGTTCTTCTTTCTCAGCTCCTGGTATCACGCTGGGGCAGCTCCTGAGGTCACCCGTGCAGAGTGGCCCTGCAGAGCCTGAGGATGAGGATGGTGCTGCCAAGCTCTCCTCCTTCAGAGCCTGCCCAGAGACTTTCAGCATTAAATGAGGTGCACTTGCTCACTTCATCCACAGAGTCTGCTCCCTCCCTTGGGGTGTCCATCCAGCGTGGTTCCCTTTTAGCTCAGGCCCATCCCGTTAGGCACTGGAAGAGGGTGCTTGTTACTGCCCATTAGCACGTTGTCTGTCTTCTGACCCTGCTTGCACAGCACTCGGGGCATGGCCAGGACGTACGGACACTGCGGGCAGCAGCCCAGCCCCGTGCACGGCTCCAGGGCTGAGCAGGGGGTGGGTTTCAGGCTGCTGCTTTCAGCCGCACAGCCAATTCCCCCCACCCCCACCTCTCTCTGCTTGGCTTGTGATTCATGAGCACCTTCCCGCTCTCCTCGCTGCTGCTTTGTTACTGCCACCAAACTATTTCCATGCATATTTGATTGATGTCAAATGCAGGCTCAGGATCTTTCTGTTCTTGCTCCTCACCATTTCCAGCAAGAGAAGAAAGATTGATCCTGTCTGTCTGAGTTATTATCCTGATGCCTGAAGGCCTATTAACACCGGGAGGGGGATGCTGCTGTCATCTGTGAGTCTCTACATTGCCGTCAGAGATGCTCCTGCATCGCCTTCCTCCAGCAAACACAGGCTATGGCGATTCCGGCAGCCACGCAGGCAGCTCGAGCTTGGCCCTGGGATGGAGCAGATGGCTGAGCTGTGAGCTCAGGGCCACACGTCGCAGTTGGGCTCCTGCCCAGCACAAGAGCAGCCTCACGGGTCGCGGTGAGGTCCTTCTCACCACATAGTGCATTGTCGGTGGCCAAATGCAAGCGCTAGGGAAAGAGCAGGAGAGGCACACACAGGTCTGTTCCCAGCCTCCAGCTCTTTGTGGCTTGGAGGGGTTGTGTGAGAGAGGTAGTTTCTCTGTGTAATAACTTTATGGATTTCCCTTCTGCATAGTTATCTGCTCCCCTTTATACTGCTGCAGGTGTAGCTGGATCTCCTTGCCACAAGCTCCTGGGGACACCAAGTGCCCGCCTGACCCCACATCAGCAGTCTGCATGAGCTGTGACACAGCTGTCACTCGGTAGGACTGGGCTTAACCTCCAAGCAAGGCTTGGCTTTGATCCCAGGGGCACAAGTGTTCCTATTTGGGAAAACTCCAGTTTTCCATCAGAGGCAACAAGCCAACCCTGGGTTGCTCCTAGCCGCTCTCTGCACCCACCCCTTGGCAGCAGCTGAGCAGGATGCCTTGGCTAGAGCAGACAGCAACAGGCTCAGTTAGCCTGTAAGGCAACAAGATCAGGTAGGAGCCGAGCTAGGCAGGGATTTAGCCAAGATTAGCTGTGTTAACAACATACTTAACTCAGACCCGCAGCAACTCGCTGGGAGGCAGCCAGCACGGAGCGGGAGCACCGGCCAGGGCTGACCCTGGTGTTGGGAGCCGACTGGCAGCTTGGAGAGGCTTTTGAGCAAAGACAGCTTTCCCTTCGGTACTGCTTCCCCCTGTTAATATTGTTTTGGGTAGAGGAGAGTCAAGCCCACAGATTAAGGCTTAAGCAGGGTGGACTAACTGTTCCCTGAGCAGAGGAACAGGGGACTGGAAAGCCACAGGGAGACAGATAAGAAGGTGACTGCCAGGGCTGGCAGGTGATCCAACCTCAAACCAGACAATACTTACCAAACAGGGAAAGGCAGGAGGTTTTCAGAAGCATTTGGTTGATTTTGGAGCTGAGTTCTGGGAACTGGAGCCCTTCTCAGATGCAAATCCCATGGCTTTGAAATCAGTTCCCACTGAAATTCCCAGAATATTGGGAGATAAGCCAAGGCAGCTGTTTGGAGTCAAACACCTGCACATGTGACTCTTCCAGCGTAGCTTGTCTGTAGGAAGGTATTTTGGAGCAGTTGTTTCAGCACAGCCCCTGCAAGCTCAGCCTGCATCCGTTCAGGTGCTGGGCTCCGATGCCTCACCCCATGGACCAGGGCATGGCTCTGTGCCATCACACAGGGGTTCAACACCCCGAGTGCTGTCTTGGTGGCAAAGGCATCCCCATCTCCTTCCACCACAGCTCCTGTATGGAGTTTTTCTGAAGTTACACCTGTCCCAAGTACGGGCACAGAAGAGCAGCAGCCCCGTTGGGTAGCACGGCTGGAACACCATCTTCAAGCAGCATCTTCCTCTAGCCATGGAAAAATGGTGATTGAAGTGTGACAGTACCGGACACAACCTGAGAAGCACCACGGGTCCTAGAGAGCGTCAGCATGGATGTGTGCCCACATCCTATGAATTCCTGGGTATTTACTGCTGCGGGATTCCTTCATGGACCTTTGGGAGTTTCTCATATTTCTGATTACAGTTATGGAATCAGTTCCAGTTTAATTCAGTTTGGTAGCAGCTGGTGTGCTCTTTGCAGCTCCATTAAAATTAGATAACAGGGCAAAATTTAGGTAGGAACGGTTATCGTAATTAACACATAAAGTATACCCGGTGAAGCACACTCCTAGGAGAGGTAGGTAAAGGTAAATGAAACCTCTGCAACCCGCTGCAGCTGATCCCCTGCTGCAAAAGGCACTGCGCTCAGCACATTTTTAGGGCTTGCAGCAGGTGAAGGCTTTTTCTGGGTTTGTAACTGTGCACAAAGAACCAAAGGGCAAAAAAATTCCCATGGAAGAGTGTAAACCAGGGAAACGCTTGTGCTTGGGTCTAAATCATTTGCAAAGGGGGAGCAGCCTCAGGAAGAGCGTTCCTGCTCCTCCTCCTTTCTGCATTAACACCTGCCTGAATGGCCCGGTTTAGGATGTTTTAAAGATAAACTTCATCTGTAAGAAATGCAGAATGAGGAATTGAAAATGAGCAGGGGTAATAAGTTAATACATTCAGTAGTTACTGGAGGAAGCTAAAGGTAGCAGTAAAATGTCCTTGGGATCACACTACACGTGCTAAGTCTGGCTTTCTGCTCCAGCTCCTATTTATCACCCATCTAAGAGGTGTTTTAATGCTCTGTCACACTCACTCGTATCTCTGTACGGGCCAAGAAATTCTTCACCCATATAACATGAATTCCCAGGTGGCTTTTCACAGGTTTTGGTTTCGAGTGATGGCGTGGCTTGATTTGAAGATCCCTGCCATTTATTATATATAACCTGCCGTTAAAGGGCCTGCAGCACCTTGGCATCACTGGCATTTTCCTGCCTGAAGGGAGAAGCCAACAAAAACCAGCCCGACAATAAACACTGTGTTGTGTCAGTGCAAACAACAGGGCGACTGACTGCAGCAGCAGTTTTTCTCAGCTGTCAGAAAAGCGGTCACGGATTCCCCTGCCGAACCCTTACTGGCAGAGCAACGAGGTAATTTCTCACTCCTTGCTGCTCACAGCCTTGCATCCCAGAGCATCCCCAGCATCCTGGGAAGGCAGGGGGGATAAAGATGGCTCTGCGTGTGCCTGCATGGTGGACATGGCAGTGTTCAGCAGCCACCTGGTTTGGCAGAGGGGTGCAAGCTCACCCTCAGAGGTCTGAACACAGCACCCGTGGCCGGTGTGAGCCAGGAGCAAGCACTGCAGGGCTCTTCCTGCAGTGTGGAGACTTATTGCAGCAGCTTCAGTTCAGGAGTACCAAGAAACCCACCTGCCAAAGCCCTGCTTTCCGTGCGGGCAGAAGCGCTCTGAAATAACCTTGACACCTTTGCTGGTGAGAACCATGCTACGTGGCTGGTGTGGCAAGGCTCCCGCTGCACCCCCCATCCCACCCGGGAACACCCTGGGCTTCCTAGGAGGCACCATCCTCACAGGGCCACCAGTAAAAAAAACCCGAGTTGCCTGAACTGGTGCTGCTGTGTGATGCAGAGGCTCTTACGCTGTGTTAGGCTGGACGCAGATGTGAGCATCCGCATGCTCTCCCCAGCACTTGGGATGCTGAATTAATGTGATGCCTTTAATTTTGCAGGTGTGCAAGCACAGCTCCCCCAGGAGCTTGCTGCAGAGCAAGAGTGAGTTCATGGAGACTGTTTTTGCATGTTAATGAAATGAGAAAACCTGATTATTCCACACAGAGTTAATGGGTTACCCAGGGAGGCAGCAGGAGCTGGATAAAATCATGGCTGGTTGCAATTTCCACCTGATGCCACCTCCAGCTTGCCACGAGTCTCCTTTTTGCTCCTTTTCCTGTGCATCTTCTGTCATCTGTGCCTCTCGCCTTCGCTGCCGCCCCTTCTAAGTTTAGATCCCATCTCCAGGCCTCTCCCTCCTCGCTTGGCTCTTTCCTCTGTCAATCAGCCAGGCGTTTCTGAGCCCTGCATCACAAGGAGAGATGCTCTGTGCAGAGTACATCTGGCTCAGACAGCAATAAATACGCCAGGCGTTCACCTCTGACCAATTAACGCTCGTCCTGTCTGCGTGGTGAAATTTCAGCGCAGGGAAAGCCTCCGGGGCCAGGACTCTGCTTTACCTTATCTCCTCTCTCCCCAGAACATGGAGAGAGGAACTGTCTGAGCCACCTGAGCTCGCTGAGACGTGTTGATCTCTCCAGTGCTTTAGAAAATGATCAGGTCTCCGTCTCCTTCGTCAGGAGCCCAGCTGCTTGTGTTAGCTGCTGTGGGTCAGCAGCCTGCTCGGCCTCTCGTTTTTCATTTTGAGCCAGCCACCACGTTTGCGGCTCTCAGAGGCAGCCCTGGGAACAAAAGGGTCATGGTGCTATTGTTTTTCTGTGTACTCATCTCCCCAGAGCTGTCATGGCCAGGAGAGCCTGGCAGGATGGGAGCTTTGACCCAGGTTGTGCACCTTGCACCAGGAAGGTGTTATCTCCTATTTTTTCCTGCCCTGGATCCTCAAGCCATTGCCTGTACTGGTACACATCATCCGTGTGTTATCCTGGCTGCTGCTGGTTCAGTGGGAGCTTTGACTCCAGATGACACGCAAGGAGCAGCCCAGAGCTGCAGGACCCTTTCCACCAGGCACCAGGAGCTGCTGTGGAGCAGCCTGGGTCGCAGCCTGGGAGAGCTGCTGCTGCCAGCTCGGGAATCCCTCCTTGCAAGGGAGATGCAGGTGCGTGGCATGGAAATACCCTCGGGATGACCACGGGGTGCCTTGGGTCTGCCTCCAGCTTTTCCCCCATGGAGAAGAGGCTTTGCCAGCAATTCCTCTTCAAGTGAGAGGAGCAAAAGGGGGTTTTCCAGGTGAATTAGAAAATGTTAATTTTGTAAGGATTGCAGTGAAAGCAATTTAATAGAAAAAACAGGTAATGGGGTCACACCCACACCACCTTTCCAGCATTTGATATTGGCTAGAGCAATCCCTTTAATGGAGAGCAACACGGTGAAAAGCAGCCCCTTCCACTCTGGTTCATCGAGGACCCATGCGAGTGGAGCTCACCTCGCCTCTCCTTTTTGTTTTTGAGTAAATGAGGAGAAAATCTCTCCAGCATCATGACACCGATGTTTGGTCATTAGTTTTCAATTTGAAAGCAATCAAGCTTCCCAGCACTGCCTCGACCCGTCTTTCCTGCCGTGCCGTGCATGCCAAGGCTGGTGCCACCAGTGCCGCACACGTGATTCCCAGGCATTGCTTTATTTTTGCAGGAGGAGGATTGGAGGGATGGGGAGGATCGAGGGACGAGGGAGCTTAAATCAAATAATTCTTCAAAGGGAAACCAGTAGCTCTGCAGGTTAAATCCACTCCCAGGCAGTGAATGGGGTGAAGAATGAGAGAAAGAGGATCCAGATGTGGGAGGGAGGGTCTGGGACTTCAAAGCATCCTCGGGAGCCACGGGGGGAAAGGCAGGTCCAGCTCAGCTGCAGGCAGAAGGCACTCGAGTCTCTGGATTTCTCTCTTCCCATTTATTTTTTTTGGATTATTTTCCACTGTTGCTGTGGAGCAATGCCAAATTAGAAAGCTGCCTCTGCTAATGCATTGCCGCTACTCAGAATGGATGCCTTGCTAGTATGTCCCATCTTGGGATCCCTGCTTGGGCTTAGGGGAGATGGAACCAGCCCAGAGCTCCAAATTAACCCAGAAGTGGCTGGGCAGGAGGCACCGGGATGGGGAGGAACGTGCCCGGGCATCCTCGACTCTCCTCCTGCCATAGCCATGAGCCCGGTGGAAGATGTGACCTGGTGACAGAGGTGGTGAATGCACAACCCCCTCCCAGACTACATCTGTTCCAGGACTTGTTAAAAATAAATCTTAACTGAAAACCTACAAAACTAAGAAGAGTTTCAAGGTTTTAAAATGTTCCTTGGAAAGACTTTAATGATTTTGGTTCCAGGCCAAAACAGCTTGGGTTTTCAGCCACTGAAAGCTTTGCCAGTAAAATAACACTTGGGGGTTTTGATACACCAGTGGGAAAGAAAAACAAGAAAGAAGTAGGTACTCTATTAAAGAAGAAAACAGTAATCAATCCCCAAATGCTGCTCAAGAAAAAAAAAAAAAATTTTGACTAAGAGCATTTGATGAGCCCTGACTGATTTTTTCCCTTTACTGTAGGAAAGAGGTGATGGAGAAGGGAGAGAAACACCATCAACCTGGCCAGGCCATCAAAGGATATTGTATTCATTTATATTATAGAATGATGAAAAAATCCCACTCCCTTGAGTAAAGTAAGCGGCACAGATGCTTTTTAGAGTGCATCCCTTTGGAAACAGGAATGGCTATTGACTGGAGCAGGGAGAGCACAGGGACAGACACAGAGAACATCAGCCAAACTCCAAAGTCCACATTAATAAAAGCTCATACATAAATACAGATGGCAGATACTGATTTTCCTTTGCAAGCTGCATGCTTTCCCTGGGCTAATGAAATGCAGCCCCTCCTTTAGAGACAGGTCAATAGCACGGCATAGCCGCAAAGGTTTAACTAGGTGGGAAAATAAATAATGTTCCTCCAAGAGGAAAATGCAGCTGGTCTGCCCAGGTCTGTGCCCACTGGAAAATGTCTGTTTGAGGCTGGAAATATGAATTCAGACAAAACTGTTCTGTATTATGAGCCGTGCTGGCACACACCAGGATGTGTAAGGCTTCTGGTGGAATTTGTCAGATGCCCCTAAAATCCAGAATGACTTTTTTTTCTCCTTCAAGCTTGACATATTTTGCTGTGATATTTTAAAATTACATGATGTGGAACCCTCCCAGGATACTGATATGGGGGGGAATTTGCTTTGAAAGCCTTTTTTAGTTCTTTTTTTTTTTTTTCACCCCTTATCCACTGAGCAACTCCTAACCCCCAAAAAAGTCAGTGCTGGGAAAGGGGAGAAAGAAAAGCTTTATTTGACTTCCACCCCTCTCCTAAATCGCAGGTGTGTTCTTGGCTTGTGCAAGTGTGCAGCTCCAGAGCGCGGCTGGGGTGGCCAGTCAGTGCGGAGCAGCACCGGACCATCCCGTTGCAGCAAACCCCAGGCACCCAGCATCTTCCCTGCTCGTTCTAAGGAGCTGATGACACTTCACACACTGACCATGGCACTGGAAACAACCCGCTGCCTGTGCCATCCCTGCCCCGAGAGCGCTGCCCGTGCCCCTTCCCGCAGTGCCCCGACTGCCACCCTTGCCAGCGCAGTCCTGTGCTGCCCGGAGGGACCGCTGAGGTGACAAACGCTGCCGCAGCCACCCACTGTCCCATTAGGATTCTTCTCACGCCGTGCAGTCGCCCTCTCTGAAGGTGCTGGGACCCCAGCCGGGGTTTTCGCTGCAATTGCTTTGCAGCACGGGCGCGCTTGCGGCTCTGCTCACAGCGGTGCAAAGCTGCTCGCTCAGGCTCGGCTGAGGGAAAATTGCAAGGAGCAATCTATGTCTGGTGGAGAAACCGCCTCTCCTGTCTGGAACGGCACAGGGGATTGTGCTGCTCATGGTTTGCTAGAGTGCATCCCAGCCTTCATCGTGCCATGTGCCCTGGGAAGAGCCTTGTTCAGCCTCTTCCTCAATGCATCTTTGCCTTGGCCCGACAGCTCCAGTAGGTTTTAGCCCACCTGCTAAACACTGGCGTCAGCTATCTGAAAATGTTACTTCTAAATGTGTTTTTTCCCCTCCTTCCCAAACACATTTTACTTTCTTAAACACTTTGGCTCCTGCGCAGACGCACAGGGGCAGAGTTAAGGGTGTCTGGAGGGCTGCAGTGCTCTGGCGGGCTGATGACAGTGTCTAAACAAGCAACAGACACCCCCCGAGTGACCTGCCCCTTGTCAGCCCAGTGCGATGGGTGGGTCAACGCACCCAAAGCCCGGAGAGGGTGACTCCGTCACTTGAGGGTGGATTTGGAAGCCAGGTATCCTGACATCTGGCTGCTTCCCCCTCCATGCCCTTGCTGTGCCACTGCAAAGAGCTGCTACTGCTGCTAGTTTATCACACCATCAAGCCAAGAGGCACTAATTACGCTCCAGCGAGGTGGAGAAGGGCACAAAGGCCACAGGGAAGGAGCCTGCATGACCCAGTGCTTGCTGCCTGCTTAGCACCAGGCTGCGATGCTCCCCGGGTACAGGGGCTGTGCGAACTTTCCGGATCAGTTTTCATGTGCTGGAGGCAGGGAGCTGGAGGAGACGGAGGGATGGGTATTAGTGAGTGGCTGCGAAGCACAGGGAGCACAGGGCCAGACATCAGGAGCAGGAACATGGTACCAAACCTGTCCTCACAGCACCTGAGCACGGTCAGCATCTTCCCCAGCTCCTGCTTGCTTCTTCCAGGCAGGAATAACCCATCTCCTACCCTCTTGCCAGGCATACTGGGTGCTCCTAGGGTGTCCCCACTGCCTTTGGTCATACCCAGGGTGCTGGTAGCCCAGGGCAAGGGCAAGAGCCTGTTGAACACTGGCAGCACCCTTCATCATGGACAATCTGAATACAAAACCAGAGACCTCCACCTATAGGTGCTCTCCACCTAAATACACCTCCTAGCCAGTGCAACAGCCTTAATTTGCCCCAGGATGAATCAGATGAGGCATGAGGGAGCTACAGCTGCTGGGTGTTAGGAGCAGGTACAGCCCAATGCGGTGATTTACTGCCCCTCGCCCAGGGGTGCAGCTCAGGCACCCGGAGAGCCCCAGCGTTGCCGAAGGGATGCTCCCGGGAACGACCACGACCAGGCTTCGCCACAATGGATGGCTCTGTGCAGTGTGGTGGTGTCGCTGTTGGGTAATTAGCTCCCGTTTACATCCGTTAGGTGTGCGATTAGTCTTCTATTAATGCAATTAGTGCTGTGGCATTAGCGTAAGTATGTAATTGGCACAGAAGGCAGCTGCAGCTCAGCTGCTGAGCATCAAGCAGCACCTATTTTGGGGTTTGTCTGAGCATGGTGAGGATGAATGGCTGGTGGTCACCTCCCCAAGTGCAGGATGGGCTGCTTTTTGTGGGTGTCCCTGGCTGTGCGTGCACACATGCTCCCTGCTTGCTTCCGCCACAATTTTCCAACCTCTGTCCTTGCTTTGACCCCCTAGAGCTGTTTAGGGGGGCTGGGGAGAGGTGTCCCAGCCATTTCCCAGAGCTGTGGGGCTGGGGGAGCTCGGCTTTATCGTTCTAGGGTGTCAGAGGACCAGATCTGACCTTGGCTGGACGCAGGTCCTCTCCCAAAGCCTTTGATTCCCCAGGGCCATGCAGATGCGAGAGGTGACCATCCATCTGGTCACTGTGCCAGGGGCACGAGGGTGGACAGGGGGAAGAATCAGACATGTGCCCACCCTCAGCCATCCCCCGGCCCCCTGCCTGGCTTGGCAGGCTATCAGCCCATGTCAAGGCTCGGCTTTTGGTGAGACAGCCTGACAAAACACCCTGTTCCTGCTGCACCGCAGCCCTGAGGGCAGATGCTGTTGGCCTTTCAGGATGTCAGGGAAGGAGAAGGGCTGCATGGCATGGGGATGGGCTGCAGAGGATCCATTTCCATCCCACCCCACCAGAGGTGTCACCTTCCTGGCCACCAGTGTGAAATCCCCAGCCCTTCTCTGGGCAAAGCAAGCCGCCTGCCTTCCCTGGCCAGCACTTCTGTGGTTAACAGCTGAGCAGACAACGCTGCAGCAAAGTGAAGGTCCCTGCCGAGCCCTTGCTCCAGAGAGGATGTTTGGCTTTGGGAAAGCTTCTGACAATCTTGATTAACAGCCTCTTCATCTATCCACACCAGTGATAAGCCATGGGAGCTCTGGGCCATTTCAGCTCTATAATCAAGAGGGTTTGAAAGAAACAATTTTCTCCTCTTGCAACCCGGTTAATTCTCATTTAATTGCTACCCATTTTGCATAGATTTTCCTCGATTGCCATGGCATTGGCTCTGCACTTCCTCGTCTCCAGCAGTGCTTGACTTGTGTCCTGTTTTGCTGGGGGGGGATTTGTGATGCCTTGGGCTGTGTTGGGCCCTTCAAATCTCTCCTTGCAAATTAGGTGTAAGATGTCTGAGATGCAGCTTTTATAGGAGAAAATCTCTGGGGACTGGGCTAGGCTTTGTTCTTTGCTGTCACCCAGCGTATTGGGGCACTGCTTTCAGGAAAAGAAATAGGAAAACATGGGAATTACACACAGAGGGGAAATTTTAGGAGCAGGAAACACACTTTGTTTAAAAATAAACTGAAACAACTAACCAGAATTTAGTATTTAAGCAAAAAAAACCTTTCTCCTGGGGGTCAAAAGAGGTGGATGAAGCATTTGTAGGTTGATCTGAATTAAAATATGTGGGTTTGGCCCATCTTCAGGGTGGGTTGATGTGCAAGGGCTAGCACCAAGGAGGGAAGGCATTAAATGCCTCCTGGCCACTGAAACACAGCAACTAATGAGAGTTTCCATAACGAGCTGAGGACAAGCACCCAGGTGGACCCAACCGTGTTGGGAGCACCTGATGCTGTGTGGAAGCAGTTGGGTTGCTCTGGGAGGTGCTAAGATGCACTTAGGTCCAGTTTATAAGGTATGTGTCGGGTCTCAGCTGGCCTGGGGAGGTGGACCAGAAACACGGAAATTCTGGAATCTGCCTGGTGATCGCGGCCATCCCCAAGGATGCTGAAAGTGAATTGGAAGAAGCACATGGTGGCATCTCCCAGCTGCCCCAGTGAGGGACCGGCAGTCCCAGCAGCACCTGTGTAGCGATGGGGGGAGGCAGCAGCTAATTCCAAGCTGCACCTGTACAGGACACATTAATGCAGGTCAGAGCCTGCCCAAAAATCAAAGTCGTGGGCAGCTCTTGACCAGGCTGGGCAGTTTCCAGGGCATGTGGGTGACAAGCTACAGTGACACAGCTCATCTCCGTGTCACTGTGTGTGAGCTTGCTTGGTTTCAGCTTGCAATGTTTTTAATTGCTGGTTAATCGGATGAATTTCCCTGAGCACTGTCTGGCGCAAGGGCAGCAGCCAGGAAGATTCCTGTGTGGAAAGGTCTATGGAACGAGCTGTTTGCTGTTGAGCAAAAAAAGGGTTATTTTATCTGCTTAGTCAATCTGCAGTCTGTAAGCATGCCTTAACCATAATAACACTTTAAAATATAGCTCCCATTAGCCACCCAAATAATTTGCATCAGAACCATAAGCATTTTTACTACTGTGGCTTTGGGTTAGTGATGCAACGCTGGTCAAAAATAAGGATGTAAACGTGCTAGGCTGTAATCCAAGGCTTTTCCTGAATATCTCATTTTCCTTTCCAACAAGCAGGCACAGTCGCGCTGCTTTTTCCTGGCTTGTACTAAGACCCTGCTTCTGTGTTTGCAGTGTATTTCATTTACACATGCTTCTCGGGCTGCGGTTTTCCTTGTTTGTGTTCCTCCAGGTCTCTGGCTCCTGCTGTGCTGACAACCCCTCTGCAGTTGTGGTCGCTGCCAGTACTTCAGCCCGGGCTCCCTTGTTTGTCCCATATTTCACATACCCACAGGCTTCTCTGTGGCCACCAGCTCCTTGGGACTCTCCAGCCACCCAACTGAAGTCACGCTCCTGCAAGAGGAACCTCATTCAGCTGCCAGACCTGACCCAGCACCCCCAGAGATGCAAGCACAGGGCAGGGGACCCCTCCCCTAATTGCAACATGGCTGGATCATCTGCATTCCCAAAGGCTGGTTTCATCCCAAGCAAGGCTTCAGCTTTCTGGAAGCAGAGATGCTAATAGTCTCTGGCAGTCGGAGATGACCCTGTGGGACCAAGCCACGAGCCCTGGCAGTTTGTGATAAGAGCTCAGCCACACTCAGCCAACGAAGCCCAAAGACTTTGTGCTGCCTGAGCTGTGACAGCCATGTCACCGACACCGTGTGCTGGAGAGGACAGATGAGGACCAGTCATTTGTGTTCTGCCCCCGTGCAGAACTGGGGAGGCAGCCAGGGACTGTGGGAGGAGCTGGACCTCTGGGTCTCAAGCACTTGCCACTGGTGTTACTGGGGGACTCTGCTGGGCACTGGTCCCCGTGGGCACAGCACAGAACGAGGGAAGTTGTGACCCTTCTCCTGCTGCACCCAAATTTCGGGTCCCCTGCTGCGAGAGCCAGGAAGGGCAGCTCGGAACGTCAGCAAGCTGGCTGGAAATGGGTGCTGCCGTCGGAGCAGAAGGCGATCATGTTTGAGGGATCGTTGGCTGGCTCAGGATGGGGAGCCTCCCGCTGGGGCTGTTTCCTCCAGGACAGAAGGAGGCTGTGGGCTGCTGAGGAGGGTCCTGAGCCCCCCATCACACTGATGTCTCCTGAAGCAGGTCTCAGGCCTGGACTGGGGCTGGCAGGATGTTCTGCAGCAGAGGTGTCTGGCAGGATGGTGCTCAGTAGGTGGAGCCCCACATCTCCCTGTGTAACACAGTGCAAATCCGTGCCTCAGTTTCCCCTACTAGCTCAGCAGCAGATCAGCACAGCCTAAAAGCAATAGTTTCCCACGGACACTTTTGCCTGACAGGGAGGAAGGCAGGGCAGCTCGGCCATGGTGCTGGCAGGGGCTCTGCTGGTGCTATGCTGGGAGCAGGCTGTTGGGGACTGCAAGGGGCCAAACTGTTTCCAAACAAACCTGGAAAACCCGGACAACCCTTGGTGCACATCCCCCTGGGAGCATCGCTGAGGGGTCCAGCTGGGAGGATGGCCTTAGGTGTGGGTGACCCCTGCAGACAGACCCAGAGCCACGAGCATGAGTGGTGGGACTTGGTGGTGGGACTGACCCATCCCTGCTCCTTGCAGAAGCCCATCTCCAGCATGCTGTGTGATGGATGCACACACCTCTGTGGCCTTCGGCATGGCTCTGGGGCTCCTCGAGGAGCGGCCAGAAAAGCGTTTTCTCAGGGATGAGCAGACAGGCTCTCCGATGGGACCCGTGGGAGCCACACTGGCATCTCAGACCTTTAGATTTTTCTCCAAACTGGAAAAATACAGCCCTTTGAAAATTTCATGAGGGTGGCAGAGAGCTGCCTCTCTCTCGCTGCCATGCACTTTTGAAAGCCATTTAACTGTGACTGCAGTGACAAATGTCAGCGGGAGGCTTGTGCTGGGGGGAGAGCAGGAAGAGAGAGGGCATTGGAATTAAAAGATGAAATATTTATTTGGGAGTTAGGCAGCACTGGAAGGACAACACATCACAGGTGAGAACATCTTGGGGCGGACAGCACTGAAAGCCACAGAGGAGCCCATCAGGCTATTAAACTGCCACAAGATTTCCTCTCCTTCCCCACTTCCCCCCCTTCCAGGATTGTTGCCAGCCTTGGAAGGTACAGAAAGGGTTAAACATCCAGAAGTGTGGCCAGCTGGACAGCAATGCCGTGTCTGAGCCAGGATGGAGGAAGAGGAATGATAGCCCAGCTTGGCTTTAAACATAAGCTGTACCCCCCTCCCCCATCCGATGGGTGTGATGCCCAGGGCAGTGGGGCTCTTGGTTTGCTGGGGCTGTATGTAGCACAGGGCACTTGGGACCCCGGTGGTAGGGCTGAGGCTGGGGAGTGACTCCAGGGCCAGACACAACCCCCATGGTGCATTTCATGTGTTCTTCAAATAAAGAAGCTAAATTAAATTCCATCCCTGTGTGGTGGAGAGGTTCCTGCGAGCCTGCCTCACTCCCAGCCTGGGATGTCCCATAGCACCACGAGGTCCCATCCTCGGGGTCCCGCTTGGCCTCTCCCACCCCCGAGAGCTGCCACGATAACCTCAAGGGTTAATGCAGGATTATCTCAAGAGGCTATAACCTCATCAAGAGTACAGGATTGGCAGGTCATTAATCTCAGAATTACTTGATAACTTTAAATACAATCATGTAATCAGCAGGAGCCTGTAATTATTATTTATGTGCATGGTACTTACCAAATTACAGCACTCTCCAAGGCTCGGTGTGATGAACAAATTAATTCTGCAACAGAAGAGCTTGACCAGAAAGATGTTTGTGTCTGAATTTCACTCGTAAACATTGATGTATGAAATGAAATTCGAGTTTAATTGGCCCTCCCTCCTACTGCGAAGCACATTACATTTTTATTCTGTGTTAGCTCAGCTGGCAAGAGGAGAACATCATGGAGAACCTGGAGTTTCTCTAGCCCTGATGGTACTTGTGTGGGAGACCCACACAGGGTGCTCCTCACCCCCCCTTAGACGAGATGGTGTTGATACCTTCAGGAGGAGCCTGTATCCCACCTCTGTACTATGGGCAGGAGCACTTAGGGTAGAAGAGGAGTCAAAAAAGCCCCCAGCTGCCCCAGGGACCTCTGTGGCCAGCGGGATGCTGAGCCCACTGCATCGTGAGATGGAGAGTGGCTGTGCTGGGGTTGTCTTTTCCAAACGATAAACATGCCCCAAAAGTCCTTGTGAGAGGAACTGAAGTAATTTTAATCAAACAAGGCTGAGAATACACACACTTCTCCAGCTACAGAAAGCAAAGTCATGTCAGTCAGAGCAGACCATCAAGAGGAGAAGGAAAAAACAGTGATGGGAATACAGATGATTCTGTTTGGGTTTTTTCTTTGGTTTTTTCAATTTCCAGCTTCTTTTCCATCAAAAATGACCCCGCTTTAGAAAAATCCAAATTGAACATGTAGCACATCACTTTTTGGTAACACCACTTATATGTATGGTGAAAAAAGCTTCCTGGGGCATTTCCCCTTCTCTGTAGCCACCAGCTGTTTATTAACTCCTACCAAAGCACCCAGCAGAGAAATCAAAGTGACCCACAGTGGGGACACACAAGTCTCCTCCTTGTAGGGCATCAGCAGAAAGTGGCTGTAAAGCTGGGAGCTGCCAGGTTCCCCATCGCGTAACACTGGGGGTCCTTTTCTCACCCACATGTTGGATAAGGGGCAGTTTCTGGGACTGGTGGTGATGGATGAACTTGTACAAGGACTGAAGGCCACCCCACGTGCAGGGGAGGGTCCTCGTTGTGGTCGCTGTCACACCGGGAGCTGTCGCTCTCAGCACGTTGTTGGAGGCGATGGGGTAGTTCTGGGTTTAGCTGCACAGTAACCATGCAGGTTGGAAATCTCAGTGGGAGGGAGAGAGGAGGAGTTTGCTTCAAACTATTGAACTTCTCAAACGTTTAAAGAAACTGGAGGTTTTTGCCTCTGCCTCCCTTTAATGAAAAAAAGAAAGATTTTATTCCTTTCTGGTGGTGTATCCTGAGGAAATCACAGAGTCCTACAATGTCAAAGATGCTTGAATCTCCCCAGGGCAGGAAATGTTTATGCCTGTTCTTTATAGTAGGGAAACTGAGGCACAGAAGTGTGAATGGACTCATGCCAGACCCTGTAGGGCTCCAGTGGCAAAATCCCTGGGATGCAGAGAGCAGACTTCGCTCTAACATCTCTGGCACCCTCCCCGTGCCTGAGCATCCCTAGACCTCATATGGAGTGGGGAAAACCTGGCTCCAAGGAGGCCAGGGCACAACCCTCCACTTGCATGGACCTCTCTGCTCAGCTCCTTTTGGACCACATGAAACAGGGCATCGGGGGTGGATCAGGGACTTGGCAGCTGCACAGGAGATGATCTGAGGTCCCTGGCATGGGGAGGGAAGTTGCTGCTCCTCCAAGGCACTTAATCCCAGCGTTGGGAATGATTTGGCCCCATCCCCTGTGTAAAAGCAAGGAGCAGCTTTGGCACCGAGCCCGCTTGCACAGGTAAAAGCAGGGCAGGGAGGAGGGGAGCAAAACCACGGCATGTCCCTACGGTAGCTGCCCCTGGGGAGCTCAGCCACTGCCTCACTGTGGAGGTCCCTCACCTTTCCATCCCCGAGCAGGGGCATGGGCCTGAGGGCCAGGGGCTTTGCAAAGACCTGCAGATCCATCTGGGCTGGACCAGACCATAGGATTAACTAAACCTCACGCCTTCCTTCAGACCAGACCACTACCATGTGGCTGTTCAGAGCCCCTGGGACCCATCCCCAACCCTAGCAAGGCTCCGTCCCCTCTCCCACCCCATTACTCTGCCTCACATCCTCGGTGTCGAGATGAGAAATGACCTGGTCAGACCAAGCGGCAGTTACAGGACATCCCAGGGATGCAGCAAGGTGCAGGGGAAGAGCTGGAAGGGCTCAAAGAACCCCGGTGGTACAAAAACACAGCCACATAAAGCAACATCTGAAATCAGTCCAGGGGCTCTTCATCCATCCCTCATCGACCCAGATGCCACCCCCAGCAGCATCCCATCATGCACTCACTGGAAGGCTGACACAGCTTCCCAAGGGATTAGCCCCATAAACTGTCCCAGCAATGTCCTAGTGTCCTGTCACCTCAAAGCAGTGACAAACTCAAGAGAGGCAGTGATGGGACATGGGGCATCATGCCCAGGATGGAAGCAGGCAGGGAGGCTGCTGCAACCTCTCTGGGCTGTCCTGGCTCCTTCTGCCACCCCAGCAGGTCACAGCGCTGCCAGGGAGATGACAAAGCAGCACCCCAGCTGTCCTGACCCACAGGGCTGCCCCAGCAAGGGGGACAGGAGCTTCTGCCGGGTTTCCCATATCCGCAGCGAGCTGGCGTGCCCTCTGCAAGACCAGTGGGTGCAGGCAGGACCTGGCCCCTGTGCTGCTCCGTGGCAGGGGTCCCATGCAGTGGGGACGCCAGCTCCCCCACCCCGTACGGCAGCTCCCTCCCCGCTCAGACAGCCGTGGACTGCTTGATGCTGTGGAAGCTGACGCGGGTCGGGGAGGTGGGGATGGACATGGCCCGAGCCACGCGGGCGCGGATGGAATGTTTGTCCTGCCATCGGTGCCACCGCTTCCGTACGGCTGATCGGACCTGGGGGAGTGAGACAGAGAAGGGGACATTAAGTCACCACACAGCTCTCTGAAGCTGTCCAGGGGCATCAGCCATCCCCAGTCTTTCAACCAAAAATGCTATCAAACCCCTGCCAAGTTCCCTGGGGGCAGGGAGGGTCCTGGGAGCCCCTGTCACCTCCGGGGACACCCAGCCTTGTTTGATGTGGTGCCCGTGAAATGCAGCCCTTGCAGTTGTGAAGAGAGATGAACCAAACTGACGGTGCCTTTGAGCACAAAATGGAAATGAAAAGAAGAAATAAATCTGAGCGGGGGCTCTGCAGGGAAGCCAGCACCTCACCCGCTGCATCGGATGCTGCAAGGGGCTAAGAGCGGTTTGAGCAACGGTTGGGAAAGTTTTATGGCTTGTCTGCTTCATACTAGTGGCATTTCTTCAATGTTAATTCTGCCCTACAACAGCCCACGTGCTTTGTATGGCAGGTAAATAGTGAAGAAATGCCTTTTCATCGACTGCAGCATGGGATGGCCCTGGGAGATGGGTGCTGGATGGTGCAGTTGGGTGAACACCAAAATCTGCCACCAGCCCAGCTGGAACTGAGAGATGACAGAGCATGAATTGCATGGTGTGACAGCCCTGGTCCCATCCCTTTTCCTCCTGCATCAATTGTATACTATTTGGTAACAAAGCAAGCTTGCCTGGAGCAAACTCTCCTGAGCCAGCAATGGTGCAAGAGCATTTGGTAGGAGGCAGAGGAAAGAGCTGCCCAAATAACTGGCCTCTGCTCTCACCTCCTTTGCTTTCTGCTGTCTGGGTTTTGGGTCGGAGCCTGGGAGGTGCCCTTGCCCATGTGCCAGGTACCCACATGTTTATGGGGACTGCCTTGGAGAAGGATTTCCTAGGGATGGGGGGACCCCTGGCTCTTCTGCTGCACCGAGTCACACAGATGCACCCCTAAAGCAGCTGTTCTTGGGGGTGGATTTCCCTCCTCCAGAGGAGGAGACTGCCAGTGTCCATTCCCCTCTGGGCACAGTCTCGTGCTGCAGGTATCCCTGGAGCCAGAGGTAAAGCACCAACGCTGACCAGCAAACGCCTTCAGCTGGGGAACTGGGTGCCAGCACCCTCCAAGCCCTGTGCAGGGGCTTGGATCTGCCTGCAAGGAAGAGTATAGACCCCCCAGCCCCCAGTGCTCACCTCGCTGTTCAAGAAGCAGTAGAAGACAGAGACGAAGAAGCCCTGCAAGGAGACAAGCTGGAGTCACTGTGGAGCTCCAGCCAGCAGGCACCCCAGGCTCAAAGGCTTTGGAGCAACCCCAGGGTTTGGGGCTGTCTGGTTTGGGGAGGGGGCAGAAGCAGGGCAAGGCATCAGCCAGGACAGGCTCCTCCACACCTCTTGGTGGGGGAACTGGGACGGGGACTGGTGCTGAGGACCATACCTGGAAGGACTCCAGAAAGGAGTTGAAGTAGATGAAGACAATCCTGGAGATCTCATCCTCCCCCGGGTTGACAAAGAACAGCATGTAGGTGATTCCCAGCAAGGGCAGCAGCACCAGCGTGGCCTTGACTGCTTTCCTGGGGAGAGAACATGGACCTGAGCTGCCGCAACATAGCCCTGGGCACCAGGAATCTCCCCATCCCACCCCCAGCACCAGCACGGCTGGGATGGGACCGGCTGGATCTGGGCAAACCAGTGACCGGGGGAGGACAGAGCAGAGCTGAGCTGTTTTCCAAAGTGATCCCCAAGTGACCGGGCTGGTGTGAGCACTGGGCACCTTCTGTGGCTTCTCCATCCACAAAAGGGCAGTGGGTAGCGAAGGCTTGACCTTGAGCTGGCGTGAAATGATTACTTGGCTGATCTAAGGCTCAATTTAAAAGGAATTAAGGGGGGTAAAATAATTCACACCCTTCAATATGGGTTTCTGGAAAACTCAGCTAATTAATTTGATATCTTTTTCTTGATAAGATTACAAGTGCAGTCTGTGGAAAGTAATATTGCTGGTACAAGAGTGAGGGAAGGATTTGGGCTTGGCATCTCATTCCTTTGGATTAAGGGACAAGAAATTTTGCTTAAAGATCCTGGTAACGGACAAATTCCAACATTAGCTGAACACAGGAAAAGTCATCCCTGGCAGGGCTGGGCTAGGCAGGGATGGGGCCTGGGACCTGTCCTGCATTGCTGGCCTGGAGGAGAACCACAGCCACTGACACAAACTGGCAGATGGCACAGAGGAGCTGGAAGTAACTGAGGACATGAGCATCTTCAGGCTGTCAAACTATGGGACAGCACATGCACCGGTGCACTTCTCCAGGGGAGCAGCCATGTAGCAGGGGATCCATCAGCTTTTCACCAAAAGCCGTCGCCTAAGGTGAGCAGGAGCCCTCCAGGGCTGTCCCTTGTCTAGTTTAAGCATGACTGAACAGTTTGTAAGTTTTTTCTGTCCCACAAAATGTTTATGGGAAATGAAAATGTTCTGCCCAAGGGTGAAAAATGTTCCCTGCCAAAATCAGGCAAATGCTGGAAACCCAAAAGTCTCTCAGAACTGCTGAGGCCAAGCAGCCTATTTCAATAGCCTTGATCTTTGCTCACCCCAAGCTGAATCCTTCATCCCAGCTCAATACTCCCAGATGAGGGAAGCTGGCATTTCCCAATGACAGCATCCAAATTTTTCCATTCTCAGCTGAAAAAGCCACCCTCAGCCCCAAACCTGCTTCTTTTACAGTACGATTCCCTGATTCCTGCCCAGAAAGCAATCCAGAGAGGAGCATTGAGGAAGACCAAGGTGTCTTCTCCTGTTCTGGGTACTTCAGATGGCTGCTCTGACTGTGCACCTCCCAAGTTGTCTGCAAAATATTCCCCAGCAGGGAAGGGTTAAACTTTCCTGCCCTGTGCTGCTGGGAGATTGCCTTCTCCTTGTGAGGAGGTGTTTGGGTGGCATCGATTCATTCCTCCTTCCTCAGCCTTTGCTTTGCTGCCAAGTGTGGTCCAGTTCTCACCTCTGTGCCAGGGTTTGCAGCTCCGAGCCCGGGCAGCTGCTCGGGTCCCACCACAACGGGCTTTTGCCAAGGGACTCTGCTCCCAGCGGCTGCCTTCGACGGCAGATCCAACCATCCACGTTCTCCATCACAAAGCTCTCACCGTCCAGGATTTTTGAACCAGATGCAATAGCCACATGCCTCCGAAAAGCATTTGAGGTGCTCTTCGCTGTCTCTCCATGCTCCCACCCCCTTGACATTTAGCTGACGGGGCTGTCCCTGTCCCCTGTAACCATGCTAAGGCAGTTTCTAGATCTGCTTTCTGCAGGGTCATCACGCTCTTACCTGTACTGGATTGTCTCTGACGTGGTTGAAGCCCGGAGCTTTGTCATGAGGATTCGGACGATGTTGAACAGAAAGATAAAGTTGATCTCGAAGGAAAGGGGCACCTGGTCAGTGTCTGCTCCCCCAGCCTTTCCTCCCGTTGCCGCAGCGGAGGGAACGGGCTGTGCCAGGGGGAATGGGAACGTTCCCTCTTGACCCTGACCTGCTGCCTTCCACGCACTGGATCAGGGCATCTGCGTTTATCGTTTTTAAAGCACTTTAGCAATAGCATTTAGGAGTGTTTTCAAGGGAGAGGGGCAGTAGGGCACGCCAGGAGGTGGGCAAAGAAGGGCAAACATTAAAGGAAGGGCTGAAGGTGAAAAAAATTGGAAGGGGAGGAGGAATAGAAGGCAGCCAAAGGGATTTTGGGAGAATGGCTGCCATCGCAGCAAGGAGCTGCTTGGCCACTCTCCCGGCTGCCGAACTGCTAATGAGGGCACAGGAAGGCAGCACTGGGAGCGGAGCACAATTGACACAGATTAGAAGTGGCCGGGCTACCTGATGGGCTGGGAAATGAGAAGACGCTCAATTATTCAGCGAGGCCGTTTGGTGCTGGTGATTAGCCCTCCTTTGGGTTTTCTCAGCACTGGGCAAGGAGGGAGGGAATGCTGTGGGACCTCGTGCATGGCTTTCCCCCTGCCAACACAGGTTGGACCCCTGCCACTACTGCGTGTGGCTTGCCACTGCTGCTCTTTGTCCCTTCCCAAAAGGGCAAAGCCCCAGCAAATTATGCTCCCTATAAGCCCTGGTTCAAGCATCGCTGCTTAGCCAAGGGACAGGAGAGATGTGATGTGGATCAGGGAATGGAGCTGAGGTCCCCAGGCTGCTGCGAATGCTTGGCAAAGCACCAACCTGCACCCAAAGCACCCAAAGCACCCTGCCAGGGCAGGGATGGAAGGACTTACTGGCACACGTGGGAGTCTGCCAATGGGAGCATCCCTATCCGAGGACTTTCTAGTCCACCCCAAGCCGGCAGGATCCGTGCCCGCTATTTCCCATCAGGGGTTAGGTGCCCAAACTGGTGAAGTTTGGGTGAGGGGAGCCGGGCTTGCAGGCCGAGCGGCATCACTGCTGTGGGGCTGTGTAACTGCCAGCAGCAGGGAGAAGCTCAGGAAGGGGGCAAGACCCTGTCTGGCAGCAGCTGCGTCCCATGTGAGGGGGAAGGACCCCATATTTAGAGGGGATTTAGCGAGCAGGGCGCTTTCCTCTTACCAGCAGCACCAGGATCATGGGACCTTGGTAAATGTAGTCGGTATAAATTCCCGCTCGCTTCCCAAACCAGCACCTGCGAGGCAAGGACAAGCGGTGTCAGGGACAAGCCATGTCGGGGACAAACCTGCAGCGTGAGCAACCTGGATTTACTCCTGCCCTCGCACACTCTCTGTAAGTCACTGTCCATGGGGTGAAAGCACTACAGCTTCAACTGCTGTAGCCCAGGAACGCGGTATATGGAGGCACATGCGGGTGTTCATGGGCTCCATGGGGATGTGGAACTGGTTATTGTAGAATGGGCAGGGACAACCTCACAGGCACACAGGTCTGGGCCGGCTCTGACCCCAGCAAATCCCACGGGAGCTCCCACACGTGTACCCGTGTCCTGGGAGCACCTTGTTGGGCTCTGTTAAATCGGTGCCATGCCTGCACGTAGCGCAGGGCTGCTGAAGTCAGGAGACAAAACTTGCCCTGGAAAACAAGACGAGCTGCCGCTCATCCAAATGGTCTCCTCTGAACTTCCCAGCCCGCCCGACAAACTCTCAGGTGTCTGTTAAGACCTCCATTAGCAAGTCCCTGTGAAAACGGCTCAGGTGGCGGTGTTTTGTATCTCTGCCCATAGATTAAATCCCAGCTCCATTTAGCAAACATGTTGTAGGAGCTCGGGCTTAATCTTGCCTTTTCCCCCTTAAACATCTCATTTGCCCTTTGAAGAGAAGAACGCAGCAGCAGGCAGCTGCAGGCAGGGCGGCAGAGAGCCTGAAGGTGGGATAAAGGAAAGAACAGAATAATATTACCTTTTTTTCCTCCCACCCTTTCCATGTACCCTGCCTTGTGCCAGCCCTTCCAGGCAGGATCCGTGCCTGCTGCAGCCCCTGGCACGACTGATCCCTGGGGAGCTGGGACAGGAAGGAGAAGGGGAATGAGAGCAATCAGGCTCACTTCTCGTTGTCGTAGTACAGCTTCCCGATGGCCCAGGCGACGATGATGGGAAAGGGGATACCTGCAGAGGAACATGCAGGTGAATCTCAGGGGTGCAACGTTGCCACCAAACTGTGCTGTAACAGGGATTCTCTCACAGAGGATAAACCATCGAGTGAGATGAATTGACCATGCAAATCCCATCCTCCTGCTCCCAGCAGCCTTTTTGCAGATATTTGGGTGAAAGAAGAGCTGGAGCAGAAGAGGGAGGTGGGCATCACCCATCACTCGACCCCTGCACACCCGGTGGGTGAAGGGTACATCCTGGCACTTACACCAGCCGATGCAGATGAACATCCACTTGCGGAGCTTGTCCGTGGAGTAGGTGAGCACGATGGCCGTGTGCAGGTAGCAGCCCTCACCGAACATCCAGAAGAAGTTGGTGACATGGAAGTAATTGTATGCAGCAGTGACCAAGCGGCACCAGACCTGCCAAGAGGGTTAGGAGGAGACACGGGGGCTGAAGAGAGGAGCTCTGTGTTACAGTGGTGAAACATGCACAAAGCAACACAGACCCCAGCACAGCAACTGAACCCATGATTCTCACAAGCCTGAGTTGTCCTGCAGCCACCAGGAAGCCCTGTTTGGCCCCTCAAGCTGCTTTTATGGCCTCATCTTTAGGATCCTCAAGCTCCCCACACACCCCAGCCACTCGGGGTGGGCTCCGACTGCCTGCCTGGCAAAGCTGCACCTACCACATTGCTCTCGTGCACCTCCGGGTTCATGGTGAGCTGCACCACGAACCACGTGGCATTGCGTAGGATGAAGGCTGTGATCAGGTTCCAGTGGATGATGTTCCTCAGGCACCGGATGCTCCTGGGGAGGGGGGGACAAGGGACCATCAGAGCATGGTGGGTGGCTGGGGGCCAGTCACATGTGGGCCGGGGGACACGGCTGTTTGTGGAGCTGCCTGTCTTTGCTGGGACCCCAGGGGTAAGCTGCTGGGGCTGTGCCCTGGGTAAGGTGGGCAGGATCAAGACCAGGAGGTGGAAGGCACCAAGGAGGACCCACTGCATCCATAGCAGAGTGTTTCAAAAGAGGAACAGGAGGAAAATAACCCTGAGATAGACATGATCCCTCCAGACTGGAGAGCAACAGCCATGGGGGAGGATATAGCAAAAGACAGGGGCTGGGTCCACCCCCAGCCTGTGGGGGTGATGTCTCTAGGCTCACCCCCCCAGCAGGAACATGGCAGCGGGTCGGGTCACTCACCGCAGGCGCATGAAGAGGACAAAGGCCACAAGGAGGGCCCCCAGCGAGACACAGTGCCCCAGGTAGTTGATGATGACAGCGATGTGGTAGTGCAGCTTGCTCTTCTTCTGGTGGGGGGAGATGGGAAGGGGGTCAGCAGCAGCCCTGGGTACCACCACAAACCCATCCCCTCTGGGAGCCCCACTGCAGATGCTGGGCCCTTTTTCAGAAAGCAACTGGAGCCCACCTGGTGCAGGGCAGTGGAGAAGGGCTGGAAGGGGACGGGGCTGGTTGGATGGGGCTAACGTGGGCAGGAGAGGCACCAACCTGGCCCTGGCAAAGGGCTCAAGCATTTCACATCCTACCCGTGCCAGGGCAGCTCACTGCTGCTGCCCCTACATCAGCCCGGCTCAGCACGGGACATCCCCAGCCCACCATCCGGGGAAACCCTGCTGTATCTGGTCCCAGCTCACTGGCAATGTGGCATCTGGTGTCTCGGTTCATTCCCAGTTGCCCTGAGGGCAGCCGAGAGGCTGGGATGAATTTGGGCAGAGGGAGCAGGGGATCTCAGGAAGGTGTGAGTGATAATTAAATTAATTGATTGCTCCTGCTGTTAGGCACTCATCCAACCTGTGAATTAGCAATTAACTGAGTGAGAAAACCATTCCTGGCAAGAGATATCAGCATCTTAAATACCAGAGGTGGTATCAGCTGCAAATGAACAGCCCATATCTCTTCTCCTCTGCTCTGAGGGGGGGCTTGACCTACTCAGGGGCTTATAATTCTTGTTCTCCATTTTTTTTATCCCTTTCAGCTTCCTAAACATCTCCTTTATTTCATTGCTGACAGGGAGGGTTGGGGTTTACACTGAGAGCTTGGGGCTGGGGGAGGCTGGTGGGGCTGGAGGGCACGCTGATCTGCACCCAGCAGCCCTGGGACCAGGAGACCTGACACTGCAAATCCTCTTGGATTTTTAACAGGGATGGAAACGGGCATGGCTTTAACTTTGGCAGGGAATAAAAATGCAAATCCAGAAAAGTGTGTGTCACATATACTGCATGCCACCTTTTATCTGGGGTGCTGCCACAGCCCACAGCTCCCTTGGGCTATTCCTGGGTGCTGTTGTTCTTCAAAACTCCATTGTCTGTCCCTCACCCTCCCCCAAGAGCCCAGCCAAGGGATACCGAAGTCCTACCTCTTCGCTGAGGATCTCCTGGCACTGGGAATAGTTGACCCGCACTGCCCAGCTCCCGTTAGCGAGGCATTCCCTGTAGCCATTATCTGAAAGAGAGCGTGTCCGTCGCACAAAGATGTGACCACCTGGTGGTTGTCACTAGTCAGGTGTCACTGGCATCAAACCAGTGGATTCTTTTCCTTTGAAGCCAGCTCAGGTTGCAACTGCAGAACCAAAGCCCTTGGACCATTTCAGACTCACTCAAGGGCTTTGGGTCTGCACCAGCTCTGCCCCTTGGCACTGGGGGACCCCGACACCTCCCACTGCCGAGATGCAGTGGGAGCAGCACTAGTTCCACTCTCCTTTTCCCCTCCTCTGTGCTGTTTGCTCAAGCCATCACGTGCCACCCTGCTAGCGCTGCTGCAGTGGCAGCATGAAGTTCTCACTTCTCTCCCTGCATTAGGAGCTTTTTTTGCCTCCCAGCCAGGATGGTGAGTGGTAAGGCTGTTTGGGAAGGAACAGCCACAGCAGCCCCGGGGCAGTATCCGATTAACGTCAACAGTGGGGTGATGCCAGCACTGGGACGATGCTGGGCTTCTGCTATTAACAGGAGAGACCATGAGCCTCATCAGGGTGATGGGATGGGACAGGGATGGCATTGGCTCTTAGGCAGGCAGAAGTATGGATTAATGCAAAGAGACTCGTGCAATGGCATAAGAAGTCCCACAAAGCAAGAGCTGCACGCATGCGATCTTCCACTGCTGCAAAGAAAGTGTCGGAGAGAGAAATAGATGTTTTCTGCAGGAAGCAAGATGTTTCTTTCAGCAAAAGCAGCACTTGCGTGGTCAGAAACTCAGCCATGTGCTAGGAATGGCTCTGGGCACTTTTCAGATGTCTTCACTTTGTCCCCAGCTCCCAGCACATCATTGGCAGTGACAATGCAGCCACCCGTGCCGGGAGGGGACGAGCCACGAGGTCCCCCAGTCCCTGCTCAGCTGGGTTGCCACCTCCAACAACAGGGCAGGCTCGCTCCTCTCCCCCTGTCCCCAAGATGGGGACACCAGCCCTGTCCCCCTTCGCAGGGGCATGTCCAGGACGTGCTGCTTGTAAAGCTGCTGCTCTGAAACCTCCCTCCCTGAAATTCAGGATATGAGGGTGGGCTTTTTTCTTTTTTGGCTGATGGATCCCACAGAGCCCCCGGGGGGCTCTGTACTCATGCCCCCACAGCCCCTGATGCACATGGCTGGCTGAACTCCCCCACCCTTCGCCCATCGTGTGCCCACCAGCGCTGGTCATCTTACTCGTGGTGTTGTACCGCACGCCATAGAAGTACTCGGGGCAGGGGCGAGCTACCAGCTGTCCCACCGCGCTCCGGGGCCAACACGTGCCGATCAGGTCTACCGAGGCGTTGCACTGGGGACCTGCAGGGAAAAAGGGTGGAGGGTTAGTGGTGGTCTGTGGGCCACCATGAGCCACCTCCAGGCTGTTGAAGGGCCAAGGTCTGCCAGGAGAGCTGGAGCTGTGGTCCTGGCTGAGCTGATGGGTTGTTGCAAGCTCGCCCCCCCGAAGACCCTCATGGCAGACACCAAATGGGGTCTGTGCCAAGGTTCCCCAAGGGCTGGTTGATCCATCCTGGCCATGACTATTGCCCTGGACCTGTCTGAGCCCCTGTAGTAAGCTCAGCTCTGGCACAAACCTGGTTTTCTGTCCTGGCTTCCCAAGTCAGCTTGGAGTTCCCTGCCTCTGGTCTTCCAGCCCTGCTCCTTTCTTCAACCATGGCTTTGGCATCCAGCCCCACAACAGCCAGCAATAAGCTAGATATTCCCTTTTCTCGTGGAGACTGCAGCCTGGTCTGACGCTGAGCTGGTGGGATGCTCCTTAGGGCCCCTCCAATTCTCTCACACCTCCTGGCTGCAGGAGCTCCTTCCTAGCGGTTCCTGTTGGTCTCTTCCAGCCTTTCCCAGGAAGAAAACTCCAAGTCTGCTGCTGCTATTTCAGATTTCAAGCAGGACTTGTGTGCTTTTCCCAGCTACACAAGTATGCTAACATAGGCATTAGGTAGGCCAGATTGCAGGCTTTTTTATGTATAATTTGTATATATTTAGAACAACATGTACTGTAGCTAAATATGTCCTAGCTACATTTCAAAGTGAGGTTGGAAGCAGAACGGCTGTAATATCCACAGAACACAATCCTTGACAAGCAGCAGGCAGATGGGCAGCAGAGCCTGGAAGGGGCAGAATTCAGTGCAAACCACTCCTGGGTACCAGCAACACGTGTGCTGTCAGCGCAGAGGCAGGCGTTGCCATTTCTGAGACAAAACACCCCAATTCACAGCTCTGGGGGTGTGAATGCAGCGTTTCCTCTCCACCCGGACCCGATTATTTGAATGACTTTCCCAGAACTTCCAATGGATAGAGCTGGCTAAAGAGTGACCAAGCAAAATACTGTTTTATTAATATGATGAAGGTTTTCATGGAGGAATATCTGTTTTCATTGGTTATCTGAAAAATTAGGACCTTGGTTTCTTGGGATGTTCTCAGAGCAAATTTTCAGTGTGAAGGAAAGGAGGGTTTTCCTCAAGAGTCTTTGCAAGGGAAAACAATTTCCAAGCACGTGAGCTGGGGAAGCATCAGAGCATGGTGAGCATTACCTTCTGCCTTCCATAGCTTGTGATGAGAAATTAATTTTAATGGTGACCTTTGCTTTTAGGTTTGCTAATGTGTATGGTTGCTGCAGCAACCTTCACTTTCAGTTAACTGGTTTAAGCTTGTCTTTCTTAGGAAACAAGGTGCATTTAATCACGTGTAGTGTGCGTGTCTATGCGTATCTGCATCCATTAGTGTTTGTTGAGCTCCTTAGTTGTTTTGACCCAAATCTGACAGAGAAATAGAGGGTCACAGAAAATTAAGTGCCTGTATAAAAATTTATGATAGTATTTATCCAGGTAGGGAAAAGACAACAGGGAATTGCTTCAACTGAGGACAAAATTATATTGCAAGCGCTCTCCCTGTTAGCCACCTGGGAATTCACCCATGGGAGATGTTGCTTGAATATCTGGAGCAGGAAAAGCTTCACTTGGAATAACCCAGCACAGAAAAATGGGGTTTGCACAGTCCCAAAGCCCAGAGTAGCTCATGCAGTCCTTGAAAACCCTCCCTGTGTCCAGTGGGGCTGCGCACAAACTCCATTTTCTCTCTGTCTTCTCATGCCTCAGTTTCCCTCCCACGTCCCAGATGCTGTGCTGGGGCACAGAAGCAGACTGCTTGGGGTGGGGGGGCAAGCAGGAAGACTCAGTAATTAAAAGTCAGTAGAGCCAGAGAGCAGTAGCAACGTACCCTCTCCATCAGTGAAACAAAACCACAGCGATGCAATTAAGAACCAAACCCAAGACAGATTCAAGGAAATGATGTGGTCAGATAAAGGTGGCATCATTCTGCTACACATCTGCTCAAGCCTGGATTTATTATCTCCGCATTTCTCCAAGGAACTTAATTTACTGCTGCTTGGCCCTGCCATCAAAGCGCCGGTGGACGCCCACCAGGTGACAAAAGGAGTGGATGGCTCTTGCAAGTCCCCCAGTGGCAGGGCTGCAGGGTAAAGGTGGAGCAGCATCACCAGGAGATCAGTCCCCTCCTTGTCCCGTGGGTCAGGATTGTGGGGTGGGGTGACATTTGGGCTTGGGGGCTGCCTTGGATGAGCAGAGCAGCAGGTTGTAGCAGGCTCCTGGGACCTCGCGCTGTGCACAGCAGGCTTTGCCCCAGCACCATGGTAGGCAGTGTTGTGAGGTCTGTCCCATCAGTTTTTAACCTGGTGGGTAGCTGTAATATTTTTCCTGGGGTCACACCGAGAACCGCCTTGATGAAGAAGAGCTGAAGAAAGCAGATGCTGCTCTTTCTGCTCTCTTCAGCACACACGGGGGGGGGGGGGGGGGGGGGGGAAATCATCTCATGCTGGGGAAGGGTTAAGTAAAACAGCGAAGGCGATGAGTTCGGTGAGGGCTTCGACATCCCTCTGCCCAGCATGACAGTGTGCTCCAGCTGTTCCCCAGTGGCATGAAGCCTCCAGCACTTAGAGCACTATTTAGCATGGAAATTATATGTATCAGTGCTAAATGCTTTCATATCTGCTTTGCGGCCCATCTGTATTTGCAGGGGGATTATTCTCCCGGTTCTGCAGATGCCTGCTCTAGCTTCCTCAGCGCCACTGGCTGCGCAGACACTTTTGGTCTTTGCAGCTTTACAGCAAGAAAGGTCAATGAATTTCCTATCTGCACCAAGACCCCTGGTTTGGCTCCCTCCTGCACAGAAGCATGACATTTGGGGTAGGAAGGAGCCGCTCCTGCTTTAAGACAGGGAATGTGGCACTGGGGGAGTCACTCGAGTCCCTTCGCGCCGTTTCATTCGGGTTGTGCTGCTTTGGAGCCGTACAAAGCGTTTGCTTTCTTCTGAAGAAAAAAAGTACCTGTCCAGGGACTTACACTGGGACAACTATACCACAATAACTGTCTCAGGATAGCTGTAGCAATATCCCTCCTGTTTATACAAAACATCCTCCTCCAGCCTGCTTCCACCACTTGGGAGGCCCCTGGGATGGCTCCAAGCTGAAGCCACGCAGCCATGTGAAGCCTGGCAGGGAAAAGCTCTCCAGTCCCAGCTAATCTGCCAAGAGGTTTTGAGCAAATTTAAAGAGGATGGAACATGTTTATCCTGGGCCAGCACCACCAGACGTGTGGCCACAGTGCTCTTGAGCCAATGCCAGGAGGTCTGAAGTGTTACTGTACCGTCAAACCATTGCTAGGGTGATGTGAAGAGGACTAAACCAAAGGTGGTGCTGATACCGCCGTGCTGGTAAACACGTCCTCATCTCACACGGGGCAAAGCTCTGCACCAGCGCAGCATCCCAGCTGGCTGCTGTGCCCCCAGTGATGCTACAGCTGCCCCAAGGGCGAAGCTTCTCTCTCCTTGTGCAATGCAAAGGGGCCAGGAGCGCTGGTGGGAATCTCTGAATCACAGGCTCATTCCTGTGGTTGGGAGCGGTGGGGTTATTCACCTAAGGTGTCTCAGGAAGCTGAGTAACAGCTGAAAGGTGTGCGCTCATATCTCTACCTGTCCTGAGCTCTTACTCAACCACAGTTATCTCATCCCATCCCTGCAGCCAGCGTGCAGAAGATCCTTTGTCCCTCCCAGGCAGCTCCACCACACTGGTGGAGCAGGAGGAACCATTTCACACCTTATTGCCCCAAAGCCAGGGCCTTTGGGGGATGCCCAAGGAAGGGTGGCTCCATCCCAGCTGTGGAGTCACTCAGGTGCTAAATGCTTGAGTAACACCTTGAGGGAAACGGCACTGGGGGACAATTTGTGTTAACGCAGGGTTGAAACTGGAGTGGTGTTGCTGCTTGCTTGCCCCCTGAGTTGGGGCTGGGCACTCTGTATGGCTGGGAGCAGCTGTGGTTGCCTCAGAATACTCAGATCCTTGTCCACACCCTACCTCCAGCACTGCTTTTGGTGGCATTAGGTGTTTCTGTTTACCCTTGTAAGAGTCCAGTCCTTAAAACATCACCAGCAGTCCTCCCAAGCATTCCAGTTCCATGATCCTCAATGTAAAATAATTACACAGGCTAATTAAGTGTTATGATAGCAAAGTGTCCTTGTAATGAATTTTCGGCTTGTTGTTATTGACCATCACTGACTGTCCCCTTGGGTCTTTGCTGCTCTTCTGGAGAAGACTAAATTAGAGGCACCAAACCTAGCTTCTGCCATTGGTATTGATGCACTTGCTCAGTGTCGTCACTTCAGATGGATCCAGGTACGGTTCTGTGGAGCACATGTAGTTATGGAATATATGAGGTAGTGGGTCGGGTCTGGGACACATCCCGTTCTCATGGTATGACCCGTGGAGTGGTTGGAGTTGCATTATTACCAAGGGCAGCAGGAAGAGGCTTATTCCCTGCTCTTGGCTGGGTTTTGCTGGTGGGTGAGCGAAGCAGTGTAATCCCTCACCGGCAGAGTTCTCCTAGCAAAGGCTTCTGGTTTGGCTACAACTGAACAGGGTAGCTGGCAACAGTTTTACTGCATCCAGTCCAAAGTACAGTTTAGCTGCTGTAGCTGCTGCTCATGCTGAGATGTGCCAGGACACTGTTTTCTACCAGAAAACCTCAGCACCTTCTTCCCTCCTCCGCTACAATAAAATCTATGAATATAAGCAGGTTTCTATTGACATCCCTGTTTCCTGGATGATGGAGAAGAATGGCTTTATCGATGCTAGTGTACACTTCAGCTGCTATGATTTTCCATATAGGTGAGTTCACATGTTTTGGTTCCCAAACCTGCCCCAGTATCACCACTCTCCCTCAGTGCCAAGTCCCTGCCAGGGCTCAATGCTTCTCTTTAGCCCCTGCTCATCTCCTTTATTAGTATTTCTGTGTTGATGGGAGAGATGCCAACGAGGCTGAAGGGAAAAGAGGCGCCCATGTTGTTAATTTGACCTTTATGAATTTAAATTCCAGTCTTTCCCCAGGGGAGTCAGTGAGTGAATCAAACAGCAGTGGCAGGAGAAGGGGCTGCTGGAGCAGTGTCAGCGGTCTGGGGAGCTGAGCTGGAGCAGGTGGGAAGTCTCTTGGTCAAACTGTCACCCGCTGTGAAACGTGTTTCCAAACCTGTCTGATAAAGTGCCCATGAAGGAAATGCTCTCATTGCTTGCTGCTCGCCTGTGCTTCTTAGCCACAGGCTTTTGCTATATCTGGACCAAGTTGCTTTGCTTTATTTAAATGCAAAGCTATGCTCCCTTCCCCTCCTTGGAAAAGCCTCCAGTTAAAAAAAAAAAAAAAAAAAAAAAAGACATTTCTATTCAGTTCTGCACAGCTTTGGTGTCATTTTCCTTTGTTTTAGGTGAACCTGCAGTGGCAGGAAAGGTTTCTTCCCTGGGAAAGAATCAGCTGTTCTCCCCCCTCTCTCTCTCTCTCTCCTGAGCCCATACACAGGATTGAGGATAACAATTTGTTGTGATAATGGTTTAACAGCTTAAAGGAGTGGATCGTGCAGTCAGGACCAGCCGGGGCTATTAGCAATTGGGTGCCAACTCCCTGGGCTGATCCAAGCTTGGGTGCTATGAATGTAAAACAAGCCCATAAGTGCTCTGAGCTCGCTCTGCTTGAGTGCTTTCTGTTGGGCTGCTTTGGAAAAGCCTCATCTATTAATTAGGAAGAGGCTCTCCCATCTGCTCAGATTCCCCTTTCCTTCCCCAGGGAAGTGCCGGGATGGGAAGCGGTCCTGCAGCTGCAGGGGGATGCTTTGCCCTGATGGGTGAAATGACCTTGTTGCTCCCTGACCGGCTTCGTGGCAGGGCAAGGCGAGAAGCAGCTGCGCACAGACCCCAGGGAGCTGAAATCATCAGGAAGACAAATTCACAGTCTGAGGCATTCTGTAGGCTGGGAGCCCTTGGGACAAGCACCTATGCACCCCGCACAAGGGATGCTCATCCTCGCTGCATTCTTTTGCAAGCCTCATCTGGGAACTTCTTGGCTTCCAGATGTTTGAGGGTGCCACTGACCTGACTTTCCTGATGCACCACGTTGACCTCAAGTCCAGCCTGACATGATTTCTGCCTGGAGGAGGAAATATTCACCACTACCGAGGAAAGCAGCCTTTCTGGTGGAGTGGCCAGTTGTGCATGGTTGCCCACGTGTTCTAGCACTGGCCAGAAGTGGAGGCTCATCGAGAGGTATTTTTGACACATACCTAAAATCTCAGGTTGGACCATCACGCCTGTGCAGGAGCCTGAATGCCAAGGGACATTGCCCAGCATCGGGGACAGTGTGCTTAGAGGAAGATGGGTAAATCCGTGCTCATAAGAGGGCAGGACAAGGTAGCTCTGTGGGGCTCATCCCAGGATGAGGGTTTGCTTGCCCATGCCTGCACCCCATGAGTCTGGTAAGCATCCCCCCCGACCTGTCTCCACCACACTGTTGTGAGCAGAGACCTTTCCAGCTCAGTGCATGTGCCTCAGGGAGTGCTGGCACCCTGGCGATACCCCTGTCCAGCCATGCATCCTCATTAAAAAGTCTGAGATTAAATAATGAAGGGATTGGTGAGCAGAGAGGGGAGAAGAGCTCATGCTGGGCTGTTTTTCGGAGGAGAGGTGCTGCACACAAGCACAAGGCAGGGCGCCTCCATGCATCCGACTGATGCCCTGCTGAGCCGCGTGCCAGAGGACCAACTGGGCTTGTGTTACCAGCATGTGCCATTTCCCAGGGGTTGTGCAGACACTAACAAATTAAGTCTCACGGCCTCGCTGCAATTCTCATTAGCGTCATCCTAACAACCTTTCATGTTAAATAGCCTTGAAACAAAGTTTTCAGGTTTGTAAATATCCCTCCCTAGGAATTGCTGCTTGAATCAGGCAGGGCTTAAACGGACTCCAAGGATGAAGGCTGGTGCTGAGCTCCACTTCCCAAGCAGCAGGCATAAGACAATTAGTTTCATGTCTACCTCGTGTTCTAAGCCCCCTTGTGAAGCTGGAAGTGGCTCTCACATGCACCATCCCCATCCCAAATGAATGAATTACTCAGGGATGGCAGGTTGGATGCATGGAGTTTGCAAATCTGAAGCCTGACATGCTCCCTTGTCCCAGGGTGATGGGCACTGAGCTGCAGTAAATCCTGCTGGGATTCACACCAATAAATCCCTACTGAGCGAAGCAGAAAGCAGCACCCACTGCTTGAGGGCAGCGGCAATTTCAGGGCATGCCCATCAGCAAAGCCATGGCAGAAGTTCTGCCCACTCTCTACCCTCTCCCCTGGGCTCAGGAGGTTCCAGCAGTGGGCTGCAAAGGCCATGAGCTGGGCACGAGCAGGCTCTGGGACCTGCCTGCTGCCCCGGGTCATGCCACCAGGTCCGTGCATCACAAGAAGATCCTGTGGTGCTTGGCTGGTGCTTCTGTGGGTCAGAGCCCACAACGCTGGACACATGTTGTGGCAGGGGAGACGAGTAAGAAGAAAACAAATGCCATTTATCACAGCCTAACGTGGCCAAGGACAGCCACCTGGCCGAGCGGAGTGATGAAACCTTCAGGGAGCAAAGCACATGAGTGATGACCAGGTTTTTTGTCTGCGCCATGGCCAGGTCAGAGACACGCAGGCATTTCCATTTCCACAGGCAACCTTGCTCTCCCTCAGCTTTCTGCCTCCATTTCTCCCGCTGGGGATGCCCTGGGGATGCTCCTTGCAGGGCTGTGGTGGCCTGGCCTCAGCCAGGCACTGAATCAGCTGGTGCCAAGCTGTAATTTTTCAAGAAGGAGTTTTTAATGCTGCTGTTAATGGGAGCCGGGTGGCAGGCAGCCATCCATCAGCGCCGAGCCTCCGCGGCCATCCGTCACCCTGATGGAGGCAGCTGCTCTGAGCAGCAGGGACGGGAGCAAGCAGGGCAATCGCCTGGTGCCTGCTCTGGTCTTCATTCAGTCCTGGGAAAATGAACTCTGCAGCATCCTTGAGCTGGGGAGGACTTCTCTCCTTGCTCCTGTGAGCTCCTCTCCTTTCCCTCCTCCCCTAATGCCTGTCCCTGAACCAGACCTGTCACTGCTGCAGTGACACCCAAGTCACGTCTTGAATGTAGGCTAAAAGCCAGGTTTGGTACAAACACATCTTGGGCTTGACCCAGTTAGACGCAAACTCCAGTATGGGTGTTGAGTAGGACTGAGCTGCCCGTGGCCCTGCTGGTCTCACCCAGCTCGGCTGAGGCAGCCCTGGCCGTGGCCATGTCCCCAGAAGCTCCTCGTGGCTGGTGGCCCGAGGTTCTCAATGGCACACATCTAGGAGCATTGGGGGACGGAAGGTGGCCGAGCCCTGAGCACAGGCTGGCCAGACTGCACTGCTGACGTGGTCTCTGCAGAAAGTCACAACCTCCAGTTGTCACCCCTGGGCAGGGGGACTGCAGAGGGGGGGACACACAGGGGACAAAGGTCCTGGTGTCCCTGGGCATGGCGCAGAATGGGCAGCGCAGGAGTAAGAGCCAGGCAGATATCTCTTTGCCCACCTCCCCCTCGAGCCCAGACCACCAGACATTTATTTTCTCTATTTTTAGCTCTCCTGAGCTCTGCACCTTTTACCTGCCCCAACTGTCACCCTGCAAAGAGGCTGCAGCAGCCGGCACGGGGCTACAGTGCAGCCTCCACGCACCCCACCTCCCCCCAGAAAGGATCTGGGCAGCTGCGGATCAGCCAAGAGACCCCCTCCACAAAACCCTCTTCCAGCCATCCCTGCTGCTGGGGTCCCCTGGGGATGGCTGGTGACACAGGACACTCACCGGTGTGGTTGGTGACAGGCGTCAGGCTCTCGCAGTACTGCTCTTGGATGGAGGTTGCGACTGGGCTATCCCAGAGGAGAAACGCCTGTGCAGGGAGAGAGCAGACCACAGGCAGGGTTACATGTGCAAGGTGCCGCTTCCCCAGCCCTCAATCCCTCCTTGGACAGGACAGTGGGTGGGTCTGGTCTGGACTTGTCCATGTCTTGATGGATGCCAAAGCTGCCTGATGGATGGGTACCCGTTTGCAGGATGGGTTCCCAGCCCAGAGGAGCTGGGCTTACCCAGCTTGCGGCTGTAGGGCTGATGCTCTCTGCTCTGTTTCCCACCCACCGATCCTCTCCTGCCCCAAATATCCCTCTCAGCAGCCCACAAGGTGGCCCTGCACAGCCCCTGCCAGGTCGAGGAGCTTCTGCTGTTTAGCAGTTTAATCAACACTTTTAGTTTTAGCTTCTTTGCATCCCAAGAGCACACAAGGGAAACATGAGGAGCCTGACACCATGCTTGGATTTTCAATACCTTACTAAAATCACAGCCTTGTAAGCTGTCAGTGGGAAGATGTTAATGCATGTCCTTAAGGAGATCTGATCCCCAGACAACCAGGTCTGGCTAAAGACTTTTTTCCAGGAGGGAGGCTTGTCTGCAAACACTGACATTCCCATTGCACTGACCAGGATCTATCCCACCCCTTCTCCAGAGCAGCTCCTGGGCGGTTCTGCAGCTCCACTGCAAGGGAAAGCCATCAACTCCATCTGTATGGGAAGCTGTTTTGGAAAAGCTACTATGGAATTATTGTGCCTTTGCAGGAGTTTGGGGAAACTAAAACCCAGGAAGGCAATTGCAAGTGGAAGACAGCAGAGGGATGGTGCTGTTAGACCCAAGGCTCACTAGCGAGGCAGGTGGGGAAGGAGGGGACCTTCTGTTTTGCAAAACACACAGATTTCTACCAGAGCACCTGCCCAGGTCCTCCTCCGGCTCAGAGGCAGGTGTCACGGTGACACAGGCTGGTCCCCTCTGCTCAGGGGACGGACGCCAACCGTGGATGAAGCAGAACTCCACTTCCCTCAGCCCAAGCCTGCCCTGCGAGGGCTGACCAAAGCCCTTGGAGGAAAGCTCGCTGCTGAGTCAACGGCGGAGCCGTGCCTGGAACGACCGGCACGTACATCCCCCGGGATGCTCAGACCTGAGCCTGGAGTCAGCAAAGGCTGCAGCCTCCTCTGCTTGCATGGAGGGTCCCAGCTCCCCAGGGCGGTGGGCTCGGACGCTATCCTGTGCTGAGCCAATGCAATGAACAACAACCTCCAGGCTGGTCCCTACTGCCTGGTGCCCCGTCCCCAGTGCCAGTTACCTTCAGAGCTGCTCTGGGTGGGGAGGAGACCATCCTCCTCCTCCCCTTTAGTCGTATAAACACCGCCTGCTCTTGCTGGCACACCCAGCGATCTCCTGTGCCTTACCAAAGCATTAGCAGGATTTATTCAGACATGGAGACAAGCTCAGCACCCACTTGCTCTTTTCCAAACAACTATTTACTGCCTGGGGAAGCTGGTTTTGACAGCAAGAGAGATGTCAGGCAGACACATAAATGGAGCTGAGAATAACTTCCTTGTTATGACTGCTCCAGATGGCACAGGGGATCCGGCAGCAGAACCCTGCCCCAAGTGCGGGTGCTGCAGGGAGCTCCTGCTGTGCTGCTCCTGCGGGAGCCGGGACCCTCCTGGGTCTCTTTGCTGAAAGCTGAGACCACCCAAACTCCAGCCATGGGGTAAGCGAGGGGGCGTGGGGTCAGCTCCCCTCTGCATTGATGCCTGCGTCTGGTGCCCACCAGACCTGGTGGCTCTTTGCACAGGTAGCTGGGACACAAGGGTTCCTCCCGAAAGGGACTGGGGTGGTTTGCCTACCTGAACAGGCTCTCAAGTGTTAATTGGATGTGTTTCGCCTAATTGCAGCCTGCTCTAGCCTGGGAGTGCCAGTTCTCCTTCCAGACACAGGGAGAGGTCTTGGCACTGAGCAGCACCATGGACCAAGCTGCAGCTAGAGGGGGGCATGGATGGAGTGCAGTCTCTGGCTCTTTGCAGGCTGAAATGAGCTGAAACAGCTACAGAAGGAAGAAAGAAAGGGGGAAAAAAAAGGTTCCCCAAACCACAACAAACCCCAACAGCTTTTTTTACCAGGCTCTGAGTCTTGTCTCACTGCAATGTGGCCGATGCTCTTGACAGAGGTTTTTTCCCACTGCCGTCAGACCCAGCTCAAGTGGAGTAAGCTGAGGAAGGTGGCAGCTGCAGGTGGATTTGCACAAGCCAAAAGCATCCTGGTGTGGTACCCTGATGGTTGGGCTCTGGTCTGTTTTGCCCTTTGGGGCTTAGTTTAACCCCTCCCCAGGCTTTGCAGAGAGAATAGGTCAAAGCTCCGTCCTTGAAGAGCTTCTCCTGCCAGAGCATCGCTGCCGTAAGATGCCACATGGCACCCAGCAGGTCCCAGCCTGGCCGGGCTGGAGCCAAGCACACCTCCACAGCCCCAAAACGGCGGTGGGTCGTGTTCAGGCCAGAGAGGGACCGTGTCCCTCTGCCCTCCTGGCCCTGCTTTGACACGGGCTATGGCAAATCATGCTCTGCAGTGAAGAACACCTCCACGACCTCTCTCAGACTGCCAAAATCCTGGAGAGCTTCAGCTGAGTGTTCAGCTGCATGGGAAAGAAAAGCAATCTGCTTTTCTAGAAGTCGCTGCTTTGCATAGAGATCCCGGTCAGCCCAGGGAGTTGCTCCCACGGGGATGATGGTTCTGCTGGGAGCTGCACGGGCCCCAGTGGTCCCCAGAGTGGCAGCAGCTTCTCCTTGGTTAGGAGCCACCAAAGGCTTCACTGCTGTTGCCTCAGCATCAGCCCAGCTGCCTTCCAGGGGCTGCAAACATCTCGGTCTGACCCACGGGGAGGCACGGCAGCAGATGCCGGTGGTGCTGGGTTAACCTGGGACCCCACGGAGCAGCAAGCTCCTTCCTTTTGCCCCCATGTTCCCTGCAGTGGGATCAGCTGCCCCCCCCGCAGTCCTCACTGCATGGCTCAGACACCAAAACCTGACGCTGCTCTAGCGTTTACTGCATCCCATGCACAGCAAACGCCAGAGACAGACGGGGTCCCCCCACCCCCCATTGTCAATGCTGTCCCAGAGGGGAAACTGAGGCACCGAGTACCACTGCCTAGGGTCACCCAGGTCGTGCTGCGCCATGTGGGGCAGGTCGCTCCTATCTGGACCCACTAACCATGTCTTGATGCAATGCCACTGGGTTTTTCAGAGCCATTCCCTATGCCGAGGGGCGCAGAGTGGCAGGTCCCCTGGGCCAGGAGATGCAGGACAGGCTGGGACAGCGTCAGCTCTTCAGCACGAGGGGGCTGGGGGTGTCACTGCTGGTATAGCAGTGAGCAGCAAAGTCATACGCACACACACAGTGTCAGTCTCTGTGACCTGCCACTGACCTAGCAGCAAAATTCAATTAGTAACAATTAGGAATTAATGTCCCCCTGCAGTGCTTTCCCTCTCCAAAGCAATCCATGGATATTAATTAATATATTCACATCTGAGTCAAACATCAATCCCCCACACTGTACTACCCAGAGACAGGCTTGTCCCCCCTTGATATCTTATTGCCTCAAACACGATCGGATCTGCGTGGCAGGAAGGGCTGACAGCGCTGAGCAGTGAGATAGATGGCTCGTAGCCTAATTAGCAATCTAAGATGGGGCTTGGGTTTTCCACTGCCGACAGGGCTGTAATTGGAGAGCAGAGCGATTAGCAGGGTGAAGCAGTGTGAGCCAGTGGCTTTGCACAAAGCTGGAGGGGTCAGTAGGACTGATGGCTGGTGATGGCCACTGAGACCTCCCTGGGAGGGGGGTCAGTACCCACCACCCCGGAGTTGTCCTTGCTGTAGGGACCTTGCTTACCCATCAGCTCTGCTCCCCGGCTTGGCTGGGCTTGCGACACTTGGTGTGGGAGAAGAAAGACCTCGTGGGACACATGGGCTGAGCACGGTCTCTGCTCTGGCCCTTTGCTGAGGTTGCCCGGGGCATTAGGCTGGGATCTAGCCTGCTCTTGGCCCCGAGCCTGCAGGAAAAGGTGCCAGACTTTGGGTGTAAAACACAGTGAATGTTCAAAGAGCTGGATGCCAACCTCAGATGGCAGAGCAACATCAGCGGTGCGGGAAGCGAGGGCACGGAGCAGCACGTGTCACCGACACTGCAGCTGTAGGCTGGAGGTGGCCGTGAAAAGCCTGACCAAAAGAGCTGCCCCCTCAAATGTGGCTGGAGGTGGCCGTGGTGCCCCCAGCCCCTGCTGCTCAGCCCTCCCTGTCCCCTGCCTTCACTGCGCTCTGGGGGATCCCTTTGCCCTTGTCTCCTTGGACATCCAGGCACCGTCTCCTGCAGGTGATGAGCTTCTTACCGTGTTCACCTTGAAGTCTCTTACTTAGGTAAGCCCTGTCCCAGCTTGAGCCATGAATGAACCCCCAGGGAGCACCTGGCCCATGAAGGACCCTCCCCTCTGCAGCCCCCTGCCCTAGCCCTGGCACTGACCTGCTTTGCCACCCCTGAGCTCATGGTTCCTCTGAGACCCCTGCTGTGGTAACAAGCGCCCTGTAGCTCCTCCACTTGCTCTCATGCAAAGCCACATCAGAAGCACTGCTAGCATCAAGGCATCAAGGCAAAGCGCAGGCAGCAGAACAAGGCTCAGAGCAAGAGCCACAGGGGGATTTTCTGCGGCTGATGTTACTGGGGTGGGGGGGGTGGGGGGAAACAGGCAGTGATAACGTCTCCATCTGGCATTAAAATCTGTGAATTTATGAATTTAGCCATATTAGAGGGCCAGCCCCCATTGTGTGTAGATAGAGGCTTGGGTATGAGTATTTATTCTGTTTGGAGTCTCCGAGTGTGCTGGATGCAGATCCTAACAAAAGAATATCAATCAGGGCTAAATGAATGCCCTGTAAAACCTGATTTATGGGCAATTAAAGGTTTTCCTGGATTAAGCTCGGGTCTCTCTCGCTTGCCATAAAGAATTCTGACTTCATTTATCTATCAAAAGGGGCATGGATTTTGGAGAACAGGTGAAAAAAAGAATAATGGCATTTGGATCTTGGAAGCTAAAGGCACAAACAAGCCGGGGCAGGGGACACGGTGTGAATCGAGGCAGCTCCTATGGCACCCAGATCGGCCAGAGCAAAAACTGCTGCAGAAGAGCTGGAGTGCTGGACACCAGCACGGGGGAGGGCTCTTTTTCTAAGATGCTTGTATTAAACTCTTGCAGATTGCACGTGTGGGACCTGTGTGCGTTCACAGATATTTTCCTTTTGGGGGTGGAGATTTCTTTTCCATGGCTGTCCCCCGGGACCCACGCCTCGGCTGCCCCAAGCCCCCTCCTTCACCCGTCACCTTTTTAGGGTCATACGCTGGGCTGAGCATCTACCGTTTAATTCACCGATGATTTTCTTCCAGTGTATCTGCATTCACACCAAGGGAAAGCTTGGCCACACCAAAGCTGCATCTGCCTTTGCCTTGTCAGGGCAAATACTATGGGATGTCAGGGTGGAAGAGGGACTGTGATCTGCAAAAGACCAACACCCTTTGCCCTCTGCTGTCTGAAAGGAGGCGATTGCTTCTGGGTGGGTGACTGATAAAGAAGGACACTGCAGAGAAGGAGGGTCTCTTCTATTAGCTCAAAATATAGTTAGGGAAAAAAGGAAAAACAACAGATGGGCCTCTGGGTATGTTATACCATCTTCAGAAAGAGCCACCCGCTTATGAGTGACAGCTGTCAAGCGTTGGACAATGGCTCTTGGGTCTGTTTGTTGAGGGAACCCCATGCTAACGATTTGTGCAGTCCAAATACTGTTCTCCAAGACAAAACCACAGGTGCAGCCTCCCCAAATGTTGCAGGCTCAGACCTCAGCTTGAGCTCGTCGCTCACAGCAAACTTTGGGGCCAGCCCTGTGCAGGATTTCTGGTAGGCACAGCTACATTTCAGGGCAGGGTTTTGCTGGCTGTGCAGGCTATCCTCATTGTATTTCTATATATTCATCCTATGGTGATAGAGCAGCTGTTCTGAGAACAGGCTGTGCCATTTCCATTCACTTCTCCACTGGAGCTGCAAAACCACAGGGGTGATTTCATACACACTGAATCAACTCTGGCTTTTAAGGAAAGCGAGGACTGGAAGAGATCCCCAGGGTCAGCGTGTCCTGCTACCGCACCTCTTCGTCTGACACAAGGATTTGAGCAGGGAAGGGGTAGGGGGCTGGTTGTGGGGCTTAATTGCTGCTGAGGCTGAGCAAGGGGGAAAGGAAACTATCACACCCCCAGCACCAAAGTCTGTTTTTTCATGAAATGCCTTTGCAAACAGTTTTATCAACCTGAGAAGCGTCATCAGTTCCTGACAAAGCTGCCGCTGAACTGTTTGTTTTTAACCACTTGTTTAGTTTCTTGAAATGTCTTGCAGCGTGCTGGAGAGCATGCTGCAGCAAGTTTGGCTGCCTGTCTCCCCGTCTGTTTTGTCTGACCCCCCAAGGGATGTCTACCCAGCAAGGCAAGGTGGACAAACTGATGCTAAACTGGAGCTGCTGGCCAGATGCATGTGGAACATCTCCGCTGTGCCAGCCCAGGGATCTGCAGGCTGCAAAATTTGCCCAAGCAGGAGAGAGTCACCCCTGCTGAGCTCTCTGTTGGAGCTGTACTGCTGCAGGTCTCTGCACTCGCAGGCTGGATGCTGCTGTGGGTATTGCTGGCTGCAGGGATGCGCTCACTTAAGGCTGGAGTTTCATGGTCCTTCAGCCCATGCTGTCCCCTGGAAAAGGCTGGGATCATGCTGGAAAAGGGTCTGAATTTTGAATGCATGTATTTATAAGAAAAAAGAGCCTGACTGCAAGGGGGGGTTTTGTAGCTGGGGTGTTTCTTTTTGAACCTGTCTGGGAGAGACTTCTCTTTGCTTGGGCTGGGTTTTGTGACCCCTCCTGGTCCCAGCACCAGGGCCGGGGGGGGGGGGGGGGGGGGGTTTGCTCTCAAACTCCAGAAGTTTTTTGTGGATTTGGTCCCCCCATCTTCATAAGGGGACCAGCCTTGGGGAACACCTAGGGATGGCTAGGGAAACCCCCGAGGCTGTGGAGGTTTAGCAGAGGATGGGAAGTGTGTCTCAGCACCTCTGGGCTTTTTTTTTTTGGCCACTTTTTGCTCACACAGCAGCTATCAGGAGCTCTTGTGCTCGCTTGGCTCCCCCCATCTCAGACCCTGCCCCTATTGTACCAGGTCTGCAGCTTTGCCAATGGTGTCCCCACATATTGGGCAAGGAGGACCTGGGCTGGGGGGAAGAGGTCCTGCCCTGCATCACCTTCATTTCTTACATCAGAATGAAACAAAATCTGAACCAGGGAACACAACTGCAAAAGAGCTCCTATACAGCAGGGTGGGGGGTGTGCAGGCAGCGGAGAAGGCAGCTGCTCAGAAGGGGAGCTTCTAAAAGCAGCACCAACTTGGCAAGGAGGTCACCCGGTGTATCAGCTCTTCTCATTGCTTAGGTGAGTACTTTCCCATCCCAAAGGTGCAGCTAAGTACTCCTCACTGCTCTCACTGCCGGTGGTGCACAGTGAGAAACCAGCCGGTGGGTACCGAACTGCAGGGGTGCTAACGGGGAGGGCTGACCTGCTGCTTTTTCTGCTGTTTTAACTCTGCAGTCACAACTGGGCCACTGAGACAGCATTTTGCAGAGAGCCAGGCAAATTTTTTCTTGTAACCCTCTTTGACACAGAGATTTAATCAAGAGCCTGATCATTGTGTTCAGCTGCCTGCATAGGTTTGTTCAAAAAATGTTCAGGATTTCAGTGGAAACCTTTTTGCCTCCTCTTTTCCCCAGCATTTGGGATTTAAATATGCTTTGGGCTGGGAACATTTCCTTTCTTGATGAGCCCTCAGGAGGAGGAATATTGCTCCTGACAAAGCATTTGCATTTTGTGCAGAGCTGCAAAATTAGCGGTGGCTACAGTTCCACAGCGAGGAATTTAGAGAGGGAAGTCTTGTGCTTTGTGGGTGGGGGGAAAAGGAGAGGTGTCTCTGGAAAATCAGTGCAGGTGGGTACAATTAAGCATTGCATTTGTGTTGTCCCCATCCATCACGCCCCCAGAACGGCTGCCCTCTCCCAGCAGCCTACGGGAAACTGGTGGCAGCTGGTTTCACTGGAAGGTGCGAGGTGGGGAACTGCTGGGAGAGCTGGACTGCACTTGTGAGGACATGCCTGTAAAGTCTCCCTCCCTTTAATGATCCCTTCACCGATTCCAATCCCCTCCCTTCTAGTTTTTGGGCACCATGAGCTCTTGCTAAACCCCCATGGCTCGACTGGAGGAATTCTCCCAAGGGCCCTTTGTGTAGTGGTTTCTCCTTTTACTTTTCCCTTCCTTCAAAGAAATGGAAAAGTCGTTGTAGAGAAGGGGAGCAGTGCAGGATGCAGAGGGGTGATGGGGAGGAAGGCAGAAGGGACATTCTGAGAGAAGAGGACTTAAAAACATCTTACCTGCAGGAGGAGGAGGAGGAGGACAGGACGTAGGCTGGGCACCATCCTTAACTCCCGCTGCACCCAGCTCCCTGGGGCATGGCTGGCAGCAGCCCCCACTGCTGCTGGGCTCCTGCTGTCGGGAGAAAATCCTCCGGGCTTCGCACAAAGGAGCGTGTCCGGGTGCCAGCAGCTGCGTGGTGGCAGGTGGGCACCTCTCGCCCTCCCTTTTGCTCAGCGACCCGCTCCTGCCTTTTATAACCTCCCTCGGAGCCGCTTCTCTGGCTTCCCACCTTCCAGCTAGCCTGGCTATGGGCTACATCCCTCCGCACCAGCCTCCCACTCCCCCTTTCCCTCCCTCCTCCTCTTCCTCCTCCCCTTTTCCTTCCTCCACCTCCCTAGTGCCTTCCAACTCTATTTATCTTTTTTTTTTTTTTTTCTTTCTCCTTCCTCCCTCAGCATCTTTAGCAGCAGAAACTTCCTACCAGCCCAGGGACCTCCAACTGCCCCCACCCACCCCCTCCCCGGACCAGGCTCGCCCCTCTCTACCCTCCACACTCACATTTGCAGCTGCTGCTGCGGGCTCCCCTGGGAAGGCTGGGGGCTTCCCTGCCTGTGTGGGATGGGCTAGGGGCTGCAGTCTGTGGGAGGGGGGTTGTATTTGGGGATTTGGCTCCAGGGCTCTGGGGGAGGGTCTGGGAGAAGGGGAGGCCTCCCTTCCTGCCATGGTGCCACCTCCCTTGCAGCCTCTTGGCAAACTGGCTGGTGAAGGCGGAGGGAGGTGAGAGCCCCCTTCCCATAGGGATGGGGTGGAAGGGGCTTCAGACCTTCCTTGGGAGGGAGATGGGGATGGGGTGGAAGGGGCTTCAGACCTTCCTTGGGAGGAAAATGCTCCTTAGACAAGGCAGGGAGTTGGGGCAGGCGGATGTAAGGTCCTTCCACGCAGTGGGGCTGTGCTGGGGGGACTTGATCATAACGGGGGGAAACTGAGTCACGGAGGAGGTGTGGGTGCTGCTGGGAGGGTGGTTTTTCCTGTGGGATGGGTGGTGGAAGGGGCAGAGGTGATGGGGGAGGAGTGGGGGGGTTGAACTGACAGAGGAGGGGAGCACTCTTTTGGGGGACATGTCCTGGGGAGGGGGTGGGAACATCAGTGGGAGGTGCAGGGGCACCTGGATGATGCTCCTGGGGTCTTGACTAATCACACCCCCCCACCCCCTGCTCAGCCTAACCCTCAAACATTAAAGGCTGTTCCTCTCTGTCTCACCTCCTGCTGTCCCCTGGCAGGCTCCACGTGGAGTGGGACCCCCACGTCCCCTCTCTTGGGGATGCCATGGCCAGGCTTGGGTCCACCCCTGAGCTGGGTGAATTTCTGCCTGGGTGACACCTGCTCCCCTGTGTCAGAGCAGTTTCAGGGTATCCCTTCTGCACCCACCTGGGGCTTGGGGGGGGTCGTCCCAGCTGTGGCTGCTGTGCCCACCCTAGGGAGCGAGCCAGGCTCCACCTGCCCTTGGTGACCTGGCAGCAGAAAGCCGGGCAGTGAGTTGTGGTTTCTGCTTTCCTCGAGGGCACAAGGAGAGCCGAGGCGTGCTGCTGGGAAGGGAACGAAGGAAGACATTGCCATTGGGGTCACCATCCTGGGGGGACCAAAGATGTTTCTCCTACCTAATGCTGGTGCATCCACCAACAGCCTCTCACAGGGCACTGGACCACGCTCCCCTCTTCGTCCCAAGCACAGCCTCTGCCTCTGGGAACGGCTGCGGGCCACGGCGTATCTCGCAGACAGATCAATAGGAGGGCAGTGCCCCTTGATGGATTCACGGCTGAAGCCTCCATCCATCTTCACGGAGCTGCTTTCTGTCTCTGAAGCACAGGAGAGGGCAGGAGGGGATCAAGGTCCTTCCAGCATCTGCTGGACCAAGGCGCAAGTGGCCAGCCAGGGCTGCATCCCAGCATGTGGGTGCAACCTACGACCCATCCCAGGCCCCAAAGGGTAAATACTCCTGGCCCAGTAATTAAAAAGAATAAACAACACCAACATAAATCTTCTGGCATTAGATGGATTTAATCAACAGTGTCACTGCTTTTGCAAAGGAGTTTGGAAACGTGTAAAGCTCTGATAAATTCAGGAAATTCTTTATTAGATCTCCTAACATCCCTACCCCTGACAAATGACAGGATGAGATCTGTTCCAGAGCCACCCCTGTGATACCTTCCGCTTCAATAAGCCCAAGTGAAAAATGCAAAATTTTCTAAAAAAGGCTTGAGAAGGCTCCTGCACTCCGGAGCAGCCGGGATTCAGCCTGCTCACCAAGTGCTTTGCAGCTCTAAACCACAGCTCCACGCTCGGGTCTTGGGGGGCACCCCAGGCCACGGGAGGCTCCTTGCAGTGGCGAGCCCTGGAGACCCCATTTCCATGCCAAGACCCTGGGGATTGTCTTTAGCCATCTCAGCCTGCCTGTGGCCACCAACTGGGACATGGGCAATGGCCACACTCTTCTTTGCTGCCCAAAGGGCAAGGTGATGGGGGGAGAGCAAAAGTAAACATCAACTATTTTTAGTCAAGGAATTGGTTGCCAGGGACATGAAGATAATTCCTTCCCCATATATCAGGGAAACGGCTGCAGTGCTGTTTGAAAGGCCTAATTGAGGGGATTTATAGTAAAATGCAACTTGTCAGATGTAGCAAAGGAAAAATAAAACAGTCCCTGAGACGAGGAAATCAGTCCATTCGTCATGGCTAATCTCAAACTCCTCGGTGCGGCACAGAGACAAATGTGGGAGATGGGTATTAGGGATGGGGAGAATGAAGAGAAATATCGGATCTCCAGGAAGGAGGGAGAGGAGCAGTTTAGCCTGACTTCATCTGCCTTCGTATATTATGATTATTTATGTAACTGCATATGGTTTGATACTCCAGTTTCTGAGCAGCTCCACGGCGGCTGCTCCATGGGGTGTGACTTACACCACCACGGTGCTCCTACATTGTCCCCTGCAGCCATCCCCTCCCCTTGTCTGGGAAAACCACGCAGCTCCATGTGTCCATCTTGCACAATGGGGATGAGCTGGGGCCAGTCCCTGCACCCAGGGGAATGTGGCACGTGTCCCTGCCTCTCGCATGTGGCACTGGCAGCAGTGTGGGCCACAGGGCTTTGCTTCCATGTGGGACATCTGCAGGAAAAAAATAATCATCGGTGTCGACATACAGATTTAGTTGATGGAAGAGTGGAGTTTGGCTTCTCGGCTGAAAACACAGCTGAGGTCAGCGATGTGCCTCAGTTTCCCTACCAGTGTTTTGGGACTGTTCCTTTCTTGCATAAACCCAGTGAAGCTGAGGATGCTTTTCAGTGCGGTGCTCAGTGGAGGAAGGTCTGTCAGCACGTGGAGCTGTGTAAGCAACTGCAGCCTGAGAAAATAAAACACAACTTACCCAGTTTCTCCCAGGGAACTTGCTTTTTGCCTTGGTTTTAAAGTCCAGTTTCAGACTTTCTGTCCTGTGGCTGACCCCTTTTCCCTCCTGCTAGACCTGCAGCGAGGGGCAGAACATGCTCTCAAATTGTGCCTGACTAAAGAAAAGTGGTTGCTGGGACCAGGTTTCCTTCATTCCAGGTCACCACATCACATAACCGTGCCCCTGATCCGGGTAGCCCTGTGGTATTTGGCTGCTCTGTGCAGCCTGTCGTGGCCCTGCAAGCCTTGCAGCTGCTCTGAAAGGGAGAGCAGGAAAGCTTCAACCACAGACCCGCTGAAGACGTTGCAAGGAGGGAAGCCAGAGGCTGGTTACTCAATCTCCAACGTCCTTTAACGGATATTACCTTAGAGCTGCAGAAATGTTTCTTGGTCTCGAAGACCTTGCGAAAGGCTTAGGTGGCCTCTGGACACTTTCGACCCTTGTTCATCCCATCAAATTCTGCTGAAGGTGCAGAAGTTGTCCAGGCAATCATGAAGGGAGAGAAAGCAGCATCCTCCTGGGAGAAGGAAAACCCGTTTAGCACAGGCATTGGGCTGGGTTTTGCTCTGACTCATTGCTCCATGCAGCAAATGGCTGGTTCCTTCAGTACATAGATAATTTCCTCCTGCTCTGTCTTCTCCCCTCCCCCAGATTGTGTGCATCAGTAGGGGATACCATGCTAACAAAAACACCGAAACTGCAAATTTAAACAAGCAAACTCAAGGAAGCTGGGAAACCCACAAAGATCTGAGATCTAACTGAACGTCTCGTTTGATTTCCTAGTTTCTTAAAATAGCTTGTCATATTTTTCAAATTTCTTTCAGGAGCAAGTGTCACTTTTGAATAGAACAGAAACACAAAAGCTTTTGTTTTACAGCTAATTAAACCTCAAGGCAGAATGCTAAACTAATCATAATAATAGTCATAATTATTATTTTGCTCAATCAAATGCTTTAGCTAAGTCAACTGAAATTTGCCAATCAGTAGATTGGCATTTCCTATCAAACAAAATACTGCAGTTTATGGCTGGGAAAAACTCCACAGTTTTACTGTGGAGACTGATTCCATTTCCATCAATCCACCAGCTGAAAGTGCTGCACTTTAGTGCACTGTGTAACGGAGAAATGCATGACCCTGTCAGCATCAAGCCATCCTGTTTGTGGCTCGGTCTGCATTAGCAGCATGGGGACCCATTCTCCCCTGCAAGGTGCTGTTGCCTTGTACATGATGCGGTTGCATAGGTGTCCTGAGTTACATGGGTGTTCATGATGCCGTTGCATGGGTGTCCATGAGCTCCATGGGTGTCCGTGATGCTGTTACATGGACAGTGGCCAGTGCAGCTCTGCTGACTCAGGGACATGCCTGTGCCTCTGGGGACCCATCAGTGGCATGGTCACATCCACGTATTGTGACTGATACACCTTCTTTTGGGTGTGATCACACAGCATCACTGGCATGGAGATGTCATGGGTGATGGAAATGTCCTGCAGAGATCACAGCAAGGACTGTGACTTCTTCAGAAACTGCTTGTGGCAAAAATCCCTCCCCACTCATCAGGTCTGTAAATGCCAGTCAAGGCAGGAGAGATTCTGGAAGTCTTTCAAATCCAGTTATTTATTCCCCATACATTTGATGAAATATTAATCTTCTCATCTCCAAAGGCAATCAAATAAAACCCAGAAAGAATGATGCACAGCACCTCGATGCAGAGAGCAAAAAGGAGCAAAATAAAAATAAAATAAGAATCCAAACACAATGTACAATTCTCTAAAAGGCATCTCTGTGGTGGCACGAAGGGCAGAGAAGAAGTGACCTGGTGCCTTTGGGGCGGGTGGGCTTGGGAGGCTGAGCAAGACCGGGAAGGATCGGAAAAGGACTCGGATCAGGCAGTTGCTTGGGCAGGTCTTAAGCTTTCCTGTAAGGACTGTCGGGATTTCTTTGAAGGTTTCCCCTTTCTCTTTATGCCTTAATTAAAGCGTGGGTTGGTGCCAAGACACCAGCCAGCTTGGGCCATTGCGCTGGGAGCTGGGAGGAAGCCAGATGGTGGATGTGTTGGAGGTGGTGCCGGCTGTTCCTCGTAGCAACTGCGCCGTTTGGCACGACGGGGACCGGCAGCCTCGCGGGAAGGAGCTGTGACATGGGGATCTCTCCCTACAAAGCTCAAGGCTGATACAAGGCCCTGTCTCCATCTGCTTTCAAGGTAATGCAACCTGAAAATGGGCTCGGCAATTGTTTGAGGTGGTTTGCATGACTGTGTCCTCTACAGTCATGCTCCTCCATCATTCCAAGCCCAAGAGCATGGCTTTCAGAAAACATTCATGGCTACTGTGAATGGTGTGGGTACAAAATGGTTTGCACATGCAGCCAGAAAAAAGTCTGATAAAGTGTTGTCCAGTTTGGGGGTGCTGGGACATCTTTCCTTTACAATAATCACACAGACAACCTCCTGATATTTGATGAATCTGAAAACTTTCCATCTTCTCTGTTTCTCCAGCTGTGGCCTCTGTACAAACGAGGTGGTTATTGTGGCGAGTGATGGGAAAGCTAGCTTGCCTCCTAGTTGCGGTGATAAAATAATTTGGCTACAGAGGTAGAAAGCTTCTTTCCATCAGATGTGTTTCTCCAGCCACATTAACTACGATCCTGCAGGTCCTCACTGCTTCAGCTGGGAAAAAGGCCAGTCATGTACTTGGTATGTCATTTACTTGGTACGTCTTTTGATTTGCTCGCTCATTCTATAACATCCCTCTGTCCATTAGAGGCACAGAGATTATTAATATACCTATAATGCTTCATTCCATAGAGTTTAATGTCCTTGGCCCTTTGCTAACTGTTTTTCTCATGCATGTTTTACTCCATCATTGCTCACCCAGGACTTTTTCCTTCATTAGGGATAATTAACTGCTGAGTAAGGGTCAACCAAAGGACTGCAGTTTGTTACAGGGGGAAAGAGGAAATTGCAAAGCTGGTCTGCAGAAAGGGATCCAGCTTAGACAGGGATGTATTTCTCCCTTCGGTGTATGTTCTTGAACGCCTCAGTGGTGGGCATCGTGTGGGAAAGGGAAGTAGTGTGTGGCAGCCCATGCCTCCCTCCACGCACATGGAGCATTGCTGTGGCAACTGCAGTAATGCTTCTGCAGAGCAGTTAATAACAGGGCAGAGCTGCCTTTGGAGCAGTGCACTTCCCTTTCCTGGAAGAAGAAAGAAAAATGGGAAGACAAGAGAAAGAGGAGAAGAGGCAACACCCCCCCCCCCCCCCCCCCCCCCCCGAAACCCGCTCTGCTTTGCCTCCTTTCCCACCTCTGCAACGGAGCCAAGTGTGAAGCCAGAGGCATCTTTCACCTCCAGGCTTCTGCATGGGGAGTTTTTCACCTCAGGCTACCAGGGAATGTCCCCTGGCAGGAATGATGCTCGCTAGTGAAAATGCAGCCTGGGTCAGGCTCCATCTGTGCAGAAAAGCCTGATGTCCCTGTTCCCCACCATCAGCCCCAGCCTGTGTGGGGTCACCAGCCTGTGCCGTGGTTGTGGTGTGCGCCGGGGAAGGGCAGCCCCCCCTCGCCATATCCCAGCTGCTGAATCCCATGGCAGGACATCCCACCGCCCCGAACCCCTCAGCGCTGCAATTCAGTGGGACTGAATCCAGCAGCAGAGCCCTCACGGAGGCACTGACAGATGCCGGCTACAGCTAATTCCTCTCTCCCCATCCATCACCCGTGCCTCTCCTGCCTGCTGCACAGACACCAGCCTCCAGGGTGCTGGGACCCTGGAGCAGGGCCGGGATGTATAGCTAGCAGCCTCAGCATCTAATTCAATTCTACAATCCATCTTGCTGCTTGTCTTTTGCCGTTATCCAGAGAAGCAGCTCAGAAACCAGCCACACAGGTACACATAGGTTTACACCTTCAGCACGGGAAGGAGATGGGCAGCAGCTGGGGCTGCCCCTGTCATTGCACTAGCAGGGCTCTCACCTGAGAGCAGATAAACCCCACACTCCGCTTTGCCAGGCACAGTTTGTCATCTCAGCTCCTGAGCTGCACAGAAAGGCAATCACATCCCCCCCGCAGCAGGGATGGGGTCTCATGGGTCTTTTTCTACTTGGGCTTTTGTTGCTACACAGGGTGACTCAACACAGCTAAAGCCTCCACATTCCCATAAACTCGAGCATAAGCATCACATTAACTAATTTTGCAAGGTTTGGCTCCAGCTTGGCACTTCAGTTGCACTGTCCTGCTCACAGCTACCTCCAGCTGGATGGAAGCGAGATGCACAGTGCAAAACTTGCCCCGTTTCAGGCTGAGTGAGCCGCTGCCTTCGAAGGCACTCTGCGCTTTGAAAGCTTGGCTGCTGCTAAGTCATCGCCGTGTCTGTGACTCTCCTACGGGGAGGAACTGGCTCTGTTTTCTAGGCAGAGAGGGGTTTGTGCTGCTCAGGTTTAGTGCAAGTCCTGAAATATTGGTCTGTGTCCACACTCCAGCTCTAGAACCTGCAGCAACAGTCACCTTCCATACAAACAGGAAAATTAGGAAATGAAGGCTAGAAAATGTGACCCAAAGGCATCCAACCTAGAAGGATAAAAACCCCAAAGTGGTTCATTTTGGGTTTTTTGTTTTTTTTAAGTCACCTGGATATTTAGGCTTTTTAATCGCTGGAGCCTTCCAGTCAGTGGGGGTGACTCAGCATCGGGCTGAGGTTCCCCTGAAGGTGAAAGTGCCAAAACAGATGGGGTGAGGCACAGGAATGCCCTTCGAGAAGTTCTGGTCCAGGAGATATTTCCCCTGGGCACTTCCAAGGGCAGATCACAGGAGTTACGGCTGCTTTGCGGGAAGCTGTCACTTCTGCTCCCCTCAAAACCTTGTGAATATTTCCCTTTGGAAAGCCACGGGGAGGAGACTGGGCTCTTACAGAGTGCCTGGAGCATCCTGGAGGCTTGGCAGCCGATAAATGGCCTTTAACCTAAAATTAGCTGTGGAGCAGCAGGCGGGGGGAAGCAGGTCAGACCGTGAGTGCAGCAGCTGTTAGGGCTGCTCAGCTGCATCTCCAGTAACATCATTTGTGGCTCTCCTCCAGTCTTGGGATTTCTAGTGCTGGTTAATCTTTTTGACAGGTAATCCCAGCCCAGAAGCACACCAGCTCTCTTAGCATAACCAGCCCTGTCTCCTTAAGCTTGGCTCGTGCGGGTTCAGTAATCTAGGAAGTGGTGGGTTTGCCAAAAGGTCTCTTTTTCTCCCCACGTACGAGCAGCTGAGGTCAGGGTGTACTGCATAGATCCACTTTGCTCCTATGGACCAAGCCGCGCTTGCAGGGACCAGTGTGAAAGCCTCTCTGGGCTGCTGGGGTTTTAGATGAGCACACTGAGCTGCTGGGCATCTACATCCTCTCTGCAGGAGGATGGGAGCCTGGTCCAGCCTCAGAGGGATGCTCTAAGGTCTTGGTGTCCTTAGATGCCTAGTAACAAGGATCCAAGAAATGCCTTAGCAAGGTAAAAAAATTTGAAAGAGGAGGGATGTGTCCTTGTCCTTGGCCGAGTTATGTCTGAATGGCTCCCACCATGGCTCACCTCCCCAGCTCCTGAGCAGTGGTGCCACGTGCAAGGAGGTCAGAACTAAACGAATCACCAATATGTCACTGCCTTCGGGCAGAGATCGGACATTTATTATCCCGCGTGGTACACCTATACGGAACACGTGTCCTGCACTCTCAGCAGACAAAGCAGCATGGACAGGGGAGAGCAGCAGTGATTTATGTCATGCTGCCAACATGCTGAGCCAGCGCTGGAGCCTGCTGCACCCCGTCCCTCCCCAGGGGCGGTGAACTGCCTCCCAAGCAAAATCACACGTGTGCTCTGCAGGCAGCACATTTGAGACAATTCCTGCTCTCCAGGGAAGCGATGTGGGTCAGGAAGCTGCTTCTCTGAGGCACCTCCATCTCTTTGACCTCCTCCAGTGGAGGAGAGGACAAATTCCAGGATTATTTTCTACAGTCCTGTGATCTGTTATTGGTGTGTTTAATCCATCAGACGCTTGCTTACGGGGGTCTACACCTGCCTGGCATTTCCTCAGCTCCTGCCTTCAGGAGCTGGGGTTTCCCAACCGTTCCACTTTCCCCTTTCCAGTTTGGGCAGAGCAACCAGGGGCAGCTGCCAGCAGCCTGGCTGGGAGCATGCGGGGGTCCCCGGGATGCTGACTGGTGGGGACTGGCTCTAAGGAGGCACGTAGGGAGCGTGGGGAGATGGAGGAGGAGGAGGAGGAGGGCTGATGAAACAGCAGAGGAAGGAGGGAAGCAGTGACAGCAGCAGACTGAGAAGGCTGGGAGAGCAGACCGCAGGCAGATGGGAACCTTTTGAAAATGGGGCTAAACCAATCTGGAGTCCCAAAGGCCAACCTCTCCGTCATGAGAGGGACCCGGACTGGCATCACTTGGTGCAAATTCTTCTGCCTGCATCTGCTGGAAAGCAGCAGCCGTTTGGGAAATTGGGCCCTTTTCCAGTGTTTTTCAGTCCTGTGAACGATCTGCTTGGGCAGAAGAGGGGCTCCTTTGGTGCTTTCATTTCCCATATTGCAAACTAAGCTTAAAGCCCAGCTTGGAAGGATGTTGTAGAGGCAGAGGACATTGTATCAATGCTTTTAACCCCAGCCAGCAACTCATCCCCGCACAGCCAGGGGGGAAAATTGGAAGAGAAAAAGGGAGAAAACTCATGGAACAGTTTAATAGGTAAAGCAAAAGCCACATGCAAAGGAAAACAAGGAATTCATTCACTGCTTCCCATGGGCAGGAGGTGCTCAGCCGTCCCCAGGAGAGCAGCGCTCCATCACGCATAATGGGGGCTTGGGAAGATGAACGCCACCACTCCAAATGCCCCCCCCTTCCTTCTTCTTCCCCCAACTTTATATATGGAGCCTGACATTGTATGATATGGAAAATCCCTTGGGTCCACGGGGCCAACTGTCCCGGCTGTGCCCCCCTAGCTCCCTGTGTCCCCAGCCTGCTCGCTGTGGGGCGAGGAGCAGAACAGCCCTTGGCTCGCTGTAAGCAGGGCTCAGCAATAACGAAAACATCTCTGTATTATCAATACTGCTTCCAGGACACCCCCAAAACACAGCCCATAGTAGCTACCATGAAGAGAATTAACTCTACCCCAGCCAACGCCAGCACAGGGCTCCAAGCCCTGGACGTAGAGTTGGGCTGAGCTTAAGAATATGGTTAAACCCGAGGAAATGCTGGTGGTGCCTGGCCGAGGGCTTTGGGGGGGCACCATACTGCTGTGGGATGTGGGGAGGTGTCCCAGGGATGCCACCCTGGCCAGGACAGCATGGGGACAGGCACCACACGGTCTGTAGATGCCACCTAGGGAGGACACACGCCGGACCTCACTCCAATGTCTTCTTGTTTGCAAAATAAATCCCAGAATGACCAAAACAGGGGGCTCAGAAACAGCCACCAGTTTTTACATGGGTGCTCAGCTGACCAACAAAAGCTCACTGCTGGTCCCTGAGTCTTTTGATGAATTTTCTGTATTTCAGGCTATACCTGCTGCTGAGCAGGTTCCAGCTGGGCTTGGGTTTTACTGTGGCTGGCAGGAATGGCACAAGCAGTGACGGGGATGTCCTGCCACACTCAGGGGATGAAGGAGGACAGAGAGACAGATGGGTAAATGGCCTTTTGGCTGCTGAGATACAGCTCTGGTCTCTGCACACATAATTATTAGCAAGGGAAGAAGGAAAACATGCAGGAGTAGAACTAATATGCACAGCCATTAGGTTTATGCTGCAGTGAAATAGCATCATTGATACGATCCTGTCTAACCTGAGGCACTGCAGGACCTTTGTCATCTTATGCAATCCCAAGGGGTTGCAGAGGCAAATTGCTTCTTGGTGACAGACACCAGAGAGTGGAGGTTTGTTCTCAGAGCAGAGGTCCACCACTGTAAACCAAAAAGCTCTGGTTCAACCTCTGCCAGGGCCCTTGGCTGCCCAGAAAATGCTAATGTTGTCAAACCCTATCTGGGTTCTAAGCATTACCTGGACCTGCGATATCTTGATGAGCTGTGATTTTTCTTCTAATCTTCAATATGTTGGGTTTTTTCCCCTGTTCTCACTCTGTTACCATCATTTAGCATGCTCAGCTGGCCAGGGACCAGAAGCGCTTGGCTTACCTTGGTGGGAAGAAGGAACCCGTGCATCTTGTTTGAGATCAGCCTTTCTTCCCTGTGATCCCATCAAATCCTGAGGTTGCTCTGGTCCCTTCAAGCTGCTTTTATTTCATGTGCATCTCTGTAAGAGCTTGTCTGTGCCTTAGATTTTATTCTAACATGAGCCTTATAGGGATGCAGGTCCCATCAGGGGTCAGGAAGGAAAACCTACTGATGCAGACCAGGGTTTGGGATGCTGGGATTATGGAAATGGCTTAACCAGATTTCCATCCCTAAATCCAGTGTCTTGGAGCTGAAATCATCCTGCTTCCTAATAGCAGGATGAGCCCAGAGCCCAGATCTCCATGCTGTGCCCAGTGTCTTCTCTACTGTGCTTATGCTGCTGTGACGAAGGTGCATGGGGAGCCTGAGCCACGAAAGTAAGCGTCGTGAAATGAGTTTGTGTGATTAACCTCGTTATTCCAGCCAAAGGACCCGGATCAGCCCCCGGTCAGCTTAATGGCTGTTCTGCGGGTATTACCCAGCTGTTACATCTTCCATGTAATCCCCGCACTGGAAGGATGAGACAGACTGACGTGTGGATGTTTGCCTGCCATTTAACCAGCCCTGTAATGGTGACTGGGATTATTTAACACAAATTTCACCTTTGTCCTATCAGTTAATTTTAGTTTAACTTTTGTATTGCTTGGCAGGGGAAGGTCGTCATCTGTCACCATGGTGGTCTCCACACCGGGGCGCCGGTCACCTTAAGGTCCCTTCTTCCCACCCCTAACATGACATCTGCGTTAGGTCAGATGAATCAAGCCCTCAGCAAGGTAAAGCTAGAAGAGGGAAGAAACCCATCAGATACAGAGGAAAAAATCAGCTCAAGGAATGCATCCAAAGCATTGAGTGAAGGACGGCCACGCTCTGTGCCAACTCTGCAAAGCAAGTCAGAGATACTTGCTGAGCTTTGTATAACACATACAAAAATTTCCTAAAATCTTCCTGGAAAATATGATGTAGTTGAGCTGATGGAAGGGAATTATCCAGAGATACCCTGCTAATATGTTGTGACAAGCTCCCTGCTGCAATGCATTAGGTCTCCACTTAAATGCAGCAGCACAGAGAGCGTGTGAATGAGCAAGAGGCAGAGAGGTTCCCTGTGCTCAGCTGTGACACCCAGACACCTCGGAGAGGGGAAAAAAGACAAGCAGAGTCACTGGCACTGACCCATGGCAGGAGATAGCCTGGCTGTGTCAGTAAATGCTTTAGATCATCATTTGCGGTGACACTGGGGGTGCAGGGGGTGGGTTTCCAGCTTTGCTGCTTCATGAGTGGTGGAGGTGAAGGAAACCAGCCAGGCAGGATCAGACCCTGGCCTAGGGGATGCTGGTGAGCTGCAGCACATCACTGGGCTCTTCGGTATATATTCGCCAATAAATGTTAGTCAGATCCTACCAGCAAAAGAGCTGGTCCTAAAAAAGTAATTAGATGTCTCTCTCTCTCTGCCTGTATGTATCTCAATAGGTATGAACTTATTTCCCCAGCTCCGCTATTTCAATAATAGCTTTTCCCTGGGGGTGTAAGAGTTGGTACCAGCAGGAGAAAAAGCCGCATTGCACAGCGTGATACCTGAACTGGAAAAAACCCCAGATTTCATTCCACTGTGATTTGCCGAGGTTTGCTATGTGCACTTCTGAGGGTTTGAAGGACCATGGTGTGTTCACAAGGAATATGCTTTGCAATAAGGATGGCATTGAGGCCACCAGACCAAGGAGGGGACATCCCTTTTCCACCTGGACTGGCTGGATTCAGGTGAAATAAAGACATGTTGGGGGGGCGACTCAAGGAGCCCGAGGAAGGGCTGAATCCGGCTGTGCTCATGAGAGATTACCTGCACGGCAGAGTCCAACCCACCTCTTGAAAGCAGAGGTGGGCAAGGCTGAGTATGTCCCCTTTTGTGCCCGCAGCAGTGTGGCTGGTGGCGTGGTTGAGGATGGGACCAGTGGCAATGCTGCATCTAAAGCCCCAGTTGGCATTTCCAGGGGCTGGACCCCACTTTTCCTTTGCATGCAGCGGGTGCTGCATGCTCTGTCTGCAAACCAGCACACATCACTGGGTGCCAAGCCTTCCCCCGATGGTGATGGGACAGCTCGCGGGGCTGTCCCCCAGGAGGGGTGGGATGGAGGCACCTCTCCAGGCAGCCGCCTTGCAACCAGCGCAGAGCTGCTCGCCTCAGCCAGGCTGACAGCACAGCAGCCCTGCAGAGGGAATTGCCAGAGGCAAAGAGCACATCTAAAGGATCAGATGGAACCCCCCGAGCGGTGCCAGAGGGGCAGGCAGAGCGCCCGGGTCCAGCGCCAGTGCCTGGGGGAGGCAGATGGGCAGAGTCCTGCGTGGGACCGGTTGTGATAACTGCTCTGCTCCGCAGGGAGCTGCCTGCGGGGACCTTTGCTGGATTAAAGAGCCGAGTATTTCTGCGGCTAATTGACCTGACAACGGTGCCGGAGGACATGAGCCAGTCCCAGGAGTAGGCTGAGCAAGTGCCACCACTTTTACCCTGGCTGCTGAGGCTGCCTCAGACTTCACTGTGGGCAGCGGTTCCAGCCAAGCAATTTTGGATGTCCATGCTTGCATGACCAGTCAGTTCCCACCCGCTTTCTTTCCAATGCTCTCCTTTAGCTTCTTGAACAGGCTGTGTGGGTTAGCTGGGTGACAGAGCTAACCAATTTGTTTGAGCATGCTGTCATGGTTTAACTCCAGCCGGCAACTAAGTACCACGTGGCTGCTCGCTCACACCCCCACCCACACCCCCAGTGGGATGGGGAGGAGAATCGGGAAAAGGTAACATTTGTAGATTAGGATAAGAACAATTTAAAAACTGGAATAAAGTAAAAGAGAATAAAAATAATACCACCACCATCATCAATTGTAATGAAAAAGAGAGAGGGATAAGACCTAAGGGAAAAAAACCCGAGTGATGCACAATACAACTGCTCACCACCCACTGACTGATGCCCAGCAGACCCCCAGCAACCCACAGGTCAGGATTTATGCCTCCTCAGGTCCTCTTCAGCACCAGTCCACTCACTTCTGGACAAGGGCGAGCTGGTAAAACACTCAGCTGCTGAATACGACAGACACCGCTGTGAGAATCTGGCTGAACACATGAAGTTAGGGGGATCACGGTGTAGTTTAAGTGGGAAGGGATGTCTAGGGGACTTCTGGGTCACGTTGCATCTTGTCCTGAGACAGGTCAAAGGTTGTCCCTAGGAGAGCTCCCACCTCTGCCCCATGGGCGGTGCCTGGGGACTCCATGCCATCCCCCCCTCAGCCCAGACACAGGCAGGTTTGGGTTTGCCACCATCCGTGCACATCATGCCACGGGGACCCGGGCAAGGAGGGTGACCCCTGCCCCTGGGAGCCACCCTGCCTGCACTGCCCCGAGACAGCCAGGCTGCCTTCCTCATCCAAAGGGTCAACGCTTCTCCTACCATCCTTGATTTTCTTTTTCTCATTTCCTTTTTTTTTTCATTACAGCGCATCTTCAAAATCTATAGAAATGGTATTTATAAAGAATCTGTACCTTCACCCCTCTCTTTTTCATAGTAGCCTGGCCATTTGCTATTCACGCGTTGCGGAGATTTTATCTCATTGCCTCCTGACAGCTTTCACTCAGGCAGGTACAGAGCTCTGGTGAGGCTCACACTTTGCTTTAAGACGCATTTCTGAAAAATTGGAGGCAGATGCTTGGCTTTGCTGCAACTTGAAAAGGATCATAAAAATAATAACAGCTTATTTCAGGGGGAAGTGCCAAAGGGCTGCAACCAGTTGGGGCCAAGCTCCTGAAAACTGGGAGCACGTGTGTTGCAGGGCGAGGAAGAAGGAAAAAGGTGTGTTGGGGAAGGGAAATAGAAAATGAACAAGCAAGGGTGGAAAAGAGACAGATAACAGGAGTGAGAGAGAGCAGTGTGCTGCCATTTCTCTCTCTTCCCTTCAATCTCTCACAAGAGAAATGCAAATGTTTCTCTTTTACAGGAGAGAAGAGAGACAAATCAGAAGGCTGTCCCCCCTGCTGTCACCTCTGGAGAGCCTAGGGTGGTTTTGGGGAGTCTCAAGGCTCTGCTGGCACACAGTGAAATAGCCAGTATCTCTTCCAAAATCCATCCTTCCAGCCTGGGGGGGATCCAGCCACATTGCAGCCTGGGTGCAGCCCACGCACCCCTGCCCCTGTGCAGTGGAGAAGAGCCAAGGCTATTCTTCGTGGTGGTCTGCCTGTGTGACCTCTTGGGTTCAGGCAGCCCATAAGCACATAGCCCTGAGCTGTCTGAGCGTGCCTCCAGCCCTGGAGATTTAGTTTTCACCATTTCCCTTGCACTGACTGCAAACTTAGGGCTTCCCATTTATTATTCTTTGAAACAGCATCTTCCAAATCAATGTCAATTGCAATAAATTGAAAAGGAACTGAAATGAAAATAACCCTGGATGTGACATTCCTTGGAAGCTGCCTGAGTGTCTGTGCCCCCATGAAGCCACAAGCTGTAATTTTCTCTTTGGAGGGAGGCCCTTCTGCTGCTTCTGCCTTCTCCACATTTCACATTCTTTTCCAAAGCAAACCAGGTTTCTAGAGCAAACAGGAGCAGCTGCAGAAGAGGTGGGGGGGGAATAAAAAAGGAAAGTGCAAGTGCTAGAGTTAAAGCCCCACTGGGCTAAACACAGGAGTCAATTCTAAAATTCACACATATATGTGTGTGCATGTCAGTCCTAGAATAGAAGGGAAGGGGATTGCAGAGTGAGGTCCATCATCTGGAAATTTGTCTGACTATGAAAAATAGGCTTTGAGCCACACACACCAAAGCCAAGAGAAAAGTGACATCTTTACTGCCACTGGCCACGGCGTCGGTGCCTCTGGTCTTTTCCAGACTTTCTCCCATGCACCCAGTTTTGAGGGTAGCTCCCAGGCTGGGTTGTCCCCCCCAGTTCTCCACCTTTTACCTGCTCTTGCTTGCTGCGTACCCGCCTCTTGCTCACAGCTCCCTGGTCTTGCTCCAGGCTGCCACAGGACTGTGTAGATACCAACACTTCTTTCCTTCCCAGCTTCTGTTGAACATACAAAGACTTGCAGGTGTCATTTGCAGAATAGATAAATACTCATTATATGTTCTAGCCAGAGCCTTCGTAATGATTCTACGGGCTCAGTGAAATCAATACAATTTTCTGCAGCTTTCCAAGCTGAGTGCCAGTCAAGTAAAGGAATGTTCTTCCTTCTGATTCCTCCAAAGTGTCAGGCTGAAGTCAGAACTGTGTCTCCTTCCCATGGGAATCTATTAGTTCCTAATATTATGAGCAACGTTTGGTTAATAATGCTCCTACTTTCTCAACAAGCCGTATATGGGTGGAGGGGAGATAATGTCAAGCACAAATCCTTTGTTAATGCAGCAGAAATACATTGGATCTTCTCCTTTCTGAAAGTGCTCCGTGCTGTGGTGTGTGTGTGAGGGCAGGAGTGCACGAGGGTGCTTGAAGGAGGATGGGGAAAGAAGCCATAAGCTTTATCAGAGAGATGGTAATTGAAATTAAATTGCATTTGATGCCCCATGATTAGCAATTCCAGACTGAATGTGAGACAGGCAAAGTGATAGTGCTCATGTGAAATGCTTTGTTCAATCACTTCTCTGCATTATTAAAGTAATTTGGAAGCATCATTCCTTGCCATTGGCACAGTCTCGCCTGACCCAGGAAATGTGTGCTCTGGAGACATCATTCATGGGCCAAAAAGCTAAGTGGATGGGAAGTGCTCTGCTCTGTTCTGTGGAGTAAGCCTGCCTCTTGCTGTGGGTGCACAGCTTTGCCTCAATCGAAAGCCTCGGTCTGTCTGCGGGTGGGTCAAGACCTACCAAAAGGAATAGGGAAAGATTTTGAAGCAGATTTTGGAAGATTAGGCTAGCGAGAAGTTTACCCATAAGTAAAGATACAGCTTCAGCCATAACTGCGCAAGTTTCTTTCCCCATGGATGGGTCTGCTGCAGCCGCCTGAAGAGCGCTCCCAGATGGCTCTGCCCAGGAGAGGGGGGCACGCCCTGAGCGGGCTGCATGGTACCAACGGTACCATCACATTCCAGCTGGTGTGGTTGGGCTCCAGACCTCCAAAATAGTCTTGCTGGGGGCTTCAGCCAGCCCTGACAGTCATCAGTGCCCTACTGTGTCCAGCTGCCACCTTCTGAGTGGTTGAAATGCAACTGGAGATGCAGACGAGACCAACCTGGGAGTCCCTTGGGGCAATTTAGCAGAGGCTCCCCTGTTTGACCGCTCAGTTGTATCCCACAGATCTCCAAAGCCGTCCCTGTGACCCATTCGGTCGTGATGCAACCGTCATCTTCCACGAGCGCCTAATGCAGCAGCTCGTGCCTCCTCCTCACCCCGTTCCTCATGGCCAGTCCCACAGGAGGCTCTTGGCTGTGCTGGAGGCACAATTTCTGGGTCTGCTTAGTCAAGTGGATGGTGGAACCAACTGCAGCTTGGAGCAGCCCACTTCTTTCATTTTCTTTCTTGTACTTCTGCCAGCACGAGCGCAGGAGAGGTGTCCCTAAAGGCTCTGCCTTATTGGTTTCCAGGACCAGTTGCAGGTTTCACTGAAGGAAGTTGTCTGAATGCAGAGCAACAGCAGCTCTTTGTTGGTTTATTACACAAATGAAGTTCCTTAGAGGCCAAAGGGTTCTCACCGCACTGAACCTGCAGTAATGCAACAGCGAAACAATCATTTTGAATCCTGAGAGAATGAACTCTTAAATAATTCAGTCAAGGAGAAAAACGATTCCAGGATGTTTATGAGATGGATGAAGGGATTTTAATTAGTCGGCAAGAATTCATTTAAACTGCACGGCACTCCGGAAGGCAGTATATCAGCTCCTTTGTGGAGTTTTATGCTGTTTCTAGCATGTATCTGATGAACTTGCTTTCACTGCAGGGGGGGCATGCATCTGGGTTTAAGCGTGCTAAGAGCCCTCAGGACTCAGAGAGGCTGCTGGGAGGTCACTGGTGTGCAGTGGGCAGTGCTGGGGAAGTGATGAGTGTAGAAGAGCAATGTTTTCCTCGAAACCGCAGGAGACTGGTGCTGGCTGGCAGCTGTCCTGGGTAGAGGCTGCAGGAATTTCTCTCTCATCATAGATGCTACTTCCAGAAAGATGGAAGGGAATACCCTTGGGAGCAGCAAAAACCACAGCTGCAATAACTGCAATGAGCGAAATCAGCACTTGAGTCAGCCCTGCCCAAGGAGGGCTTCAGTTTCCAGGTATTTCAAACCTGGTCCATACTTTTCATTAATGGATGAAATGATAAATGGATGAAATAAAGGAAATGGGGAAAATGAAAAAAAAAAATAAATGGATGAAAAAGGTAAAGTTGAGCTTGAGTCATATCATCCACCAGTGCTGGGGATGCTGTATTCCTCTGCTGCCTTCGGACCCGCAGACACCCCGCTCCTGCACCGTGAGTCACCCCCCCAGTGCCATTTACTCAGCACATTCTCCCACTCAGGCTGAGTCACTCCCAGCTGCCCAGCTGCCGCGCACTCCCCACCACGACGGCACTCGCTCAGCAGGAGTTAACCTGGTGTGTGTGTCATTCGAGTATAAATCTGGGAATAACCCCGTGTTTCTGAGAGGAGGATGCTAAAGGCAGGAGCTGGGCTCCCTCTGCTCTCGACGGAGTTTTTGGAGTAGGTGTGTGCATCTGCATCCAGCGCTCCTTTCCTGGACCGCTGCAGTGTGGTCAGTGGCCTGATGCGACACTCCTGTTGCCTGCAGGAAAAAAAACCCACAACCTTTATGTGCTTGACTTTTTTTCAGTTTTCTGCAGAAAGCCTAAATTTGGATAAAGAGCACGTATCGAGGAGCCTACCTTTCTGCTAGACAAAGTCCAGCTCCAGCCGTGGGCCCATTCTCCTGGCGGAGCCCCCATTCCCAGCCCCATGGGAGCCTGTTGCACATCGATGGGACTGCAAAGCCACTCTTCAGTTTTCTCATCCCTAAGCTCTTGAGCCTGCTCATTTCTGCTGGACACAGCCGGTTTGCTAGGAAGGCATCCAGCTTTGCTCTGGAAACAACAGAAGGGTGGCTAGTGCCTTCTTGTGTCCATTAGTCATGCTCATTGTGGAAAAAAATCTTGTGCCTCATTTCCAGTGCAAAGCTGCCCCGGTTCAGCCCCTCACCACTGATTCCTGCTCCTGTACATTTAAGAGCACTTGAGTACCTTGTATTTTCTCTGTGAGGAGACACTTATTCACTGTGATCCAATCACCCCTCAATCTGGCTGCTTTTTTTATGTTTATTTTTTTCTTTTTTACTTTTTCATCAGCTAACCAGACTGAGCTTTCTGTCTCCCAGAGTACGGCATTTTCTCTGGGTCTCCAATCACGTCTGGTCCCTGCTCTCAGTCCTTCCTTATTTCCCACTTTCTCTTAAAGGCTACTGATGCTGGTGACACCGCAGCTGCCCATGCAGGCAGAGCCAGGGAAGGACACAATTATTAGTCAGGTCTTTCTGGCTCTTAACACAGACACCTATTGCCTCCAGCCCTCGCAGCAAGGCTGCTGTTAGGTGTTATCTAGCTTGGTTCATTTCCTGAGCTGTCAAATTCTGGGATACGGACCCACGTAGGTAAACCTGGCTTGTCCTTTGGTGCAGAGCTTTGGTTCTGGGGAGAGACGAAGGCAAGGTATAAACCGATGTATTAGAACAGGCTTATTGCATGGGAGACTTGTAATCCCTGGCCTGTCTTCCCTTCTTTGTTATTCACTGATTCATCAAGCTTTGCACATGGCTTTATTGCATGTGATTTTCTATCTGCTTCGGCGGTGGTGATGAAATGGGAGGGAAGCATCGGGGTGCAGTTCTGCAGCACTCCACCAGAAACGTCCCACCCAAAGGTGATTTCCTTCTGGCAGCTCTTTATTTATCTGCTTCATTAGCACTGCAAGCCAGGCTTTGTCAGGAAAGGTAGTATCTTCTCTCAGACCAGTTAGCAAAGTCTTTTCAGGGCTCAGTGCTAATCTTTTAATCAGTGCTAAGCCAAACGCCTTTCAGAAATCAAAATCTACTGTATCAGAGCAGGTACTTTTATCAACCGCAAGTGTGAGACTGAAAATCCACTTGACCAGAGACAGCCCCAGTCGATCAATGGCAAGACATTCCCAGCCTTTAGTTCCCAATTAACTGAATCCCATGATCAACTTTCCCATTATCTTGCCCTTGACTGGCATGTGTTCAGCAGACATGTTGTGGTCTGGGACATCCTGCCTGTCCTCTGCATGATGCTCCATCAGCTTCTGCAAGTTCCCCCGTAAGAAGGATTTCTCTCATTAGCGTTTAATATCAGCGTGCTGGAGAACTCCTTGACCAGCTTTTTGAAGACTCCTGAACAAAAGTTATCTGGGATTATCAATTTTTAATTATATAAAGATAGTTTTGTTCCTATCAGGTGTTGCCTAACAACCTCCTTAGTTACTAATGGACTGAAAAGTATTTTATTTCTCTCTTCATACAAGCATATTTTTCTGCTTCTTCACAGATACAAAAAATAAATATTATTGGAGATCTTCTCAAGACTGTCAGTGTCTGTTCCTCAGATATACACAGTGGAATGAAACCTCATCAAAGGACAAGTCTGGAAATAACCCAGTTAACGTTCTTGGGGGGAAAGAAAATGACCAGTGTTTTCATGAGAGAGGAAGCTATTTCTTAAAAGACTAAAAGAAAAACCAAAAGCAACCTCTGACTCTTGTTCTGGAAATAATGCAATTACACAGAGCACATTAAAGCCCCAGATGATCATTTATAGCACACAATGTGAGAAACTGAAGCCTCCAGGAAAAGCTAAATGAAAAGGAAGAAGGAAACAGAAGTGATGAAGTAACTATCCCACCATTGACACCTCTCTGTTGGGGGGCATCGCACATCTCAGACACCCACCAGCTCCCTCCCTCCCCAGCAAGCAGCTGAAGGGGTGGAAGGGCTGAGCATTCCTCCTCCCCAAAGCTGCCAAAATAACTCCTGTGCCCTGGAGAGTGAGACCAGCTTCATCCCTGAAACACCTCTCAGAGAAAAGTTGTTTGAAATACAGCTCTGAGTTTCTGCAGCCACCTCTCAGGTTCCCTCCCTGCCTCTGCTGCTGCCCAGTGTCAGATTTAAGGGCTGAGGCTGTGAGTACAGCTGCACTTCTGGTGTTCCTGACCAGCTCAGTGCCCCTTGGTGGAAGCACTTTGCTGAGGGTCAGCAGAGCTGGGTGGTGGGGACTTGAACTCCTGTGCCGCAGTGGATACGCAGCTGATGTACTGGAAAACACTTCTCTTATCTTTTTATTGACGAGGTCAACAAAACAGAAACTTGCAGGAGAAAATACAAATACATCCTTCCTGCCTCGCTCTTCTACTGCCTTTCTTCCCCCTCCAGCCCTTGCCGACATCCCATCCCCATGGAAGGCTCATCCTCCTCACCCTCCCCACCTCTCCATCCTGAGCCAGCACTTCTGCAGCAAGTGCTTGCCTAGAAGCCCAGCCCAAAGGAGGGATGAAGGATTTGTGAAGCGGGATGGGGGACTGGGGGCGGCAGGGGACCTCGCACAGAGCATGGGCACAGGTATAGTGAGTGAGAAGGGGGGGCGAGCACCATCCAGGCTGTCAGGAAGGGAGTAGGGAAGGTACAGTGCCCCTTCCTAACAACAAATATACAAATGGACATGGGAATAGACCAGCTCCAAAATAAAATGGAATTTCCCCGCCCCCCCAAAAAAGTGCATCGTGAAGTTTAGGGGCAGGGTGGCTCAGGTGTCCCAGTCCAGCTCTGCAAATTCAGACTGATTTCCAGATTTGAGGAGAAAATTACTTTCCTCTTCCCGTCAACTACCCGCAAACGTAGTTACAGGAAGCAAAGTGCCTTTGGGGAATCAGCGATGGGTGCAGGCTGCCTTCCCCTTCTGCCCCAGAGCCGGGAGCCCGAGCATCAGGTGCCTCTGCCATCGCTGTCTTGTGAGGCTGCGCCGGCGCGTCAGACTGCGGCACTGAGAACAGGCAACAACGTGAAATCTGTGTCGCCTCCTTTCATGGATCCCGATGGTCCCATCAAACCCCAGTTGGGGATGGTGCTAGAAATCCAGTGCAGTTTAAAGCAGAGTGGGTTATGCTTTGTGCTTGCCGTTTAGTTTGAAATCTTTACTTTTCCTGGCTTAGAAAATCAAGAAGCAACTTGAAAAGACACCCGGAGTAGATTATCGTTTCTAAAATATTGTGACTTGAGTCAGTCATCTCAATTTGATGGAGAGGGTGGAAAGGGGAAGGATGAGTCCTGCGTTCCCAATTCAGTGGGGGAAGGGCCCTCCTGTATAAAAAAAAAACCAACAAACAAACCTAAAACGAGACCAGAAGGAGGTTGCATCTTTGTGAGATGCCAAGCTCAGCCAATCTCCGGGTGAACTGCATGCATACATAATCCTTATTACATATTCCACAAACAACTTCCCCTCTGCTTCCAGACAGCCGCCCACCAGCCATTGAGCACGACGATGTTCCTCGCATGACAACCACTGAGTTGGGCAGCTCAGAAGCTGTGGAGCACAAATCCAAAAGGCAACGCAACCATCCCGGCTGCCATTGCCTTCCTCCCGTGGCTTCATCTGAGGCACAGCAAGGCCAGCTGCAAAGTGGGGACACGTCTTTGGAGCCAGAGCAGCAGGGTGTTTTTCAGCACCACATTTTGAGATTGGGAGGGTGCTGATGTAGAGTATCTGTCAAAAAGTGGGAGGACTTCGGGAAAACCTCCAATTGTTTTGGGTTAGGAATGCTTCCTTGGCACCACACAGCCTCAGTAGAGGTTGCCTAAAATAGACACATTGACTTTAGTTGCCCGAACATGGGTGGCTCTTGCTGTCTGAGGTGTTGCAAGCCATCTGGGAGGTCCACAGGGCTGGAAAATATGATATAGGACCAGAGGAAATATTACACTCTTCTAAAGAGACAGCCAAAGGCTGAGGAGTACCTGATGGCTTGGAGCTGGGCGCCTCCACCCAGGCAATCACAAGCCCGCGTGGCTGGTGGGCTGCCTGCCTCCTCCGGCTCCGTTCGCTGCCTTTCTGCAGCCGGAGCTCGGACCCCAGTCCCAGGGGCTGACACAGGCGCAGGCACCTCATGCCAGCAACCAGCACTGAACCTGCTACAGCTGCACCCTCTGAAGCAGGCTGCCAGAGGGAAAAATCACCCGGAGTCCACAGGAGAAGCAAACGGACAGAATCCCTCGGCTCGTGTTTGGCAGCCAAGAGGAGGAGAATGACTCAGCCCTCCCGGCTTCCGAGTGCCTGAATCTGTGACATGAGCAAACGCAGCAAAACATGACGAGATGCGGGTCCTGCTCCCGAGTACACTCCTCATCCTTAATCCAGTACGTGGGGACAACTCGGAACGCTGCAGAGCCGCTGAAAGCCGTGCTGCTGAACGTGCCGTGGAAGTGAGGGTGGGTTTTGCAGTGGAATAAATAGAACTTCAATAGCAGTTTGTCATCAGGGCTGTCAGAGGTCTCTGCCAGCCTGATTGGGACGGGGGGTACTTTCCTCCACCAAGGTATTGTTTGAGCGGTGGCGGTGGCGGCAGCCTGGCAGCTGGAGGAGGTGCCAGAAATTGTGCAAATTAGCAAGGTGCAGATGAGAAAAGTGTTGTGCTGCTAGAACTGCACCTGGAATTGAGGTAATGAGCAGAGGGCTGAGGTAGTCTGCTTGCAGAACAGATAGTGCTCTTCACCTGACGAGCTCCAAACATTTGACAGTGCTACTCACCGCTGCAAGAACCCCCTGTTGCTTCATCTCCTCCCCTAGATCAGACAACTGCTGGCGAAAGAAGCTGAAAAGACGTTCTGCTTAGCAAACCGAGACATCTTCTCATGAAACACACTTGTCCTTCTAAACCAAAGCCCCCCTCCACACAACACAAGGCTGCAGCCCCAATACAGAAATGCTTCTCTCTCCCTGCATCGCCCACCTCCCATGGCAGAGGTCATGTTGTGGCCATGATGAGAATTCACGGCAGACAGAGGAAGCTGATAGAAGAGCCCATATTCCAAACCAGACAGATGAAGGGCGGGAAGAGGTAACTATTTTCCTGTCTCTCATAAGGAAAAGGGGCTCAGCAAGTGGGAGGACTCCTGCAATGCATTTAGCAAGTTGTTATCTTGTTTATCTCTACATTTGTGAAAGGCACCCACTGAGCTGTGACCTCTCCAGCCCCTGCTTCATGCTCCAGAGATTTCCCTCCTCTTGGGAAATAACAACCACAACTACCTTGTATTTCCCGGTGCCTGCAGGTGCCCCTGCAGGATGACTGTGGCTGCAAAGAGAAATCCAGGAGTGTTGGGGGGACCTGGTGGGAAGAAGGGAGTCAAAGCTTATCGGGCACGGCTGTGAGGAGCCACCAGGAGCTGGGGTCATGCTGGCCAGAAGCAAAAGAAGAGAACCAGAAATGTTTCAAGCATGGGTAGACTCACCTGTACTGAGCAGCCACGTGACAAGTGTGTGCCTGGCTGGTACTGAGGGTTTGCCCCCTATGGAGAAGTTCAAAGGGCAGTTGCCACAAGGCTGAGCTCCTGCCTACAAGTCTCACCTGGGCAGGGTAGGAGCTGAGGGCTGTGGGGAGAAAAAGCTGCTTCTGGTTTCCATAAATTTCCTTGTCCCTAATGTCTCAGGAGCCTCAAACGCCAAGTGAACCATGGTGTGAGACACCAGTTCACCCAGGGATGAAGAAGCATGACCACTTCTCCAAAGCTCTCTGTGGGTTGCCCTCCAGGTTATCCCTCTGCTCCTGGTGCCCTGTCCCTGAGGTTTTCTAGGGTGTCTTCATCCCTCCCCAGCAACGTCACAGACTTTCTTCCAGTTCCCGTGACTGGAACAAATACCCTGGCTCCTTTTGGCAAGGCTGTGCAATGGCCTGAGAAATGTCAGCTGTGGCTGTGCAGCTGGAATAACAAGGGCGCTGAGAGTGAGTAATGAGCAATTAGGTATTAGATTAGCAAACAACATGACTGTAGACTGTCAAAGGAATAGCGTGGGTCTCTGGAAGACCCTATGCTATTCTGTGGAGAAGGATGTGGACACTGGGAAATGTCCAAATGTGGCTTTTAAGGAGGATTAGATGTGAAAGATGTCCCTGCCCAGAGGGGCTGGAACGAGGTGATCTTTAAAGGTCCCTTCCAGCCCAAAGGGTTTTGTGTTTCTGTGATTAGCATGAACTCGGTGCAAGCCTTATTGTTTGTGCATTTAATAACACAGCTTATTAAGCAGAAACATGACAGAAGATAACCTGGGTTCATACTATGTCTGAGGGACAGGCTTCGTGCAGAGAAAGGCAAGCCGCAGTGGTGTTTGTGTTGTGGGAAGCCTACGCTGCCCCGCTGTTACCAGCTGTGGGCAGGAGAAGGTTAACTTGCTGTGTGGTACCTGACAGCATCCCAGTGATGGGTCTGCTGCTGGGTCTGGAGGGGGCTGGCAGCCACAGGAGTGAGCTGGCCAGCCATGGGGTAGGGACAGAGCGATCCCGTGTCATCCAGTGTGACACCAACTCAACTTATGCTCGTCTAAGGGCCATAGGGACACGAGAGATCTCCCTTTCATGCCAGCTCCTATTCACATTGTGCCTGTGGACTTAAATAGAAGTCAACTCTTTGGGTGTTTGTTTTTGGTTTTGTTTGTTTGTTTTCCACGGAATTTTGCTGAGTTTTCCGCTGTAAGGGGAGTACAAATTGTTGGGTTGTCAGAACAGCAACCCCCAGACTGGACCAGATCCACTCAGCATCTCTCCGTGTCTTGGTTTGGATCAGATTCTCCAGCTGGATATTTAGTTCAGGACGGGCCAGCATTTGCATCTTCAGCATTCAGTATGCCTGGCTGGGAATCTTCAGCAAACTTTGTAACAAAACCTAATCCCGATTGCATTTTTCCCTCAATTTTTAATGCTGGCATTTTCCACTAATGCCCCCCAAATTAAAAAAAAAAACAAAACACAAGAATAATTTTTATGCTCACGGTGACTTTCAGCATGGATCTGAACCTGGGCAAAAGATGAGAGGATGTATGTCAGCTCTTGTTTATTGAGAGCTCAGCAAGAGCCCTTTGCATCTTGGAGTGGGCAGAAGAAATAAAGCAGGGGCAATAAATATTTGTTCTTTGCCTGCAAAGGAATTTCCTTGTAAGCCTCACCAGCCTCCAAAAATATCTTGACATGTTATTTTCTCCTTTTTCCTATTGATTCTTAAAGCTGTCACTGTGACAGACAGCGGAAAGTGCTCTGCAAACACCCCTCTCAACAGGGAAAGCTTTCAGCTGCCTTTTAATTTTTTGTTTAATTTTTGTTTTCCTACCTTAGCACTGTCTTTTCAGTACCAGTTCTTCAATTCAGGAAGGGGATCATTTGTTTCAAGCCTGACTAAGTCACTGACTATCTGATTTTCTCATTACTACAGGTTTCATAATTCCTCCCTCATATTACTCTGGAAGCAGTTTTCGATCTGAGGATTAGGTGCTGAAAGCTAATAATGGGCTGGTTAAAAATTAATTGTTCTCCTTTGTAAGGAAAATAAATAAATGAATAAAGATTAGCAGCTGTGCTACTAAAACACACAAAATACTAGTGTCTGTCTGAGAGCCTGCCTGGTGAGATAGATGTTTTTGCGAGCTGTTTGAGTGGTCTGTGGAGATAATTTGTCAGATGGATTTGCTCCATTCCTCCGCTTTCACACAATAAGCAGAGTGCGTTTCCTATACATTAGTTAGCCATCTGAAATTGGTTGAATATATTTATGAACCTATTTCAGATGCCCGCGTTTCAGTTCAGGCATCACTGGCAGACTGATTCTTGTTTTTATCTTTGGGCACTGAAAAGCTGCTTGATGCCTCTAAGTCCGGGTGACAGATATTATGGAGAGATTCAGAGATGGTTCAGATCTGGGACGCTTCACTTCATCCCCGGGAGAAATCTCCTTCAGAATGACAGACTTCATGTAAGAGACGTGAGGAGCAGGGCAATGAGGAGGGATGAGGCTGGCCGGTGGGGCTTGGCAGCGTGACACGGTGCAGGTTTCTTGTCAAGGTGTTGCTCCTTGCGCAGGTGACTGTAGCTGCTGAATGGATCTGGATAAATTCACAGGAGTAGAATGAATGAATACCAGAGATGTTTTGGATGCCCTGGTTAACAGCTTGTGTGTGGACCTGGTCCAATATCTGCTATGAAACGAGCTGGTTTTCAGTCTGGGAATAGTCAGTCTCAGTTTTTCCAGTTAGCAGCTGTTCTCCTTTTATTAAGACATAGCAATCAACTGTTTGTCCCTTCTTAATCACCCCAGGTAAGAAATACAGTAGGTCACCCGTCTTCATGGTTGCATGTGATCAGGCACTATGGCTCAGCTGACAGCTGGTAGCATCCTAATTCAGCCCAGTTCAGCCTTGGCTAATGGCTATTCCTCCGCCCCACTCTGAGCCCTTCTCCTCCTAGAGAAGGATCCAGAAGGCAGAGAGCGATGGCATGGGGAGAAGAGATAGTCTGCAATCTTCTTTTCTGCACCCCCAAAACATTGCAGTGTTGGCTGCTGTGTTGTGGGGACTGGAGGTGTGTCAAGGAGGGTGTGGTGTGACCAGGAGGGCATCTGCTAGTGAGGTCTCCCCTGGCTATAGGCTGTCCATAGGCATTCGTGTGGTCTCCAAACCTCAAAGTGAGGGTTTCCTCTATCATTTCTCTCTTCTCTTTCCTGCACAGTCAAGCTGAGTATGCCTTATTTCTACAAGCATGAGAAAGGGAAATTCTGAGGGACTGAAAAAAAATAGGTTGTAGTTTTGGAAATGTTGTAATATTTTAACAGTTTTTGATTGATATGAAAGATCTCAGCATTGTCAAAATGGAAATCTCTCTTTTATGTCCATTGCAAGACCATGAAATGCTCTTTCACCTCTGCTCAAGTAAGAAGTATGAGATGGCAGTTACAGAAGGGATACTAAGAAAGAAAAATGGCTGATTCCATGTGATTTGGAGGATGAGGAAAGGCAATGAGGGGTTAAAAGTGTTGTGTAATTGTAGGAGCCCCTTTGCCTCCTGCACCTTTTTGCAGGTTGGCCTAGGTGGCCTCCAAATGAGCAGCTACCCAACTTGCTTTAGCTCCCACCATGGCGCAAGGCAGGCACGTTTCAGGGATTGTGCTTCTGGCTTTTTTGAACCTCACTGAGTGTTTGCAGGGCAAAGGGCTCATCCAGGAGCTAATGGCAAGATCATCTGCTGAGATTTTCGGGGTGGGTTTCTTGCAGCAGGTGCTGTGACAGAGCTCAGAAGCAGCGGCAACAAGCCCATAAGGAGAGCAGGAGAGCAGGATGTCCCCTCTGCTGCCATGCCCGTCTCTGAGAGTGGCTTTGCGATGTAATAACCAGCAGTGCCTTGTCTTGGGCAATGGGGATGTGATGTCCTGGCTCCAGCCCACACGCTCAGTCCTGCTCTCAGCCCAAGAGAGGACCACGGACGGTAAGAGAGAGGAACCAGGAGAAATGTTGCTGCCAGCAGAAGATGCCTTTTGCTTGCAAATAAAACCAGGCAGATGGCCTGCTGAATTTCAGTCCTTAATTAAAAGTGCTTTATTCTCTAAGCTAATTATAGAATAATTCGTGCTGTGGGAGGGGCTCCTTTGGCATGGAGAGGGTGGTAATGAACATCTCAGCTCGCCTCCTCGTCAGCAGGCTTAGCCCTTCGTTCTGCTGCCTCAGGGATAAAGATACCCTTGGCTGTTAGCTCCCCAGTGGACCCTGTGAAAGGCAGTGACAAAAGAAAGGAGAGAGAGGTCTCAGACAACCCCGGCATGACGGAATAGGATCTCACTGCCATGTCTGTCACCGTGTGGGTAACCCAGGGAGCTCCCACGTCAAGCTCGACCCCAAACTGGGTTGTGACTGCTTAGTGAAAGCTCTGCTAAAGCAGATGCATTTCTTCCAAGTGACACAAACCAGGGTCTGGATAATGTTTGACTTGATAAGAAGAGGTTTAAGCTAATGCTGTGATTCTTTACTTCAGGATTTGCACGTGAAACCAGCTGCAGCCTCTCCATGTGACGTGAAGTGCGGCCTGTCCCGGTGCTCCTTCCATGACACCCTGGATGGATGCTGCCTCGTGGAGAAAAATTCAAACCACAGATGGTGAATTGCCTGAAAAAGAACCATTTGCACAAGATGTAAAAGTTTAACAGCTTGAGCATCACCAGGCCCTCCCAGACACCAGGATCCTGGATGGCCTTGCTGTCCCCACAGCTCTCACCCCAAGCGAACAGCTGCTGCTGGTGCAAAGTGTCTCCTGTCTCCCAAACTCATCATCCATCACTTTGATGTCTCTGCTAAGTGGCAAAAGGTACAGCTTTTGCCCTCCTTCTTCATCTCTCTCCTGTGACCCTTCCTAAACTGAAAGGCAGTGAGGTTCACCCCATCCCCCTCGCATTCTGCTCAACACCAACTATCCTGGACAGCTTCCACGATTTCCCCAGTTCCTCAGGTTTATGGTCCCATCTCCAGCCTCATCTTGCAGTTAAAGAAAGAGGAAAAACTGATGCCTACAGTGCTGTGCTCAGCCCCTGGCGAGGGGTTTGGGCTGGCCTTGTCTTACCAGGGCAGAAGCGTTGGCAGGGCTGCGTCTTTCGGGGCTCAGGGAATGGAAATGCTGCTGATCTCTATCTGCCCGGCATTTCTCTCTCCATCAAAATCAATGCGAAGCATCTTTCTCAGCCCCTCTCCAGGTTAAGGGGGGTGGGGATAGGGGGGGGAAAGGATGGAAAAATACTCAGCAGATGAGAAAGTTTTCACGCAATTTTTCCTGCCTGCAGCTTCTATATATAGGTTTAATTAGAACGTTAAAGGCACCTCAGGATTATGCTGTGAGATTTGTTTCCTTGGCCCTGTAACTAATGCCCTGTGGTTTCAATAATGCTGCCTTGTCTTCGTTAGCCTCCAAGCAAATATCTACCTATGGAAATTGCAGAATTGCTATCCTGGGTCAGAGCACCACGTGAGCCCAGGGAAGTCAGAGGCTCTGCTTTAGATGCTCTCTAATTATCTCTAGCCGAGGTAACGGAGGAAGCGGTTTGGCACCTGTGAATTGGATTCTTGGGAGAGAGCCCCTTGAAATGAGCTTCTTCACCTAATACTGGAAAATTTTGTCTCTTGCTTCCCCCAACCCTTTGTGGCGGAGGCAGATTAACTCTTTCTAGCCTACCTGGAAAAAGACTGAGCCATTTCTGATGGGGACGGGGAGTTAGCCAGCTTCGCTCTGGCTGCCCCTTGGAATGATGCTGGGAAAGGGCTGTGGCCACGCAGCTGAGTGCTATTCGTGCCTGTCTTGGTGGGCAGCTGGCTTGCAGGATACGGCCCATAGGGCACTTGCTGGGGGTCCTGGAGACCTGCATGTGGATGCTTCTGTGCAGAATGGCCACTCGCTAAATCATTTTATGGGCACTAAACGCCAGTGATGCTTTCTGCCTGGTGACTCTGCATCCTCAGCCTGAGGCTGCAGGCCACGGTGCCCACCGTGCAGACCCTGCTGGGCTCTGTGAAAGATGGCCATGTCTTTGGTTCTGCCTCAGAAATGCTCCTTGTCATCTGTTCCAGCACCACGGCTGGGGCTGGCTATTAGACCTGAAACAAGGACAGGGCTCACGAAGTGCAGCTGTGTCATTATTTGGGAATCTTGAGGGAGACAAACACAGTTCTCAGTGTCCGGTAAGGCTTTCAGAGAGCTTAGATGTTGGAAGTTAAAACTGAATTATGCTTTTTCCCCCCCTTTTTTTTGCTTTAAAATTGCAAAGGGATCACAATAGCAAGCCTTTCAGCAGCACATCTTTATGAGACACAGGCTGGTGTTGCACGTATTACCGAGGAACCTTAGGAGGCTCAAGCACGGCTTTCTACCTGAAGCCTTTCTCAATTACTGTCATCAAAACAGGGAGCAGCACAGAAGAAAGGCAGAAGGTGCATCTGGGGCTGCTCCCTTCGTCGTGGAGACGCACTTAGGAAAGCTTTTTGCGGAGCAGACAAGCTCTCACCCGCATTTCTTTTATTCCCCACCATTTTCTATATACGTAAGTTAGCTGGCAAAACTGCTGCAGCAGCTTTTTCTCCTCTCTTCTAGGATTATCATTATTTTTTTTATTGTCATTATTATTAAGGGCACAACAAGATTTATGTTCTGTAAAACAAGCCATGTTATTGTCAAGACAGATTTAAAGGGCTGGATTAGGAAGGGGCCTTATGATATATTTTGTATGAAAATGAAGTATCACAAGCAGTTTCTTGGCAGACCTAATGTCTTTCAGGGCTGTTCTTTGGGAATAGCAATTCCAGGCAGGGACTCTGGAAAAAGTGGAGTGCACTGGTATAATAAGAGGCTGTATCAGAATGGATATGCATGAGCCGAGCAGATTAATATTTAATGAACAGTGAAGTCTCTATCCCCTAATCATTGAGTGCCTGGGATTTGCAAAGTGGATAATTTTAAAGCATTTTGTATGGAATTATTCATGCAATAAAAGTACATGACTCTCTTGCAGTCGAAGTCACTGAAATGGAATTAAGCTCAATGAAATATTAGTCATCAAAATGCCGGGCGTTGGATCCAGCTGAGACAACGGCACTGGGACAAGGGTGTTGGTCCCAGGAAAGGACCTGACAGAGCTGGAGAGGGCAGGCTTGGGGTGCACCGCCTCACCCCCAGGGGGTTCCTTGGGACCCCACAGCAGGACGATCCCTTGCTGGGCTACCCAAAGCCAGGAAGAGCCAGCAGTGGCTACCAGGGCCAGCAGGAGCCACAGAGCAGGAAAATCACATAGAGGGATGAAAACACAGCACAAGGCTCCTGGTACCGGGGCCAGAATAGGGTTGGGGATATATGATGGATATTTAATGATTTAAACACGTGGCCTCACTGGAGTGACAGTTCTGACACTGCTGTCATCACCTTTATTTTTGTTTGTATTTTGCCTAGAGGGATTGCTTAAAATATACTTGTTGATCTGGAGTTTAATGAGACTTTACTTTGGCTTGAACAAGTGTTTTTTGGACCTCAGTTCAGACAATTCTTCTGGCACTTCTCCTAGTCTCACTCTCACTGGTTTCTGATAAAAGAATGTTCCAAAGAAAATGTCATTTTCAATTGGAAAATTACTTTTTAATTGGGGCTGGGGAGGAAAGATTTTGTTCCCTGACATCTTTAAAAGGTTTTCACTCTTTCCCTGTTAGAATACAGTTTGTTGCCGTTAATGCACCCTCTTGAAAGTCGCTGTTTGGCCGCAGCTTGTCTTTTGTGCAAAAAGCGTGGGGCAGAGGAGAATAATTCTTCCTCGACACACAATCTATGAAAGCAATAAGCTCATTGACTTAATGAGAGAAGATAAAAAAACCCCAACAACACAACCCAACAAATAAAAAGTGTTTATAGCTATTTGAATACTACTAATTATACCAAAGAGCTTTGCAGGAGAGAAGAATATGGCAACGAACGTATGGGAAAGGCAGACAAGGGAAGGGCAGAACAGGCTGAAGATTCATTTTCTCCTTGTGTGCCTGCGTGGTTCTTCATAGAAAGCACCTGCGTGATCAGTACAAGCAATTAATGATGATACTGGCTCATTAGGAAGATACAGTAGGTAAACATTGCAGTCAGGAATGAGAAAGTCACCCCTATGGTCGTAGCTGTGCCCCTTGCAGTAAAATGACTTTTGTTAATAAGGAGGGAGCGGAACAAGGGCGGCGCGCACGGTGCCCACAGCCCCTCACCGGGTTTGCATGGGAGCAGGTGGAATAGTTGGGTTTGTTATTTTTGGAACAAAACACTGACTCAGAAATCAATTTATCCTTTCTCTGGATAAATTAAAACAAATGGTAAGCCTGAATATGAGGAGAAAACATTTCACATCAGCTTGGGGAAAATGCTTTAATCAACTCAAAGTAAACATTTTTCTTATTTTTTTTCTTTTGTTTTTTGTTTGCTTTTGTTTTGTTTTATTGTGGGCTGTGTAAGGATTTGGACCTTCCCAAAGGTTATTTATTCTTTCCTCATCTTTTTTTATTTGACCCCAAAAAGAAAATTATTTTCACAGTATTTATTCTGAGTACAGCTAGAGAAAGCCACTTTAGGTGCCAATTTGAATATGAAACATAATTAAAATACTTTTTTTACATTGTGAATTGTTCTCTTATCTGCCTGCCCATAAATGTCGCTGTATTAATGGTCACAATTTGTCTCGGATGTAGGAAATAGTCTTTTCATCCCATTGCTTTTTTTAAGCAGTGGGGAAACAAGCACAGCAGGTCAGGCTCATATGACCATGCAAAAAAATTCCCGATGCAGTTTTCCTTCAGCCGCAATTGAAAAGCCAATCCCTTCTTGCCAGCTGATTATTTCTGCTCCTGAATATACTCTTCAAACTGAAAAATGTTCGCTAGGAGCAGAAAAAGGAAGCGGTACATTTTAAAAGTCTTTTATTAAACTACCAACCAGAAGAAAATGGGAGAAATTAATAACTCAGGGTGTGATTAATATGAAGCTTTTGTTTTTCTTTTTTCGGTAGCTGGAGCAACGAGGAAGTAGACACACGATGCTTTCTAATGATGTGAAGAAAAGGTTCATGCGAGTGTTTGTTCAGTGCCAGATTTTCCCGTCCTTGTGGCTGACCAAAGCTTTGGAAAACACCAACAACCCTCCCATCAAGGGTCTCCACCTCTGAGACCTCTTGCTCCCTGTGATTAATTTCCATGGACTTTATGCATCATTACTAGGCTAACAGCCTTTAATCACTTATTTCTTTGATCTGATTTAAAGCCTGTCTCTGGGCGACTGCATTTCTGCTAGTAGATGCGCAAAGGGATGGAACGACCACATGCGCGTTGAACTGCTGCAATGGTGTGAATTGCTTGCGAAAGCTGCCTCCAGAAGCTAAACACATGCATGGAAATAAAAAGTATATTATTCCACATACTGGAAATAAAAGTATTAAAGACCAAAAGTTACAGACCAAAAAAAAACCCCTCAAAAAAAGGGGAGGGGAAAGAATGAAAATGCAGTTTTTCACTCCCCTTGGCCAGACCAAAAGATGGATGGTTTTGGGAGAACTGAAAATCAATGTCCCTGGGAAAGAATGGGGCAAAATACACAAATGTTAGAGCAGAGCATTGCTGTGAACCAGGCAGGGGACTGTGAAACCTGCACATTTCTGTTGTGTGTGACATTTCTGAACTTGCCGGGTATGCAGAAGGCAGCTTCCCTGTGCTTTCCGAGGGAGTTTCTGCTGATTTACACCACTGGCTAAAAGTCTCCCCCAGGTTCAGTTTTTCAGTTGAAAATAAGGACTTAAAGAAACTAGAAAGTGTCCCTGAATGGACTGACTTTGTCAAGAAAAAAGATTGAAGTGGGAATTGAAGCCTTTCTTTCCACTTTTACAACATCCAGGTGGAGAACCAAATGACTGCCTCTGGAACTGACCCAGCTGACCACGTCGGAGTGAAGCGTTTCAAGGTTTGTCAATACTTGTCACACTTTTGAGAGGCTTTGTTTAGTGAGAAATTGCAACTCGTCCTCAGCGCTGGGAGATTACAAGCTGTGCTGCTGGACGTGTGAGCCGGAGAGCATCAGAAAAGGCCGTGACTTGGGGTGAGCAGAGCTTTGGTGGCTGGTGCTGGGTGCCACATGCCCACACGTGAAGGTCCATCCCAAGGTGATGCTGCCTACCTTTTCCTTGTCCCCACTTTCTTCTGCATCCATAGTGCTCTCTCTCTTATCCCTGCATCCATGTACTCATGGCCCTGGACATTTTACTGCTAGAAAAGAGTGGAAAACCCATTTGTGGATCTGTTGGGAGCTTGGCTGAGTAGAACTAGGAAGCCACCCTGGGTACGAATGGACCCAAGGGTTGGGCTGCTGTTGGGAGCCCTTTGCTCCTCTACCTCCTCCATCAGTGCTGCCTGCACCGGTCCCGCTGCCGCTCTAGAGGAAAATAGGAGGGAGGGATGGCTTTTGCATCGCTGTGGAGATCCAGCACAAAACAGCTGGAAAAAGGGAAGTCGGAGCTGCCGTGGGAGAACAGCCTGGTGAGACTGTGCCTACGGCAGGGCAGGGACTCCTCCAGTGGTGTCTCTGTGGCTGGCGCAGCCCCGCTGCCCTCCTTTCCCACCTGCCAGAGCTTCTCCCCAGGAAGGCATTTGGTTCCGTGGTGTCTCAGTGCTGCTGTTAGCCTGGCAGCAACAACAAAAGGACTGAGTTAATTAAACACACAAGAACATAATTGCAATTAAACCCAAACAAACTGCTGAATCAGAATAGCAAATTGGCCCAGAGATGGCGGGGAAAGGCTGGTTTGCTTATTCTTTTTTTTTTTTTTTTTATCGTAAGGGCTGATGAGGCACAGAGTAGCCAAGCAAATGCTGCAACATGAGACATGCCACTGGCAAGAACGTTTAGCCTGCTGAATAAAAGATAAAGACGAAGCTGGGACTGGGAACAGCCTGGCTGTTCAAGTCAATCTAGGTTGGTTTCACTCTAGGAAAATCCCAGGAGTTTGCATTTGGCAAACATCTTTGCAACTTGGCTGGAAACGCTCTCCAGCTGGGGCCAGCCCCACCAGTCAGTTCCACTCCTGGCTCCCTATTCTAGTGATGCCAACCCATGGTGGAGTGGTCTGATGGGCAGAGCACCCCCTTGGCCCTCACCAACATCCACTCCAAGGCTGCCTTCCCAAGGGATCTGCAAGAAGGATGTGTGGTTTGCTCTGCAGCATGCCTGATCATCAAGGAAAAACTCAAGGACACACCAAGGACCACCTGAAAATGAACTGGCCGGGCACTGCTGTCCTGCACCCAGCCAGCACTGCCCCGTAGGGCACACCGAGAAGGATTTTGCACATTCCTACCTCCCCCATGCAACTTCTGCAACACTTGTTTGCAGCAAACCCATGTATTACGATCGCTCCAGGGCTGGCTTCTGTCAAGCTGCTTCAGTGTGTCCCACTAAAGGCATAAAGCTGAGAGAAGCCAGTGAATTAGAAGGTCCCTGATAGCAGGACACAGCAAGCGGGTGCTGTTAATCTTACCTTCGCTACTCAGTTTTTGTTCTGCTTGTAATAAATCCCCATGCCCTTTGCTGTTGAAACTGCAGCCTCGCTACTAGAAAAGGAGGAAAGGGAAAAAAAAAAAAAAAAAGAAAAAAGCCAGAGATTGCCATGTGCAGAAACAAAATAAGGGATTCATGTCTTGGTCTGGCCAATACTTCTGTTTACTGAGGTCTGAGCCTTAGCGCAATAACCTGGTGTTAAATGCAACGCTACGGTAACTCATGCTGGACTACAACAGGCTGGAAAAGCTGTTGGATTAATGCAGGAAATGGGGCACGCGGCGGTGTGTGATTTCTTATAGCAGGTCTGAATGGGCAGTGGAAGACATGATGTGACGTTGCTTCCAGATCTGGAGTAATAGCTGGCTGGGAATTTGTTGATGAAAGCCTTTTTTCCCAAATGCCACCTCTGTGGATTTACAGCTACTTGTGGGAAAAGGTCATATTTATAATAAAAGCTGAGGCTATCTACTATTTGCTTTGATGTAATCAATACAATAATTTCCATCTTGGATCACAATTGAGTTCCATCTGGAAATTTTTATAAAGCAGAAGTTAAAATTATTAAATAATTATAAGAGAACACTGCACTTAATAGCACTTAACATTTCTGTGCTTTTGTGCAGGTTCTTCATTTTGGACTTGTTACTATTCACCTCCAGCTGAAGCAGGAAAAAAAAAAAACGTCAGAGAAAAATTGCTTGAGGGCTTTGCAAATATATGCCAGCACGGAAAAAAAGTGGCAGATCTCAGATGGTGGGAAAAGCTGCATCCTGGTGACAGTTCAAACCATCCCATCATCCCTCCCCGTCGCCCGGTCCCTCTGCTCACAAGCTGCTGAGTTTCATTTCCTGTGGCTCAACAAATCCCTAATCCCAGAGCCGATTTCATGGTCAGGGGTTTACTTAATGTCTAACCCTGATTCCTGTTGACAACAAGATAGCTTTATATTACTTGTCAGGCTGGGGAGCATTGAAGAGGGTGCAAATTTATATTAGCTGCCAGGCAGGAGCTGCGTAAGATTGCCTTTGTGTCGCTGAGGATCGCGTCTCTGCCGAGCGGTGCCTGATGCTATAGAATCCTCGGTCATGACGAGGCCATAAATGTTGTGACAAAGGCGAAGTGCGTTAAAAGGGATAATATCTTTTATTGGACCAACAGTCAGAGTTGGAAAATGGAAGAGCTTTTGGCACGCTGTCTTCTTCAGCTATATAAAGGTTATACGGTTCTTTACAGCCGTGCAGGCGCCTGCATCCCTGGCTGCGAGGCTGTAAAGGATGCTCTCTTCCCACAGGAATTAAAGTCAAGCGAGAAAAACGAATGCCAAGGCACCGCCATCCAACGAGGCAGGTAACAAGGCTTCATCCTCTTCGTGAAGGAATGGAACTGGATCTCCCACATTGGAAAGACTTCAACAGCACAGCCCCCACGTGGGAAGCTGCCTCTTGCTCTCCCCCAGCCCAGTGGGCTCTGGGCAGACCCAGCAGGGGGACACGAGCTGCCTAGGACCACTGGTGTTGACTGGGTGGACCTGCTTATGGCCCCTTGGGTGTCAAACAGGCCAGGGGAAAGCAAGCAGAATTGTTCCCAAGCTGTGTAACTCACGGGTCTTCATTTCTTGGAGCAGCATGTGAATTGTTTCTACCTGGATCTTGAAAATTTCCATCTGAATGGGTGGAAAAGGAGGGTTTCAGCATCATGCTTGCTTTCACTGTGGTGGGAAGCACCAAGACCAACATGCTTCGCCCCGTGCACGCCCCAGAGGGAACATCAAAGCATTTTCTCTGAAGACAGTTCTGTTTTTTTGATACCTCTGGCCTGAAAATACTGTGGATTGGTCTAGAAACCATCGTGATCTGAAGAAACTTGAGCAGGTTGCTTTTCACACAGTTGAACTTTTTTGGGGTGAAAAAAAAACAAACCCTTTTTGAGCAATTCTTCTGTTTAACTTTCAGCAGATGAGAAGTCACAATGAGCTAGCCTTGAGTAGGAGTTGAATATGAAAAACAGGCTCTTGCAGAGGAAGGGAAGATGTGAACTTAATGAACTTACTGGCTTAATCATATCAAATTCAGCAAGAGAGCAATGTCATTTCTTCAGTGACAGTTGTGTTGCTGGTCCCAAATCTTTTTATATTCCAACTATGCTCGCTAGTCTAATAAAAGATTTTACTTTGCTCCCCATACTTTGCCCGGTTGGTTACCTACAAATGCCAAATTCTGTATTATGTCCTCAGGAGATGCAAAATTAACTGGAGTTGCCCCCATTTGCAAGTGCAAATCTGTTAGAAATGTTTTATAGTAACGCAGTGTGTTGGGTAACATAGCACGGGGGAAAAAGTTGTAAAAAATTGTGTAGACTCACTCCCACAGAATGAAAATCCTTGCCCTTCTTGTTCCATTTACATTTTTACACTGTTATATTGATGCTGGTATTTTTGATACATTTTGGAGGATGTACTGAAGTTTTTAATATACTCAGATGTTTAAGAGCACTGAACATTTTTGCTTTTTTCTTTTTCTGTACACAAACCTTTAGACTTTATTAAAACAAAACAGTGTGATATTTCTGAGGCAAATGCCAATAATTTTGAAATTCCAGAAAGGTAGTTTCAACTGAAGGTGAAAAGCCAGAGCACAGATTCGAGACTTTCCTACCAGAAGACCCTTCTGCTCTGGTCGTGCCCATGGCACTTGTCCACACCTTGCTGTAAGGTGTTTCTGGCAGATCCGTTTGCTGGCCTGCCCAGAAGCAAATTTGAGCATTTTCCCCCGTTTCTTCCAAACTGCTGCATCCCAGCAATTGCTTTTGGGTCATTTGTGTAAAGAGAAGGGAAACAAGCTGTTTAAACGCATCAGCTGGTTTGGTTATGACACACTTAGACCCCGAAGCACGTTAATACCCATTTATTGCTTGTGAAGGCTCCTGCCTGATACAAACGCTGGCCTTTCCCAGGACTTCCCAGGTGGCTGTTTTGGGGAACAGGGTGAGGATGTCCACCCAGGTCCACTGCTGGGGGCTGGGAACATCAAGTGTGACCCCCTCCGCTTCGTCTGCCCCAGCCCTGTGGGGCAGCACGCCTGGGCACAGCGGGTCAGGGTTAAATCAGCAGCTTGCAAAGAAAATGGATGTGTTTGGCGATTTTTTTTTTCTTTTATTTCTGCCCGCTCTCATCAGAGGCCCCAGGGCAGAAATGATGACACAGAGTTAAGAAGTATTTAAACTGAGTTTTGGCTTTTATAGGAAAAAAAGATGGTAGGGGGAGTGGGATGCCTTTGTAGGGAAACGTGGCAGAATTGACAGTAAAATATTGCTCTCCAGGTGAATTAATGTTGGCAAAGGAGGGGATATTCCTTGGGAATTGGGTATCACTGTAATAACTCCTGTTTCTCCCCATACCACAGATCTCAGATGCTGGATTTAGGCTGAAAGGCAGCAATATTTGCTGTTGGACAGTGACTCCAGAACAAACAAGCTCACAGTTTACAAGAGAATTTCTCCTTTCATTAACTCTCACCTCCAAAAAGTCAGCTGTGCTGCCGGAGTCCAGCCGCTCTCTTCCTTTGTGAATCACAGCCGGTGACAGGAGTTTGCAGGGTTCATGCTGGCCTGCGTGACAGCATCGATGCCCCTGCGTCTCCCGCAGATGATGGATAGATGTACCTGGGTCTCCTGTAATTGGATTTGGAGAAAACACTGGCACGACCCAGAGAGTGCCGTGAAATAAAGCCAACTGAATTTCTCCATCTGCAGTTTTGTCATCATCTCTGTCTCCTGGGACACGGGAGATGACAATTTCATTGCCAGAGAGGTGATATGGGGAAAGAAGTGCCCCCTACCCCCCCGCTCCATCCTCCCTTCTCACTCCTACAGCCAAGCTCACGCTGCTGTGGTGCTTTGTGAAGGCCAAAGAGGTTTCACTGCTGGAAGCCGCGTGCCTTCAGCTCGGGGTGATTAGTTCTTGATAGTTCAATACTTTCTACGGTGAAGATTTTTTTTTTCTTAGAAGGTTGCTTTTGCCTTCCCCTTAGATGCACAGCGCCGCTTGCTTTCTGAATGATGTTGGCAAATTTGTCTATGACAGTACAGGACCACAAAGGGCCCAGTCCTTCCCTATTGCACGCTGGGGGAATGTGCTTTTCTTGCACACCTCACCCTAAATCTGGGACAGTGACCTAGGGATGCCCAGCGGTGCTGCCCAGCGCTCAGCATCCCGGAGAGCCGCTCCAGGATTTTTTCTTTGCAGGCACCACCACCTAGTGCAGTGCACTGGAACTTCATCGTTTCCCCTTGGACTTTATCCTGGAATTGCAATCGGTTGTTGGAGCTGGTGGAATAATTGGTGCTTAATAAATCAGCCACTGCACGGAGCTGTTTCTTTTTCTTAACCATCTCAAACAGTTCTCAGAAAAGTGGCAGCGTAATTTCTGCAGCCACGCTGGTGGGAACAGCGGCTGCTGGATTCATTGTCTCTGGAAAGGAATTTGCAAAGTGATCACCTGGCTGCTCTTGAGAGATTTTTCTGGATTTTGAAGTTGACCCACTCCTTGTCTGCATGACCTAGGCAGGCAGGATAGCCGTAAGCCAGGACAAGGGAAAGGAAAAATCACCACCTGTGGGAAGCACACCAAGCACATCCAGGGTGTGGACATGTCTCAAGAGAGGTGCTGAGAGGTGCACTGAGTCAGAACCTTCCACCTGGGCAAGCCCTCTCCTTTGATGCTTGGCACCCCACCTATTGACCCTTTGAAGCTCTCCAGATTTCTACAGTCGGGCTCCTTTTTGCTATGAATTGCTACAAAAGGATGCAACACCGGGACGGTGGTGCAGGAGGTCTCTGCTGCTGAGCCACCACTGACTCCTGTCCCACAGCCTCGTTAGAAAGTGAAGCTGGATGGTATGAACAGAGGTTTGTTAGAGCCAAGACGGCATTTCCTTTCTGGAGAAGTGACTCCACGTTTTGAGTGGATCGTGCCATGACTTTAACTAAGGACCTTCAGCTCTTATACCTGCAATAGCTCCAGGCTAAGCTGGAGGACTTGCTTTTCCTCCCAAAGTGCTGGTACTTTCCAGTTTTCAGTAAAGAGAGAGCAATGTGACAGTTAGTCACCTACAGATTAAACAGGTTTATATTTTTGATTGCCCTGAGCTACTCCTCCAACACTGCTTTCAAGGGGAAGCTGATTTTCCCAAGGAAGAAGACAGAGGGACCCTCAGCTCCAGAGTTCGGACAGAATTGCTTGGTGAAGCCTGAGTAAAGCTGGGGCATGTGCCCCGTTTCTCCCATCCCATGGCAGCCCACTCATGGTCACGACCTGAGCGTGGGATAGTGATGGGCTGACAGGCTTTGGGAGGGGTGAACTGGGGGGCAGAGTGCTCCCACCCTGTTTGCAGCGCTGGTCCTTTGCCACCTTAGCCCTCCATCCCCACCTCTTGCTCACAGTCAAGCAGAAGATTCGAGCAGTGGAAATAAAATTACATTATTCCAGGCAGAGTTGATTTCATGAAAAATGCATCGTCTTTCCATGGCTTCAGTGAAAATATATTGGTTTCTGCCAGATTTAATTAGAAGACATCCATTCTCAAAGCTTGGGAAGAACTGGCACGAGAGGGGAGTGAACATGAAAGATTTGTGAGACTTCAAATGTCTTGCAGGGACTAAGTTAACGGACTTTAGCTCTTTGCCTGCAAGTGAAACTAAAGTAACGTTTCCTCCTCTGGAACATGCACTGGAAAATAATCATATGAAAACACTAAAATATTCATTTATTTATGACCTGGGCTCAGGAATTACTGTTTTGCTTTGCTTTTGCTCAAAATGAATAATTTTGTCCTAAAAGGTAAACTAAAAAAAAAAAAAAAAAGTAAAACTATCACCCACCTTAAAAATAGGAGTAATAGTCAGTGAAACAGAAGGTTGCATCCAACAAAAAATAAATGTTTCTATTTACTTTAAAGGACTTTCAAATTCTGTTTTTGTCTGGTTTTCCCAATATTGCATGGTGGCAGTCTTTGAGATAAAAGCACTGCAATGAGACATCAAGACTTTTCATTTTGTAAGTGTCAAGATTCAGAGGTTTGACTTTTCCAAAGTCTTTCTACGCATTTTCTTTTAAGCTGAACTCAGCAAGTCTGCAAAAAGCTACGGGGCTCTGGGAAAGGGCTTGGCTTCTCTTTCTGACCCTCCCATTCAGCAGATGACAAAGGCCTGTGACTAAAAAGGTGGTGTTCTGATCAGAGAGCAAAGATTTATATTTATATCACTTTGCTGGCATTGACTCTGCTACCAACCAGCCCCAAATACATCCTTCTGAAAAATAAATGGGATGCTCTTGAACTGCAGCAAAGAGTCTTATTCTGGTTTAACCTTTGAAACCAAATTAACCTTCGCCAGAGCAAGGCATTTACGTTCTGGAATACATGTACTCACACACTGAGTTATTCTGCAATTCCTATGCGCTTGAAATTCAGTCTCACTGCAACGTGAACAAGCGCTAGAGGCAGGAGGGTGTGCTGGCTGATGGATACCACTGCTGCCCGACACAGACATGCACGCTGCGTGCTGATCTTCGCTTTCTGAATTTGGTATTTGTCAAATAAAAAGGGATCCTTGAATGAACGAGTGACAAAACGTATAACCACCCCAAGGCTGTGCGCCTTGGGAACCCCGGTGAAATCCCTATCAGGGCTTTTGGCACCTGGTTCCTGCAGGAAGACAATGATTTAACCAAGGGGGTGTGAATCATCATCAGAGGGCTTTGAGAGGACTCCAGCTTTGCTTTCAAGCGGTTTTGTGTCAATTCCTCTTAAACCGGTTCAAAACAAGGTAAACGGGAACGTGCCGTTCAAACAGATTCACCCTGACAGCAGATAACATGCTGGAACTAGACTGGTTTTGTAAAACTTAGGCAGAGGATGGAATGCAGAAATGCTTCAGCTTCCTAAACACCTGAGTGACACCAGCACGGAGCAGCCCTCCTGCGGGAAGCCAGCCAAAAATGAGATGCTGAAGACGACTTCTCCCACCGCCTGGGGCCATCCCCGTATCCAGCAGCCCCTGAGAGCTGTAAATGATGAGTATGTAGGGAGGAATAAATGTAAACGATTGACCCTGACACGTCACGCTCTGGAAGAGGATGGGTTGCGTTGCTGTGTCCTGTTTTGATTACTGGGTGTCAGCCCTGTGTCTATCCCGCAGTTATCAGCAATTTCCAAGCCGGTTTTAGCAAGGCTCGCTCAACCGAAGCATGGCTTTCTGTTTAAAGGGGTTTTACTGCTTGTAAACTTGTCTTTCCTGTGCTTACAGCTCCTTCCCAGCCAGGTCCAGGGGATTGGGGTTCCTTGTTGGTGCCACAGCAGAAATAATTGCCAGGGTGGGTCTCTGAAGGGTGGGACTGATGACAACCCGGGAGGTGCTTTCAGGAAAATGATTTTAAAGGATGCTTTCAGCCTCCCGTGCTGCCCCCATCTGTGCTGCTCTCTGTGGGTCAGCCGCAGTGGCTGCAGTGGGGACCCTGCCTGCTTGCTGGGCTCCACTCTGCTCACCCGGACCTTCTCCGAGCACTGGGTGAGGGGCTTTCCCGGCCACTTGGTTAGGGACAAGGGCCTTGAAATATTCTTCCATTCATAAAAGCATGAGCTGCTGCTCTGGTGATAGCTGCTCTCACATCTGGCTTCCAAGTGAAGATGAGTGATGGACAATTTTTAGCTGGTCGGGGATTTGCTTCTGGAGTTTCCCAGAAGCCCTGGAGAGCTGCTCCTTCACTGCCCTGACCAGCCTGTGGGTTCCAAGCCCTGGCTCCTCTTTGGCTCGCAGCAAACCTCCCATCACATCCCGCCTGGCCAAAATCATGGCCAGACACAGAGCCACGACAGTGAAATGAGCAGCACTGGCTTTATTCTTCCATTACAAGTTGATTTGTCACTGTATTAAAACATGAATAACCGCGAAAGCAAAGATGGGACTCTGCTCCTTGCTCGCTGTTATTAAAACTCTAAATCAGGTCGCCTGCAGAGCCATCTCTGTTACCTTCGCAAATGAAAGCAGGGAATTGGCTTCTTTTGTCTCTGAGCGAGGATGCAGGCGCTCAGCGATGCCGATAAAGCTCAGCGATGCCGATAAAGCACCTGGGTTTGCCCGGAGCTGCCCGTTTGCAGCTTCATACCACCACGGGGTCCTGTAGGAAAAAGAAGAGGGACCCTCCTCCGAAGGGGCAGCTCTGCAGCAGAGGGAAGGCGATGGGCAGGAATCTGCGCTGCCCAGGTCTCCTTCAACTGTAGCTCAAGTGATGGGCTGCTTAGGTGTGGGTATTTGTGCTGCAGAAACCCACGTTCCAGTGAGTTTTCTCTGTCCATAAACCCCGAACCCAGAAATGTCGCTGAGACATGGCTGGAAGGACCATAGGGAGGGTGGCAGGTGAAAAGGGATATTAATCTTCTTCTATTACGTTTAGGCTGACCTAATGTGAATTCTTTGTTTCAAAAAAACAAACACACAAACACAGACACACACAGACACACACAGACACACACACACAGACACACACACAGACACACACACAGACACACACACACACACACAGACACACACACACAGACACACACACAGAGACACACACACACACACACAGACACGCACACAGACACACACACAAGGTTTTTTGTTCGGATTTTTTGTCGCTGTTATGCAAGGTTTAATGTTTTTTTCATTTGATTCTTCTGGCAGCTTTTTTTATTTTATTTTTTTCCCCCAGATATCACCCATCAGCTTCACTACGAATAGCTTTGGCTGACCTGAAAATGCTTTTCCACTGATCAGATAATTCATCTTAAACGCTCTGCCAAGTGAGAGCAGTGAGTCACTCGTGTCTCTCCAAACCTGGTGACTGCCTGCTCCACCAGCCAGCCCAGCAGAGCTGACACCCACAGAGAGGGCTTGAGGGCTCAGCTGGCTGCCCCCCTTGGGCATGGGGACATGGGGAATGTCGTTAAACCAGAGAAAAACGATCCCTCCTCCATCTTCTGCAATGAACTTTCTGTCCTTCTCTAGATAAGAGACCAGCAGGGCAGAGAACTTGGTGATGCGTTGGCAGACAGGCATGGATGAGCTTGCAGGGCACACCTGCCTGCACGCACACCCCTGTGGCTCTGCCTCGCCTTTTGCAAACCAAAAATCAGGCAGGGAGAGGAGGGCAGGAGTCTCGGGTGCTGGCAGGCCATCAGCTCCTCCAGCCCTGCTTCCCCCTGTGCTTGCCCCTGTGCCTGCAGGTCCTGGTGGCCGGAGAAGATCCCACCTGAGGGATCAGATGAGGATGAGCATCGCAGCACGCAGGCGATGGGCAATGCCAGCGATGGGCTCGTCACCGCGATAGTGAGAGGTGCTGTCTGGTCAGGTAAGAGTCATCTCACAAAAGGCTGGGTCACGAAGCCCAGACTGCACAAGCAGAGTTATTAATAACTGACGCCAAAGAGAGCTGTTTTTCACTTCTTTGGGGAGACTGAATGTCAAGTAGGAAGGATCAGCTGCGGATGGAACAGAGCATTTCAATTTATGTCTTGGGTCCTTCTCCTTTGGGTTTGAATTTGTAAAGGTTTGGGGGTTTTTTTGTAAAGCTGGACACACAGTATTTGAAAAAACAGAGCTGAGCTTGGAAAAAAGATCTATTGGGCTCAGTCTGCATTTTTTCCCCACTGAAAGCAGGCAGGTTTTAGCTTTTCTGGGCCTTTCTTCTCACCCAGCATCTCGGGTACCATCTCAGGGAACCTGTGATGTCTCACCACAGGAGCAAAGGCTGATGGAAAGACCCTCTTCTGTCACACCTTAGACAACTTGAAGGGATCCACTCAGCTTGGGTTGCTCCATAGGGTAACGACACCTGTGCTGCTCAGTTCTGAGAAGGAAAGACTCTGTGCGGTTATTACTGTGTCGCTTTGCACTGGCTTAAATTACATCCAAAAGGAACACAGAAATTTCATGTTTTCTTCCCCCTCAGAAAGGGCAAGGATTTAAGATGAGGCTTGTTCTATCAGTGCAGGAACAACTCGTCTCTGGAGTGAATATCATCTTATCAAAGAGTAAATACCATAGTCTGGTCGAGTTCCTGTCCCGACTGCTTGAACAAACATTAACTAACCCATCAGACATCCCCAAGGAGGGGAAAGGATCAGGCCCATCCAGCACCCCACAGAGCACAAACAAATGACATTACATGTTTCCAGCCACCGTGTGCCTTGGCTGGCCTCCAGCAAACTTCACCTCTTCCTTATCCATGGCTCTGATTTCCGTAATGAAAGGGCTAACGATGTCACGGGACACAGCCTTGGCGTATCAGTCTGCGCCCACAAAATCGACTATTTCTAGGCGGCTTCACAGGGTTTCTTTAAGCCAAGTCACTTCACGCCAGCTGCGCTCCCCCAAAACCCTATTGAGGAATCCTCTGCTGATCGATGGGGGTGGAAATAAACCATTTTAGTCAAATCTAGTTAAAACAGGCTTAAAATAAACACCCCAGGGCTGGCATGGTCTCAGGTTTGTATCTGTCCTCCAATGCACCTCCAGCTATCTCAACCCCAGCTCCAGAGACACCTGAAGGGGGTGAGGACGAGCACAGCTGGGGCGATGATGTTGGCTCAGCTCCTGTGGGTGCATGGGCTGGGACTGAGCACCGCTGGCACTGCCAGTGTCACAGCTTGGGGTGACCCAGCGCGGGGGATGGGAAGCAGGTAGGCGTGCAGCCCCCCCCCCCCCCTCCGCCCCGTGACAGCGTGGTGAGGATCACACCTCTGTGATGACAGACCCGGCAGCCTTGTTATCGCATTCTCATTAATTCAAGCTGCTATTTGCTCTAGATACAAAGGCAAACAAAAGTTTTCGACCTGCTGGCTTTTCAAAGGCAGTCAGGGCTGGGAAATCTTGCTGTGTCCTCGTGGAACTTTGCAGGGGGGGTAGAATTGGGTTTGAAAGCTGCCAGGGACTGTGGTGTGCCAGGAGCAGAGCTGAGTCCCTCTCTCTGCTCAGACTCTCCTGCTTTCAGGCTGGCAGCCTCCCAAGGATAAGCTTTTCCATGGGGGTGGCAGCATCTCTTCTCTTTTGACAGGAGCCTGTCAGTGGGGTGAATCCCTCTTTGCCTGACCTGTCCATCGTGCATCTCCTATCCACGGCACGTCCCGAAGCAAACGCTCCATCAGCATGGGGGGGTGTGTGTGTGTGTGTGTCCAGGTGGGGGACGTCCTCACCAGGGCACCCTAAACGTGACACTGTCCCCATGTGCTGGGTGGCTCTGCTCCCTCTGCAGTCAATGGGGACTGGGACAACCCACCCTGGGGAGCCCAGATCGGCTCATCCTGGAGCAAAGCCCCCGTGCAGCCACCACAGAGACCCACCATGCTGAAGTCAAAGGGAGGTGGCCCAGAGGGGTCCCCCCCGGGGGGCACCGAGGGCCACCTGTCCCATTTCACCTCACAGCTTTGCTCCTTTGGCAGCAGGATAGCAATTATCTTTTAGATTGTTGTGTTTTCTTCTTGTTTTCTCGGTTCAGCCACCTGAGGAAGGACAATCAGGGTTGCCATAGCAATGGAAGGATGACTTCTTAATTTGTGGGATTCTTTCTCTTAATTGTTCTGAGAATTGTTATCCCATGAAAACTGCCACCTTTGGAGAATTTCAGTTAGGAACTGCAGTGGCATGGAAGGAGAAGTTTAAGAGAAAGAAAAGCTGATTAAGACATTTTCAGGCAAAAAAGAATGAAAAATGTATATTTTGGTGAATTTTCCTGGCCTGTTTCATGTGCTGACAAGAACAAATGCCTGGTGTTATCCAGAAACAAGGGCCTGGAATGCGTCCTAAACTTAAATTATCCCTAAGTAATTCAGAGTGCTTTCACAGACTTCCTGAGGAACAGGAGTATCTGGCAGAATTAACACATATAACTCAAAACAAAATTGTGTAAATCTTTACAGAGATCAGGTATGATGGCAACGGCTATTTAAATGGGGAGGCGCCAAAGGAAAATGTTATTTTTCTATTGCATTTTTCATCCCCAAACCTCTAAGCCTAAGACACAGGACAGAGCACCATTATTTAATTTTGCATAGAATGAAAAACCTGTGGCTGGCTGAGGGTGCAGAGAAGCGATGGCACACGAGGATGGAGCCGGAGGCCCCTGCAATCCCACTGGCTCACTTTGCACACCGATCAGGTGCCGTACGAGCCACCGCTCACGCGAACATCTTCGAACCCCAGCTGACAAACACGGCCCTGGAGAGAGGGCTGATAAATCTAAGTTATTGCAGAGAAGCCGGGAATGTCAGAGCGGGCAGGACAGGCTCCAATTGCTGCAAAACACTCCTGCAAATCCAATATTCCCTTTCTGTAATAAAATCTGTAGATGTTACTCGGTCTGCAGGCTCTGGGCTGATTCGGAGTGAGAGTTAGCCCTATGCCAGGGAAATATCTCCCCCATCGCCAGCTGGATTTGGAAGCTGGAGGCTCAGCTCTGCCACACGCAGCTGTTCATGTGCTGTGATGGTTCTGTGGGTGGAGAAGGAGGAGGAGGAGGAGGAGGAGGAAGGCATCCTGGAGCATCCTCTCTGCTGCTGGGGGATGCCAAGTGCAGCTGGTGGGGAAATCCTCCCTCCAAAATAGTTCTGCCACTGGAAAATGCTGATTCGACTCTCTGTCAACATGTTTTAACCAGTAATCTTTTTAGGGAGCCATGAGTATCAAAATGGAGTGTTTCATTGTCTTCCAACACCTTCCTTTAGAAGGTGTTTCCCATTATGTAGCCATTTTTGGTTTTCTTTCAAGGAGACCTTTTTCTCTTTAATTGCTTTAATTGCTTTCATTTTATACCCCATTGTAAATCCAAACATAATATTAAATACATTGAAATCCAATCACAATTTCAATTTTCTATATATATTAAAAAGCCATTTAACCAAGCCAAAGCTACTTTGGAAGGCATCAGATTTAATTTCAGGGGAAACATAATGTTGAATGCTGATGTTGTGGTTTGGAAAAGCAGGCTCATTTAAGTAGCCAGGCTCTCTCCGGTAAGGGGAGCGCTGGGTTCCCAAGGGTTTGAAGATACTGACAACAAGCTGTTCGGTGACAAAAGGGTCCAAAAAGGTCGGGGAAAGGCTGAGAGATGGAGGGAGACTTACAGGACCTCGAGCAAAGTCCTTCTTCCTCCAGGTATCATCATGGGCCCAGTATTCCCTGGCTTCCCCTCCAAATGCCTGTTGTCCTTTTTTTTTTGCAAAGCCCACAGAGATGGGGCAGAAGCAGCGCCCTGCGGAGCTGGGAGCACACCGGGATCCCAACGGGGACATTCTCCTGGTGCTCGGTGCAGCCGTGCAAGTAACCTGCAGCGGGGCCGGGGAAGATGAACGGCTCTCCCAGACTGCAGCCACCGTTGCTTTTTCTTTTCTTAATTTTTCTTTGCTTAATCAAGCCCAGAGGGAAACATAAACCCAACAAAGTGGCAGAAAACACAGCAAGCTGTAGGGCTAAGGAGAGGGCTCTGGCTGGGGTGGTGGGGACTGGGTGCTGGACCCCACAGGGGACCAAAGCATCTCCTTTTATTTTTAAAACAACCCATTTTTCTGCCTCTTGAGGCCAGTCCTGACTTTCCCAGCGCAAACCCTTCGCCTGGGACGTGCTTCTGGGAGGGCATCGGTGGCGCTGTGGAAGCAGAGGGGCTCACACAGGGTGGGGGGACCCCTCTCCATCTCCTTTCCCTCCCCAAACCAACCCATTTCCCAGGGATTCAGGACTGGGATCCCTCACCCTGAGCAGTGCAGCGTGGGCTGGAGACACAAGAGGGCAGGCACAGGCTGTGCAAACCAGAGGGGGCTCCGGCTCTGCTCCCTCTACCCCCACCACCCTGCCCTGCTGCCCCCTCCACCTCTGCCAGGGGGGAAAAAGGGATTTTCCTGAGGATTGTCTTCTGGCCCTGCCCGCCTCTTCTGTCCTTCTTTCTGAAGGAGATATGAAGCAGCGAGGTCTGTGAAGAACATTATGGGGCTACGACACCCAAAGCAGCTGCTTCACCCCCCAGGGGCGCGCTGCCATTCCCTGGGCACCCCCAAGGAAGGGGGAAGCAGGTCTCCTCGGCTGGGCTCTGCATCTCAGGGGCTTTTATGGGACCAGCCAGGCTCTTCACCCGTACCATGCACGCCCACCTGCAGAGATGCTGTTTGCAGGGGTGGCAAAAAGTGCTAACAGCCCTCACCATCCCTGACAGCCCATCACCCCCTCCTGCCTGGTGCACCCTGTAGCGCATCCCAAGAGCTGCTCTCCTTGGCTTTCAGGGCACCCTGGGCACAACCCGAGGCACCGGTGCTCACCAGCGAGCATCTTCCTCCCTGGTTTGCCCCCAGCCCCATGGGCAGCGGAGCTGGCGAGCCGGTGCCAGGCAGCACTGCTGGGCACGGTGCTTCTTCCTCCAGCCAAAGCGCTCTGCACGGTTAAGTAATAAAAGGCAGCAGATGGTATATGGTATGAATTACAGAAAACAGGATTGTAAAGGCAGCGCGCGTGGTGAACGAATGAAAGCATTAACGCACCAAGCCAAATAACGCAGATGAAGGGGGAGAGGAAGGAGATTTGCAGATGGGTTGATCATGGGTGGGAAAGGGAGCCCATTCCTGCCAGGAAATTTTTGGGGGGGAAGGGTCTTGTCCCCAGCTGCGGGGAGCTGGTGAGCACAAGGGTAGACAGGCAGCCAGGTCTGGAGCCCAGAAGTGAGAGTGCTGTGGCCTCGCTGTCCTCAGCTGCTTTAATTCTGGTTCACAGGTTGCTTGGGTCTACTCGTGCTCTTCTCCACCCCTCCTGGAAAGGGCATAACAAGATGCAGGTGGTTTGTAAGGCCTCACCTTGGCTGAACTTCTGCTTGATAAAGAAGGGGCACAGCTCTGCTTAGCCCTAAATAGGCTTGAGCTGAGAGCCTGGCTTTTAGGCACAAGCAGACACAGGAGGAGGGAACCGGTTTTGGTTGTGGTTTTTTTGTTTTTTGGGGTTTTTTTTGTTTTGTTTTTTGCATTTTGAGGCTGGTGTGGATTTGTATACAGAGGAACCCAGCTCCTGGCAGCAGCTCCTGCTCCCCTGTACCCCACCTGTCTGTGAGCACTAGTTGTGCTCTTGGTGCAGTCTTGGAACCTCCTGGCTGTGGAGAGAGGGTTCGGCTTTGGGGCAGCAGGAAAGACCTATCGGGAAATTCAGCTGCTGGCTGCATTGCAAGCTTGCTGGCTGGCTGCTTGCGAGTCATTTGTCTTCTCTGCCTCAGTTTCCCTGGTGTAAAATGGAGAAGCAGCATTGCACTGCCGTGTACCGGTGCTGGGACGAGGAGCTCAGCACCAGGTACTGCCATAGGATCACCTGTGCTGGGGGATGCTGCAGCAGGGCTTGCCTTTGGCTGCTGGGGCCAAATGTGGCTCTGGAGGTAGCAAAAGCTGAAACTACCTCATCTCTGGGTGAAAACCATCAGGGGGAGGACAAAGTGGCTCATGGCCAGGGGACAAGGGAGTCGGGGGTCTGTCAGGGGAGGTGAAGCACCTGAAGAGCTGAAGGGGCCAAAGGGTGCAAATTGCAATGGCTCTTGCAGGGTCTGCTCTGACGATAACAGCACTTGGGGTTATAAATTCAAACACCGGGGCTCATTTTATTCCAGGTAATATTTAAATTTGTCTTCTACCTCACAGGCAGCTGAAAGTGGCTAGGCATTGCCCCATGGACACTGACAGGCTCTGTCTGTGCTGTGACCCTCTGCTCCCACCTCATCCAAGCTGGGAAAGTCACCTCTGGGTGCTACCGTGGCCCCTGGGACCCTCACCTGCTGTAGTGCTGGGTGTTGTACAGAGACAGAAACTGTTTTTATATTCTGGATCTGAACAAAAGCAGGCAAAACCACTGCTGTGCACCAAGGCAATATGGAGGGGAGTTACTCCAGACTCTGTTCAGACCCCGGTACCTTTCATCTCTGGGCTGAACCCTGCCCATTCCCACCTCCTGCAGCATGCATTAAGGACGCGCTCATCTGTGGAGGCATCATTACAGGATTTTGCAGCATCTCCAGGGTAGGAAACCTTTCCCAGTTTGCCTCCCTCCCCTCCTCCTCCTTCCAAACCTCCTGGCTGAATGCACATCTCGGAGCGTCTTCTCCAAACACATCCATCACAGCTGCCTCTCGGCAGCAAACAAAACATCTGGCAATCGCGCTGGCCGAAAGTCTTCCGAGTGCTCGGTGGGTTGAGGCTGGGGGCGACCAGGAGCTGCTCGGCACAGCCCCCCCCAGCCCCCCCAAGGCATGGCTGCTCAGACTCACCCCCCAGGGAGAAGCCAGGGGTCTCCCATGGTGGCCCCCTCTCCCTGCCCTCCCCTGGGCTCTTGCCCCGCTGTGGGGCTCCAGATCAATGCGTGACTCACGGCTCTCAGCGCTTCGCCCTGTCAAGAGTCCTGAAGTGAAGGGAGAGAGAGAAGAGACGAGAGATGCTGCAGCCCCTCTCCTCCTGCTGCCTCTCCCCACTGAGTCTTGTCCTGTCTGATTTTTTGCTCTGAGCTGCTGTGTGGCAGAGGAGAGGCTTCATGCTATCGCTCTCTCCTCTGCTCTGTGTGTATGTGTGCCTGGAGTTGAGCAGCAATTTTTTGAGAAGCCCTTGGAAATAACACCGGCAGCACGGGGTGGGTTTTTTGGGGTGGTGGTATTTCTTCAAGCCCTGCCCAAAATGGAAGGGTGGGGAGGAGGAGAGATGCCTAAATCCAGCAGCTCGCATCCCTGGAGCACAGAGAGCATCACCCGATCGGTCTGAAAGCCCTGCTGCTGTGCAAGACATCAGCTCCGGGAAGCTGCATCCTTGGGCTTTCCGCACTAGTTAACAGCCTGCGAGCTGCCTCGACTTGTTTTAAGCTCTCTCACTTCATCTCATCTTCCTTCGGCGTGTGTGTGTGTGTGTGTGTGCATGTGTGTGTGTGTAGGGGGAGGACTTTATTTCCATTGGCTCGGCTTTGCCTGCCCACCCACATCTCTTCCACATCACCTTGGTGTCTCCCTAAATAAAACCAGCCCTTCTTATCGCACCGAGGAAATCAAGAGCCAGAGTTTGAATGGATTTTATATAAATATTTACCCCGCTGAAGCTACTGCTGAGCTTGTGGGATAAACTTGAAGCAGCTGGCCTGAGACTCTCCTTCTATCTCCCGCCCCTAAGAGGGTTTAATTACTTTCGAGAGGGGAGGGGAGAGATCCAGAGCCCAGTTCCAGCTACAGACTGACCCAAAAAGCAGTGCCAGGATTTAACTAACTGTCCCTGATGGATCTGAAGGACAGCACCAGCGAGGGCAGCATGGGCAGCCTGCAGCCTTCCAGCATCCAGATTTTTGCCAACACCTCCACGCTCCACGGGATCCGTCACGTCTTCGTCTATGGGCCGGTGACCATCCGGCGCCTGCTCTGGACCTTGGCCTTTGTGGGCTCGCTGGGTCTCCTCCTGGTGGAGAGTTCAGACCGGGTGGCTTTCTACTTCTCCTACCAGCACGTGACCAAAGTGGACGAGGTCGTGGCTAACAGCCTGGTCTTCCCCGCTGTCACCATCTGTAACCTCAACGAGTTTCGCTTCTCCCGGCTCACCACCAACGACCTGTACCACGCTGGGGAGCTCCTGGCTCTGCTTGATGTCAACCTGCAGATCCCAAACCCTCACCTGGCTGACCCAGCCGTCTTAGCCATCCTCCAAGAAAAGGCCAACTTTAAGCAGTATAAACCAAAAGTTTTCAACATGCAGGAGTTCCTGGCCCGGGTTGGCCACGACCTGAAGGATATGATGCTGTACTGCAAATTCAAAGGCCAAGAGTGCAACCATGAGGACTTCAAAACTGTGAGTATGAGCAGACACTCTGCTTTTCCCTTCTCTGGGTGTGTGGACGGTGGTGGTGTTGTAGGACCAGGACAACACCGGAGGTCACTGGCCCACCCGTGTGGGCACGGTGCAATGAGTGAATGGTGTCTGCTGGGCTCTGGCACGGCTGAGGAGGAGGAGGAGGAGGAGGAGGCAGCCTGTTGAGTTGAAGTTTGTTTGCTGGAGTCCTGCTGGGGGGTTATGTGGGGCCAGCCCTGCAAGGGGCTCGCAGCAGGTCCAGCCTCCATCCTGCATAAGGCCCACAGCTGCTTGGTGTCAGAGCAGGGCATCAGACGGGCCCTGCTGAGCATCAGAGGGGGCTTGGGGGTCTCTTGTTATGGCTAGTGAATGTTAGCCGGCTGAAGAAAGTAGAGGGGGCTGGAAAGAGGCCAGCAAGAAAGGCAGGCGCTCAGGGATGGTCTGAGTGATGTCCATTAGCCAGTTGTATTTCCCCAGGTGTTTGTAGCCTCGCTAAAATCGTGTGTATTGGGTCTGAGACCCAATGCATCGTGGAAGGGGAAAAATTTCTGCTTGTTCCTGGTGGTCACGGTTCATAAATCCTAGTTTGCTGCACGGTGTGGGCACCAGCTGGGTCCCTTCCTGGTGGTGTGTTAGACAGAAGGGGGGAGGGAAGGAGAAGAAGAGGAAAAGAAATGAGGCTCAGCACTGCTCCCAGGCTGGCGGGGAGGTGGAGCGAGCTGCTTAGCCTGAGGATCCTGGAGGAAGCAGACGCTGCTCAGTTTACAGCTTCTGGCTGACACCCTGATGGCAGTGCAGGCTGGCCTGGATAGTTTGGCTGGCAAAAAGCATCAGCTTAAAATAAAAATAAAAAGTAGGTTGCCTGGCAGCAGTGATGCCCCCTGTGTGCTGCTGGGGCGGTGAGGGGTCTGGGCTGGGCGAGCGGCTGTAGAGGGGTCTGCACCCCGCAGGCTGGTGGCTTGGGTCACATCCTGGCAGAGATGTGGGGGTGCTGGCTGGGGACTGGGCTGAGTTGCCCTTTGCTCGCAGGCCACGCTGGCCAGTCCCTTTGCACCAACTGTGCTGGCTGGGGGGGTCGGGAATCCTGGAGTCAGCAACGCTGCAGCTTTCAGGCGGTTGTTTCTCTGGGAGCAACGCTGCTTGTTCTGCTCGCTGCTCTACGTCCTGCACGGACAGGCAGGTGCCATGGCAGGTTTTGTGGTGGTCTGGTTTGTCAACAGAGGATCTTCGTCTGTTTTTAGGAGATGGGAATATTTTCTTGCTCTGTTGCTTTTGGATCTCCCAGCAAATCAGCCCAACCGACTCATGCTACAAAGTCATTGCCATCACCCGGACTGTGCTCTCCTTAAATGTCTGAGCAGGAATATATACTTTTATGTCTCAGTTATTGCCTGTGCATAATCCCGATGCCTTGCCCATTTCAAACTGGATATCCAGGCAAACTGCTCCTTTGCTTCTGCTCCCTGGGCAGGTCTGGGCAGAGGCTGGGTCATAAGAGTCGTAGGAAGGTAGCAAGAAAGTCACTAGGAGAAGAGCTGGCTAAAGAAAAGCCGTGTGTGACTAAGTCTGGAGAATGGGATAGAAAAAGAGCAATGCATGCAAAAGTCCAGGGGACAGGAGAGTTGGGGGGAGGACATATCCCAACAGGGTGGACAGGCGTCCCCCTAACCCTAGTGAGGGTGCGAGGAGAGGGAAGTTTTCTGCCGGGGGGCTTCCTGATCGTTCACTAAACACCAGCCAAAAGCAAAAGCCCCCCAGCCAGCAAGGAAACAGCATGTTCAAAACATCTGCAGGACTTAAAAAAGCAGGTCCTGTTCTCAGATAAGACAGGAGCTCTTGGCAGCCTCCCTGGAACATAATGGGGTGTCATGTCCCTGGCCATTTAGTTTTTTGAGGCAGCTGCTTTTAAAACAATGATTTTGATTTTTATTTTTTCCATGAGGGATACAGTAGTTTCCAGAAAGACTAAACATTCCCGGTCTGCTGAATAAATCCTTGCTCTGCTAAAGCAGGTTAGGGCCAGCTAGAAACAGGGTATTACAGACTGACAGTGCTTGTCCTTGTCAAAGTACTGTAGGGATCCAGCAACCGGGCGTGAAATACTTCAGCCCACGCTGCCAAGCAGCCCCTAGCTGATGCTGCAGACCCCTTCCCGGCACTGCCCGTGGTGCCTCTAACACAGCCAAGTGTTCCAGGCTCACCGACCTCCAGGTGGTCCCCTAGGTTACGGCAATCCAGGGAGCATCCGTCAAAAGGGATGCAACACCCCTGTTTTCCTTCCAGATTTTAGCTCTCAGAGATAAAAGGCAGCAAAAAGGGCTTGAAAGATGAGTAGGTCGTTCCACAGGGAGCATGCTGTAAAGGTCTTTGAACTGCCTCCGGGCTGAATCAGAACCTCATGTCCTGGATGAATTTTGCATTTAATCACCAACGACCTGTTGCAACTGCATATAGGCTGACAGCCCATCCATCCTGCTGCATTACCCCTTGGAGAAGGAGGAGAAGCAGCATCTCTGAAGCCTGGTTTCTATCCTGTCAGGAAGCAGAGGGTGTAAATCCCAGAGCAGTGTTGTAATACGTCATCGTGGTGAACAACTCCGGCTCTGTTTCTGTACTCCCCAAATTCATGCACCTGGGAGCAGAAGAGGCAGGAGTTTTGCAGTGGGAGGCTGCATCAAAGCGGTTAGCTCTGTGCCAAGGCACTGCTGGAGAAGTTAGGGCAGTGTTGCCGGCTTGGGCAGTGGTCCCTCTGGATGCAGAGGGGGGTGTTGTGTGCGGCGTGTCCCCTGAACAATGCACAGGTTGCTTTTGCCACCTGGGAAAGCAGAAGCCGCAATGGCAGCGTCCTGGCATTTCAAAAATGTGACTTTACCCTCCTTCCTCCTCTGCTTCCCCGCTTCAGTTCTCTGTCACTCCTTTATTAACAGGATTTGAGCTGTGCTTTCCTTACACTCCCTGTCCCTTCTCCCCAGGATAATGTCTAATGCTTCTCAGACGTTTCCTCATATTATGGTCTGCTCTGAGGAGCAAGTCCCCTAAGCTTTCCTGCAGAGATACATCCGAAGGGAACAGCAAGGTCCTCGCAGAGCATGTGCAGATTCCTGAGCTGGCATGGCGATGTGCTGAGCAGCAGATAAGATAATGCAGACCTCTGCTGTAGGCAAAGCAATGAAGAATAGAAAATTGGCAGAACACGAACAGGCTTTAGCAAACCCATTCCCTTCCCTTCAAGTGTTTGGAGGAGGGAAACCTGATAACAGCAGCAGACGAGGAAATCCCCTCCTTTTTTTCTGCATTGCTCCTCCCAGGAGGTCTCGGTTGAAAATGACCTCGCAGATGGCATTTTTCGGGAGAAGCTGTGCTCACGCTGCTTGACAAGACATTAAGGTCATCCCATCCTACTGCTGCTGAGCGCGGTAAAGCTGTGGCTTGTCAGCCCTAGACACGTGGCTGGGATTTTCGGGGGATGTCTGTGGGTGTGCTGGAGCAAAGCCTCTTCCCTGGCCTGGTGGTGTGGTTTGTGCTCCTGTGCTGCTCCAGCATGGGATGAACTGGGCAATGGCAGGGGATTGATTTGTGCATGTGGCACAGCAAATGCATGGGGCAGCAGGGGAGAAAAGCCTATGAAAACCCTTTCAGCCCATGGGGTAAATGTAGAATGACTGATGGGATGAACTGGGAGCGGATACAGAGAATATGAGCAGCCAGGGGAACGGGCTACATCAGTCCCACCTGGCTGAGACAATTAGCCCCAGCAGGTGAGCCCTGCCAGAGGTGCTCAGCTGATGGCAGTGGGTGTGCGTCCTGGTGTACGAGCCTATTTTTCAGTTGGGTCATTTGCTAAATGGAATGTGTAGCGTGTGCTTCCTCGCACATCCAATTCATTTCAGAGGTAACACAATAACTTAGATTGAGCCTGCTATGCCTTAGTTGCCAGATGTCTATTTATTTTCAGTGGCCATGACAATCAAAGGATATAACTCATTTATTTTCAATACACATGCCTACTGACAGTGTCCGCATAATGGAGAGTATCTCATGTGAATATTCCTATTTTGAGACACAAGTTTCTGTCAATCTATCTGTCTTTTTCCATGCATTTTTTTTTCTCCCATTCTCTCGTGTGCCCGTGAGGCCAGCATTTAGTAAATAGCTTTTGCTTTTTGGGCTAATTAGTCCATTCTCATCTCTTATGATGCAATTTCCACTTTCATCAAGGAAAAAAACCACCAGGGTGATAGCTGCTGGATTTGGAAAAACATTACTTCTTTCTTTTTAGCATTTTTTTGTGGGAAATTGTGACTTTTTCCAAAGTTTGCTCCAGGATCTGAGATGCCATAATGAGATCTGCAGTTCTGTGATACCTTTTACACAAATAGATGGTTCTTCCACTAGGAGACCACATCCTTGCGCAGCCTTCCCAGTCTGCACGATAACATCGGGAGTTTGCCCGGGCTGTTGCGTTCCAGCACGTGGGCTTTGGCATGGGAGGCAGCGCAGGGGCAGCGTGTTGCTGGTGGTGGTTTCTTAGCTGGGTGTCTGAAATGAAGTGCGTTGTTCCTGGGTCACGTATCTTGGCTGACACCCAAACCATGCCCTTGAGAAATGCAGACCTTTGTCCTACCCAGCGTTTGGCTACACAAAGTTTCTCTCTCCCTTAAGCATTTAGCTGTAAAATGAGCATGGTGGTGCTTCCCCGTGGTGCTGGTGGGGTTTGTATTTCCTTTATTTATTACAAAATGGTAGGATAATGCTTTAAAATTCACCAGAAAGTTTCATGGGATGATGCCATTTGGGATGAACATCTGTTCATGAAAAAAAACTTCCTGGGTCTTGAATGGTTACTGGAGTTAAAATCTAATGAAGAGAAGGCTGTAGAACTTCGGTGGGGTCTTTTCATGGCAAACCCAGTTTTAAGCCCTTTAATCTGAAAATATTCACCCTGGGTGAAACAGCTCCCATAGGATAGAGCCTTCAGAAGTGTGGCTGCAGCTCATTTACTTGGGACATTGGTGCTCTACATCTGAGGCATCAGTCTGACTCAAGACCTGAGCAGCACACTGATGAACTCCTCTTTAATTTTCTTCTAAAAGATCTGTGGTTTTGTTCTGGTTTGAGCCATTTCTTCAGCAGTCACACTCCCATCCCTCACTAGGGGTTTGAGATGGCAAATAATCTAAAGATCTGCGATATCTCAGAAACGTTCACAGCCAAAGTATTAGGGACAGCGAGAGATCAGAGGGTTTTGAATGCAAAGGGAGATGAGGCACAAGGAGGGCGGTGGAGGATGAAAGGCAAAGCATTTCGTGTGTGAGAGCCAGCTGTGGGCTCAGCCTCCCCTTGCCCGTGGCCTCGGCTTATGCCATGCACCTGGCCACTTCGTTGGAAGGAGCGCAAGAACCACTCTTGTCTTCTAAGTGATTCCCATTCATCACAGTCATTCATCAGGAGGCCAAGGCAGAGCTCCTCTGTCCCCCCCATCCGCACCACATCTGCCAAGGGATCTGCACTCCAAAGAGCATCTGGAGCTGCAACAAAGTGCAGACGCTGCCTTTGAGATGAGGAAGAAATGCTGAGCAAGAGGATGTCATTAGAGCTGCAAGGACAGAGCTGATGTTTGGGGGCTGCAAGACTTTATCAGAATTTTCCTGGGAATTACATGAGGCTTTCCTTTGCCTTGGAAGTACCTCCAAGTCCAGCTTCTTGCACCTCAACTCTCCTACCTGTAAAATGGGAGGGAATAGCCTTTCTCCCAGAGAGGCACTGAGAAGTGCTAGAAAGCTGTTGGGGGGGCAAGGTTGTAAAAAAAACAGAGAACAAGGATGATAAATGTCTTCCAGCCACCATGACCTGGTGCCTCCTCAGCCCATGGCTGTCCACAGCCAACAGGTTTCATCTCACAGGGTCTCTTTGACAACTGGTCTTGGAAGGGGGTCTCCTGGGTACAGCTTTCTGTCTGCGGTGGGTGAAGGGTGAAAGTGTTCAAAAGTACTTGTGCTTTTTCTATATGAGCCAGAATTAAATCTAGTCATGCTCAAAACTGTAAGTGAATGCCAGGAAAGACAAGGAATGTATAAAAAAACCAGCACAGTTTCCATCTGGACAGGTAAATTGGGACAACACATCTTGTCCTGAGCTTCTTCCATACACCTCATGCAAGTGTCCCTTGGAGACTTCTTGACAAATGATAAATAACATTCTCCCAGATGTTCCCTCTTGCAGAATCCTGGTGCTTTTCTGACCAAGTGCAGTGATGCCCTGTGAAAAAGCATGATGTGACTGCTGTAAGCCACTCTGCGCATTTGATCTAAACACTCCTTGCAAGGTCCCGACCACTATGGTTCAATGTCCATGATCCCCACGGAAGAAATGGGCAAAAGTCAAAACCAGTCATCATAAAAAGAAGTAGGAATTCTCACTTGATTAAAGGAGAAAACAGGTCTGGCTTCAGTGATGGCCTGGGTGGCCTCCTGAGGTCCCTTCCAACCTGAATTATTTTATGTTTCTATAATAAAAAGCAGTTGCATACCTGCTGGGTCTTATCCCCTTTTGCTGTTTTGGGGGGAGACTCATTTTTTTCATAGAATTCCAGAATGGTTTGGGTTAGAAGGGACCTTAAAGACCATCTTGTTCCATCCCCCTGCCATGGGCAGGGGCACCTTCCACTGGACTAGGTCACTCCAAGCCCCGTCCAACCTGGCCTGGGACACTTCCAGGGATGGGGCAGCCACAGCTCCTCTGGGCAGCCTGTGCCAGTGCCTCAGCACCCTCGCAGTGAGGAATTTCTTCCTAATAGCTAATCTACACCTCCCCTGTTTCAGTGGAAAGCCATTCCCCTTTGTCCTATCACTACATGCCCTTGTACAAAGTCCCTCTCCAGCTTTCTTGTTGGCCCCTTTAGGTGCTGGAAGGTGCTATAAAGTCTCCCCAGAGCCTTCTCTTCTGCAGGCTGAACAACCCCAGCTCTTTCAGTGTGTCTTCACAGGAGAGGTGTTTCAGCCCTCTGACCATCTTTGTTGATCTTGCTCCAACAGTTTTATGTCCTTCTCATGTTGGGGGCCTCAGAGCAGAGGCAGTGCTGCAGGTGGGGTCCCACCAGAGTGGAGTAAAAGGCAACAGTCCCCTCCCTCGTCCTGCTGGCCACGCTGCTGGTGATGCAGCCCAGGGCATGGTTGGCTTTCACACATGGTCAGCTCATGCTGAGCTTCTCATCAACCAACACCTCCAAGTCCTTTTTCTCAGGATGGGTCTCACTCCATTCTCCACCCAGCCTGGTTTTGTGCTTGGGATTGCCCTGACCCGTGTGCAGGACCTTGCACTTTTCCTTGTTGAACTTCATGAGGTTCTCATGGGCCCACATCTCAAGCCTGTCAAGGTCCCTCTGGGTGGCAACGCTTCCCTCCAGCATGTCGACCGCACCACACAGCTTGGTGTCATCGGCAAACTTGCTGAGGCTGCGCTCAATCCCACTGTCCATGTCACTGACAAAGGTTAAACAGCACTGGTCCAGATACTGAGCCCTGATGAGCACTGCTCATCACTGGTCTCCACTCGTGTGTAATTCCCTGTTCACCTTCAATGCAAGCATGCAAGATCAGAGCCAGCTTTGGAAGATGGTTGCCTTCCCCACTGTGAGCCTTGCATACAAGTTCGAGTTTGCATTACTGACCTACAGGAAAAAATTGGCCTAAAATGCACAGTTGTTGACAGCTCCACACCGAGCATCTGAGGCAGTCGTGGTTCTGGTTCCATAATGAGCCCATCACAGTTTCTCTGAGCAAGCCCCTGTCCTTTTCCATCTCTGGAAACCACACACATTCACTTTAGAAGGAGGCAGCAGAGATTCCCTCAAAAAAACCTCAAGTCCATCATTCAGCTCCTCTCGACTGAGAAATTGTGCCCTGCAGGTCCCGAGGAGTGCAGCTGGCTGCACAGCAGCAGGGGTGGCGAGGTCAGCTGAGGCATCTTCATCGCCTCCAGCAGGACCTGGCATCTGCGAGGCCCTCCAGCACCTTCAGGAAAGCATTTGTTAATGGGATTTGTACCTGGAGTGCTGGTTGGACTCAGCTTGGCTGGCGCAGCAGGATTATGCCCGAATTGGCTGTCAGGGGACATATGGTTGGTGTGCGGGCGATAAAGGACGATATATCGCTCAGCTGCCATGGTAAGGTGGACCCAAGCAGGGTGCCAGCTGCACGTGTTGCTGCCGCAGCTATACTGACCATATTAAGTACTCAAAAATATATAGAAAGAATTTTGCCTGCTGGGCTGACATGAGCCTTCATGCAGTTTTCCATAGGAAGAAGTCTTCGGGAAACCAGACCCATGAAACACTTTCTTGCCTAGAGACGAGCACAGCTGTGAGCTGGAGAATGCAGAGGGAGGAGAACACGAGCTGTGGCTATACGTGCAGGCTGCGAAAGTCAGTGGCTATTTTGCCACCTGCATCTTTTGGGAAGTTGAGAAAAAAAAAGCCTTAATTGTCCTTGCTTTACTGAGGGAAAAGCATAACCTGAATGGTCTTCTAAAAGCTCGTTGGGGTTTCCAGACCTGTGAATAGCTGTGAGGAAACCTCTCAGGGATCACAAGCTCGACAAGCTAAGATGGAAAATAAGGTGGACATGTCTGACTTCGTCTGCCACGGATTAATCTATGAGACCAGCACCAGGCAAACAAAATTGCCCCTTGGAGTTAAAAGAGCCTGTGAGTCATTTAAGCAGAGTGACAGCAGTATGCCCAGGGCCCATCAAGAAACAATTTCCATCCAGCCATGAATATTTACAACTGAAGCACATTCCCTGATTTGAAGAAAAGCTGAATTGTTTTGATCATTTATTGCTGTTGAAGAAAGGATTTAGCCTGTGTGAAAAGTCAGGGAGCGTGAAGAGGTGAACGGTAATGGAAAACGTGCATGGATTTGCTTGGGGTGAGCTGGATGAAAGGAGTTTTAATCTGCACTTGGTTTGATTTCCAGAGAGGAGCCTGTGGCAGGGGAACCTGGACCATCAGGCCTGTCCCACCTGCAGTAGAGGTTGCTCAGTTGGTGGCTTCTGTCAGATGAGCCCCTTCTGCATTGTGATTTCCTCAGGGACTGGAATCTGAAAGAATATCAGGAGGGAAAATGACCGAGCCAAACCTTATCTGCTCCTCGGGTGCTTCTTCAGATCAGTTTGACGTTGCGTGAGAAGGTCATTCCAGGCTCTGCCCCGGTAGTGAGAGCTTCACACGGAGCCTTCAGGCTTCCCTCTCAGTTGGTCCAAAGCTTGCTCAGATCTCACTTCCAGTGTGAGTTTGTTGGGAAACGGGGTTTGTCCTGAAGGAAACCGGCAGTTCTGAGTTTGTCCTCCTCCCGTATCTGAAAAAAAACCCAACAACAAAACCAATCCAAACAGGTTAAGGGCCAAAACTTTGAGTGGGATGAAGTTTCACCTGCTTTATAAATCTGAATCTTCACAATGCTGTTTCAACGATGTTGAAGACTGATATATAAATGAATGTAACATAAAGGTGGGCATGAAATTAAAAGAATTAAAAATGTGTTTGCCTTCTTTTTGTCATTGTTGGAGGAAGAAAGTCAGACCAGCCCATTCAGACATTTTCTTGTTTCATGTTTCACTCATGTTCTTCCCAAGCTTTCTGAAATCCCATGCTGGTGCAGAGGAGGACAGTCACACAAGGACTTCACTTCATGGGGCTGAATCCCATAACAGTGAGTCAAACTGTTTGTTCACCTGAATGTTTGAGGGAAATTAACCTTAGGCCAAGAGAAGAGAATAAATAAACTCAAGCAAATGCTCTCCAGTGACTTAACTGCATGTACTATGAGCGGAATAATTTAAGGGCTCACATCTCTGCCCCCGTGACAGGTGACTGACTTCCCCCAGTTCAAATAGAAAATGATAAGCTGGAGCCCTGGTGCAGCAGCCAGGAGAGTGTCATTGTCATGTGGGATCACTCAATGGCAAGCAAGAAAACATCACTGCAGTATGCCATAGGCAGGAGAATAAAGGACTAAATTAATTGCAGAGGACAGTTAATGACCAGTGGGAGGAATTAATGTAAGCTTAACCCTTAATTAGCTCAACTTTCAGCAGCACACTCCACTGCTCCCTGGCACTAAAATGGATGGTAGAGGGAGAGAGGTGTCCACGAGAGCCTCTGTATTCCTGCCACCACCAGCTGCAGTGCTTTGGGCGAGCAGCATGTGTGATCCACCTCTGCACACCACGCACGAAGCGGCAGCAGCGCTGTCACCTCGATAGAGTGATGGAAAAACCTGTGAGAGCTCGACAAGGATATCAGAGAGGCTTCGGTCTGACCTCACATGGGTGATAGGAGATGGGAGGGACCCTGTGCCATCTGGAAAGTGATGGTTTAGTGGAGGGGGGCCTTGGAATAGAACAGAATTTTTGCCACCACCATGTTTCTTTTTCGCTGAAGAACGTTGCTGTGAATTCTGTCAGGAACTGCAGTTTTGGTTCATCATACCGCTGTTTCAATCTGGGCACACTGGTTGGATTACATCTCCCAGAACATAGCATGTCTCCTCTTTTGCTAGGGAGGTGATGGCTGGTTACAGCAGTCACAGTCCTGTTGTGTGATTGGGTTGGGTTTTTTTGATGCATTTAATGTTTGGGGATTCTTTCTTTTTTTTAATGAAAAGAAACAAAGTATTTTCCCAGAAGGTTTTGTGAAAACTGCTGCAGCGGTAGCTTCTCAAACAATATTCCCATCTAAACCAATCTTTATGTAAAAAGTTGGAACAGTTTTCATCAGTAGCGTGACGAGACAGGGGGTCGATATCATGCCCTCATTAAGGGAAGGAGTTTCTGTGCCAGATGTTAAGCTTCATACTTGTTGATTCAACTGCGTTTTTCATACTCCACCCTGGCAATGAATCCCACAGCCACCATCCCTTCCACAGATGCTCCAGGAACACTCTAAGTGGCCATTAACTAATGCTAAATTATGATGGAGCATCTCCTGAAATACATGTGACATCCGCATGAATAACAAATGAATTTGTTTCTGTCAAGGCAAAGACAAGGCATTGCGGTTGAATTATTATGAGTGCCGTTTGCTGCTCTACACCGACCGCGACGAGCTCCTTATAGGGCGTGTGTAATTGCAGAGATGCAAATGACGGCGGAGGAATGCCCTGAGTGAGAAGATGCAATGGTATATATGGCTGTCAAGGATAAGCTGTGGGAGAAAGCAAGTCCCAGGATGAAAAAACAATCCTATTTCCATTGAACCTCAGCGGAGTTTGCCTCCTAAAGACATTAATGAGAATGAGATCACACTGTTAGCCCCCACAATTGCATCCATCCTGGAAAAATCCTTCTCATTATCACTTAGTACAAAAAGAAAGACCTTTAGAAGTCTGTCCTATGATGATGCCTCTGTACATCTGCACCTCTCCAGGGAAAAAGAGATCAAGGGGGAAAGGATTTTTCTAAGGTGTGCATGCATGACACTAGAAACACGTGCAAGGGTCTTCTATAGTGCTTATATGACTCTAAAGTTTCTAAAACCTGTTTCTCTGCTGGGTACATCAGTGTTCAGAAGCTTGTGCTACATCTCTGCTTCTGCTGGCACATGGTAGTGGGTTGAGCCTTAGCTCCCAGCTCCTCCTTCTCAGTCCGCGTGGTGCATCTTGGGGTGCGGTGCAGGGTGCGAAGTGGCAGGTTAAATGAGGTGGGGAAACAGGAACAGGGGCGAGCAGCTGAGGAAGTGGGAAGATGAGACAGAAATTGTAGAAAACTGTGTTTATGGTATGAGGAAGCAGAGCCCTGAGGCTGGCTCGAAGAAAAACAATTCAGATCAGAAGCAAGCATGGGTTTTTGAAACACAGATTGATGAGCCTGGAATTGGTCTGAACATTTCCATTGCAAACTTTCCATCAGGAAATGCTTTCTGAATGAAAAAAAAGTTGCTTTCTTATAGTTACACTGACTGGGATGAGATTTCCCATGAGAAAAATGAAAGCTTTTTGTCTTAAAGCATTTCTATTTTCCATGAAGTTGATTAAAAAAAATAATAATCTCACAGCAAAACATAATCTTGAAACCCTAGAATGTCTCATTAAATGGATATTCTGATTTTCAGCTAGTTCTGAATTCAGTAATGGAAAAAGTCACCCAGAGCTGGGGAACTTTCCACAACATGCAGCCTCCACACCTTGCACCTGTAGGTTAGGTGCACCCCAGGCTCTATTTTACACGGGGTTTGAAGGAAAACCTGGGATCACCTGATGTTAGGCAGGGCGAACCCCAAGTTACATACTCATATCTGCCTTTCCCTGAGTAGGGGGAATTCATACGCTGTTTTCAAACGAGTTCCAGGTTTCAGAGCAAGATGCTTTCTGATCGGCCATCCTCTGAGCTTTCTGGAGGTGGCTCAGGTTTAGCCTTATTTCCTGATAATAAAAGGTTTCAGCAATTTTATCTCCCTCTGAAAGAGCAGAAGTCTCAAAAAAACTTTGGTTTCTACAAGTTTCATCAAAACTGGCAGCTGGGACAGACCCAGACTCAAGCCCACCAAGGAAAAGCAGGGTCAACAATGGTATTATACATTTTGTCTGACAGCAACCAGCTGTCCAACAAACATATGTGCCCCACTTTCTCCTAAAGCAGGCTGGCAGTGACAACACAGCTTACACTTCTCTGGCAGTACGGACAGCACAACAAAGGAAAAATCAGTATGCACAGAGCTGTGCTACCCATGGGACATGGAGAAACCACCCAGGGGTAGATCTGCGTCTGTGTGAAAGTACGTACATGGATGAGGATGTTACTGCCCCTGTTTTATTCTGCTTTTGCCTGGTGGGAGACCTAAGGAGCCTGGGACAGAGCAAGGAGAGGTTAGAAGACAAAATGCCTGCATCCTTTGGAAAAAAACCAACCAACTTCTTTAGTTCTTCAGTTTCAAGAACAATCTGTTTTATAGTGTGTTGGTTTTTTTTCCTGAATTATGTAAAGCATTCATCTCCCTCCTTGCATTTGCTGGAGAGACTTTCTTCTGCTGAGTGTGTGGGTCACTGCACATGCACATGCATGTCTCTACCTATAGATGCATGAATCAACCTGCTGGGAGCACAGGTTCTGCATCCCAGTTTTTTAACCACCACATTGTTGAGAAAGTCAGGGACACTCATGCTGGTTTATTATTCAGGCATGGCTTTGGAATACAGTGCTGTGTGTACAATATGGGCTACACAGGGGATCTGGGGGGGACCAGAGCCTCGTGGCATTGGGTGGTTTCTGCAATATAATGCCTGCACCCCATCTCTCAGACAGCAAGTGGGAATGTGGAAGAGGGACTGAGAGAGTGGAGACATCCTTTTATTTTTAAGCAAAGGCCCAGACAAATGGCATCAATCTCATTCTTCCCTCCTGAGCTTGGGAAAGGGCAGGAAAAGTACAAGTTTAAACCATTTGAACACCTCCCTTTGCTGGGCTCTGCTATTCTGATTAGTTCCCAACCATCCTGGTGTGGCTTCTTTTGCCCTTGAGGCTCATGGCTCTCCAGGAGAGGTGGGAAAACGCAAAGAGCTCCTGTATGGAGCCCTCCAGCCTTGCTCCCGCTGTGCCCTCTGCTCTGCCCCGCAAGCAGGAGGCTGTGAGCAGCAATACTGCTTCTTCGCTGCACCACCAGGGTTATCCATCTGGTCCCATCACGTCTGTGGTGGTAGCGCTCAGCCTCCAGCCTGAAGGGAGCCAGCAGCTGATTTCCTTGGGAAGAAAGCAGGGATGCTGCTGTTCCGCCCCATGGCATGCACAGGACAGGCGGCGTGGGTGGGAGCTGCCCTGCCCACCCCCTCCCAGGGACCAGACACTCTCCATTATATCCATCACCAAAGATGAAGTACATGTGGACATGCTGAGGAGGATGAGGAGAAGACCCCAAAATCCATATAGAGGTGATGCTGCTTTGTTTCGCCAAGATCCACTCCCAGAAGAGCGGATCTCCATGGAACTCCACGGAGTTCCCCCTCCCACCAAGCAGCTCTGCGTGTGCCTGATTCCCGGCAGCGGGAGCGGGTCAGCGGTGCAGCTGTGAGCCTGTCCTGCAGGATGAGGGATGCTCGAGCTGGCCCCAGCTTTGCATTGTGCTCCTCGAGCCATGGGTGGGAGCAGCCGCCTGCCCAGCTCTGAGCCCCTGCAACACCACATCGGTGCAGCCTTCACACACCCCTGCTCATATCGATGGTAAAATTGTCTGCTCCTTGGGGTGAGGACTGCCTGCCCGGTTTATGTTTATTATTAAAGATTTATTTTTTAAATTGATTAAAAATTAAATAAGGAAGGCAATTTCTTTTAGCCTGCCTCAGAGAATGACACGGGTTGTGATTTTGTGCAGAGACAAGAACATCCATCATTCCCATTTGGAAGGAATTAAAACTAAATACATTTTTCTACAAATGTCTTCACGCAAAAAAACATTTTGATAGCCTTGCTTATTTGCAAGTCAGGTACACAGCGTACCTGAGCATCCACAGCTATTGCCAGCTCCGCATACCCCAGATAGCTTCTGCAAGTGCCTGCAGGCTAAACAGCATCCCTAACTAAACCGTCTGCCTCCCTTCCACTTTGGAATGCTGTTAAATGTGGAAGGATGCTTCTAAGCCTAAGATTACTCCTCCATTTCGTGTGCCGTTGGCTGTTTGTTGGTACAATTAATTGCAGCATATTTTCCTCCCATGTTTCAAACCAATCTGTAACAGTACCTCTTGCAGGGGGTTGAAGTCAAGCGCAGCTACCGCCGGTGAATTCACGTGGCAAACTATTTCTAGAGATCAAGCAAGGGCAGTTAAGTCACCAGGAACAGGGCAATGTGTTGTGCATTTATTTTCTTGCAGATCAGGTAGGTAGGTACGGAGTTCCCATTTGCAAAGTACTCTCGGAAGCTGGGGAAGAGGTGTAGGTGAATTGTTAACACTGCTATTGTAGCTCGTGTATTCTGGTCCTTCCATGGTTTTTTCTATCAGGAGGAGGAATAAATGCCTGAGCAGGTACGTTCTTGTAATTGCACTTGTCTTGCAGAAAAGACACGCGCGCTTCCATTAAACACAATAAACCCAGAGAACAGCACGCAACTTCTGTGCCGAGAAAACCTCCGGTCTGCCCCTCCTCCGAGCTGTGTGCCACAACAGCTCCAGCTCTCTGCAGTGTTTCACGGCCACGCTCAGAATAATTTCTCTTTGCTTTCTGTCCAGGCATATCCAGGCTTGAGATTTTCCAGCTATTGAGTGTGCAACCAGGGGTCCCCCTCAGGCCACATCCGAGTGATGTTTTTCAGCAAGATCTTGGCTCCTGTCTCACTGGATTGTTCAGCAGGGTGATGATTCAGTGATGCCGATGATGATTTTCTATCACTTATTACAGCAGTGATGCTCTAACCCCCAGTTTTGTGCATGTGATGCTTGCTACTCATGGGGAAACCTGCATTCCTGAGATATCCATCTGGGCAGCCCCCCCAGGGAGGGGGTTGTGTCTTGCTCCTGAGTTGAGAGACAGTTTCCAGTAACCCCGCACTGGGTTTTTCTACCTACCCAGTGCAAGCTGGGAGAGGAAGGAAAGGCTGAGGGAAGGAGAGACTGCTGCTGGGAATATTCCCCGGGCTGGTGGGGATCAGGGAGGCTGCTGTCTCTGCTGTAGGTAGGCAAACGGCCACAGCAAAGGATATTCCCTAGGGACCATGCTGGAACGTTCAGCTCCTTTCTTGCAGGCACCAGGGAGTTGTCAGATGGTCCTTTGGACCATCTCGGACCAGCTTCGGACCAGCTTGCCCTGGATGTGAAGAGCAGGCTGGTGGCTGTGAGCTGGGCAGACCTTCTACCGGTGGAAGCAAAGGGCAGGTCTTTGGCTAGGTCCAAGGAGGAAGAGGAATCGTGTGCTCCTCTGCCTCACACAGCAAAAGCCAAACACAGCACAGCAGGATCAACATCAAGATTTTGCTCGAGTTACCACATTTTCCAGGGATGCGGGAATGGGTCCCCAAGTGCAGAAACACGTGAATGCACCTTTGGGGGCCCAGGCTCTGCCCTTCGATGCTGGTTCCTTTCGGGATGTCTGTAGACTGTGTCCCTTTGTGCAGTACAGATGGCCACGGAAACAAGCAGAAGCATGTCTAACCGTGGCAGCTGATATTCTCCCAACCCTAAGGTCAACTGCCTGCTCTGCTGCCTGTGTGATCTCGGCTCTAAGAAAGGATTTGAATTCAAGGGAGTGAGGAACATTTCTATGAGCCTCCATTGCTGGAAATAATGCTTAGCCCTATTCTTTCGCTGTATTTTTCATTCCACACTGTCATAAAAAAATACTTCCATGCTGAATTTCATAGATTTTCTCCCTCCTTTACCAGTAACACAAAATTATCTTCCTGTTTCTTTAAAATCCTGAGGTTTAGCAAGTAGATAAATTATACTTCTTAAAATCCCAGCCCCAAATGGGAAGCAGATATTCCTTTCCTCTCAAGGAACCTTTCCTTTGACTTGTTATTTTGAGCTCCATCACGGTTGTCGCCATGCAATGGCAACTTTGTGGAAAAGGAGGCTAAGTGCTAAGGTTAAAACAGGTTCAAGCATAATCCAGAGTGCCCTTGGCAAAGACAGAAGTGTTTTACTGGGACTCATTCATCATTGCCTGACTGCTTAAAGTGGTGGAGTGGCTCATTACTGGTTTTATACGCCTTTATGAAAGCTGCAAAAGAGCCAAAGAGAAAAGTACCACTATTTTCCTCCCTTAACCCACACTCAACAGGGAACAATAATATTTAAGACCTCGGAGTGCAATGTAAAAGGTTTTTTTCTTCAGAAACTAAATTCCCCTGCATGAGCCACCTGGAGCAGCTCGGGCTCAGCTCCAGGGGAGGTTTCTCTTGGTTTGTGGAGTTACATCTACGACAGCATTTTGGAGCTGATAGTGGGGAGCTGCTATTGCCAGACCTGCCGTCATGAAACCACCGCCTGCCCTAAGCCCACTGGGAGCTTTTCGCTCTCCATCCTGCCGAAGCTTTGTCCTCCCTGCGGGCTGGAGAAACCTTCAGCCGGGGCTGTAGACTCTGGGCTGTAGGGAAAGATTGCACCGTCACAGAGCATTACAAAAAATTTCTTTGAAAATCACAGATCTTGAACATCACTGAACAAAGAGACCTTCTTAGTGCTCCATCCCTGCCTATTTGTTTTGCACGTCGATCCCAGCTGATACATGCAGTGGCTCAGAGCACTCCACACCCGAGACTTTTTGTGCAGGTATGTAAGCTACCAGAATGATAAGGCAGAGGTCTTGACTAGCTGGGGTTTTTTTAATTAAGCAGCTGTTTTAACTTCATGTACCTTGCCAAGGATCTTTGCAAAGCTGTTTCTTAGGGAGGTCAGGATCAGTGAACGCTAGTGGAGAGTGAACACTCAGTCTCATGCGTTCAAAAGCTGCCGAACCCAACCTGGAAGGTACAGAGAGACACTACAAGGGGGATTAAGGAAAAGAGGCACCTGTTCTAGAAGGGATGATTATGAGAATTTAGCTCATTTAAGCTGGCGAGGCAAAGGCTGAGCGAAGGGCCATGATTGCTCTGTAGAAAATACGTCTAGGGGATAAGCACTGAGAAGGAAATGAAGCTATTTCAGCTAAATGATGATGCTGGCTTTGGAGCAAATGGTACAAATTGGTCATAGATAACTTTATGCTGGAGGCTAGAAAGGTGGTTTTTTTAATTCTTGAAGGAATGAGATCCTGAAGTAACTGCTCAGCGGGAATAATGGGGATAAAAAGCCTAGCAGGTTTTAAAACAGGATCATCACTCATGGATGGGATTATATGATGCGGTTGCCAGTAACAGAAGGCTGCGTTCAAGGACCTCTCCAATCTGATGCACACCGGAATTTTCCTTTACTGAAGGAATGGATCAGGTGTACACCTGTGTAGTGCGTGTTAGGCACATCTGATCTGGGTTCAGCAGTCGTGTGGTGCCTGGGAAACCTGGGAAAATATAGTCACGTCCTGGGAAGCTCTTTCCTCTCAGGTCAGAATTCACACAGTGTGAATTCTGTGTTTCTTGGATCATGGGAAGATTTTAATACACAGCTTGTCAGAGCTGGGAATTTTACTAACTCAGACCCTTTCTATGTCTGGATGGAGATACTAATATTTAATCCAACAGGATGCAAGTCCTTTGGGTGCTTAACTGTGTCCAGTGCCGTGTGACGATCCCACGTGGATGCTGAAGCAGCTTCTGTGGCTGAGGGTGTACATGATGCTCGCTATGAGCATCCACCCAAAACATGAGTGCAAGGCAATCTGTGGTCTGACAATCTCTCAAACTTCCATGTTAATGTCAAGCTGAGGACATCCCTGAGTGTTATTCAGCATTTTCACCTTCAGGGGGTGGTTAGAACATCCTGGGGGGTTTGCTAATGGCCAGTCTGACTGAAATCACGGCACTTGACATGGTGGGACTTTTGTTTATTATCTGTATTGATACAGCTTCTGTGAGCCCCTGGAATGCTGTTGTATTAGACATCATACAAAGTCTCTCCTCTCTCTTGCTTAAAAATAATATAATCTTCTCTCTGAGTTAAGGCATCTCTGAGCAGCAAGGGAGAAAAAGAGGGGAAAGCATCAGCTGGGTTGATTCTGACCAACAGCTTCCCAGTACTCATAACACAACAGAGAGAGAAACGGAAACCTTATTTGAAAAGACAATAATACACTCCCTCTGCAGAAACGAGTGAGTTGGTCTTGATTTTATCCACCTGGGAACTCTGATTATTGTCTCATGGAACAGAGCACCTGGTCCGTTATCCCATAAATAAGCGAGAGCGCCCGCGCTGTGTTTTTGTGGCAGAGTGTGGCTCCCCTGCGGGGTATGGGGGTGTGCTGCAGGGAAGGGAAGAAATTTGGAAGTTGGCCCTCAGGTTTCCTAGAGAAACAAGGCTGTGGGAGCAGTTAAACACTCACTGCGCCTGCCGGGGTTTCCCTCCCCTGGCTAAAATGTGATTGTTGCTGCTATTCATTAGAGCCGCACAGAAACATTCAGGGGCAGAGCTGGAGCCACATCAGATGTGCCTTTCAGGGGTGTGTGATGGGCTTAAATCGCAAATCAACTCCCTTGAAAGATGCTCTGCCCTGCCTGAAGGCATGGGGGAATGAGCTAGAGATCTGGCATCAATGACATGGGAATGCATTTAGGGCCAACCCAGGTCCAGATGTGGACCAATTAAGACTCATTTTCTGTTAACGCAGGGGATATTATCTAACAGATCTGGGGCTGGCATCCCAGCTTTGTGCTGAATGTGCAGTTCAACCTCCTTTCTTCTTGGTTTTAGTGCCAACACAGGGATTTTGCTCAGAGTCCATTTTGTCCCCTTTTGAATCCTAAATTTTGTGCTCAAAAGCTCTACTCAAAGCAAGGACGACAATGACCCTGCTAACATCGCTTTGTGCTGCAGTCAGAGCTAGTACTACTGAAACCCTTCGGTGCTTTGCTAGATTCACCTCCGACCCATCTCCAGAGGGATTACTCTGATGTGAAGGAGAACTACGGATCAGGCTGGCCAGGTCTCAGACAGTCCTGCTGCAAGGGAGGGATGCTCTGCTTACCCAATGCAGCCAGCCAGGAGAGAGATGAAAAAGTAAATCTGTATGGGTGGTTTGGTACCAAGTACAGTGAAGCTGTTCGAATGGGTGGGGGTGGCTTTGCCAGAGCTCCCTTGGATGTGGAAATCACCCCTCCTGGTTGGCAGTAGGAGGTTTGTGCTGGTGAAAAAGCAGCAGGACAGAAGCATGAAGGATCTGCCCTAGCCTGCAGCTCAGCATCACCCCAGAGAGACGTGTCAGACCGGGATGTGAGAGTTTTCCATCTCTTGCTGTTGTGTTCCAAATCATTTGCTTTGACTGTGTGCATATGTTGTCAATTCACCAGCACCTTTACGCAGTCAGTTATAATTCACATTTGCTGTTTTTTAATGAATGTTTGTTCACTGGAGCATTTTCCAGGGAGTGTGCGTGGTGCACAGAGCCAGCCCACATCTTAGCAGCCTCCAACACAATCTAAGGAAAGGAATCAAGCTCAGAAAGAAATCAAGACTGTATTACATGACATACACCGCCTGCGGTGGTGGATAATGTTGACCCCACTGAAATTCCCTTGAAATCCTAATGTAGTCTGTGTCACCGCCACACTGAAGCACCTCACTGTCTTCTGTTCCCGCCGCAAGGTTCGTTACCTGCGTTGCTGCTGCCATCATCCAGATGGAGAATGGAAGCAACCTGGGGTCTGCTTATTGCACGGTGATGAGAGGCCTTTGAGAAACACCCCAGATCTTCAGAAGGGTGTTGAGAGCCAGAAAGGAGAGAGAGAGAGAGCCAGGATTGAATGGGATCCTTGCAGAGATCCAGGACTCATGCAAAAAAGGGAATGGAATGCATGTGCTATGCGAATACTTCAGAGGGTGCTGGGAGCCCAATGCACTTTGTTGATAGAGCGAGCAATGCAAATTCATAATTACTGTAGATAAACATGTTTGAGTTAATTACTTCTCCCATTTGATGGCTGTGCAAATGATGCAATGACTAATAGAGACTGCTTTCCTTTCTTGTTTGCTGTGAAAGCCAAGGCTGCAGCATGTGCTTGGGAAGGACGTGTCAGGAAAGCCAAGGAGCGGACAGAAGAGCAGATGTCAAAGTCAAGCAGCTCTAAATCCTGCTGGGGCCATGAGCCTGTGACCAGGAAAGCGGACTTGGATTTCAGAAGCTTTCACTTCTCGCTCTTTGCCCTCAAATGCAGCAGCTGCTTGGACAAAACCAGCCTGGCTTTAAAGTAGGTCAGACTCTGCAGAGCTGAAGTCATCTCAGGATGCTCAGGAGAAGCAGAAATACGTGTCAGTGTGACACCACTCCATACAGTGGCTTTACTAGAGTTGCTCTCTGTTTACTTTCCATTTACTGATCCATGTGATTCAAACGGTGGCTGTAACACAGAAGAAATGCTGCATCCAGCTGGGACAAGCCATGGGTCACAAATCGCACCTGGAGGGACAGACTCCAGAAGAGCCCAGGGCAAGAGAAACACAGAAATAGAGGTTCAAATTCTCAGGCTGCTTCCAAAAAAATGGACTTGGAGAAGCACCAGCATCCTGAGCACCTTTTTAGCAAATTTGGGGTTCCCAAAACCTAGTTATCCGTTCGGACTCTATTGCCTCATCAAGTAATCCCAGATTTTTTTGGATAGTCTGTCAGCAGTCCAGTTTGGACTGTTTTAATAGCATGAAGGCACCTTGGACACTTCTTTTAGGTCTCAGCCACATAATTAGCAGTTCGGGGTTCTGAACAGCTTGTTAGCATTTTGGGAATCAGAAAGGCGACGCCAATGAATCACGATTTCAGGCACCTGCTCAGCAGCTGTGAGTTTTGGATCCCCCCTGCTAGCAGTCCCAGGGAGTTTCAAGCCTGTTTTCAGGGCAACATTCCCATTAGCCTGGAGAAAAATTCACATTTTGTCTCCTGTCATCCCCCAGCAGCCAAACCCTTCTGCTCTGTTTCCCTGGGAGGCAGCAGCCCCCGGCACCACGACTGCTGAGCTGCCGTTTGCCCTGTTTGCTGTGTGCTCTAAAATCTGCGTTTAGTTGAACACATTAAGCCAATCTGTTTCCCAAACCCAGCTGCAACTAGAACCCACCAGGGGAGCTTGGCAGCACGGCCGATCTGCCACCGCTCGCCGGCAGCGCTCGGTGATGCGGGCTTTTGGGGAGGCAGCGAAGAGGGGCAGGGAGGAGGAGGAAGGTGTAAAAGCAGATCAGCACAGCACCTCTGAGCGACTCTCCTTCCTGCCAGCTGCCCACCCTTCAAGAGAAAGACAAAGAGAATAGAAAAATAATATTTGCTGGCTCCCTGAGGAAGGCAAAGCTGAAGCAAACTTCATGTGAGGGACCTATGCATTATTTATGGCGCTCTGCGCTGTATGCTACCCCCCGCTGGATAAGCAAGTTTCCTTGTTCAGAGAAATGCTCTTAACAGACAGTTTAAACCCCAATCCCTCTTTTCTCCACCGAGCTGAGACTGTAGGATGTGAAAGCGTAGCTGCGGTCCCTTCACCTCCCCGGGGATTGCAGCCAGAAGGATTTGTCAGCCCAGCCGTGCATGGGATGCAGCCCCCCGGCCCCGGCGAGCGCATCGTCCCTGGGCAGGGATTGCTGTCGCTGCTTTCGCCAGCTCGGCTGGAGCCAGCAGAGCCCTGCTGAGCCAGGCAGCAATTAGCCCTGAGTTCTCCCTGTCTAGACAGGCCTTGGAAACGGTGCTTCTGAGTCAAGATCTTCCAGCTGGGGTCGGTTTGTTTCCCAGCCTCACCTGACGGCTTTCCCTGGAAACGCTGCTGCTTTGTGATGGGTTCCTGTCCTGCTGGACCAGAGCCCAGTCAAACCTGCTCTTCATAGTGTGCCACCACCAATCCGTGTTGTATTCCGTCGTGGTGCATGCAAAATAAATCTGAATAAAAATCAGAGTGACTTGAAGGTAAGGCTGATGTGGGCTTGTTTGCATTTTACTTCTTTATTAACCATAAAATATGAAACTATATTACAACATGACAGGGGTTTATATTGTGTTATACTAGGCTTCATATATTATAAAGAGTTTGTATTAAATATGATTTTAGATAGCTTTCTATGCACATACATTATTAAGTGGATATTTAGTGTAAGCTAAGTGGTTCTGTTATTATAAAATGCCATCAATATTTCCGTACAGCAACATGTTTAAAATGAAGGTGATTAAAGTGACAAGTTGGAACTGTCTGTTTTACCTGCCTAGAATAAAATACGTCAACATTTCTGAAACTAAACAACAAAGTCCAAGTGATTCATTTAGATTTTTGTCCTGAAGTGGATTTCACTAAATCAGGCTGACACTTTGCTGTGAAACGTGAGAAACGAGATGAGCCCACATTTTCCTCTCCAGTGTTTTCTGATCGTTTCTCCACGCGGCACCTGCCCCAGCCCAGCCCGGGCAGCGAGCAGCCTTCGAGCCAGGGCCGCGTGGGCTCTGGGAAAGCACGAACCACCAGAGCCAGGGCTTTGGGTGTTTGCAGAGGGAAAAGTTGAGAAAAAAGGCCAGGCATGGGATGACTCCTCTGCCTCCCCTAGCAAGGTCTTAGCCCTGGGGCTTCCCATGCTGTTGGTGTTCCCCAGGGGGCGAGTGTGCATGTGTGTGCATCCGTGTGTGCACATGTGGGGAGGGCGGGGGGGGCTCTCATGAGTACACAGGTCCCAAAAGACCCTCCATTAGCCGGTAGCCACTGAGCCTCCCGAAACACAGCTGCCACGGGCACACGCAGAGGGAAAACATGCTACAAAATACACAAACATACGTATAGACCCGGTGGTATTAGTGACAAATGCTTTCCTCGTTGGTATAAACCACTCAGAGTGACAGCCTGGGACAGGAGGGATTTATTTTGCTTTGCTTTGTCTCTGGATGTTTGATTTCAGAAGAGCTGGGGGATTTTGCTGAACTTCTGAGAGCCTGAGTAAATGGAGCAGAGAGAAACTCGGGGAGGCAGGCAGCTATTTCGCCTCCTTGGAAAAACCTCCACGAGGCTCATTTGGCCTGATTCAGCTCTAGCAAAACCCTCTGCGGCAGCTTCGGGTTGAGATGTGGTTGCAGATGCCACAGCGGTGAGGGCTGCCTCTGCCAGCCGAAGGTGAGAAGCTGTACGGGGAAACCCTGTGCAATCTGCTCTGCTGTCCCTGGTGCCTGCGGGGCTGCTGCTGATGTCTCTGTTTATCGGGCAAGACACAGCCTCAGGGGGAGCCTAAGGAAAAATTAGCAGCAAAGCAAAGAGTGTGAAGTGCTGCGAGGCAGCAGGCGCCTCTCCATCCTCTCCGTCCTCTCCGTGCAATGACTTCCAGCAGGAGGAAGAGGAGGGTTGCTTAAGGAGCTATAACGAATTTCCTAGCCAGATTGTGACAGGTTTGGGGTCAGACAGCCCAGCAGACCTTCCAGTCGTGTCTTTCAAACCTCTCCAGTTCATTTGCTCCAGAGAGGCAGGTGGGCTGCAGAGGGGACTCATGCCACCCCATGGAGCCCTGTCCCCCCGGCCGCTGTGGGAGCAGGTGATGCCCGCGGCTCCTTTCTCCTCCAGCATCCATGTGCTGGGCTCAGGGGCTGGGGGCCCCAAAGTTTCACAGCTTACACAGGAGAGATGACCAAAGCTACAGGAGGAGTGAGGGGGGTCTGGGGTCTGAGTCACACTCACGCAGGTGCATCTGTGCTGTAGAAGCCGTGGAAAGCATCGGTGGGTGGGCATCACCTCTTACCCCTCCCTCACACCACAGAGGGGACAATGTGCATTCTCTCCTGCTTTTTGCCCTAAGCAGTTCTGAAAACCCAGCAGGGAGCTGCAGAAAAAAGAGTCTCCTGGAGAGCAGCAGGATGCAGCCACCCACCGGCATCCAACCCACTCCACAACCGGTCTCTGAGCCGGTAAATTAGCACAGAAAGAAGCCAAGAGCTGGTTCCACAGTGGACAGCTTTCCCCTTCTCCTCCCCTGCTCCCTGCCACGGCCTGGGAGCAGGAGCGAGCTTGTCTCGTGCTGAAACAACTGGGGATCTCCAGGTTCTCCTGCTACAGTTTAGTGCTGGTTATTACCGGGCTGGTGGGGGAAATCTGCCAAAACAACTGGCTCCATCCGAAGGACTGGGAGTGTCCGTGCCTTTGTGCACATTCCCCAACTCGCACCCTTTCGCCAGCTTTGTGGGTTACCCTCTCAAGTCCGTTACCACCCACCAAGCTTGGTTCTTACTATTCAAGAACAGCATTTCTGAAGTGGTTCTTCAAAGGCAGGTGTTTTCCAGAAAAGACTTTTAGACCTTTAGGAGCCGAGGAGTCTCATGAGAAAGAGCCAGCTAAGCATCACTAAAGACATTCTTTTAGCTCTTACAAAGTTAAATATCACATAGCTTCTCTCTTACAATCTTGCACATGAAAAAAAGCTTGTTTTGAGTATGCTTCAGCTAGTTTTAAAGAGTAACTTGCCATGAAATATAGCATCATGTTTCCCAGCTCACAGATGCAAAGACACAGTGAATTGGTTTCCCATAAAACAGATGTGTGTGAGCTTGATTCTCTTTCAGGTCATATCCCTGTGCAGAAAATTGGCTCTTTTTTTCCAAAGTGCAGAGTTTTCAGCTGAACAGATCCTAATCCCAGCTGCACGTGCAGAGAGGCTGAGGAGTACACTCCTGGGCTGAAGATGCTATCGAGAGAGGGCAAAGCTCAGGAGCCTTTTAGTGCCTGGGACCGCTCGTACCTCACCGAGGGGGGCAGGGATTCTCTCTGCAATCATACACACGTGGTACAAGTAGGAACCGAGAATGCTCTTGAAGGTGCCCAGGCAGAAAGCCCAAGCAAGAACACCCACCAAGGCAAGAGCAATTGCCAAAAGCTTCCTTTTTCTTGTGCACCAGCGTTATTCATCCTGCCCACAGACCAGTTCTCACAGTTGGGTTCATCTGGTGGTTACATGCGACGAGGTGTCGCACACATCCAGGCTCTACTCTTGGCTCCTCTAGTGACAAGCATTTGTGAAAGCAGATAAGTCAGCAGGAGAAGCAATTCTGAGCCAGCAGGTCTAAGACTGCTTCAGGGAACTGCTTGATTCCTGAGCTCCTCACCCCAAACAGAAGGGGAAGCTCTGAACCTTTGTTGCCGTCATTAAAATAGGATTAATGTGAACATGAGTTCTTAATCAGTGGTCCACAAACCTCCTCCCTTCTCAAGGGCTGATTTCTCTGTTCTTTTACCAGTGGGGAAAGTATGAAAGAGCGGAAAAAAAAAAAAATTTGGTCCTGTACCCCACCTGTGGTAGGGCAACTGTCCCCTGAATCCCAGCCCGATGGTTTAACCGCTGCGAAACCCCCAGTTTAGGAGCTGCCATGGGGGCACCCAACCAAAGGAACCCCTGCGGCTTCCAGCGCGGAGATAAACACCTGGCTGCGCTGGAGATACAAATATACGTGTGTGTGTATATATAAATATATACACTGGCATATATGAGGGGTGCAGGTAGGTGCCAGAGCTCGGTCCAAGCACCTGGGAGGCTCCTCTCCTGAACTGGATTCTCAAGCACAGGTAGCCCTGTGGCTTTGGCACCACAGAGGAATTCATTCTCCTGGGTGCATTCATTAAGGGCTCCGTGGCACTGTAATGAAAACACAGCAGGTTTGCCAGCGTGGCCCTGGGCAGACGTCTTGTAGGAAAACACTATTTCTCCTCTCCTTTCAAGGATCTCACACTTTTTATTCCTCCCATATCCACAGAAGGCAAAGGTCGGACTTGTGATGAGGAAGAAATACCTTCTTCATCCCTTCTAGGAGGCTTTCATCAGAAAAACCACACTGTAAATAACCCTTGTTTGCACTTGCAGCTGTGGGTTTTATGTTCTGGGCTGAAGAGATAAACTAACTCCCTACTCACAACAGCATTTATTTCCAATCCTCTCCCCCCACACACCCACCTTGGCATGACAAATAAGAGATTGTAATTCTCTGGGAGGCATGCTTTATGGGAAGCAATGCATTTTCCTGTCCAAGCAGCTAAATATTATGTAGCTCGGCAGTTGATACGAGGTTTGGGCAGTATATTCTCTGGCAGACTTGCCATGATTTTCTGATTCACTGAGCTAATACGGGATGATTAAGAGAAGTCTTCCTTACTGGCTACTGCTGTAATTTTCCCCCTGCACTATGTAATTGTTTCCCAATCTACTTTTGCACAAATGAGGCTGTTTCTCCCTTCTCCATATAGGTCTAAGGTTTAAATTTCATTTCTGTCTTGTGCACCTATGGTGACCACCTCCATGGAGAAGGTTCGGGGAGCATGTTTGAGTGTGTCCCAGTGTTTAAGTCCACTGTTCTCAAAGCTGGGAAACCTGGACAATACTTCTGCTGGCTATTTTAAACCATTTCTGCATCAAGGCACAGACCATCCGGGAGAGGAGGATATGCTGCAGATGACCCTGGTACTAGAGACACAGTTCTTACTTGCATTGAGGACAGTTAGCTGTAGAGGAATGAAGCTGGGTTAATTAATATTGATAACATACAGCTGTGGGCTGGCTTCAGGTGTGGTGGGTTGGCTGATGTAGATAAGGTGCAGCTGTGGCTGGTTCTGCTAAGAGGTTGGGCAGTCATGAAGAGAGAGCAGCCGAGGAAGAGAGAGGAAGAATCAGAGAGAAGAGAGAGAATGCACACCTGGGATGAGGAGAAGGCAGCAGAGGGACGGTGTGAAGAGTGTGTTGGTATGAGATGGTAAAAAGACCTTATTGCAGCTGGCTAGTCTGGAGAGTGCTGCAACAGTTAGCCTTGTACGGAGGTTAGTCAGCTACCAACTGGTGGGCTGTGCTGCTCACATGATGCTGTTTTGTTTAAAACATGCCCAGGTCCCATCAGTTCCGTGGCTCTGCAATTGTTAATGCTGTTTCAGCAGGATTTTTTTGGCACGTTTGGCTCTTTCCATATCCTCATGCAATCTCTGTTGCTGATATTGGCATTTAACTAGCAAGTATCATTGTCTTGACATCATTTGGATGCTGTCCTGCAGTTAACAGGTTATTACACAGCTATTTTGCAGTGCAGCCACAGTCTTCTTGTTCACCTGGGAAATTATGTATGCCATGTCCTACAGGCACTGCGTAACAGTCCGTCTCCAAATGTATTGATGCTTTCTCTGCTCTTCATGCTCATCTTCACGCTCCCTTGTTGGTGGGACTGGTGTCACTGACACAGCATGAGCTGGTTACAGTTTTGCTTCTAGTCTCAGTGGGGCATAAGGAGCGTAACAAAAGTATAAGCATGTCAAAGATCAAGGAATCTGTTGATGGGGGGCGTGGCTCATGGGGGAGAAAGCATTAAAGATAGACATCGTACTGAGTTCCAGAAAAGTTAAGATTAGCAAGGCTACCTCCTGCCTTTATTTTGGAGCACAGCATAGATGTATCGTGTAGGGGAGTCAGGTACCTTGATTCTCCTGTGTTTTCTATTCACTCACTGAATTTACTCGAGGATGCAGAATGCAAGTAACTGAAGGGCGGGCTGTGCATACACTGCGAATTGATGTGGTAGCACGGGTCTAGGTATATATTCTCTCCTGAACTGCAGGAGTGGGATAATATTCAGCACCAGCAGTAATGGTAGCTACATAACAATTGAGAGAGAGAACACCATAATATTACCAATATAGTCTTGATGACTATCACTGAATTCAGAAATTGCATTATCCTCTTCATTTGTATTTATGACTGTGCTTATGTTTATGTTATTTCTGCTATGTGATGAGAACACCGGCTAGAAAAGAGAGGAGGAAGAGCCAGGGGTTATCACTGGCCTAGGGACAAGTGTAGGACACCACTTGTGATTGAGTGAGTATAAAGGCAAAGGCAGACCAAGGCAAAGCATTTCAAACAGGGGCAGAAGAATATTAATGCATTTGTACATGGAGAAATTCTGGTCACACGAACAAGAAATCATAGAAGAAACTGATTTCCCTTGACCTTCCTTAGGTTGCCCATTGCCTGTTCCTCTGGGAGCACCCAGAATACACTATCCTGGCAGTAAATCTTTAGCAATGGCAACACCAGACGAGTGACCAAAATGACCATCTTCCTGGTAGGGGTTGTTTGCCTGTGAATGGATAATTATTGACCCAGCAGTCCCTCTGCACACAGCTGGTTGCTGCTGGGACAATCTGGCCAAAGCCAGAGGTGGTGGAAAGGAAGCAGAGTCGTCAATAAGAAAGTTAGGAGAGCCCTTAAGCATATAAATCACTTGAAACCATGGAACTGCATCCCAACAAAGCTCATGGGATGAAAGCTGGGACAACTAATAAAGAAACATGTTAGATGCCTCTGAAGCTCTCCACAGTTCGGAAGGGACTCAAAGTCCAAGATGAGAGTAATCCCAGCAGAGGGTTAACTTAAGTGTGGGCAGAGAAGGAAGATGGACAAAGTGTTTGGAGTCCCTGCAGGAGCAGCGGGAGCCTGTTTGGGGAGCAATCAGCAGTGCTCACAAGTCATTTCGGGCTGGGGGTGCTCGATGGTGGTGGGAGCTCAGCTGGTGGGTGGCACCTAATGCAGACCCAGAGGTGACAGCGTTTGAGGGACCTTGAGCAGGGCCCTGGCAGCTGTCCCATGCAATGAATGGCCACACAGCCTGTGATCCAGTGATTTTTCTTTAAGGCCTTAGCTAATATAAGAGCAATTTATCTGTGCTATATTCTGTCCTTGCAAATACAGGGTCATCCTCCCCTTTTAAGCACAAGAGTGGAGACGAGGCCTCTTAAGTCAAGGCCTTAAATCCAGATAGAAGCCAAAGTACATCCCTGGCTGTCCCACGAGTGGCCCTGGCCTTTCAGCAGTAATTAATTTAGTTGTAGGCTGTTTCATGTATTTGGCTGTGGGGGTGCAAATTGCACCTGTTCATTGAATTTGCAGCTCTACCTCCCTGCTAGCCCCTGGGTAGGATCATCACCTCTCATTATTTATTAGCACACAGCATCTTTCTCCTCTCCAAAGGTGTTTCACCAGCTAGACAGACTGTGGCTCTGTACTCAAAGAGTTTGTGATGGGAGGTGGAGGTTGGGTTGGAGCTGCAAGCACCGTGGAGGAAGGCTCAGTGTGGTTGCTCCGCATTTACAGTGGACTTTCCCACAGCACAATGCCACAGACCTTTGAATTCCTGGGTGCAGTCAAGTTTTGGGGTTTGCATCCCTCCAAAGGGGTGGGGTGGTGCTTTTGCCCCATCTTGAGGTTATAACTTGAAAGGTGACACAGTTGGCATGTAGTGAGCCTGTGCAAAGGAATTTGTTATACTAGAAAAAAAGGGATGGATGTTCTAATACACAGAGAACGTGCCCAGTTTCCTCTAGAATAAAGAGAATTGCTGCATTTTTGCCAGTATCTTGACCACAGAGCTAAGCAGCTCATTTCTGTCAACTAGAAGCCATGGGAAAACAGAGGGAGGAAGACAAAAAGAGACAACAAACCACTATTGTAGGTCTAAAAAAAAAAAAGGGGGGGAGGGGGGAAGAAGAGTGTCTTCAGTCCTTGGTGTCGTGCCATGTTAGCAGCATCATAGCTCTAACAGAATTCAGGAAGGTTTAAGATAAAGGCAGCAGAAGAAATGAACCCTAGTCAAGACTGCTACAATCATTAAGGGAATTTTAACCTAGCCTGAAGATATGCAAACTTCTTAAAACATAACCTCTGTGTGACCTTAAATAAGATTTTTCCCTGTTTGAAAATAAAATTCTGAAGGGGAGAAAGGAGAAAATTGATAGAATAAGTACTCCAGACTTTAAACACAGACATTATTGAACGCAACCTACATAAAGCCTTCTCAATCCCTCATGCACTTTGTCATGAAAACCCTTACCTACTGTTCCATCTCATTTGCATTTGGGAGAGTGGCTGACAGGCAATTAGGGCCCTAGATTAAGCACCAAGGTTTGCAATCCTTGGTAGAGGCAGAAGGAAACAAAGGCCCAGGATCAGGGCTGTGCTGTTACCTGACTGTTTGTCATGCAGATCCATACGCTGCATTTCTTGCCAACACCTCAAAGCTAAAAATAGAAACGTTTCTTTCACGGTTGGCATGCGGGAAGAGTCGGAGTCCAGGGAGTGGGGACATTATGGAGTTTCATGGGGAAAATCTCTCATTTGGTCAGTTGTACATGATCAACTGGCATCAATGACAGAAGTAATGAGCAGCATCAGCTACTTTGGAGCATGATGAAGAGCAGAGCTGGCCCAGAGCCTACAGATCTTGCAGGCAAGATCTGAGAGGACAAATTGAACTTCAGAGATGCTCCTGTTAGGAGCATAATGTTAGGCAGGGAGCACATGGCCTCTGTGCCCCACGGGGAAAGGAACGCTTTAGCTGCCACCTCTATCCCTCCTGAGTGCCACAAGGTGCCCAGACAGAGGAGATGCCACATGGGTTTGATTGCAGTTGATTGCAGGGTCCCTGCAGTGTGACAGGCTGGGGAGCTTCATGGTGGCCATAGCTGGTGCAGCTGGGTGGGCCATAGCCACCTTGCATCAGTGCTGGTGAGCAGTCACTGAGGCTGCTCCCTGTCTGTAGAACGAGCATGAGAAGATACTAAAATCACTCAAGTCATTAGCTACGATCAGATTTCGGTTTAGGGTAAGTACCTGACAAGCCTGCCCGAAGGAAGGTTGGCTGGGGAGGGCAAAGGGGTTCGTGCCTATCGTGATTGCTAAAGGGAAGGGAGGTGACAAACACGCCAGACTTACTCCAATTTTTATACCTTATTCCATGACCAATCCATTCTGCCGGGTCAATGCGCTCCCAGCTCTTTAGCCCGGGACCCATCTGACTTGCCACCAATGTCCCATTTCCAGGTGAGGTGGCGGATGGGCCGTTACGTTCCTGAGACACGACTGCTCTCGGCAATGATAGCTACTGATACTTTGACTGCCTTCCCACCTCCTCCACCTCACTGTCCACAGCCATACCAACATCTGGATTACTTGATCCCCAGCAGAGAAGGATGCCTCAGGGCCCCGGGCACATTTGGGAGTCTCTCGCCCTCTTTGGGACCTCTGCCACATAACAACAAACAGGATGATGTCTGCAGCCTGCCAGGAAGATCAGGAAGGCGGCTTCACACCCTCTGAAGCTACTGAGCTATAGAAAAATGACAACACCTTGCCAGTCTTGGTTCAATTGGCCACAAACATCGATCATAGCTGATGATTCAAGAGAGTTCATACTGCTCTCCTCTCTGATACCATAGTGACTACAAGCACAGGTGGTGGGAACCTGGGAACCTTTTCAGGGGTGTCCCAGCAGGTCTTTCTCAGCCTTGTTGAAGTAACTGCAACAGTGGAGGAATAACCTGTTGCCCCAGAGATGGCTGGCAGGCTCTACGCTGAGCTTTCGGTAGGACCTTCTCGCTGAAGTAACACTGGTGTGGCTTGTTCTTGATGTAGTACACACTGTTACAGCTTCACTATCTGGTCATGTTCATTTGGGGCGAATAATTGATTGGGAGTAAGTTTTATCCCTTTTGGGTTTACATTAGGGTAGTTCTTTCTGCATGTGTGTTGGTGAGCAGTCACCCCGCCACAATTACATTTGTAAGCAGCGCGCTCATGGTGAAATGCCTATTTACAGCCAGACTTACTCTTTTTTAACAGGTCCATGCAGAGCAGCTTTTGCTTCTGGCAGGAGCAGCCAAACACCCCCTCAGCAAATGCTAGAGCCAGTAGGCAGCCAACCTCTCCACTTCCTTCTGAAGGTTCAGCTGTTCCGCAGCTTGAGGTCCATAAGTGAGGTCCTGACGCCCACTGAGGAGGTGAAAGGCAGAGCGCGTGGGTAACGTATATCCTAGGAGGAGTTAAGCCTTGATGTGTTTGACGTGCTCTCAACAACGCGTCTCAGGGACGCGGTTGCAGCCTGTCCTTGATGTGTTAGACCAGAACGCTCTGGTAGCGTCAAAGCACTAATGAGATCTGCTTGAACCTTTTCAATGTGGTTTGCTCTGGAGGGAAAGGGGGCGGTGAGGTAGAAGAGATGGAAGGGAAGAGTGCTAAAGCTCTTCATGTCAAAGGGAAAGGAGATCGTGACCCTTTAACTATGGATACCCCCCAAGCCAGGCAAAACGGGATGTTGGCATGGGAGGAGCAAGGATTATGTCAGTGTCATGTGTTTCCTTTCTCCACAGCTGCCACTGGATGGGAGTAACATGAATCACCAAACACCACAGCTATGTGGTGTGGCCATGCAGGGAGAAGGAGAAGCATTGAACCTGATACTTGTCACCATCCCAAGCTTGGACCAGCCATCCCAAAGAGGGATGTCACTATGGGTGTCTCTACCATAGGCATTGCCCAGGAGGTGCCACCTATTCAGTCATTGCCCAAAAGAAGAGGACAGTGGTTCAGGAGTGACTGCATGAGGAGAGCACCCACAACACTGAATACCCCACGGTCTTGTGAAGAATTATTTCACATTCTGTGTTTTAAAGAGAGAATGTTAGACTCAATTTTGGATTTCAGACAGCCTTTGGATGTCGTGTTTCGCTATCCCCTGACACACCTGTCATCTCTAGGTTAAGAAATACCAAAACAACACAATGTCAAAAGCAAGACCTCTGCCAGCTTCCAGAAGACACTGCACAACAAACTTAAATCTTAATTTGAAAACTTTTCCCAAAAGCAGCTCCCCAGCATCATTTTTTCTGGCCCACATGGCATCTAAGTTGCAGACACTGAGACGCTCCTGAATGCATCCCTCTGCCCCTCGGTTCAACGGTGGTGGTGGGGATCTTTTGCATTGTTGTTGTACATTGGGTTGACGATGGGATAGCATGTGTGCTTCAGGTGCAGTGTGCATAGCCTGTGAGACATCTCCTGTGTTGCTTCTAGGTGGTGGTATTTGACTGATGGCTGCAAGATTTGGCAGATGGTTGCAGGCATATCTTGTTCTTGTCCAGGTTCTCCAGTTCAGGCTGTCCTTTAACTCCATAGCACCACGTTCCTGTCTGGGTTGAGCATGTAGCCTGCAGAATTAGCTAGTAAAGGTGGCTGAGGCTTCTCTTTAGAGATGTTGGGTGTAACCTGCTTTCCTTTCTGCTCAGACACCTGTGGTATGTGCTAAAAGGGAGCAATTTAGTTTCCCCTGCTTCAATACAGAACGGGCTGGGAACACAGAATATTTACCTTAGGTCTTTCGCAAACCGTACTTGCTGTGAACGAACACTGATGATAACTGCAAAGGACTTCACTAAAAATTCTCTCTCCTGGATGATGCTTGTTTCTCCCCACCATACACAGTGAGCAACAAATCGCTTCCCACAGGCCATTGCCATTTGCAGCCCTGCCTGGAAAAGCAGGGGAGAGCACGGTGCCTCTTCTGATCCAGAAGTCTGTCCTGCCTGAGTCTTTGGGAACATCCCTCCAATGCCAGACACAGAACCAAAGGAGGACTCTGAACTTTGATCCCAGGATGGGGGAAAACTGAGGGTATTTGTCATTGCCACCTAATATTTTAGGAAAATGTGAAAAGCAGGAGCATGGTCCCATGATCACCTGGAAGGATTCCACTGCAGAGGACAGACATTTCCCAACCCTGCTATTTGTCAGTGGGATGCTACAGCAGGTGATGCAGGCTCTGCAGCTCATCACAATCTACCCCAGAAGACACAGATCTCAGGGGACTGGTTTCCTTCTAGAGTTACTTCATATGGATCCAACCAGCCAGGCCAATCTTCGCATGGATCCAGGCCAAGGACTACACTTGCTAGAAGGTGCCGCAGAGATTTCACTTTCCCAGAAAACTGAGGCATCATCCAGGCGCTCTGTGCCTGTGTTTGAAAGAGAAAGATACCGTTTTGCTTTACATCCCAATTATTTTAGTAACTACATAGAACTCACGTCAAAGAAGGTGTCCTGCCGTGGCAGTGGTCTTTGCATCAGCTGGACTGGATATGGGAAGCGAGTCAAGGAGAGCCATGAACTCTTGCTGCCAAGTCCTGGTTCCACAGTACTCGCAGCTAGCACAGTCAGGAGATGGGAACGCCACAAATAGTTATGCTTGGTGGGATGCTGAGCTGTCACTCAGCCACTGAAATGCACTACCCTGATCCCAGTTCCTTGGCAAACTTCCCAGGGAAGGAGGTCGGCTGGGTAACAAGGTCCCATTAAGTGGGTTTGCAAGCTGCCCTACTAAACCAGATTTGTTTGGTACTTAAAGCATTGCAAAGCTTTGTGGGCAACGGGCAGGAGGCTCGGAGGGAGGCAGAGGGTCATGTTAGCAGATGGAGGAGAGTGTGAACATCCTACGGCACCAACAAACACGCGCCCTTCTCCTCCCCGGGGCGGCCTGCCAGAGACAAGATGGGACAGGCAGCCCTGGCAAGGCTCTGGGGAAGGGATCCGCCGCTGCTCTCACGGAAGAACATATTAACCTTGCATAGCAAAAGCTGCTGGTCCCGGTATTCAGAGATTATCCCGTGCCAATAGAGAAAACAGTGTGAGCTACCTGGGCTCGGAGCTGTCATCCTGCACAGCTCCCATTGGCAAAGGTCCTCCGGTTCACAGCAGAGCTGGCTCAGAGTTCTCCAGCTCAGTGAGTTTTTCCCTGTTTTATTAGGATTTGGGGCTAGACTGCAATGTGGTGGTGTTTGAGAAAAGTCTTCTTTAGGAAATAAGTTTAAGCGTAGGAATAGTCCATTTGCCATTGGTACAGCCAAACCTTGTTGGTTTTGGTTTACTGTGAGGTTAAGTGAGCTTTTTCCCCCCCTTTTTTTTTTATTTTAACCTTTTCATTTTAAGGAAGCCCCTCCTCAGAATAAAAGCATCTCAACCCAAAACATTCCATCTCAAAGCATTCTGTCTCTCGCTCTCCCCATTTTTATTGCCTTTTTTTTTTTTTTTTACTTGGTTTGGTTCAAATTTGTTCAAACTTGGCAAAGAGCAACTGGCAAAACACTGGGATTTTTCAGAGGGCAGGTGGTGAAGGGTTTATAAACCAAAATTCAGCAGCTCCCTGGAAGCTCAGGCAGCCCTGCCTGCCCTGGCCCTCCTTTTGCCAGGGGCTGAAATTCCCTTTTGACCCACACATGCATTGAGCTGAGTAAAGAAGCAATTGGATGGTGTGTGTGCTGGCGATTCTAGAGGATGAGGGGGAAAAAACACTGACCTTCAAAGCATTATTGAATTAAAAAAATTATTTTAAAAAATACTTCAGAAATTAACTGAATACATCTCTTACAATTCTAGCATTTCTTGAGTGATTTTCAGTTAATAAAAAGTCCAACTGAAGGAATTTTTGAAATGAAACATATCTTCAAATGAAAAATAATCAAAGCTTGTTTTTTCCTCAAAGTGCCTGATTGACACACACCAGAAGGACTGAAATCTTATTTTTTTCCAATTAACAGCTTGCATTTACAACATGTATTAGCATCAAACTAATTTTTTTTTAAACTGGAAAAAATTATTATGCCTCCCTTACTCCAAACCAACCAAGCTTTACCTCCTACCTGTTACAGCCTTATGCCCATTCCAAAATTCAAATGTTACACAAACTTAGCATTAAAAAGTAATCAAAAGGGAGGAGCAACCAATATATGCTGTTTGCTCTGATGAAGCGAGACAGTTGCTTTGCACATGAAAAACAGCATTATCAGTAAACTTGAAAATAACGAGTTTTCCTGAGACATGCCTCAAAATTGCTTTTTCCCGTAAGGATGGCTCTCCCTGATGCTGTGCAGCACACGTGGCGCCCGCTGCCACAAGGCTGCTGTGCTTGCACCCCTCTGCCAGACCTCCTCCACTCCCATTAGAAGCGATGGGTGCTCTGGGGCTACAGAAACTGAGATGCTTTGGAAAGCAGCACCCTGAATTCCCCTTGTCCTATCCCGAAACACAAAGAGGGAAGCTGAAGATCACAGCACAAAAACGGTGGGATTGAGGGAGGGCACGGGGAAGCCCTTTCAGGCTAGTGCCAGCCGGAGAAGCCTGTGCTAGGCACAACAGCGAGCATCACACAATTAGTTTAGACTTCTAACTTCTGGATATCTAAAACGAAGCCCAAACCCCCAGCCTTGGCTCCTCTGCTCCCATCTGTTTGCTCGAGATAATGGCAAGGCAGAGATGTTGTGAAGATAAATACAGCTTTCAAGTGCATGAGACAGAGCTGTGAAGAGAAAGGCAGGAACAAGTTCTCCTTGGCCATGTTAGATAACATGGGAAATAATAGGTTTAAGTTGCAGGAAGGAAGATTTGGTTTGGGTGTTAAGGAAAGCTACCTAATGAAAAGGAAAACGAAACCCTGCAGTAGGTTGCCTGGGAAGTGGAGCCTCCACCACTTCTGGGATCTAACAATAAGTTTAGAGAAACATCTGGAGCGGTTTTGGGGAGAGCAGAGCCAGCCAGGGGGGCATTGCCCAGGTGACCTGGTGTGTCCTACAGGCTCTGCTTTCATGTTCTTGTGTGACAGACTGAGGGACTCGGTAACAGGCGTCTGGTAAATGCCCTCAGCCAAGTCTCGAGCTGAAATTGCTGGGGGTGATGTTTCACCCCACTCTTCTTATACCTTTTCCCAGTCTTTCACTGAAAACCACTTAAGGCTTAGAAATAAGTGGTGGTGCAGAGGAATTGCAGCTGGTGCCTCCTCCCTGCTCCGAAGGCATTGTGTCAGAGAAGGAGAGCCATAGAAAGGAACCCAGCAAACCTGGAGTCAGCACATGTGGCACCTCAGCAAAATGCATGCAAAATGTGCTCTCAGTCTGGGCATGCAGCAGAGTTTATCATTTGTGTAGCCATGCCCTATCACTCCAAGTTCGTGCTTGCCTGGAGATCACTTTTTCAAAGCTCTTGAAGTCTATTTTGACATTAAACCCCTTCAGACATAGCAGGTGTCTGAGAAACCAGACGGCCCAGAAGGTGGGATCAGCACAGGCATGGGCACACAGAGCTGCCTGGTCTGACCCGGTGGCTCAGAGATGCCCTCAGAGAGATTAAGGGAGAGCAGGGAAGGAGCAAAACGCTGAGGAGCGTTTGCTAGCTGGACCCTGCACAGCCCCATGGCGCTCTGGCAGTGCTGGGAGGGCAGCAAGCAGGCTGGGCTTTGAACCCTACACCCTGATGGAGGAAAAGCAGAGAAGCAGCCCCAGAGGTTGCTCACCTCCTTGTCAAGCGGCAGCTCTTGCTCTGGCATTTATAAGGCACTGAGCAAAATACCACTTTAGTCTAAGTTTCACCAGCACTGAAACCCAACAGGAGAGGACAGAGATGGGTTTTTTGCTACACCTACAGATTTCTGGTAACACTTTGGCTCCTCCAGCTCAGCCCAGGGCATGGGCTCGAGCAAAGCTCAGGCAAGCAGGTATGTGTGTGGATGCTTGTTAGCCTCTCCCCAGCTTTGCGTGAGGAATTGCTTAAAAATCCAGAGCAGAAAAGTGTCTTACCCCTGAAGAGCAAGAGGAAGAGGAGAGGAAGGTTTAACCCACTGCGCTGCAGAGGCTGCAGGTACCTGTGCCAAACCATCCAGCAACCTTTTACATAGAGTTTGAGCCAAAGCAAGCAACACACAGACCACCCACCCGATCCTGCACAAGCACCCAGCTGCTCCGGACACCCCTGGGTGTTACAACGGGCACATCTGTGTGACAACACACATCGCCACGCGAGCAAGGCTTTCTGGAGAGCTCTGAGTCAGCTGTGCCAAACTCCAGCATCTGCCTGAAGGTGGTCATCAGCTAGAGGCAGCTCATCTGTTTCTCAAATGGCAGAGTGACAGAGATGTTTCCACCTCTGGAGGTTAATAGGAGCTGCACTGCTCTGCCGAGGGGTCTGTGCTGCCACCCAGATGGCATTTGCGACCAGGAGGTGCTGAGCTACTCCGGGTGTAAGCGATGCCTCTGATGGCTGTTGAGCATCTAAGCAGTTCAGTTCTGAGGGAGTTAAGCGTTTGATATTGAAATCCTGGGCTGCTGTATTTTATTTCTGTTTCCCTCCAGTGGAAAGTCTCTGAAAGAATTTATTGGGCATTGACAGAACATTTCTTTTCCTCCTTAACATGAAAAGATTTGGGAGGTAAGAATTAATCTCGCGTATAAGTCACAAGTTTGGCACAAAAGCTCTCTAGCTAACTTTGTGCTCAAAGTGCCTTTCTCAGCATTAGTCCTTGAGCTGGAAAGCAGCGAGCAGGCAGCAGCACCAGTTCTGAGCAAACACACAGCAAATCTCCCTGGGCCTGATCGCTCTCTCACTGCAGCAAGAGCAGGCAGGGGCAGGGCTGAACTCCCGGTGTGGTGCCTTTGGAAAGCTTGAAAGAGGAAAGACTGTTCAAGGAAACAATAAAACCCGGTATCTCAGAGCTACGGGATTCTGGTCTTTGATGAATTTGCTCAGTCATCTTGGTATGAGGGATCTGCCAGGTACAGCAGTACTGAGAGAGTAGCCTTTCAAATGCTTACCAAAATACCAGTGCAGACAGGTGCCTCCAGAGACGTAGGAAAGAGAAACTGCCTCCCACTCCATCCTCAAGCTCTCCTCTGCTCAGGTACAAGCCACCAACCCACAGCAGGCTAGAGCCATCTGCAGTCTTTAACAGCTCTAATCCCTTTAACACCCCCTCCCCAGGCAGCAGGGTACTACCTCCCAACTTCACAGGGGGTGGGGGGAGTAGCAATCAGACCCAGGGGAGCTGGGCTGAACTTATGGGCCCCCGTTCCCATCCCACACCCATTTAATCTTCATTAATCATTGCAGGAGCAATGCAGCCACCTCCAGCTAGCAGGACAGTGCTGAGTTACTGCAGCAATGCCCAGCTGCAGCAATCAGCTGTGTTAAAAGCAGAAGAGCCTTCCCCCTGGAGACCTGTGCTCTGTGAGGCCTGGGTCCAGTGGGAGAGTTTTTTAATTGAGGGATTGCTGAACTGATGAGCTTTGGGCACTATCCTGGAGATTAATGAATTTACGGGCATCAGTGATCCCCATGTTGATGTAGCATGAGGGTGTCTGAATGCAGGTGAAGGTCTTTGCTTTGGAGGGAAACAGGAGCCACCTTCTCCTAGAGACCATGTTGAGTCATTTCTTTCTGCACAGCTGGAGCTTTAAAGGACACAGGGGACACTCGCCCTGCTTGCCTGCCCCACCGTGTGGAGCCCACTTGTGCTCCCAGGGGAAAGAACAGCTGTTTTCCTTTGCAGCCTTTCATGCTCTGTCTTGGGGAGGTGGCTTATGCTGGAGATTTTAGCTAATAACTGTCAGGACAAATAGCATCGGACCTGCCAGGGCCAGGAAATGGGCAAAAAGAAAGGAGAGCGCCATCCGTTTTGAGAAAGAGGAGGAGGAACAGGGGGTGTTTCCTCTGAAGAGGAGGTTTCTCTAGGTGGACGCTGAGGGTACCCCTGGATGGCTGGAGGGGGGTCAAGGGAGGAGCCCTTACACCTCAGCCCACGCTCCAGTCAGATGCTGGAGGAACCTGCTCTGCTCCTTCAGCTGCTCGGTGCCTCCACCACCGTCACACCAAGGGCTGCACCGCTCTGAGCCCTCACAAGCCAGTCACCGCTCTGCAGCTCTTACAAGAGGGAGCTGCAAGCCTGGCTTATCGAGTTCGAGCCTCAAATCTCTCCCTTCCCATGTCCCTGAGCAGAAGGACACCAGCTCGTGGTGCAGAGCATCTAGAGCCAGGACAGAGATCCTGAAGCTCCCGCTGACACAGGCTGGGGAAGGCTCTCCTTCCAGCCTCTCCTTTGGCTCTCATCCAGGCTCAGCTTGGAGGAGCACTGCCCAGGGTAGGTCCCACCTCAGGGTCCTCTGCAGAAGTTCTCCCAGACAAGCCTGTTGCCTCAGGGGTTATTCATGACGGAGCTATGCAGAGACAGTAAGACCCTTTAATTCCCAAGGGAAGCAAAAGGAGAGACTTTAATTATCAGTCAAGTCCAACAAAGCAAATACACGTAGGTTAATGAGCATCCCATTGGCATGTACCTTATCTGAGCAGGTAGATATTTCCCCTCATTTAAAAGAAAAGCTATTCACTAGGCAAAAATTCTTCTAGTAATCATAGGGACGTTCTTTATGCAATTAAACTGATAATGGGGCCTCTCAGTCCTTCCTACTTTTCTTCCAGTATTTTCCTGTTGAGGCATACCCCTGCTCCCAGAGTACCTTAGGCTGAGGCAGAGGCAGGTTCCATTCCTTTGAGGCGGTTGATGGAGGCTGGGGGGAGGGGGCTGCTGGCAGGACCTTTCCCTCCTGGGCTCAGGGTTTCAGCTGCAGGCTCTGATTTCTCTACTCTTTCTTATATCCATAAATCCAGGTATAGGTGCTTATTTCTAAGCTCTTCCTTCGGGTGGACTTCAATTGTTTTAGTGCTAGCGATCTCTATTTAAGATACGTATTTTATGTACCTGTAACTATTCCTTCTGAACTTTCTTCTTACCTGAAGTGCTAGGCGGTGACTACTTCTATTTAATGGCTACAACAGTGGTAAAGGAGGTGGATACTGAAGTAGGGACCTCTGCTGTCTGATCTTGTAAGCACTGTGAGCCACACTGCACTCCTGCCTTGCCAGAATGCCAAAAAAAAAAAAAAAAGACAACAACAAAAAAACCCAAAATAATCATTATAGTCATTTCCTTTAGCCTAAAAACCAGAGCCAGGATTTACAGCTGAGCTGAGGGCATGCACTTTCTGTTCTTCCTGCAATAAGTCTCCTGCTTCTTCCAGAGGTCTGTCCTGGGCAATGATTTTGGGGGTTGGTAGAAATGTGCCAGTGCAGTTGCCTTATTCTGCAAAGAGCTGAGGCTCGTTTGGATGTGACTAGGCTTGCGAGTGTTTAAGCTCTTTAGGGAAATTGCATGTCATACTTGGCTGGTTTACAGCTGTAAACATCATAAAAACAAACCCACTGAAGTACCGTACTCAGATTGTACCTGCTGATACTAATATTTAAGAGTAGATGGACTGCAGAAGAAATAAAGGCAGAATTTGTTGTTCTCCTCTTTCTCACCTCTGACTGGCAGTGAAATGCTTTGCTATCTACCATACCCACTGCTTTTAGTCCAGTTCTAAGCACTGCCACAAAAGTGATGGAAACACAAAACAGCCTTTATGAAGCACTATTAGGAATGACTGCAGATCTAATGATATATTCCCTGACATTTGGATTAAACTATTCAGAAGCCCTGTTGACGCTCAGAAGAGTTGTACTATATATGGACCACAGCGGCCCCTTGCCCAGTATCTTGCAGCCTAAGCAGAGAAGGCAAGAAGAAGAGGTGGGCTGATTAACTGCTCCCAGCCACGTGCGGCAGGAGAACGGAGACACGGGGAGCTCAGTCTCAGGCCATGACACAGCTGAGAACAGAGCCCAGCTGGAAGGCTTCAGTGGATTGCTCTGCCTCATCACTTGGTGCCATACTCTTTCCAGTGTCTCCCCTGCATGTCAAGAGAGGGTATTTATTAGGCTTTAAACAGTTGAAATTCTGTTGTTGTTAGCTGTTAAGATACACTGGTTTAATAATTCCCTCTTTTCCTATTCAGAGCATTTACTATCCCTCTTCTCCAAAGTTCGTCTAGAATCAGAAACTCTCTTAGTATGAGCTAAAGGCTAGAAAGGTGATGAGTAACTCTGTGCACGTAGACACTTTTCCTCCTTTGCGGATCCTCTGGAAGACCTTGGAGCTTTGCCTGGATGGAAGCATGATAAGCTCCTGAAAATCTCACTGCAATACTTCTAGGTGTGGATCACAGTGTTCCAGGCACCTTACTCAACTTGTACAAACCGAAGATCTGTCCCCTTTGCAGAGCAGCTGCATGCAACTGATTGCGGGGCCCATGTAGAGAGAGTGGTTACACGTGCATGTGAACGTGCACATATGGTAGTAACTTCCATTTAGTGCTGCTGCCAATTATTGCTATTGCCTTGGTCACTAGAAAAACCTGCCCTGCAAGGGGAATCTGCTGTATCATGGCCGTACCTTGCAGTCCACAAGGCAACCTTGTTATCCTGACTCAGGGAAATACTAAATCGTGACTCTGAGAAGCAGCTTAAACTGGAGTTTAAGTGAAACTTGGCAGTGAAACTTGGCAGAGCATCGCAAATAGCAAGGAGCAAGAATCCCTAAAATGGGCTAGTTCAGTTTACCTTTACTGTTGAACTTTGGCACGGGTGCAAAATTTGCAGTAAGAGGTGGCATCTCACGAGGGAAAACAAAATGGGACCTTTTCAGAAGCCCCCACCCCTCCTCTGTGCTCCTTCATGCTCTTTAAAAACCAAGCAGACCTCTGCACAAGGTCCCTGAGCTCAGGGGTGTGTGAAAACAGGGAACCACACCTGGTACTAACCCAGGAAAGCTGACAGCAGAGCCAGAGGGCAAATGAGGGATAGAGGAGCCAGAAGCAGCTGCTAAGGGAATCCGTCTGCTAAAAATCAGCAGATAATCAGCATATCTAATCATGCATGATGGCCTCCTATCTCCTTAGCACTTCAGAGCCAGCAGATCTCTGCACTCCTATCGATTTTCTGTCTGGATCCTTAGGGGATAGTGCTCATTGCAGATAAGGGCTTTCCCCCTTGGGCTGCACGTTGAATGAGGCAGAGCCCTCACCTCCTGCTCAGAGCTTGTGGCAGAAAGAAGAATCATGTGCAAAAACCTCCTTGTCTGGGGAGTTTGTGTCTACCAAGCAATGCAGCAGAAAAGACTGATCCTGGTCCTGAGCATGGTGTTGCAGGGACAGCCAGTCTTGTGGTATGGATTTGAGAGGCCTGGAGCTGGCTGGATTGGGATTGCAGGTGCCACCATCTCATCTTTGTTGTAATAATTCACTTAGGCTAAATAAAAAATTACTCTGACTCAAAAGGAAAAAAGGAAGTTTTTTTCTTTCTAGAACTTGAAAAAAATTGTTCGCTTCAATTCAGAAGAAATCTTCCTTGTGCACCAGACGCTGTCCTTACGATGTAAAAAAGCTTGGTTTTGATGACTTGACATTTTTTAACGGGAAAAACCTTGTTGCCTAAAGAATTGCACTGGATTTTACTCCCCTTCAGCAAGTACTTGTCACTTCTTGTGAGTTTGTTTTACACTTGGCAGGAGAGGGAACTGAGGCACCAGGACTGCTGGCCATCACCCTTCCCCTCCCTTGGCTTTGCCCCGTTGGGGAGGGAGGATGGTTGGCAGGGGTTGGAAATAAACCGCTGCCAAGTGGTCAGGCAACCCCTGCGTTGGCAGCCAGAGCCAGTGCTCCGGGCCCCAGGGATGCTCACACCCAGGGCTGGTCACTCCCACATGCTTTGGGGTCCCTCTCCTCAGGTGTCATTGCATGTAGTCCATGAACCAGCTTTTAATAGGTTGATAGCCAAAAAATTGGCTTTGCTGCCTTTATTCCTCCCAGTAAGAAGCCTCGAGTCACCTCACCAAGAGCTGAGAGCTATGACGGGAAGGCTCCGTGCTGTTCTACAGACTGCAGGAGGATTTTCCACCCTGCACATGCTGCCTGGGGGGCTCTGAAGTGGAAACATTTAGAAAAGCAGGCAGGAGCAGAGGGGTCGCCTGCAGACCATGGCAGCACCGCCTGCCCTCTCGGAGGCAGCTGGGTTGCTCCCTCGGTGCATCACAGGAATGCCTTGCCGTGGAATGATTTTCCTGGGAAATAAACTCCATCCCCAGGATGTTTGGAGAGAGGGGAGGCTTCCCTCTCTTTCCCCTTCAGCAAAATGTGAGGGAGCAATCTAGAAAAATTGTGTGATTAGCAGAAATTGCCTTCTCTTTAATCTTTCAAGAGAAAATACAGGAATGCCTTGGGGAGGTGCATATTAACAACATATTAAAGCAATATATATTATGGGCCATGCAACAGGTACTACACTTCGGCCCCACTCCTTGGGCTCCCCTGTGATTCAGCTCTTCAGAAGTTATTTAAAACACCGTCTTGTCCTATTATGCAAAGAGCATTTTTCTCTCCCATTTGGGTACCTGCAATTTTCCTGCGGTACAAGAGGTTGGCAGGAGGGCTGCCCTATGCTGAAAGAGCCGGGGTAAAACATCAGATAAAGTCTCATGCTATTAAAATGGGGAAAAACCTCAGTCACGCCGCTTTTCTCACGACCTAATATACTTTCTTTCACATGACTGAAAGCACAAATTGTGTTTAATCCTACTGCCAGAATTATTCGTATCTATATGCTCTAAGCATGCCAGGAATAGCAAACTTGCAGTCATCCTTTTGAATTCAGCTTTTTTGGATTAGTGACTTGTTTGTGGATTCTCTCCTGTAGTACTTATGTGTATTTGCTAAGTAATCTGGACAAACTTTAGCTTTGGCAGTGAGTTATCAGCTTGACAGCTGTCCATGCCAGGGAAAAGGGCTGGAAATGTATACTTCAGATTACATGGTTGCCAGCTTTACTGTTTTTATTATGAAAAACTTAAATGTTTTCCTTAAAGCATCAGCTTTTCTGATGAGATGTGAACTTGTGCACCGATGTCATTACAAAGCACAGCTCTGGGCTCTGGGTTGCAATGGGAAGGTTGCAAGTGTGACTGAAAAGGCTGAAAAGCCAGACAGTAAATGAAAGGTACTCATGTTCTTTCATTTAAATCTCCTTACTTTAAAGCAAAATCTCATTATTTTGTGGGTAACTAGCTAGGTCCATGAGAGCAGGGCTTCTGGAGGGGCAGAGAGCTCAGTACCTACCCAGATAAATGCAGACATAGATATGTACACGTGCAGCTGCAAATGCATGAGCATATTGCACTATTAGCAGGAGAGAGGGCTGGCTAGCATGCTGCTTGCCCACAAAACCCTTTCAGCATGTCAAATCCTCTGCTGGTCCTCAAGCCCTTGCTTCAGAGCTGCTCACCCTGCCACTCCCTGCAAGCATCTCGCTGGGTCTCTGCAGGGCGGAGATCAGTTCTTCCAGCAAAATCATCATTGCAACGTTTCTGGCTCCAGATGTCCTAACCTGTAAATGACGCAGAACCTGATGTTCACTCCTGGAGATCTTGCTGTCCAGGGTTCTCTTTTTGCTCTATCCCAGAAATCTGGAGAGTCAGACAGAGCAAATATTTGGCAAAATATAATGCAAACACCTGCAAAACCCACTACCTCAACCTCTGCTAAGCACTGCAGCCTCTCTAAATCATCTATGGTGCTATTTAGAGAAACTGTGAGGAGTGCATGAAAAGATGGGAGGATAAGTAACAATTTGTGCTTTAATGTAAGCTATTAATCACAGGATGTTTTCTGGATGTGCTTTGTATGTCAGCAAAGCACGGGTCCCTTGCCCTGTGTTTCTCTAAGCTGCTTCCCCAGCCTCTCCCAGAGAGCTTTAGCAAGCAGAGAAAAAGTATAAGGCACTGTGTTTTTGATGTGTCACATCCATCACTGGTTCAATCAGGAGAGATTGTGTAGATGCTGACAAGATGTTTTGTCTGTGAAACTGTTTAGACTGATTTAAAGTGCCGGGACTTGTGCTTCCAGGATGCACAACTGCCTGGAAACGGTTGTTACGGCAAACACGGGCAGGCAGTGGTGCCTGTCAGAAGTAATGAGTGTCGGGAAGCCAGCAGGCTTGGGGGTGGTTTCCTGCCCGATGCCAAAGTCGGTGGGGTCAGAGGTTGTGCGTGGCCTGGGAGAGGCAGGGATGCTGCCTGTCTGGTCCACATCCAATGCCAGCGCACCAGGTGTGGACACACCAGGGTGTTTTCTGGCAGGCTTTTGTGCAAAAGAGATGCAAAGATACACTTGGGCCAGACCCCAAAGTCCTTCAGCTTTTGTCCAGTGACTGGTGAACGAAGCTGAGCTGCCACGTCGTGCAGCGCTGGCCAGGATGAGGGACCTTCACCCCATGGTCTCACCAAACGCTGAAGAGCTATGGAAGGAGCTCCTGGGTTTTGCCTCCTGGGAGCTGGGAGCTCTTCATGGTCCAGGTTTCCAGTGTTTGTATCTTGTGATGGCTTTTTGAATTTAGCTGCTGCTTTAACTTGTAGCAATGCAACTGCCAAGCCGGAGCAAGGGAAAGCCCTTGATCAGGTGGGTCAATGAGCAAACAGCCCATCCAAAGGGGAGAGCTGGTCAGGAGGATATTAGCCATTTGAGTCTCCTCCACTGGGGGAAGGAGCAGATATTTTTAAAAGCAGCTGAGTTTCCATAGAAACCCCAGGAAAGGGTCCTGGAATCGTATGGGGGAAGGGTGGTTTTCTTATTCAGCCCAAACAGCTGCCAAGAAATTAAATGCTGGAGGTGATGTAAACCCCTTGTCCCACAGCTGAGCTGGGAGGGGAAATTGCTTTTCTCTTATTAACACTTTAACAGCTGCATTCAAGTTGCTGCATTTCTGTTTGACAGTTTCAGCTGCTTTCTGTTGCCCAGTTCCCTTCCCAAAAATAAATCACCTCCAAAAACTCTGCTGCACCTGCTGATGTGGAGCCCATCTGCACGTGGGACTCCAGCATGCAACCAGGCTGGGTTAGATGGTGCTTCATCTCCAGATCACCTGCATGTTTTGGTGTCAGTTTGATCCATTGTAACTGCAGCGAGTGAGCTGAAGCGGCAAGCTCACCTGGCTGAAAGGGTGGGAAAGCCAAAATGGGGAGGGAGAGAGCAGACCACAAAGGAGCATCGACAGTGGAGGGGGTGGCAAGAGCTGGGGGGGTTTCCTCCATGCAACATGCTCCAGGTGATGTTGTGCCTTGCATGGTGTCCATGTGCTATTCTGTAGGCAGAAGCGCTCTCAGTCTGCAGCGAACTGATGCCAGCCTCCTCTGTTCATCCTCTGATCTGTGTGGTGGGTTAGGACCAAGAAACATCCTAGAGCTGCTGGGTGATGATGGAAATTTCCAGGCTCATTAGCTCCTGAAGATCTGCCTCACCCTCAGGGAGAACCAATCCTCACTTGTCCCTGAGCACACAAAGATGTCTGTGCAGGTTCAGATCTTGGCACTTTCTACGTCAGTCGTCAATGACAACTGCTAGTCCTCAGCTCTGTGCTTTGGCTCCTTCATTCCCATACCCGTCTTCTTCCAGGTGTTGTCACCTCTAGTTATCTGGATCCTTCCTATTTTTATTAGGTCGCTAGCATGGGCAGAATTCATACGTTTGCAAGCCATGAGCTTTTTGGGGTAGAGCACAAGGAGCAGGCGGTCTGTCATCCCCCCAGTACCCCAGCTAAGGCAGATTTGCTGGAGCTGTACCTGGACTATTATTGCTCAGTAACATCCAGGAGCCTTTGAGACTATCTAAACCCCTCTTGAAACAACTCTGGACCCCTCAGATCCTGTGCCAGTGAGTGTTTCAGCTTGATTATGTACCAGATGAAAGGGTTGCCACTTAGAAAGGTCTCTGGGGCCATTCCCTGACCCCTCTGATGTTGCATCTGGGAAGCAGGTGCCCTGGTCATATCTAGGTTATAAGTTCTATCATGTTCTACTCCCATGACTTCTTAGGGTTTTTTTCTGAAGCTCACCTCCACGCTTTCCTGCGCTATTAGCCAGCCCTGGGCCTCAATGAGCATGACTACAACCTTTCCAGGGCTCAATGTCCCTTTGTGAGAGAGCACACTCTCCTTTAATCTCCAACCCTAAGCATTTTAGACCATGATTACTAGAAGAATTTGATACATAGCACATCCAGGAACGGGAATCAAAGCATTCGCTGAGCCAGGCTGAGAGCTGGTAATTACAGAGGGAAGCTCAGAGTTTTCTACCAACCCCAGCTGCACGGAGGGGAGCTGACCTCCAAAAACACCCAGGGAGCTTCATCACTAGAGAGGGAGGGAGATGAGGATTGTGCACAGAGGGAATGGGTCTTAAATTCTGGCTGCTGAGTGAGGTAGATCCAGATGGTATTTACAGACAATTGCTTTTAGATCTTTGCCCGCTGGTGCCACAGCCTCCAGGCACAATTTGTTCAAGCTGGCTTTGGCAGCTGGGATTGGAAGAAGTTTCAGCAATCCTGTGATTCCAAGGTTAATAATCACAACACTCAACTGAGGTATAAGAGTCATGAAAAATGCTCTGGAAGCATACTGTTTCAGGGTTTTTTTCCTGTCATTTATGACATAAGAAAGAATAGAAGAACACGCCTTTTTTTGTAAACCTGAAGTTACGAACTACAGTTGGTTGTAGTTCTCTCCCCCTGCTATCCAAACTGAGAAGCTTCCTAAGGAAATCTTGATTACACAGAAATGTATTTTTCCTGATGGCAAAAGTTTTGCTCTTAGGAGGAGTGGTAGAAATCTTTGGCTTTCCATGGCCAGAGCAATAATCTGAGGATCGCCAGGAGTCATTGCATTGCGGTGTTTCTCCTGTGTTTAAAAGAGGGGGTTAGCATGGGCTATCCCTCTGCTTTTATAGGTCTTTGCACCTTCATTACCTCCATGGAGCTCAAAAATAACAAACCACTATCTTGGGTGCCTTGGAACCTGTCATATCCATCACCAAACACCACTTTTAAGACCCCATAGAGTTGCTAAATACGAATATAGCTGCTTTATGGGTCTGCAAATGTGTGCTGGAACCTTGGGAAACAGAGCTTCTGCTCTGCCTTGGTCAGACGATAAGAACAAGGAGATTTTCTGAAAATTAGAGATAGTTAAAAAAGCCCTGATGTGCATACTACCCTGTTTTCAGCCTTTTGAAGAGCAGATATGTGCCAGAACCAGAGGTGAGGGATTGGACTAACAGCATTTGGCAAGGTTAGGTAATTCCCAACTGCCTAGAAACAACTGAAGCTCAGAGATAGTAAAAAACTCTCAGGTAGGCAAACACATGTGGTGACAGTATGGAAAAATCATATTTCTTCTAGAATCAGATGATCTCATGCTTCTGCTGTTTGTGGGCCATAGCTAATGGTGCTGCTTTCCAATCAGGCCAGACAATCCTTCCAGGCTTAAGTGGAAAATGTCAGCAGCCCTAAAATCAGCGACACCGTTATTGCTTTAAATTTGTCACGAGGCCAATCCATTTTTGCTGTCATTCTTTAGCACCACGAAGGCCATAGCAGGGCAGAGATGGGTAATGAACCGCACTGTACTTGACCCTAATAATTCAGTTCTCTGCCTTGGTGAAGCAGAAGAGCCATATTTTGAGAAACTCTTTACAGTCAATCTACCTTTGGTCTAGGAGGCCAGAACTAGATACATCAAGTGGAACTACCCTAAAAAGCTAAAACTATCTGGCCCTACATGAGAGCTTAGAGAGGATAAATGTTTTGCACCCAAGATCCTTGCTGGATGTAGAAAGAGTTTTTGCTGGAGACTTCAAATACTTTTCCCATTCAGAGCAAACAAGAAAACATGAAAAACAACACTCTTCATGAAATTAATTTTCTCTTCATCCACAAAGAAAATATTTGCTTAAATCACTGTGAAGCTTTCACTTTCAACTCAGAATGAAGAGGAAGATGGAAGGATTCAGTTCACTTACCTAGACACTGAGAGCACCTTGATCTGGGTTTGAAATTACATTTCATTTCCAAAATACTTCACAAAGAAGTCCTTTTAAGTCTGAAATGAAACATTTTGATTTAAAAGGAAAGATGCAAATATTTCATTTCGGCAGTTACTGCATGCCCACTTTGTTTTCACCATAACTGCTTCATGCACGAAAGTAATTTTGAGCTCCGCACTTGACCACTTTCTGACAAAGTATTTTGTTGAACTGCCAGGCAGGTGCCGTAACTGTAAAATGGCTTTACAAGGAAGGTGCGTTCACATTGCAGCACATTGCACAGATTTAACACTGGCAGTGGTGAATAAAATCCTTTAAACACTTGTTAACTCTGGGAGAAGAAATGAGTTAAGCTCATTTGTCTCTTTCCCTAGATGAATTTTTCATTTCTTTTTCAAGCCCATTGACGTTTGCGAAATGATTTTCTGGCATATGTTCAGTCAATAAAAACTGCTGCTGGATTTCAAGTCACCACAAAGTAACACCTGGCATTAGATGTGCAGAGGGTATGTGTGTGCATTGGGTTATAACAAAAATCCTTGATTTTTATCTCATTTGGATACACTTCGGGTATTAGCTTTTTGTGTCTATCTTCAGAGCTGTCAGAGGGGTTGGGAACTGTGGCTGATGAATTCCACTTGTCTCCACCTCTGGAAAACGCAACAGAGTGCACCTTTAAATACACAATGAAATTATCATTGTCCTGACTTAAAAAAAAAACAACAAACCCACGAACAAAAAATCACCTTATTTTAAACTCACGGCCAATAATTTACACAACCCCCTTAAGCTTCACACAGTTTGAAATCACAGCCTGAGGCACCATGTCATGGAAAATGGTTGGGTTGCCTGGAGTCACAACACTTTTTAAGATTTCAAAGTTTAGTTGCCACTTCATAAAAAAAATAAAGGGGTGGGGGGTGGGAGGAATCTGCTGTGACATTTCAAGCATCCTTTTGAATGGGGAAGGCATTTCCTTCTTCTCAGTGCATCTCTATCAGATACCAGGCAGCCTGAGATGACAACTCTTTTTTTTCAGCAAACCTTGGTCTTTTCCTGTGAATTGAGCAAAGCAGTTACTTAGTAGAGAAATAAGGCTTTATATTGGCTTATCCTGTCTAACAGTGGAATGAATTAAAATGAAACATGTTCCTTTTCACAGCCCCGTGATGAGAAAAAGTAGGATTTCCCTCTGTGGACTTTGAACAAGGAAGAGGGGGAGGCAAGGGGGAAAATCTCCTAATGACCAGCCAAACACTCTAAGAATTAATAAGTATGGATCATTTTTACTGGCCTGACCCAAAGTGCCATGCAAATCATTGTGAGTCTCATCAGTGATTTCCAAGTGTGTCAGGTTGGGTAGGAGAGGCATACATTGACTCTGCAAAGTCAATAGGGACGTATCGACTTGTGCTGCTAAATACCTGGCCCTATCTGTACCGCTTCGGAATCATGAGGCTGTGAAGTGAACAGTCTTTAATTAGGAAGTAAGGCAGTTTGGACCTCTATACTTCTATCTCCCTCCTAATTAATCCCAGGATTAATTTTAAAGCTTATTTTGCTCTTTCTGGAAGTTTTTATTCCAGACATGCCCTACACTGCAGCCAAGGAGACCTGTACAACACACCGACTGCAAGAGGCTGTTTGGAGAAAGCAAGCAGGCAGCAAAGAGAGCTGAAATTTTGATTTTTTAAAAATTGCTAAATAACTAAATTTTACTTCAAATCACCAGCCTGTAAAGTGATGTTTCAGTGTGTATGTGGAGAGTGTTCAGGTGTTTGGGGACATATCTGTAATTAGAATAAGTAAAGCTTGCCATCTGGAGAGAAAATCTGCTTCCTTCTCAATATGGCTGGGGTCACAGGCAGTTCCACATGTGCTATCAACACAGAATTTTCTTCCTCAGATGCCACCTGCTTGGTCATCTGTGTTTATCAATGAATAAGGGCTGGATTTAATCCGGGGTATCAATCTGATATGGCTTAAGTGAGGGACTTGCTTTTTATGCAAGGGAAAAATCACAGCAATTGATTTTTCAATTAAAAAAAAAATGGAAACAGTCCCCAGTGATGGGTTCCAGGCAATATCCTACGGCAATCCTTCCCTTGCTGGATCTCATGGTTTTATTGCCTTGTGATAATTGATGATTTTCTGAATGCTTTTGTGAATCAGTGAGAAATACTGCTTTTTGTTCCAGCAGGGAGTTTTCCACTGACTTGGTTGTTAGGGGAAGCTTGAAAGAATGACCTGAAAGTTCAAGCACCAGAAAAGAAGTAAGAGAAGCCACACTTCTTCAACAGTCTCGTGTTCTGGGGACTTGCTGTAGGGCCATGCCCTGACTGTCCCTTTGTCCTATGGCCCAGAGCCTTGGGAACAGGCAAGAAATCTGCTGACCATGCTTGGTGCAAAGGGCAGGGGCTGAGCTGCCTATTGCTCAGTGCAAGGGGACCACTGCATTTGCTACGTGACTTGCACCAGGGAGTTGCATATACGTATCTCTCCTCCTCTCTCTGAAAAAAAAAAAAAAAAAAAAAAAAGGAATACACAAGATGTTATTTTGGTCACCAAGAGCTTTCACTGGGGAAAAAGAAACCTTTTTTAATGCTGTAGTAAGGAGCTTTCACACTCTGATATTGCAAGTGTAATAGAAACTATAATGGGATCTCCATCTCCTTGCCAAGCTCCAGGATTTGGCGTCATCCCCTGTCATCAATATGCAACTAATGACTCAAGCCACTCAGTTATTCCTGGTGCCTTTTCCTGCTGAGTAGGAGGAAAATACTTGTAATGGGTATTTTGGGGGTGTGCATCTGTTTGCCTGAAAGAACTTTGAGCTTAGAGACATTAATGTTTCCAATTAAATTACACTTGAAATTTTCTGGGTGGGTGGTTTCCTTCCCTGTGACTGTGTCCTTGTGGCAGAGCTAAGGTAGTTCCCTGGTTGTGCTCCTTCTCCTGACCTTGTCAACATCCACCAACCCCAACCTGCTGGGGCACAGCATGCCTTTGCTCTTGGCGCCTCCAGTGAGCCTCTTCCTGAAGATGTTAGAGATCACCACACTTAATCTACAATACAGAGAAGTGTCCACCAGAGCTTACAATCCAGAATTACTTGACAAAGACCCAAACACTTCCAGGAGTTGGTAAAGGCTCTCAGTTGCCATTTAAGAAAGCGATGTGCAACACAAATTCCAGTATTTCTGTTAGCCAAGTTGTCCAAGTGCTTGCCTTGACTTAGGGCTAGATTCTGCTTTCCTCTGTACAAGGGACGCTTACTTTGGGTAGCAGGTGACACTGAGTCCCTTTTCTTTCCCTAGTTTTGGTCCCAGTGCACCACCTTTCAAATGAGAAGTTTCATCTTGGTGAGGCTGAGCCTATGTGTCTGGCACTGCGTTTTCTGATATTTCAGAGTGTATAGCATGTGAATATACCTGCGTGAATTTGCACAGGTGTGAGTAGGTGGGTGCTTGTAAATGTTCATACATCCAAAGTTGTATGAACACACACAGGAGATGGAGGTCTTCCATCACCATTTGTAGGCAGAGGGCTCCTGGATTTTGTTGAAGGTCTACTTGAGATCTTTGAGGAGGATACCTGAACGTGCAGCTCGATGTCAGTGTTACTTCTGCTCATTCTGTCCACCTCTGCCATCTGTCTTGAAGGGTTTATTCACACAGTTTTTTTCAGAGCCCTGGCCTTAGGAACACCCTGGGATGTATAGTATCCCTTCAGGGACATAGAGTTGGAAGCAAGCATCATTCAGGCTCTGTAAAAGTTTAAAAGTCTTTTTCACTCAGTGCAACAAACCAGAATTCAAAACTGATAAATGCATTTCTCAATTCACAAACCAAATTAACTCTTTTTTGATACTGCTACTGGAAAAAAATAACTTGTGCTATCTGCTTTATGGAGCAACTGGTTATCAGTCTGGTCCTGTCTACAAAAGATAAGGAAATGCTGCTTTAAGGAGTTTTCTTCACAGAATGCTTTGTGGTTTGAAAATCACTTCAGGAGTATATTTCTACCCTGATCTGAAGACAGTCTCAGCTTTTCATCTCTACATCTAAATATCACCCTACGCCTGGTCAAAGTTGTTTGTTATTTCTGGGTGTCTTCATTTGAAAACAAGCAATGAATCCCTAAGTGTCTGGTCTCCAGTTCTGTTCAACGGGTGTTTAAAGAACAAGGAAAACATTTTAAGGAAGAAAATTCTTCAACTGCTTCCCTTGTTGCTTCGGCAATGGTGTTTGTGTTAAAGTTGGGATTCCTTTGAAAGCTTCACCGGGAGACTCGTTTTCTCTCTGAGACTGCCTCTAATGTCTTTTTTAAGAAGCACCCAAATAGCTAAAGTATAATCCAGATCTCACTGAAGCATTCAAAATGGGCTCTTTTAGAAAAGGAGACAAGGATTTATGGCTGGTGAGTACTCGTTGCGATGAGCGTGGAGAACTATGGCTCTAATAACAGCAAGATTTATGGCTTCCAATCCATCAGCGCCCAAGTTGCATGAGAGATTTTTATGACTGGAACTCTGTCAAGACAATGCAGGCACCTGAAGGTTAAGTCTCTATTTTCATGAATAAAAGTTACAATTGGAGGGTTTTGGTTATCAGGAAAGATTCCTGAATCATCCATAGATTAAAGGGAAAAAACAGTTGTCACGAGAGGATTTATTGGGAGGGAAGTACAGCTCAGGGCTACGAGGCTGGTGGGGCATAATGAAATCGAAGGATGTTCTCAAGCTGTTGTTTACAAAAAGTTCTTCAGGTTCAACACCCTCTTTCAGTGACTGCCAAGGAAGTGCTGTGGTAGATCGCTTGCTTTGGGACTGCCGACTGTCACACTGAGCCTGACACAGGGTGCCCTTGGGTGTGACAGGTGACAGCTTCCCCCGCTACAGCTGGCTCTTTTTTCAATTAGTGTCATCATCACTTGCTGCGGTGGTTGGTAATAAGTGCCATGAATGCTAAAGATCTGCCCCACAGGCTCTCTGCTTGTAAGTCAGCTCTGTCCGTTTAACTCACTGTCCCTCAGTCTACCCGTCCACAAAGGGCAGATCTATTTTTCTATTTCTACAGTGTTCAAAACAATTTCATTCCAACTCTATCTTTCCATCCATGGTGTCGTCGAACTCCAACCCTAGTTACCTTTCAGCTGAGAGGAGCAAGCTTGATCTTTGTGTGCCTTTGCACAATGATGAGTTTGGTTTCTGCACCTCCCTGGTCCAGCCATGCCAGATCTGCTGTAATCGGCCAGGCTAAAAAGGAGGCCAGTAGAACTGCTGAAAAATGCCTTCAAAATACTGATCTTTGAATTATACTATTATTATTATTATTATTGTTGTTGTTGTTGTTTTTATTTATTTATTTTCATTTTCTTGGATTAGGGTGTTTTTTTTTCAGAAGTCTTTTGCACTATTCTCTTTACATCTGTCTTTCCTACGTAGCTACACATCCAGGGTTTTAGGAGACACTTTTTCTCTGTTGGGGGGAAAAAAATCCTAATAGTAAGAAAAATGATCAACTTCAAAACCGCTGGCAAGCTGGAATCCTTGTTATTGTGTTGTTCTGTCTGTCAGCTTCAAACAACCCCCCTGCCCCTCCTGAGCCCATGCTCTGTTTAATCCTGTCAGAACTCTCCTGCTGCTCTGGATTTTGCAGGTCTCCTCCCCGAACAAGCTTGTTCGTGCCTGGAGGAGCTTTAGAGCTGCTGGGTGTTTGGGTTTTGATCCTCAGTCTGTACTCTGTTTGCTGAGTGAGAACATCACTTTTATCCCAACCCAAAAACACTCCTGAGAAGCAAGGCCAGTTTGCACTACTCAGAAATTCTGCAGCGTACCCCCTTTGCCAGGGTTTTCTTCTCCTGCACTAGCTCAGTCACTAGTGTTTTAGAAGCAGACTACGCAGCTGAGCTGCTGCCTTCCCGCTTTGATCCTGCCTTGCCCTGACTCTCACAGACTCTCTTTTCTTGAGTACAGTATTAATCTCATCTAGATGTAGATGTGTAAATCTGAAGTAGTCATTCTGGGTTTGCTTTGCAGTTATCGAGGAGTGAGATGCTCCAAGAGGACAATTCATCTTCCCTGTCCTACATCCACTATCACGGGAGGCACCTCATATCCTTCAGGGCTGCCTCCTTCTCTCTCTTAACTACAAAGGCGGCCGCTCAAACCTAGACGGTTTTTTGCTTGGCTCAGTAAGTGCAGATTAATACCCCCGCCTGTATAATTAACGAAGAAAAAAAACCCCAATCCTACACATGACATTGAGTAAAAGGGCTGAAAATGTACAAATGAATTCCCCGAGGTCCGGTTTAAAAGTACACTCCACTCCACTTAAGTCTAAAATTATCCCAAATAATTCCTTCTGGCAGTTTAATGGTAGATATTTTGTTGTAATGCTTCCTCTATGACATTTGCAATGACCTAGTTTACTGTTTTTACAAATAATAATTTGTCTTAATTTTCTCTTTGAAGTAGCAAGCAAAAGAATAAATGAGTAAAATCTAAACCTGGTAACCTTGCTAGATATTTTAGGTCAATAAATTATCTTCATGCATAGCTTAGTATTTCAGCTTTCCACTCCAGTAGATGAGAGCTTTTTAATGCTTGTTAAATAGCAGAGATAAGTGATTGCAGTCTGAAGATAGAAAACATTGAATATGCAAAGATCTGTGGATTTTGTGATTTTACTTGGCTGGGGGAGAAAATCCTTAGATTCTTTCAGAGCCAGAGATAAGAAAAGCTTTCTTTTCAGAGGACTATCCACACTTTTGTGCCAAACATGGTTCTGAAAATGTAAAAATGCATCACCGATGAAAGCATCCCAGTTGGGCTATGTCAGGGCTGGACATTTCTGACCTGTTTCTCTGTTTAAAAACTCAGAACAGGCTGGGGATTATTTCATTGGGAAGCCACAAAACCTTGTCAGAAACACCATTTGGTGCTACTAATGCAGCTGATGTTCTGGATGCTATGGTGACACCAAAGTTGTTGCTCAAAGTTAATTTATTAAATAGAGACCTGATTCTAAGAAGTACTTCAAACTGACATTACTCAAAGCAGAATAATGTTTCTCAAGAGGAAAGCAGAAGTTTTCATGAGGCAGAGATGTTCATAGAAAGAGCCTGACTTCCCTCATTGTATTATTTTTTCCAGACAAATAAAAATCCTCAAGGCCACAGACTTCTTTTAACAAGATATCAAAAAGTTCTGGCAAGAAACTAAAAACTTTTAATGAAAACCAAGTTTTTCTGCTTTTGTTATTTCCATTCCTTTCTACGTTGTTTTTTTTTTTTCCTGATAAACTGTAAATCACATTCTCCAGGGTCCATTTCAGCTCCTCAGAAGATCGGTTTCATTTCTGCTCCTTTACAGCAACCATTTTCTGGGTCTCGGCTCTCACTACATATGGCCATTGTGCTGTCTCAGCTGCTGCCTCCTGGAAGGATCATCTTAAATGAGGTCCATCACTCTGAAACTCAGTACCCTGCAAACGCGGCCATGGGCTCACATTCTTGGCGCTGAAGAGTTGCACTAATTTTCCTCTCTGATGAATAGGGATGCAGTCAACATTTCTAATATTTTATTCCCCTGTTAACAGATGAGAAAATAATAATTACACCCTGCTCTGCAGGACTGGGAATTATAATCAACACCAAAGCAGGATCTGTACATAATTAGAAGCTTGTTTTAGTTGCTTTTTTAGAATTTATTGCATAAGAAATTGCCAGTGTCAGGTAGCACAATTTTAACCAGTAAATCTAAAAGTGGCACATCGTTGTTATAATTGCCATTGCAGCAGCAGTTAAAATCTCCACCACTTGCTCCAGAACAATGAAGACCAAAGGCTATTGAAAAAGTTCCATAAATCAGCCAGAGGCACTGGCCTGTTGTCTGCAAAGTTTTTGGGTTTCAACTCAGAGGAAAGAATTTTGTCTGCACCTCGTTTTTGTATGGTTTAGGGTTCTTCATGCCACCCTAGGGTGCAAAGGAAAGTGCATTAGCTCTATCTGAAGCTGGACAACAGAAGCATGAGGAAGTACTGAAGTCAGGTTTTTCAGAAGGTGATTTGGGAGCCTTGGTCACAACAGGGACATTTAGAAATTGAGTTTGAGATCTCCAAAGAATTTGCATTTCACATAGACTTGAGCTAGTCTAGGGGTTGGGATCCAATCTCGTAAGACTTTTTTAGCAATTGCTTGACCACAGTACCAGTTTTCCTCTTTCAACTTGCCTGTTTCACAGGGACAGGTGGTCCGCATCATCTTCTCAAAGACCCACCTCTCTGCCTCAGTTAGCCCATGGCTCTCAGCTATGCCACATTCAGGTGCCTGCTTGGCACCTGGCAGCAGGATATTGGCCATGCCTGATGCTGAAGCATGCTTGGGTTGCTCTGGTCTTCAGGACAGTGACTCTTTTAAGATTCTCTTAAGCAATATGCTACAACAGAGGAAATATTTAAGGCTGCAGGAGCTGTCCATGCTAAAAGCAAGGTGGACTCAAGTCTCCATGTGCTTGGGTGTACGTCTGTACTGCCCTAAGACAGCTGGTGGTCTGAAATAAATACATCAGAGATCACATACTTGGAAGCTCACAGTAGCTAGAGGTGGAAAAGTACCTGAGACAAACACTCCCATGCAATTTATTTGCAAGAGAGGGATCCTGATTACATGATGGCTCCTCGTAGCCTCCTGCTAGCTGGATACAGTATTATGACTGTGCTCTTTTCTGCCTTGGTGTGTCATATATTCTCTCATTGACTTTCAGTCCGTAAGCTGCTGTTAATTTAAAAAGCTCCCTTGTTCACCTCTGATATAGACTCAAGAGCTTTTCTGGCTGAGATGAATTGGAATCCATGTAAGAGCAATAAAATGCCTTGTATGGCTGTGTTTTAACTGGCTCCTCTGAATCTCTTTTTTTCTAACTGCATGTTACTCTGCAGCTTAGATGCAATGGATCCAGACCCCGCAGCGCTGCTCGTGGGACTGCACTGGCTTCATTAAATGTACACACGTACTAAGTTGTCTTGGTTTTTGGCTTTTCTTCCAAGCACTTGAGAAGTCTAGGCAAATGTGAGAAGGCAGGAAAAGACCTTTTAAATGCATTATAAATCCCATTTTAACTCAAGTAATTATAGCTATAGTGTAATCAAAATATTGTGTAGGAAAAGAAAATAATCCTACCAAATTTAAATCCTGTGTGCGCTAGCATATTGCCATCTGCAGACTTCTGAATCGCTACACCTTTTTACCTTAAGTCAAAATGATCAGCAGCCTGTTTCGCCAGCAGCACCGACCCTGCTAAGCACATTTGTCTGGCTCGCCAGGGCTTGGTCAGAGAGGGAGACGTCTCTTGTTGGTGTGTGCTCCCTCCTGCTCCCTTTCCTAAAGGTGAGAATAAACATGTTCAATTGTTGGCAGTTACGAATCAAAATGTCACACCAGAAGAAAAATCCTCATTACATAAAATCTCTCATTTCATATTGATTGGAAATTTCCAGGAGGAGAAATGAAAAATGTTGAACTTGATTTCATGAACACAGCCTTTTTTCAGTTACAAGCAGCAAAACAAGCCATCATGCCTGCAAAACAAATGCAACTATTCTCTGACCAGCTCTAACTTAGCAATTTCAAGAGTAATAAATTTGCTGGAGGAAAAAAAATACTACACTGAATCTTCATCAGTCACAGAAAATCACCATATATGTCAAAGAAAGTCTGAGGTAATATATCTGATACAAATATACTCACACAGGTCAATCAAATTCTTCCAATATCAAAGTGGTTGAATTACCTTGCTTAGTGACGTGGTATATTCTTACTGCAAAAAAATGAAGGGAAGGATGGATATTTCTTCATGTCTCTAGCTGAAGCAGAAATTACAAGGCACTGCACAGAAATTACAGGGTGAATTTCTATCTTCTGTGTTATGCTGGAGGTCAGGCTAGATGGTGATGATAATATTTCCTTCTGGCCTTAAAAAAATGCATCTGTGAAAATACAATCAGAGCTTATGGGCCATTGAATCCATGTGCTCAGAAATTATTTTTTTAGCAGTATAAATGACATTATCTGCAAGAACAAATAAGCTGCATCTAAAGGAGTCAGCAGTCAAGCCTGAAAATGGGAAAAGTATGAGGAAAGAATCCCAACCTGCTTAATTGCCTCACAAATCAAACATATGGGCAATAACTCCTGTTTAGGGGAAATTCAAATGAGAAATACGATTACTGCTCTCTGCAGGGGAAAGACAGCACTTTGACAGAACAAGGGCTGTTTCTTTCCAAGTGATCCAAGTGCCAGGGCCTGACTTGCCGAAACTCCTTGGGAAGGTCAAAACTTTCCCGTGTTTCAGCAGTGTCCTGCAGGGCAGGGTGGACTCACCGGGGAGGACCCAAGCTGGTGCAGCTCCTCTCATGGGGTGGGTTAATGTCCTTTTGTGTGCGCTGAGCAAAACACAGGGCAGTTTATGGGCCATTTCATGGAAATTCAAATGTATATGGGAAAAACATTCTACACATATATAAAACTTCTATTTCTTTCCAGGAAAGCAGCTTGAGATTTTATTAATGGGGCAGCTGATGAAATGTTTGTATGTAAATAATACCTAAGCAAAAGTTGTATTGGTGTTCACATGTATTAAACTTCCAGAATGTCCTGCACACAGTATCTTCCCCCAAATATTTTTTCAGTAGAAGTATGTTTTGCTCAATCTGAGTATAATGAGTCTTGTATAAATCCACTGCCAATTTATACAGGCGGATTCAGCCTCTGTTGGAGTATCAAGAAAGACAGCATCTTATCTGATGGTCTGGGCTTTACAGACAGGATCTTGAACAGTTAAGAACAATTCCATGCATCAAACAACCCAATACAAATATAAAGCATAAATATTTGGATACACAGGGGGTTGTATGTCTTTGCATAGACACTGAGGTTTGGGTTTGGCTGCTCTGCACTTCTTTCAGTGTCCATTTGCATCTGTTCAATGCACCCTTGTACGTAAGATCACACCATGATAGAAATTCAAACACTGCACACACATATGATAATACGCCTGCAGCTGCAGGTGGAAGCAGGTGCTGTACAGCCTGTGTGCAAGCACCAGCTCTCCGCTCATTTTGTTCCGACTTGTGTTTGAAGTTTCCCCCCATTCTGAGCCCCAGAATTTTTCTCCTTCTGGAGTGGGAAAGATGCTGTCGTTGGCAGTGGTTGGTAGAAAGGCTTGAACACTGGGCAGGAGAAGCTCGCTGTGTGGCTGGGCTCAGCCTGAGCCACAGACATGGCAGAGTGGTTGCTCCAGCATCTTCATTACTTGATGTGGGGGCTGGTCCCACCAAACACCACCAGCAGCGGTGGAGCGGACTTTGATGCAGTAGGTGGGAGGTGGGTGTGGGAGGCTGAAAGCAATAGATGGCTGTGCACCATGAAGGACTGGGTTAAATCCCCTCAATGTGGTGCATGATGCAAGGGTGAAGCTTTTTTTTTTTCTTTCTTAGTATTATTAGAGGGATTAAGTGGAATTTAATTGACGCTTTAGCCTTGAGCTGTCCTCAGCGTGGGAGCTGCAGACACAGGCAGCACTGACTGCAAAGCCAGTGAACTCCAGCCTTTCACCTTCCCTGTCCTGTCAAAAGCAAACAAACACTCCGTTAATTAACTGCAAACACTCCAACTGCGATGAGTAGTGCTGGGAGACATCACCCAGGAGAGAGAAGTCAGGAAAAGGAGGAGGCTGAAAAAGTCAGTCCAGCAGAATAATAAACTCCTCCTGGGTAGGAGGATGATGCAAAATGAATTTGGGCTGTAAATTCCTCATTCTTCATCATCTGCCCAGTGCCAGTAAAAAGGACAAGTTGGCTGGAAGGACTCCTGCTCTGATTACCCCTGTAAGGGCTTCCTTGCACTTTACTGTTGCCCTTCCAACACCTGAACTAGACTTACAATGTCAAGAAACAATCCTGGGCATAAGGACTCCAGTATACCCAGTAGCAGATTTAGACCTGGTCCCCAGCTTGGTTTTGGACCAGTCCCGATGGGTTTTTCTCATAGAAAATGCAAGTGCAGTTCAAGGAACAATTCCCATCATACTGTAGAGAGTAAGAGCTAAATTGTCGTGGCTTGGGCAGTTCCCCATCACCTGCCATCAGTGCCAGAGGGCAGTCTGGGACACGGCAGCTTTGCTAGTGTCAACGCAGCCACAGGCCACTGCAGGGTGATGGCCGTGTGATGGAGTACTGCATCGTGCTCAGAGGCTGAGCCAATACGTGTCTGGGTCACCCTGCCAGATCTGCACAGAAAGTTGTTTTTCTCTGTGCTTCCCTTCAGCTGAGTAATTACTTTGTGAGAGTTTGTCATCTGCTACTGCATGAAGTAAGACAGGCCGAGCAGCCACTGAGGCGGCTTCTGTTTCTAAACCTGCCATGTGCGAAGCTGAATGGCTTGATCTGATGCCTCAATTGCTCCATCTGTGAAATGGAGATAAGTGTTATGTTCTTCCGTAACTTTCTGGGAAATATAGTAATGAAAAGTGTTACATGGGAACTGCTGTTCTTGTTCGGGCATAGATTAGTTTGGGAGACTGCTAGCTCTAGCTCCCTGTTCCCAGGATTCAAACCAAGCAAAGCCTTCCAAGCAAAACAAGTATCTATAAACTTCTTTGTTGGCTGATCTGTGCTCTGAAGGATTTCAGCAGGCTTTATCCTTGCAGAATACTCAAGGTCCACCTAGCACAGGGCAAACCTGCGTATTCAAAGTAGGGCACGCGCATGTTCCCTGCTGGTTCTCAGATGCATGGGGAGATGCTACAGCTATATACAATATATATGCTACACTGAGTTCTTCCCATGGTGGAGAGACACCCCAAGATGCCCTGTAGGCATGAGTTGCCCAGTTAATGCATTGGCATGGGATCTCTGATGTACCCTGTCTCACAGAGGTGTGAATACACTAACCTATATTTTCTGGGACCTAGCAATTAAATTACTCCTGAGCCCTTTGCCAGACCTGTGTAATTCCTGAATTGGGCAACATTTCTCCCTGGCAGCTTTTGTAAGACTTTGGTAATTTTGTTATTTTTTTCTGCTTCTTGAATATGTCAGCTATATAGGTCCATTCAACCAAAGAGTTTTACAGAATATTAGAGTTCTTATTTTTAGTCCCAACTTTTCAGACATGAAATCAATTTTGAGGCCAGCAGGAGCTGATGAGAAATGCCAACTGCTATTATATCCCCTCTGGGATTATTTTCTTACAGAGACTTGCATGCTGTAATATTTTTCAAAGAAACCCTCAAAAGGTACAGAGACCAATGATGCATTTAGGAGACTTTGTGGGAAACGCAGGAGTTTTGTGCTGTGACAGGATTGTAGATCAGGCAGTGCAAGAGCCCAGCTACCTGCAGTATCCCACCGATCCTGCTTTTGTTTAACTGGTCTTTCAAACTTTAAATCTTTCCTGTGGCATTGTTTCCAACCCCCCTGAACTTCCAGTTAAGCTCTCCCAGGGCTGTGATGGTGCTGGGAGTTGGAAGGCAGCAGTAAATTCATCTTCATTTAATTGAGCTGGTAGCTTTGATTCTGATCCTGGTGAGGAGCTGCTATGAGGAGCCAGAAGAGCCTTCTGCAATTACGTGGTAGCTCAGCACAGCATGTGAGGGCCTCCACCTTTCTGCACTGTCCCAGCACCACGTTTGCAAAGCAGGTACCATCCAGGCTCACAGAAATTGCTCACAGAAATTCTGTTTTTCTCACTGCCCTCAGTCCATGTTTATCAAGTTTGCCAAATGTTAATGAAGCTGCAGAGGGTTAAAATCCAGAGAGTGACTGTGCTGAGAAAGACTCCCAACCCTCTGTCCTGGCTGGAGCAATTCCCAAGCTCACAGAGTGCCCCTGAGTAAAGTTCTGTAACTGAGCTGGGGACTGGATCTGAATCTGTAAGTGTGATGTAATGGCTGCTTCGTTGTCAGGATAAATGAGCAGCACAACAACTTTTCCAAACACGCAGTTCTTGCAGACCGTCTGAGTTTCTTAAAGTCTTCCCTATAGATATATATCATGTCCGTTACCACTTTTGAGTGCGCTCCAGATCCACTGTTAATATTAGCCATAAATATGCTCCAACAGATAATGTCAAAGTAACAACCATCAGAAAAGGAAGTAAATAAGTGAAGGTTGTGCATGCATGAGTGCTTCAAAGAGATTCTGTCTCCTGTCCCACTGAATGACTCTGCAGAGGGCTTTCATCACCAGGGAAGACCTGGAAATCACTGATAGTTCCCTAGGGAGCCATGGAGAAATGGCACTGAGCTGCGAGCAGCCAGTAAAATATTGCACAGCTGAAACACGTTACTGGCTGCAAGTCTTGAAGGGTAGGTCTGGGATCTGCACAAACAGAAAAACAACTCAAGACTTTTCTCTCCTCTGGTTGCATCTCTTCTGTGTTGTGTCCTGCAGTTAACCTTTAGGGGACAGAAAAGGCAGAGGTACAGAATTCGTCTCATGTTTCTCCGTAGACTGTGGAAAGAGCCTAAGAGTTAGCAGGATGATGTGTAGGTGGCCCACACGGGCTGTGATGTCTTCAGCACAGAGAAGCTTCATCCAGCGTTTATCAAGAGAAGACCATTGTGTTGTAGAGTTTATAGAAGGCTCTGGATACAGTGAACTAGTTTTGCCAAGGTAGCAATAATTTTCCTCCAGAACGCGTAGTATTGGGCTATTGTAAATGCCATAGGTGAATTGTGGTGCATAAGGTCAAGGGACAATTGCTTTCATCTGTCTGAAATACACTCTGAGAGCCTATTAGTACATAGTGTTTAGTGTTATCCTGGCTGAGTTAATTCAGTCCACCTCTGGCCGAGTGCCACTACATAAACCTCGGTGACATTTTCATTTCCATTTCCAGCAGCCTTTGCTGGCAGCAGAGTCTCTGATTTCCTCCCACTCAAGTTTTAGAAACTTTGGGAGAGTCTCTTCTTAGTGCAAAACAATTTGATCATCTTTCAGTGCCCAAGGAAACATTCTGGCAGGAACATCACTGAAAAGTACTGATACAATGAATTCCAGTGGGCTTTGTCTGTTTATTCTGTGTTGTCAGTCGGCACCTCCTGGAGATGGAGACCATACCAAGAGGGAATGAAAAGTGAGTTTATAGAGGCCTTTACTATTTCTCTGTATCACCTTCAATGATTGGTCACCCAGGGTTGTAGGAAGGGTCCTTGAATGTCTGTGGGACCTGCTCTAACAGAGAGGAATGTGTCTCTTCTCTTACTGGTTGACCATTAGCCTCCAATGCCCGTGGTTCATACCACTGCCAACAGGTTTTCCTGGAAATCCAACACTCTTCTGCAATCTTTCCTCAAATTTACTAGATTTCCCCTCCAAACTATAATGGGTGACAAGAGAACACCACCAACAGCAGCTGATTTTGGCTGCTGTCGTTCCCTGTCTTTATCTCCAACACACCACTAGGCATTTCTTGCTTGCTTTGCCTAACCTATTTTCACACGCTCCCTTGCAATGTGGTTAATTGTGTCCTGTGGGTGCCTGGTTTTCCTCATTAATTGTCAAGGGAGTCCAGATACTTGTTCAGATGGAGATGTCAACACTGAGGATGTTTACATTTGGGCAAAGATTATCAGTCTAGAGTGTCTAAGGGGTTAGATTCATCTCATCATGCTTTAGGTGTCCAGAGAGTAGATGTCAACACTGAGACAATACGTTTAGACTTTTTTCTTCCTCAACACGGACAACTCATCCTCAGATGTTCAGAAGACAGGATGACTAATCTATCCTTTGGCTATGAAAGGAGTCAACGTGGCTAGCTGAGCTGTCAATACATATTTTGCAAATGACTCAGGGTGGGCTGTAGCTGAAGTGTCTCACACAGTTGCAGAGCGATGGCTGAGCCCAGGTCTACAGTCAAATGTCACCATTTGTCAGCAGCTCATCTGGCTCTGCTCTGCTATGGATGGTTTAGGGGAAAAAAAGTATCCCCTGAGTCTAGTCCTTCAGGATCTGATGATTGAATTTCCCCAGACTCTAGCCATAGTAAAACCAAAATCCAATGCCCATTTTGACTCTGATGCCTTGTCACAACAGTTTGGCAGCACATAGAGCACTCACGTCGGGCATCCGTATCTCAAAACATGCAAATAGCTCAGTCAGAAAGAAATAAGCCTACACTGCCGGGGAAGGACCGAGGATACAGAGGGAGGTGATGCTGGCTGTTACCTTAGCAACAATCTCCATCTGGTAGTAATCTGAAGCAGGCAGTCTGACCCCTGGCAAAAATATTTAAACATTTAATGACTTAAATAACTGAATAATTCTAGGCTGTTATGAACAGGAGTAGGATGCAGCCCCAGCTGAACATCACTTGTAACTGCAATGGGTGAAGTCAACATGGTCTCGTTTCACATGCTTAGACATTGGCAGAGAAGGTGATATGAAAGTACATGCAAAATACTGCACTTGAAAGAAAATGGGCCTGATTTTCCACTTAGACCAAATTTATGTTATTCTAACTCTATGAGAATCGAGTTAGTATTTCTTTCTAAAATGAGACAAAGTGGTTTAGGGGTTTGGTAATATAGTGATATTAAGCTGTTATACAGCTTTGTTAATCTATAGATTTCAATACTCATTAATGCCACAGAAGGGGAGGGTGCAATTCCACTTGCATTTCACCTACTAATGTATTTTAAATCTTTTTTTATTATTATTACTACTTTATTTTGTGTTTAGGTGTGGCCAAGTAATTCTAGCTTGATGCCCTGGAGAGTTTGGCTCGGCCTTGAGCTTGTTTCACGGAGTCTTTAGGGCCCTTTTTGGCTGAAATCTTGTTAAGAAGTAATAGAAAGACTGTACAGGGCTGCATGCTTTAGTGGTCCGAAACCCCAGAAGCTTTATGATATATTCTAGAGTGCCATCTGTTGTTTATTTACCTGAAATTAACTTAAAATCAAACAAAGATTTAGGTTGGAAGGCCACTTTGGAGATCCACAGAGTCTAAACCCCTGCTCAAAGCAGGGCTTGTATGCAGGCAAAAGCTCTTGCCACAGGCATGTTCTTCACAAAGGTTCTTCTACCTGAACCAAAGGGCTTTGCTCTGGGGGAGACTTCTGTCTTCACATGCATTTATTGTGTGGCTTCTTTCTGACTCATAGGAGGAAGGTACATTGCAATAGAGATTGATTTATTTATTTATTTTACTGTGTTCTGCTGGAACCTCTTATTGCTATAGGCCACTGATAGTTGACATTTTAGAAATTTTAATGTCCATCTTACTATTCATGCCTCATTTTCCATTGTATCATGTCTATATATAGCTACCTTGCCACCTACTTTTCCCATGGTACAAGCTGTTTCATGCAGACCAGGTGAAACGTAGCACTGGTTTCAGCCTTAACCTGTCCTGTGCCTTTCTTATTATTTAGTACAGAACTAGGACTCTGCCTGGGCTTTGGCCCATGCCGCCAGCAGCACCCCTCCCATTTGGGCTAGCAATCCATATTCCCTTCATAGCCCTGGGTAAATTCCCCAAGTTCTCAATACTCCCTGGGAAAACAAGCTGAAATACCTATTGCTTTTCACTGACCTTCAGCAGAGCTCAGGATGACCATCTCAGAAGGAAGGACCTGTCTTAATTAACTGTTTAACACTGGCTGGGTCTGCCTGGGTAACCGTCACAGAAATGGCTTCTTACAGGATGTTTTAATTTGCTTCAAAGATTCCTGGCACTGGAGCTGCCAATGATGACAACTGTAGTGCTTCTCAGGATAAAAAGCACTGGGATAATATGGAAAAAAAAGAAGAGGTGACAGTCAGGCTGTTCCCTGACCTACTCTCTGTTCTGCAGTTTGCAAAAGGTGAGAAGACTGAAATAGTTCTTAAACTAGGGGAAGCAGCCAATTGCCACCCCTCAGCCCTTGATTGCTTTATTTCTTTGCATCAGTGATTCAAAACCTGCTCCCTGGAAGCTGGCCCAGATACATTCACTGATGAGGTGTGTGACATTCCTCTCACCAATGCATAATGTCCAAGAAGCTGATGTGGTTTGCAGTAGTTAACTATCTCATTTCTTCACAGAAAGTTTGTTTTGCCTTTTAATATTTTTACAAATCAAGATTTACATGCAAGGAAGCCAGCTTCATACATTACATTTTAACTGAAATGTTATTTAGCTGGCAGAGCCATGCCTTTCCCTCCCCGTTTACCCAAAGGCTCCTTGGAGATTCATCGGTTACTGGTTTTAATCAGAGGGGAGGTAAGAGGTCAGGGCATCTAAATTAATCTTATCAATCTGATGAGAAATTTAAGGCTTAGGAAGCTTGAAAGTCCATGCAGGGGCCTGATTCCGCATTTTATAACCTTATGAAACACAAAGCCTGTGCTCATAGAAAGCTGGTGAATGGATTTTGGGTTCTGTAGGCAAAATAAATTTTGGATCTGCACAGAGGAAGACAAAACTCCACTAGGCTAACAAGGTAGGATGAGCTGTGGAGAGCTGGGTTTTCTGCCAGCAGAGAAGCAGAAGTGGAACTGCTAGGAAAAACATCATGCCTCCACGCCTTCCACCCCATCTTCACCTTGGTGGCAGCTGCCATCAGACAGCTGCATGTCTGTGCCCTGTTCTGATATGAAATACGTACATCAGTTATTCTGAGTGAAGATTTGGCCACCAGTTCCTTGGGCACAAGTAAAGCAAGGAATGGGGTCTGGGGGGCCCTTTGCCACTCCAGGCAGCTGCCTACTTTAGCTAAGGTGAGATCAAGTCCTAGCCTTAAAAATGGGTGTTTGGGAATCCTAGTGCCTGGGGTTTTCACTTGCACTTGCCTGAATCGTTCAGTTCTGAATTACTCCTCTCATGCTATTCACAGAATATTCAGGTTTTGGCCACAGATCAGTAGGAAAATGTACACACTAATCTCATTCACTCATGTAATTTAGATTTTGCAATACAGTTTAAGATTACCTCAATTCTTTGTTAGTATTTGTATAATGGAGAACAATCAGATACAAATACAGGTATCTTGAAGATCTTGTGACATGAAAAACCTTTGTAAAAACTGTGGGGCTCTTATTTTGTGATTTAAAAAAGTACAGTTCAGTACAGGTTTCATATTTATGTAAGGAACATAAAATCGAGATTTCTTTGCAGTGACCAAATAGACAACTGTGTGGGAATGGATACAAAGGCAAATGTAAGCTGAAAAGAGATAAATTAACTAAAAGCCTGGATCTTGTGCGTTCTATAGAGAAAACTCGGTTAGTTGAAATGAAAAACTTCTACGCATTATTTCTTTTCACTAAACCTATCCTTGGAAGAAGTCTTTGGTCAAAGTGGTGAAAGATTCCCATATCTGTATAACTAATATTGCAGCACGTGGGATGTGAAGCCGTGAGGGAATGGTACCATGTTCAAAACACTTAACACTCCAAGGACTGTGTTTTCTTGATGCATCCAGAGCAAAAACTCCAAGTGGAGTCTCCCATACCCCAGCTGAGTGTTCCAGTGCTCAGGCTGTTCATCATTCTAGGATGGATTGGTCTTTTTCTGTTTTTAATGAAACTTTTCAAAAGCTTCTGACTGCACTGATGCAAAATGAAAACAAATGTGCAAACCTCAAATAGTTTCACAATTCATCTTTTCTAGCCATGCCAGATTCTTGGAGTGTGTCATTAATCTTTTCAGTGGGATAGCTGGGTTTCTTACCAGGGATTTGCTTCTTGTTTACTTTGGAGCTGTAAGTCTCTTGTCTTCTCCCACACTCTCCATGGATAAATGAGAGGGAGCGCAAAGACCGTGCCTCTGACCAAGGCCATGTGCTGCTGCTGCTGGTTAGGTCCTGCCTGGCCAGTTCCTGGTGGATAAACCTTGATCTTGTCATGCTTAAGGATGTCGGCTGTGATATCCCTTTCCTGAATTTCAGCAGTCTTAGCGGTTTTGCAACTCTGTTCCTCAAGGGCTGCCAGATGTGGCTTTCTAACTAAGGAAGGGTCTCCAGCCTCGGTGGGATGCAATGTTCCCTGCCTATCATTCCTGCCTTATGTAAGGCTCACATGCACAACCATTTAACAAACTATTCCAGGAGCAAAGAGACTTTTCCAAATTTGGCATTGTTACAAGACCAGACAAAACATCCTCATGGAAATTACATGCTGCATGTGTGTTTGAGTTACCGGTAGAGCTGTGGTCTTTGTCTAATGGGAGCAGAAATATGTGGACATAAGAGAAATTAAATGCATTAGCCTGGCTCCATGGTTACTAAGAAACAGAAGGATGCTGGTACACTGTAGTTATTTCATTCCCAGATGAGGAAGGGATAGTCAAGCTGAAATAAAAGTTTCTTTTTTTAAAATGGTTGTATTTCTGTAATGCAAGAACAAGCACCCCTATTTAACCTGCACAGCCAGTAAATCGTTCTGTTTGTTTTGCACGCTCTATCATTTCAGCAAAAGTTGATATGCACCTTTGTTTACTTAATTAATTTTTCTCTTTTGTTTTATTAAACCACATTGCCTTCAGCAGATCATGTTTTGTTCTCAGTAGGTAAAAATAATGAAAAGAAATTACTCCAGATGAAGCAAAAGTTTGCACCTTGTTTGCAACTGAGCTTCAAAAATTAAGTCAAGTTCAACCGGCAAGTCAGAGACAGAAGCAAAGGTGAGTTTCAGGTTTGCCAAACAGTCTTATGCTTAGAAGGGGTGAGGACTTTCTCAGCCAGTGCCTACTCAGTCACCTCTCTGCAGGGGACACCAGACTCACTAGGCAGCCAAGGGAGCGGAGGAGAAACACCACTGCCTCTTCCTCCATCCCCTCGGATTTCACTAGCCAGCTGCTTGGGGAACATCCCCGTTGCCCCGAAAGTACCCAGGGAAGGAAGGCACCAGGCTGCACCCGCAGGATAAGCAGCAAAAAGCTTCCCTTGGGTAAGGCTTTCCTGCTGCCACCTGCTGCCATTCACGCAGGCTCCTTGCTGCCTCTCTTAGTCATCTCTGCCCACCCGCTGGTGTTCATCTGATCTTTCTTGCTTACAGACAGGCCCATTTCTTTCTCTGTGTGAGCCCTGGCAGAGAGTTTCATCCCATTCAGCTGTTAATATTTGATTATGCCTCTAGTGAAGTGAACACTCATTACGTTAATTTCAGCAACAATATAAACATCAAAGGACTGAATTAGTTGTAATAGCAGAATGTGATGGGCTGGCATCAATGCTTATTTATTGCTTCTGCCACTGTCGCTGCTGTTGAGGACAGAGCATGGCTTTGGGGGAAACTTGTAGGTGCTGCATTGCAAATCTGACTTGTAACAAGTGACTCTGAAATAGTGACTCCTGCAGAGGTTTGCAAGACCTGGCATGAGCATGGGGTCTGACTCTCCTCAAGTATGTCAACTGTGGGAAATAATGGATACAGATAAGAGTTAAGATTTCACTGTGCTCCTTATATCTCTCTCGAAGACTGACAGCCCTCAGCTGCTATATGCTCACTGGTTCAGACGAGCACTAGAACTAGAAGATTTGGGATAAATTCAGATCACTAGGAGCCTTGTATTTCTAATGGAAAACTGTGTTCTTTTCTTTTGTTCTGCTTTTCCCTTTCAAATCGCTCCAATTGATTTCCATTGAAATTATAAATAAACATTTTGTGGGGATGTTTAGATTTTGACTGCGGCATACCTTTTGTGCAGTCTAACCCTTTGGTTTCCTCTTGCTGCTGGTTGACTGCAACAAGCCAAAGGCTTTATTTTGACTTTTGCTAAAATTACTTACATTCTGTTAAAACCTGAAAGTTACTATTGATGATGAGTGTGGCACAGGCACTGTTTTTATAATGTAAAGCAATATTGTGACATGCATATGTTGCCATAACTTTCCTATATAAACAAAGTTTGAAAGGAAACAAAAATATTTCCGTATTTCACACCAGTTCCACAGGAAATTACTTCGAAGCTTGTTTTCATCCCAAGTTGCAACAAGTATCAATTACTCCTGAAAATATTGTTTCTGGCTGTCTCTGTTACCTTCCTTTAAATAACAAACCTTTCCATGTTTTCTCATGCTACTCTGCACCTGGGTTCCCACGTTCATTACCCAGCACTGCCCAAACCCCTGCAACTGGCTGGTTTCTCACATTTCCAGTAGCACCATCACTCTCTTGATTTTCACAGCAGGTCGTACAAGGACTCTGCAACTGGAAGAGCTGCGCTAATTGATTGCCTCATTTAGCTCTTTGAAAACTGAAACAATTGCACAAAGTCCCTGGTTCAGTAACGGATGAGGATTTGGAAGCCGATGAAAGGCTTCAATTTTGTGGGGCATGACATATAAATATAGTAACTGTTGTTTTATCTCCTGTAAGTATAATTACCTAGTCAGATGAGCGATTATAGCACTCACGGTATTTGCTCTGGAATTAAAGTACTTGCAGGGCTATGAAGTACTGTACATGCTCTGGTAAATCAAATCAGCTTGAACATTACATTGTGTATTATAAAGTCCAGAGCAAGAACAGGAGGCAGGGAACCTGATTCACAAGAGATTTCAGGTAATTCACCTGTTTGAATGGTCTCATGGGTCTTGTCTTTGCTATCCCTTTCACTCCCTGGATTTTGGGTCATTCTCATTTCTCCCAAGTCAGATTAGATTTATCAGATGGATGAAGGGATGTGTAACCATCCAGTACAGCCCTCTCATCATGCAAGCACCTATCTGTGACCCTCTGCAGCTTGGTACAACCTTCCAATTCTTCCTGTGCATTTCCCACACTGGATGCAGCCCTGTTCAGACACTGGAGCTAGGTACCAACCTCTGCATTTGAGTTTTGCCCTGTTTGGACTGCTGTCTGCTGCAGTTGTAAACTCATTCCTCAAAACTAAAATTCATTTGAAGACCGTGTTAGAGAGGAAAGAAACTATTTACTCCCCCCGCCTCTGTTCTTACAAATGTCTCTCTATATTTTCATTCTCCTTGAATGCTTGGCAGAAATTCTTCACAGACATTCTAAATATTGCTAGCAGTTCCAGGTAGCAGGACAAGTATTATTGCTTTACAAATGGAATTGCCTGCTTTCTTTCCTTTTCTGTAGGGCACTGCATGAGGAATGGCTGAATGGTGTGCTGAGAGTGGCTTGGGTACGGCTCATGTACTCTCTATCAGGTTATTTCCATTTCACATTCTAACAAGTCTTGGTAAAATGGTCACGCATTTGCTGGAGTCATATCTCCAGCTCAGAGCACATGTACAGAACAGCATTTTATAATCTCTGTCTTTACTGTAGACATGCTTTAAATCTTCTGTGTCAATATGTGATGGCTGCTTTATACTTGACATCTCAGACATCCTTTAAGAATGCCTGACTAGAGAGGAAAACAGTCTTATGAAACAGCATGACACCAGGAATCACGCCTTTGGGTTCCTGTTCTACACTTAATAATTAATTTCAATCTCTTGATGCCTCAGTTTACCCATCTGAACATTAATGTATTCCTGACAAGGCAATGAGATACTTTGGCTATGGAGCCTTGCACAGCTAGAAATGATGCTGATGTTTGTCTTTAGCATTTGACTGGCTGGCTGAGATCAGAACAACTCTGATCAACACTTCTTAATTTTTTTACATTGCAGGAAGTGTTAGAGTTTTCATGGTGTGTGTTTTTCTGAGCAGTGAGCATCTGACATGTACTGAAATAACCAAAAGAAATACAGAAAAGTTGCAACGTTGTATTAACTCATCCACTGCCATTTATTAAAGTCCAGTGTAAGTGGAAATTCTGTCAGTCCAATTAACTTTAAAGCAGGCACTATAAAATGCTTACACAGAAGGTAAAAGTGAACACTGTCCATCCCAACTGTTTTTCAAAAACGTGCTCGAGGCTGTTGAAAGTGCTCTGAAGTGTTAATGTCGAACTTGACTTGTTAAATGAGTAAGCCCAGCTACCTGGGGATGCCTCCTCCTTGTTTCCTTTGATTTTGCGTGGTTCCCCAGGTGCTGAGCACAGGGGAAGATCAGCCCCTGTTAGTAAGTGTGAATGACAGCGAAGTCGGAGGGGCCTTATCAGCACTCCCACGCTGGCACTGGGATTCTGGCTGCAGAAGAAAAGCCGTTGTCGCCATGGTCACCGAAACAGGGAAGACTAATCAGAAAATATCGATAGAGTAAAATGTCAGCAACTGAAAACTAAACTGGCACATGATCTTTAAAGAAGCGTGGTGAATCATCTCTTAGTTGTGATAGGTGAGGTGATCTCTGACTGCAGGGAAGCTTTGGCTACAGGGGAACCCAAGGGGTAATTTGCATCTTTCATTATTATTATTATTAACAGCAGTGTCACAGTGCTCTTGCAGCATCCCAGTGCGTTTAGATGCTGGATAAACAGAAAACAAAAACAGCAACAGGTTCTACGAGTTTACTGTCTGAGTACCAGGCAGGAATAGGAGGGGCTGGAAAGACTGAGCAGAGACCCAGAATATTTTAGTCCCAAGATTGCTGAGCCCTGGCACACTCAGCGCCAAAGCTGAACGCCAGGCAAGGGCACATCCACCTGGGAACTGTGCCACGTGTAGGGACAGGCCAATGTTGCTGCTTTAGGTCCTGCCTTGTCTAGTCTGTGCCTGCGGTATTTGCTGCAGCATAACGTAGCCCCAGTGTCGCCTGGCAGTTAAAACACCCAGCGTGATGCTGCAGCCCCTAACCACTGCCATGGGACAGCGGTGATTTGGGGAGATATGTAATACAGCCTGCTCTCCCGAAAACTAATCAAGACCTTACAAGTTAGCCCATTTATCATTCCAGAGGGGAATTTTCTCATCAGTTTCCAAATCAGAACCTCCTCAAATCCCAGAGCTAATCAGACACTGATTTACTGCTTGGTTTTGCTATATAATTTGCAAAAATACATCCACAGGCTTGGCTGTAATGGCAGTGCCTTTATATTCTGTAGTTCTCTGAATATATCTGATTACATTAGTAAGAGTATCAAAGTAGTTGTTAAATGGAAAGGACAACTTCAATAGACCCAAGTTTACTGCTTAGAGGAACTGCAGCAGGAAAAAAGGAATGCAGGTAATTCACCAGCTAATGCAATTTTTTATTGTATGTATGCCACACAGAAGTAGGTACTTTGCAAACACACTGCAATGTGGTTTTGCTTCTCTCAGAATATTTAAATGGTCTTATTTTTTTAAAATAATACATTATCTGTGTCACATTGAGTTCTGTCTCTTCAGTGTTCAAGATAAGTGTCCCAGGATGGGCTTTCCTTTGGCATGAGATGTGATTGAGCAGAGACAGGATCTGAAAGATTAAAAGGGCTTATCTTGCCATGAGAGACAGGGGAACTTCTAGGGGTCTCTTCATTAATGCGATTAGGTCTGCAGGTACAGTCTGATGCTCTCTCAACATGTCAGGTATAAGTGATACGGCGGGCACTGATTTCTACGGCAGAGATGAGGTTTTAGTTCAGTTCTCCAAGATTCCTTTCTAGGAAATCTCATGAGAACAACACATTGAGATGATTTATTTTCAAGGAGAAGAGGAAGACAAGCACTTTTGTGGTAAGGCAGTTCCTTTTCAGAAACCTCCAGGATGAAAATGGACCTTCTTGAACTTAGAAAGAGGAGAAAAAAAAGGAAAGAGAAAAATAAAAGGTGCTTTGTTTGAACTTTTTAGGCAAGTAATTGTCTGTTTTCCAATTTTAAATGAGATCTCCTCTCCATGTTCAAAAGATGTTCAAAAAAAATCAAAAAAATATAAATTCATATATGAATATAAATTCAACATTCATATGGGCTGAATAGGAGTCTTCTGTCCTACTTTATGTTAAAGTGCTAAGCAAATACCGCAAGGGCCCTTCCTCTTCTCATACCCTTCCCAAGCCTCTCAGCTGGGGTGACTGCCACCAGCCCTGTACTCAGGGAGGTGATGTTTTTCCCTTATATGACTAAGAAGCTGTCACACACTCACTCTGGCAATCTTACCGCAGGGCACTGCTGCTGTGAGAAGGGGAGAAATGAGTAACAAGGGCAGTAGCAGGGGAGAGGGAGGGAACACGAGCCACCACAACCATTTACCAAGACCCAGTGAGAGAACTGGGCACTTAGAGAACCAGGGTATGCAGTGTGCAGCCTGACAGGCTCATGAGACAGAGCAAACCCAAATTATTTTATTTTCCCTAGTATGCTATTTTAATAACTTGCTAGTGCTTGTTACCACACCATTAAAAAGTGTGGCAGACAGAATGGCTATTTACGGTTACACAGTCGTGCTAGGATTTCAAGTTGTTAATGCTGTTAGCTCTAATTCTGATGTAGATGTTTTGGTCATTTAATCATATAGAAAAAGATTCTTTCCCCTTTAATTCCAGGGGGGTTTCAGGTGTGTTCTTCAGATATATAATGCATATATTAAAACCATGGTGGTCATTCTGCCTGCTAGGTAGACTCTGAAATGACCCTTGAACTGCTGTATGATCGCTGCATTGTTATTGCTGGATGTTCTGATGATCATTTTTCAAAAAGGACTATGCAATGAGTAGGAAGTTAGTTTGCACTATATTATAATTAATGCAGAATAAATCTGACTGTAATCAGGATGTTTTGATTGCAGTCTAGTCAGATTTCTGGATGTCCTTTTTAGCCATGACATCATGCAAACCTGGTTTTGACACCATTAGAAGTGAGGAACTGAGAAGAGAGCTAAGGATGTTGGAAGCACTCACGTACAGCTAAGCCTAGGGAAGACTACTTAAGCCAATTTGGTTCGTTCCTGCTCACAGGCAGAGATCACACATCGGAGGAGACAGTTTAGGGGACAAATTTCCAGATTCGAATTCACAGTTATAAATTTACAATCAGGGCTGGGATTAATTTTTCCTATCAGTGTTTCCAACACAAAATTCTAAGAGATGTTATCAGTGTCAGAAGATTTTAAAGGTTATGTAGAATGAGCCAAACCATCTTTTGTTGCCTTAAAATATCCTGACTGCCTCCTCTCATGAAGATAACATAGAAGAGATTGCTTTGGGATATTTCTCATAATCCTTGTCATCCATTTTTGACTGTTGCAAAAGAATGAAGGGTCCACATTATCAGCAAAACTGTTTTGAAAGAGTCTTAGTTTTGACATAAAGAAGGCAGGATAATTAATCAGTGCAGTGACAAGAAAAGATATGGTTAAGTTTTCATAGAAAAATATATCTGGATATAAATCCAAACTGTTTATTCAGGCCTTGTCTTCAATAATCTCTTCTCTCTCATCCCAAAAAATGTCAGCAGGTCCTCCAATTCTTTGTTCCTGAAGCCTTTCAAAGGACTTTTCCCTGACAGCCAACAAGCACACTGATGAAACACTAACTCTGCTTGCTCATTTACAAGTACTTTTGGCAGCTTAATGCACGTACACGTGTTTTCTCAAATGCATCAAACAGCAAGATTCGGAATGCAGGAGAAATCTGCGTTGTTGGCACAGATTTGTTCCTTACAGATAACACAACTGCATTTGAATAACTTTCAATGCAAACTATTTTCTAGCAGACAAACATAATGGTCCCATCTAAAAGTCATGGCAGGTGCCCCAGCTACTCAAACACTGCAGAGTTTAGCTCAGCTTAGCATTTGTGTTGTCCCATATTCACCATGTTCACCACCTGGCTGGTGGTCTGATAGAAATGAAGTGGACAGAAGCTAAGCAGTACTTGCTTTCTGCTGAAATATTTTAAAGGCAAGTCCACCACAGCTTTCCTCAGTGGTAAGAAGTAAATAGTTATGTGTGGTATTCAGGAGCGAAATGGCAGCTGGACCTTGGAGAACGGCTCATTCTTTCTCAGAGTGGTGATTCCTTCTCAAAGTGTGGCTGAACTCCAGTAGTTCAGAGTCTCTCCTTGTATCATAGGTTTGTTATGAGCTATAAAGTGGAGGTCCAGGAGTACCTCCTCATAGGAGGAGTGGCACAGAAGTCACTGGTGTCTGTAGCAAAACCTGGTAATTTCTGCTACTACTTTTCTGCTACCTGAAGAAAGGTATTTTCCACAGGGTCAGAAAGGAGGATATTTCACATATAGTCTTCATCAATGACTTAAATCCCGTGGTGATTTTTGTTTAGCCTTTGAAAGAGAAGGACTGCCGTGCTGACAAGTGATTCTTCCTTTTTATTGTAACACTGGAGCATAAATGAGATATGACAGAACATCTTCAGGTTGCCTTTGGCATAGTTTTGTGTTAAATGCTCCTTTAAATTGAAGGTTTTCTGCACAGCAGTGGCAGGACTCACCAGGTCTAGTTTCCTTTTCTGTGTAGAGAATTTTCTTTTTTTTCCAATTTGGGTTGAATAGGAGTCTTCGTCTTCTGTCCTACTTTATGTTAAAGTACTAAGCTAAATAAATAGGATTTAGATTATTAGAATCCCTAGGTGCACATCTGAAGCATCTCACAAAGCCATTAAGGATGGATAAGAGCTTATTTGGGTTCTGATGAGGTCCTTATGCTATAGCCTATACAGATTTGATAGCTTTGCTTTGGTATCAGCGCTCAGAAGTGTGTGCTCCCGGTCCTTGACCAAAGGCATCATGAGCTGAATCCACCTCTAGTGTCCTGGACTGCAGTCAGGTTTGCTTATTAGGGGAAATGCTTGGTGCCCCATGCCTATGGGAAAATGGGGAATTTGGCCTCCAAACTGCACCTCTCATCAGACACAGCATCACAGCACAAAACACTCTCAGTAACGATATTATTTTGCATCCTTGATAACTTTGCCATCTATATTTTTTTCATGTGTAGCCACTGTGAAAATTATTAAAAACGCTGTACAAACTCCACATCATTTAAACAAAGCTTCTGGATTACAATGACTCTATTTAAAATCAAAGACAAGCATTGAGGCCAGAGCTAAGAGAAACATCTGCAACTTCCTGGCAATTGACAAAGACAATTACATTTTTATAATTAAGAGATTCTTTTTCTAAACTCTGTGGTTCTAATTATAATTAGGCATTCATACATGCACATCTCTTGCAGGACACTGAATTGATTTAGCACTTGCAGTAACCTTTTTTTTGAATGCTTATGCACAAAAATGTGTGAAATCCTGTCCTCAAATAATGACAGAATTAATTTTCTTTTGTCTGATTCAGTGACTTCTTTGTTGTGCAACAGACCCAGAATTTAAGGCTGAAATCAGACCCCTTTAAGAAAAAAAAAAAAAGTTTCTGATTCAACCCAGTGCTGGAGAATCTGCTTGCATTTGGAAATTGCATAGTTCTTTTAGAGTTCATTCACAGGTTCAAGAGCTGCTCTGAAAGGGGGTTTTATGTAGGGTGTTTGTGGAGGTTGCTTCCTTGGGAATTGTATCACAGTTTCATATGAGGAGTGACACAGGAAAAGAACATTATGGTCACTGTTAACTTGTTATCCTCTTGTTTGAGAATATTTTTTTATATGAAATTTAGCTTTCCAAATATGATTTAGGTACTGTATTTTAAGAAAGGAAAACTCTGGGGTATAGCATTTCCAGGAAAGGAGATCCTACAGTTGCCTCAGCTCTGACCTCTTTATTTACCCCTGACCTACGCAGATGACAAAGACCTCAAGGAGGATACAGCTCCTCGTCCTCCAGGCCCCGTGGTCTTCTGGCAAGATTAAGTACCAACGTGGTTTCAAAGCATCCTGTCTGGTAGTAGCTATGTGCCTGGGCATACCCTTGGTCCAGTTTTCTTGGTGACAGTATCCAAACTGGTGGCAACTGTGGTATGTTTCTGCAGACATCACCGTATAGCAAGGATCCCTGGAGAATTCCCAGGGAAAGCTTTGTATTAACAGTAGAGGGAAGAAAGGTGGGGGGAGGGGGTCTCTTGGATGGAAAACATGTCTCACTGTCATTCCTTCTGCTTGTTTACCCAAGGCCAGGGTCATTCACTGGGCTGACTCTGTTCCTCACAGCTCCAGGCTGCTGGAAGAAGAAATAAATGACAGCTGGTTTTACAGTCAGCTGCCAGAGCTGCCACATGGGCTGCGCAGCGAGAGAAGCCATGAGACTAATGAATGTTCAAGGGCAGGCAGCTTTGTGAAATCCCAGCCATCCTCCTCAAGTTGCTCCAGAAATGGAGCAAGTTTCATAGTGTTGCTCATGTTAATAGACACCTAGAAGTGACTATACCCCAGAAGAGTAGGGAGATGGACAAACCAACCAGCTTAAGTAAAACCATGGATCAGTCATGAATTATGACACACAGGATTGACAGCTCTGATCTCAATCACACTAGTATGTTAGCTTGCCTGTCACAACTCCTTGTGATGATGATGCCTTCACCACATCTCTTGGGTGTCGAGTGCCCAGCTGCCCTTTCTCTTCATAATACTTTCATCATGTCTCACCAAGAAGGTCTTTAATTTTCCTAGTATTGTTCTTTGCCAGGTGCTGACTCTGCACACAGATTTTCTAATTGTAATTCCAATTATTCATTGCAGTTCAGATGAAGGCAACAAATTAATCCATCAGAATGTGAAAGATCAAAGCATATCATCCCCTGTTCATTCTGCAAGGGAAAGCAGCAACCCGGGCGTCTCTTAGATCATGAGTAAAAGGCAGCAGAAACAGCTGACTGAAAACTGGAAGCACCAGTATTTTCTCCCTTGATCGTACTCAGGCAAAGGATAAAAATGGAAAATGTCAAAGGACTTGCAATAAAAGGACCATTTTGACACTACCAGACAGAACACTTTCCATACAAGTCAGTTCAACTTTTGTGTTTCTTTCCAGAATTGATATTCTGCACCTTATCCCTACTCATTCTGGCCCTGAACTCATGGTCTTCTATGGACTGATGCATCAGTCCTGTACTGCCACAGCACACTACATCTGAAAAGAGAAGTACATGGTATCCATGCTGAAATTCAGGTGAGGTATCTGCTGGACTCAGGGTCAGACCAAATGCCCCATCCCCAAATCGTTTTGCTTCAGCTTTCCCAATCAAAAATGAAAAATGCAGCATTTCCCCCGAGAAATGTTGAAACATTGAAAATGGAACAAAGCCACACTTTCTGTCAGCTTTTTGTCTCATAAAATGCAAATCCACCTTGACACACAATCCCCATCCACTTCTAAGTACAGGATTGAGAGCACTGGAAAACAATTCCCTCTGTTTTTAAGCAGAGCATTAATGGCCATAGGAGAGGAAAAAATTCCTCTGTATCATTCCAGGCCCTTCACTGGAGAAAGCCTCCTTATGTGCTGGCTATAACAGGAGTCTCAGATGACTTTTAGCAGGGCTGTAGATGTCTGTATTGAAGACATGCAGTTAGATGAGTTTGTCCTCAATCTTGCTGGGCATGCTAGCAAGGGAGAACCAGGTAACAACACTTTTGGGGATGGGCATGGAGTAGTTAACAGCTTGAGTGAAGACATGTATGCAATACATTGACTTCCTATAAAAGGGTTATATTACTGGACCTAAATAATGTAGGAATAAACTTCTCTACTCTTGAGACTTCAATGAATGTGCACAGGGATCACCCTTGTAAGTGCTTAGCTGTGCATGCCCAGGCAGTGGTACCAGTAAGTGCCTATAAGTGGTGGTAGGAATATAAGCTGCTGGGAGCAGGTCAGTGTTGATAAAACCCTTGCAGCCACCCAGAAAACTGCTATTGTATTATAAAAGACCAAACCATTTTAGCAGCATGAGACATTTTACCATGGGCCACTGAAACTCTCAGCTACCTGTGAGCACTGATAAATGCCTACTTGTGTGTGAGAAGTAGGAGAACAAGGAGGAATCGGCTTCCGACAATCTATTAAACCCAGTTTGTAGCAAGGCTGATGGTTTAACAATGCATGTGACTATAATGTGTATCTGTGGCCCAGAAGCTGCTTTGCTCTTAGCCTCTGGCCTGACTGCAGCTGCCCTCAGAAAACCTTCACAAAGGCAATAACTATTTTCTGGCAGATGAAAGAGTGAATAAAAGTTAGAGTAAGATATTTATTCCTTCTGTTTGCTTTCACTCACTTTAAGAAAAGTATAGCAATCTTGTGGCTTTCAGTTTACAAGGGAGTAATGAAAGATGCACGTGAAAATACCTGTCCTTGAGGACTTTTACTACTACCCATCATAACATCTAAACTACTTCCACAGAAAATCATGAGAAACACCTCCTGAACTAGCTTCCATCATCTACCCTTTCTCAAATCAGTTTAGGTCTTTATCTCCAACAAAAGACTAATTTCACTCTGCCAGACTGTTCTGATCCAAGGTCAAGTCACCTGGGCTGAGGGCAGACAGTTAGAAATGACAAAAGCCTGAAAGGCTGAAATTTTGAACCTCAAGAGAAAACAAAATAAAGGAGTGCATGAAATAATGCCAGTGCTAAAGATTTTATATTGGCCTTTCCCATTTAACGTTCATGCTGCCAGATGGGGTATGAAGGCACTCCACCCAAATGATCACTAGTTGATGGAAAAATTGTTAGGCAAGTGCCTTTTAGTTACCTTTTGTTCTGATGGTTCAGGTGTTTAAAGCAAAAAGTTAAAAAATAGAGAAAAACAAACAGAACAAAAAGGATGAATATTTACCTGACTCAAGATTATCCAGGTCTACATAGGCAGGTCCCAGTACTCCTACAGGGATATCCATTCTTGTGCTTCCACTTAAGTCCCACTCTGGTGATACAAAAGCTTCCCATACACCAGATATTTCTCAATCTATCATCTTAATATACACATACACCTACCCCCTTTTTTTGTCCCTACAATTATAGCCATAGTACCAAAGCCATGGTGTTACCATGATCATCACCTCCCTGAAAACCTTTGGAAATCCTTGTCTTGAATGATTTCTCAGCCGTAAATGTTCAGCAACAGGAATGAACCGCTGATAAATTGCATTTTTCTCACGGCCAACAGACTGTCGTAATGGCACGGAACTTTCTTTCTGGTTGGCAGCCACCTCTGGGACAGAAACTTGCTCTGGTCATGACTTTGTGACTGCAGCGTGCTGGAAGGGAGACAGACTCTGAGGGAGAGACTTACCTGTGTGTCCAGCTGGGCACCCCTAGCTGACAATCTCTCTGTCTGTCTGTCTCAGTGCTATCTAGCTGCGAAGCTCTTTCTCCCAGGAATGCCAATCATCACAGTTCCTGACTGCCAAAGCTGATGCTTTATTCTCTTCCTGCAGTTGTGACCAGGGAATAGCTGACATATGGAGGCCCCACGAGGACAGAGGGACTCACAGTAAGCTGCTGACCATCCTTATCCTTGTGGTAACTCAATGCCTTTCCCTGCTTTTCCTCTATATTTCTTAAATTAAACTTAGACTCTGTAGAGCACCTTGGATGCCTCTGGGCTTATTTTCAGTGTCACCAAAAGTGATTGTTCTTGGCCAGTGATCTTCTTTCCTCTGAGGATAAGCCCAAGATCCTGGAGGTAAGGAGGACTGGAAATAAGGATGTTGTACCCTTTGCCCTCTGTCACCATCACAGCTACATCCTGTTCCAACCTGGAATTGCTCAGCAGGCTGTTTACCGATGCTGGGCTTGCTGGGACAGGCTGCCTGATGCCTTTTAGCCAGGGATAGTGGCAGGGGCACAAGAGGGAAGACAGGAGGTTGCCTGCTTCCTCACTCTAGAAAACACCACACTTCAGATGCCATAAGGGAATGTACATCTCTGCTTGGCTGACTCATCTGTCATCCCAGTAAAACAGCTTGACATGTTGATGCTCACATCTGTGTGCAGACACAGTCAGACCGAGGCGCAGAGGTTATACATTTAACAGAAGGAACTCCCAATTTGTTTACTGCTTCTTTCAGCAGAGCCTCTCCAAAGAGCTGTGATTTTCTTCTTGCCTCTCTGGATGTACTTGGAAATTACCTTGTGGTAAAGGACATGGCAAAATGAACACACTGATGGTGCAGGCAACTGCGCACCTGCACTTTGCATGACTGGGGTGATGACTGAGAACTTGACAGTGGAGGAGAAAAAGAACAGGATCTAAGGGCCAGATACTTATCCCAGTTGAACCATTACAAAGATACGGGTGTTCCTTAGGTGTCAAAGGATGTGCAATACATTTCTCAGAAAGCAAGTCAACTGTACTGAAAGCTGCTGCTCTAGCAGTGCTGGAACTGCACACCCAGCAAGCAAACAGAGAGCAAAAAGTGAGAGAGCAGCAGCAAAGTGCCTGCTGTCTGCATCTCAGGTGGGCTTAGACAGGAGCTGGGTCCTCACCACCAAACAGGGTGGGAACTGGCAGAAAGCAAAGGTGACACTGTACTGTTAGACTTTTTCTTGAAACATAGGCAAGGCCTGCTGAAGTGTGTTACCCCAGTACACCAAAGGTAATTGCATGCTAACAGATTTTGTCTAGCCAGACTTTTGATTAGTCTGCGTGTGACATATTGATCATGTAATTTCATCAGCCAACTAACCAGCTGGGGAGGGCAGAAAGAATAATAAAGTACTGTATATTTCTGCCTGAGGGAAAGACAATTCTGTGACAAACCATGTCTCTAAGAGATGTTAATTACAGTGTTCCCTCTGGGAAAGACTCCTGTGGTGGCCAGCTTTGCCAAGTGGTTCAAATTAGTCTCTTCTTCCTCTCCCTATCCATCATGCCAGTCTTTACCAGGTATTTAATTGCTCTCCTGCCAAGTGAGAGGTGTTTCGCACACCGAGTCCAGTGTATCCTATTATCAAGGGCCTCTGGACTGGGGATCACTGGAGCCGATTTTCCTTGGGTTTAGCTCAGCAGAATGATTGCCCAAAAAGCAGCAATGAGTTGAGAAGCCAAAACTTCCCTGCTGCAGGCCCTTTAGCTCCTGCTGTCCTAACATGGGATTAAAGAGGATTTAATTTAATTCCCGTACATTTCTTACTAGGAGCACAATGTACCATCCTGATCATCTACCATCTGTATGCAGGGGATGGGCACCCCAAATCTACAAACTTAGAACTGCGGATCAAGAGAAAACTCTAACTGTAGGGTGCAATTTGGGGATGTTACTAGAATTTATCCTCATTCCCACACGCCTGGTAGCAGGACCCCTTCCATTTTTCTGGACAAGTGAGCTGGTCAAAGTCATGTTAGTGGCACTTGTATGAGCTCCCTGTGTCTGCATGGGTGAATATAACTACACAAGCACTTAATTCCACATATACACACTAATGCTCTTCAGGAACCTTTCTCACATGATGTTCAGAAACTCCTCATTTGGCATGCCCTTAACAAGGCTTAATCTCCTTTGTTGCGCTCTTTTAACAAAGCTTCATCAGATAACATTTCGAGCTGTTTTTTCTGGTGGCAATGTAGTGTCTATCCAAGACAGAAATCTTGCCGCAATGCAATTAGTTGAAAATTGCACATGTGCTAAGTGTATAATTGAATTTTTATTAATACCTTTTGCTTGCATTCTTAATTTCTTTGTACAAAATATTTAGCTGTATTTTTCTCTCCAAGAACTAGAACAACTTTTTTCAAATGTAATTATTGTCACACTTCTACTAGGAAAAGTTAAAATGTAAAATTTTGCAACTATCTAATTAACTTTCTTTTGCTCTGTAGTTAAAAGGTAGTTAAACCCCTAAGCATTCATTCAACTTTAATGAGGATGGGAAAGTAATTGCATATGTATTTCTGTATAATTATGAGTTAATTGCATTACCAGTAGATTCATCTTTTGCTTATTTAGCCAAGCTCAGAAAATAATGTATTAAGGATGAGCTGATGTTTGTTTGGACTGTTTCAAAGAACAACACGATTAGGAACAGAGTATTCTTACACATGAATACATATAAGAGGCATAAGTAATAGACTTTTCCTAAAGGCCAGCTTTAAATGCTTGTTATCAGCTGTGCAAGTGTTGAAACTCTTCAAAGATCAGCAGGAATCCAAAATACAAATTTTTCTAGTGTCCATTTTGATGACTGGTTTTGAAGATCTCAGACAGCTTTGAAAAAGCGTCTTGATATGTAGTTGTTGCTTCTAACATAATTTGGGCATCAAGAAAGTCAATTTTATTGGTCCAAGGAAAACCACTTCATGTTTGAAGTAGCTATGAGCTGTTAAAAACTGCTATCTTCTTATTTTGTTTCTCCTGTGTCACTGCGCTTCCACGTTGCTGTTGAACACACGGATGTTCCCTAAGGCCTGGGAAGACAGTATGTCTTGTTTAACATGCAAGTCGGAAAGTCAGGGAAGCAGGGATGGTTGTGCTTTTCAAGTGAATTTACAAACTACTATTATTTCAAGGTGAATAAAAGGAGCCATTTTAGAGTGACATTTCCAGGGGCAATAAAAGCTACTATCTGAGAAAATAAGGCTGTACCTATACTAGTAAATTCAAGACACTCATAGGAATAAGACTGATGGTTACTAAACTGAATGTAACAGTCTCTGGAACAAATTTGTTCCATGTTAACGGATGCTCTCTATCTCTTGTGTCCTCTTCTGGTAATGATATTGATATTTCCTAATGCTCTTCATTATAATGCCCAGCCCTCAGCTGCTTGGGAATGTGTCTGATTCTACATTTCAGCAAAGATCTTTCATGCTATATTTCTACTCACATTTTTTCTTTTCTTTCAGCAAGATCTGTACAGTATTTTTCCATCAAGAAACATAGAATAGTGCATTTAGGCAATGTTAGAAAATATGTAGGCCAACACAAAATGAACTTCTGCTGGATCACATTTATCTTGTGAAATACTCAGGCATCTGTGAATTAAAGTTCAGTGCAATCCAAGTGCCTTGTACTACTATACAAAACAGTAAAAATAAAAAAATATCAGAATGAAATGTTCATCTAGAATATATACCACAATGCTAATAAATATAAGCAACATGTATACTCAATATTCTTTCAGATCACAGCTTAAATATCTGTAACTTCTTCTGGAAAAGGCTCTCCTTACTCAGAACTTTGTTTCTGTTTCTGACCTCAGGAAAACAGTAATAATGAAAAAACAAAACTGAAAACATTAGCTGCAATGGTTATTGCCATGGTTATGGAAAATTCAGATTTTAATTACAAAACAAGTATTTCTCAATAGCTGTCACCACAGAAGACCAACTTGACAAAGCATTTAAATGCCTGTCGTTGATTTTTAGTATGACTTAGATAAATTCTTCTTTTGGATCTATGCCAGAGTATTTGGGCCTTGAGAACGGGTCAGCTCTGAGTTCATTACAACAGAATTGTGCCTGATATTTCTTGGGAGAAGCAGTATGTTAAAAAGCCAGCAACGTGTGGGAAGGTCACCCATGCTCACTGCATATTTCTAAGCTCTGCAACTGCTGTTGCAGTCAAAAACAAGTCCAGGACAGCAGGAAGACGAAATCAGTGCTGGAGTTAGTCTGAAGTAGCCAGAAAAGATGATCTGGAAGGAGACAGGCTGAGGAGGTGACGGTGCTTTATACCACACTGAGAAAGACCAGTCATGAATACAGTACCTGCTGTGCAAGGTGCTATATAAACCACCCCCAATATGCTGTTGTTCCTGGAAGAGGAAGAAGCTGGGGTGGGGACATGGTTAAGATGGTCGGTGTCTGCTGGCTGCAGTGGGCCTTCCCTGCAAGGAGGGGTGGTCTGGCCCACAGGCTCTGACGGTGAGAGCTGGGATCATAGTTATGGACCCTGCTTCTCCAGCCTGTTGCCTTCTGTGCTGTGCCCTGGTAGAAAATGAGCCAGAATGAGGAGATGTCTCAGGCTGCTGTGGTAGTAACCCCTAACAGCAGCCTGGAGAGACCTGCAGTGCTTGTGAGTCACAGCCCTGCAGGGCCAGGGTCACAGTGAGCATTGGTCATGGTGCTGACAGTGCCCCGTGCCACCTCTGGAAAAGCAAGTCTGTCCCCTTGGTTCCCAGCCACACATTCCTAGACACTGTCCATCCTGTGTCCATGTGTGCCCCTGCACAGGGCAGAGACAGGCTGGGAACAAGCACCCAAGCAGACGGAGCGGTCTGGGCAGCAATGCTGTCTCAAAACCCCTTCAAAAGTTATAAAATAATGGTGTAGCAGGGCATTAGCTGTGGGTGGAAATCACTGGCCATCCTCAGAGATGGAGGGAGATTGAGTGCGCCTGGGGAGAGGAAACCAGTGTCTGATAAGGACATAATGAAGTACAACAGAGTTGTTATGAAGTGGTTATTGATCATGTTTACTCCCCTCCTTTCTCTCCCACTTGACTGCAGTCATGTCAGTGCTGAAATCATCAAGCTTGTAGGGGAGGCATGGTGGCTTGCCTTTTAGTGAACACACAGGGAACCAACTTGGTGGCTGCCTGGCCACCAAGCCCTACAAATGCATTGTGTAGACATCCCTGAGTAGAACCCTCCCCACTGCTACAGAGAACTTCTAACCCAGGGGGGAGTGCTTTCTTTGATCCTTGAGCCTAGCACACTCTATGTATTGACGAGGACTGATCAATACATAATAACTTTCACAAACAGCCTGGCTTTCAGAGCTTCTGCAAACCACTGCCTTTCTGCAAGTTCCCTGGGTGCAAGCTATGCTAGTTTCTGCACCAGGAATGAGTGTTTCAGACTGGGTGGGCAGAGAAAGGACAGCTCTTTTGGTGAATAACAACAGGCATGAGAGCAGTGTCTGGAGAGATGCACTTGCACTGTTTTGTTGCTATTTCACAGGCAAACCCATTTCCCTTGTAAACAGAGTATGTCTTTAGATAGACTGGTATTCAGATTGCCTTTAGTACTGTCTAAATCCTAGCCACAGCAGACTTTTGGCATCTGAGTTTAGGGTAATTAATTTTATCTGCTCTTATTCACCAGATGGGTCCTGAGAATACTTGAAACTAACAGATGTCTTTATTTTGAATCAAGTAGGTGACTATTTCCTCTTTATCCCACAGCAGATCCTTGGCCTGTAGACTTCACAGAGCATCCCAAGAAACTCATGCCGACTTCTACACGTTTTTATTATTCACTGACCCACAGCACCAACCAAATGGTTTTATCAAAGAGAAGTTTCAGAAAACAGCCATAATACTATGAATTCTGGAATAAAAGCTTTGCAAATATTTGTTCTAATTGCCCATTCAATTTTTTTTGTCTGTATCTCTTAAATTTTGTTGCCTTTCAGGTGGAATCTGCATCTTTGCACTGTTCCTCTCTGCCATTTTCTCTGTACATATTTTAGTGTGCCAGACTGCTATGACAAACCTCTCTAAGGGAAGAATTCACTCAGTTCCTTGTCTGGGGCAAGGTGTTCTGCTTTCCTGTGTTTTCACGGTGGTATTAGCCTTCAGAAGGATCTCTAGCAAGAACTAAAGCTGGATGGACTGAAGGAACACAATGTTGTTTGTAACCAGCGTAACCTGATGGATTGTGCCCCAGTCTAAAATCTACTCCTTAAACTGTAGGTATATAATGAGAAAGTGTGCTGAAGTATCAGAAGTTGAAGCAGAAATAATTTTACCCAGCGTTTTTGCCTGAGGTAAGAAAGGAGACTCAACTTTACTTATCAGCTTTCTTCTAATCTCTGCCATGGATCTACTCTCCCAGAGATCAAATCGTCACCTGCAAACTCTGGGTTTTACCCACTCAGGCAATTACAGTAGGGAACCCAATCTACCAGTCTGCCACAGCACAGATGCCCCCAGGCCACTCTGTGTTCATTCATGCTCTACTGACTACAAGGGGAAGCAGATCTGTATCACTGAATTAAACACCTACATTTGGTGAAACACAGAACACCCAAACCCCATTTACTAGATCTCCAGTGACTACAGAAAGGCTTCTGCATCTGGGCTGGTCCCCCAAGGCTGTGGAGGTTGAACCCCATCCTTTAACCTTTCTGCATAGTCAGGGGAAGGCAACAGCTCCAGAAGAAAATTAATCCCACATATCTTAGGTGCCTTCAGAAGAAAAGATGCATTTTCTATTTCCTTCTCCCACATAAACTATAGAATCATAGAATGAATCATAGAATGGTTTGGGTTGGAAGGGACCTTAAAGATCATCTAGTTCCACCCCCCCTGCTGTGGGCAGGGACATAAATAACGGAGAAAAAGTTGGGGGCAGGGGGGAAAGTTGTGCAGATTTTCTTTGGAGAAGAAATGTAAAGTTCTATTTGCTTTCCAGTTGTAAGTCCTTCTTAGCACATTTGTGTGATATTTTCCTACTTTTCTTTGCAATACAAAACTACAAATACCCTTCTAAGTGCAAACTGAGATTCTCACACTGTTACATGATTCCAAGAGCTGTGGCTGAAAAAAAAAACCAACACTGTAAACATCATGATTCTTATTTAAAAAGTGAAGAGTGCTAGAGACATCAAGTCAACACAACTGAAATGTGACTACTGATTTGCAAACTATTTATAGAGTGAAAAAAGGAAAGAGAAAATAAAGCTGAATTCTAAATGCTTTTAAAGAAAGGTGTAGTTTCCACTTGGATTACTCCTGAGGGAAATAATGAAGAAATAAGCTATATCTGAGAAAAAAAAAATATCTCCAAAACAAATCATGAAACTTGGGTCTTAGAAAGTTAAATTCATCATCATGCTGGGAGCCAACACAAGGCCTATGTATTACAGAGTCTTCACACTGGGGGTGTTGGAGATCACACAGCTCTTGAGACAGATCCCCAGAAGAGACGGATTTCGCTCTTACTGAGCAGATGACTCCTGGCATCCTTTCGTTTGTGAAATTTAACAATTTTTCTGATTACAGTTATCAGCCACCTATTTTTGCTGAAAATGGATACTGAAGTGTGACAGCAGTTATCAGCCCGGCTGAATAGCTGTTCACTCTCAGCTCTCTATAAATACAGAATTTCTGAAATAATCTCGAGCACATGTTGGTTAAAAATTCAAGGGCAGATGAATAATGAATACCAATGGACACTCCTGCATTAAAATTTAATACTAGCAAAGGAAAATGGAAACAAGACGTTTTCCAGGATTCTGCAAAACAATTACAAGCACTAATATTTCTCCCTAGAACAGGCTTCCTCCATTGAGGTCTTCAGGGATTTTACTGTGCACTCCTACAAACATGCAAGTGAAATTAGACATCTCAGTAGATAAAGGTGCAGAGCGCTTAAGGCAAAGCTATCTTTTCTTTATGAACTTCCTAACTGTGGAATGTGGAGTAAGTCAATTTTAGAGAATTACATATTTTAAAACTAAAAATGAACATTAGAGGAATCCTCAATAACACTGGTCAGCAAATGCCATACCATTGCTCTCCCCTTCCACAGAGCTTTCAGATAAAACATTTAATCTTCATTTCAAGACTTCATACAGTAACAGGCTGTAAAACCAAGAAGGACTGGCTGATACGGGCTCTGAAAATCAGTGCTCTAGTTGGAACAGGCGGAACTGCCACGGGAAAATGCCTGTGGGTCCACACAGCAGTATGACCTCCCATGTAATTTGACAAAAGGCTTGCCATCCTTAAAAAAAATTCTGAGGATCTCTGGAGATAGTTGCAGCTTCACAGGAGTCTCCTGGAAATACAGACATCTTTATAAGTAAAGCCCTAAGCAAATGCATCGCTAAGGGGCGTTCTCATTCCCAGCAATGAGAGGGAATGAGTCAAATTTGGGGATTAAAGACAGTAAAATGTTAAAGCAGAGGCATAGTCACTCCAGTTCATTATGCAAAAGCACAAGTTAAGATTATGACAGGAGACAGCTTAATTCCCTTTTCAGTTCCTCTCGGCTGCCTGGCAGAGCAGTGGGAAGTCAGGTATTTCAATGGTACAGCTTGCTTGGAGAATTGCATTTTTCCATTTACTGTCTTTTCTTCCTCCTCCTCCCTGCCTAAGCAGTTTGATTCCAGCTGCCACTCTGAGGTGTTAATACTTTTAGCTGTGGATCCTAAGGAGTCTGAATGTGCCTTAACGACATTAGCTGTTGTTTAGCAGAGTAGATCAAAGGAATGGCAATAGCTGATTGAGGCTGATTTGAATAATAATACAGAAATCTCCCATTTACAATAGATAGGCCTGTTCCTTGTCTTCACTTTGTTACAGCCTCCCCATGGTTGCAGTGACTGTACTGAGTCACATGCAGGTGATCTGGGAGGAGAGCTACAGGGTGAGTGTTAAGTGTAATTACTTGCACCCGCAGGGTCAGATGGACACAGTTGATGATTTGTATTTGCATCCAGTTTGGATACAGTATATTTCTCTATTTCCTTGGCCTACCACTTTCAAGCATCCTTCTAATACGATCTCTCCACGCCCTGTGCCAGCAGTGACTTTGGTTCACAGGTGAGTCATGTAATTCCTGCATAAACTCAGGTCCTAAGAGCCTGACAAGTACTTAATAGGTCCTCAGTCTGAGTTTTGATGCATTAATTAAGAGAAATATGATCCTGCTGTCAGTTTATCCCTTCACGATTTATCCCTTGAAGATTTTCACCCTTATTGCATAGGAAGTTGATCTTGTGAGACGGGCTCTGAACCCACAATATTCAGCTCAGTACTAAGGTTCTTTTTCTTTAATGTTCTGACTGTTGTTTAGTCAGATCAGCTATGAAGTGGAAGCCAGGATTATGAATGGATTTAGTCCAGCAGAAGATACAAGTAGGTGTCTGGGGTGGTAGTATTTGCCAAGGTTCAAGCCTGGTGCTAGACTCCTCCTGCCTTTCAGTAAGAGCTAGATGTTTGTTCTGCTAAAGTGTCACTGGGTAAAGCTAGTAAGATTTTTTTTGTTGTTTTTCTTCCAGAACTGCACTAGGCTTTTGAGACTTCCCAATGCAGCTAAGGCAAAACGCATCACACAGGAGGGTTCGATTTGGCTGAAGTCCTTGGGTAACCCTGAGCTCGGGCAGCACTTGTGTGGTTCATGCTACCCGAGTCTCTGGCTATTTGGCAGCCTGCCTTCCTGGGGCTGCCCTGTTCCACAGCTTGTTGCATCTTTGGGGCACCCAGAGCCAGAGATTCAAAGACAGATGAAGCTCTCAAGAGGCAGGGAAGCCTTTGCAGCATTTAGAAAAAGACTGTAGCAGCACAAGTGCCCACTCATCTCCAAAGGGGGAATTCAGAATTGTGCTGCGCTGTGACAAGAAGTAAGAGGTGGGAGAGACTAATAGTGCTGAAGTATGGCATCAGCTGGGTATGAGGAAAAACAGGATTCTAGGCCCCAATAATTCCATGACTCCTGCAGTATCCTCTCCATGTCACCAGGGTAATACAGAAATCCGAGGGGGGGAAAAAAACCCTGCTTGAACTTGACAGCAATTTATTTTGCTAGCAAAATATTTTCAAGTGACTGGTTGCTAAATGAGAAGGTAGATGGGGGGGGAGGAGGAGGGGAGAGGAGGGTGGAAAATGAAGTATTTCAGCAATTATACACATGAAACCAGAGGCTGGATATACCGCAACACAGTCCAGCTGCCTGACTGTGTAATTAAACTCCAGCCTGTCTGGTTGAAATGCAGGAGGCATTTCTGCAGTGAGGTTAAATTAAGAGTTGGTGATGACAAGCAGACATTATGGAAATGTCAAAATTAGCATGTGCTGAATGAGGACGCTGGATGGCCCTAGCTGCAGCCCAGAGGCTCAGAAGGAGCAAGGAAAGACAAGTTTGACAAAGGGAAATAGTCTCCTCACTATGGCTGCTCCTACCTGCCTTCTGAAGAGCAGTTACTCCACCACATGAACCACTTTTTTGCTAGAGCTGGTACTTTTTCAAGAGGGGTAACTTGAGAAGAGAAAGACCAAAAGTCGGCTCCTGCTCTGAACTGCTTTGTGGCAGTGTCCTCCATCCGCCTTAAGTGATGGGGGGCGCAGTGTCTCCTCAACAAATGATAGGCTTTAAAGTTAAATAAAAATGAAGGTTCCCACACTCATTTCCAGAGCTCCTGAGTTCCCCAAAGTAGGGAAGGCTCCTTTGTGTTCAGTCTCACTGCTTCCTAACCAGCTGTTGACTTACCATTTTAATTTTCACCATGCCTATATTGTGTTTAAAAAACAAAACAACTCACAACTGGAACAGGTATGGTAAACTTTAGAGCTGGTCAAGAAGCCCTCCCCAAAACTCTGGGTGACTTATTCTTTGTAGAAAATGTAGCCTTCCACAGTTTCTACGAATGTTTCAGCCAAACTCTTTGGCTAAGGAAATGAAGAACGCTCTTAGACTAATGCATAGCCTTTCTGATAGGAGGCATTGCTTCAAATCTCTTTAGACTTGAATGTGTTTTCAGAACAACAGGGATGTCTGTAAGCTGTTGGTATCTTAACTAAGGTGGGGAAGAAGGGAAGGACTGTTTGTGCTTGCTTGTTTAACTTCTTCACCTAGCAATGCTTCTGGAAATAAAGCTGTTATCTCCACTGTCTTGACAGGGGCACCCACACAGCCTTGTTCAAACCACATCAGGGAGCAGCAGAGAACACTGCTGTGAAGCCAGACCTCTCTCACAGGCATCTGGTTGCAGTTACATGCAGTTGACGGGGAGGGGCCCGCTTGTGTTCCCTCCATTTCTCCAAGAATGTCTCTTTAATGTTGACATGGCCAAAGTAAATACAAAATGAGAAAATGTCCTTTTTCTAAGACAGTTGTAAGTCTGGCTGGCTCACAGAAATTGCAATGACTACCATGGAAATGCATATATTGCTTTAATTCTGCAATGTATTGATTTGCTTGTACTTGATATCATGGGCACAGGTTAAAGCAAAGGAAGCCAGACTTATGCCTGTGGGAGAGAGATTGTTAAGCACTGAGTGAACGCTAGCTTCTGTCCCAAACACAAACTGCCTTGTTTTCTCTCAGTTCTGCCATCTCTTGTGTTAATATGATGGGCAAGAGAAGATACAGGAAGAACACACTTTTTCCATTTCTCAGGAGGAGATACTCGACTAAGCTAATATGAATTCAAGACTAAAGTAGGAAAGGGATAAGCAGGGGATACAGCTAATTTGCCTGATGAAGCACTAAAGGGATGAAAGGGACTTTTTTTGTTACTTTCCACCACTCTCCTTGAATCTGGATTAACATCATTAATTTCTTTACACAGCTACATTTCCCGCATGAGGCTAAAAGAGGAAGCATAGTTCTCCTCCTCCATGGTTCACTAGGGAGGGGCTGGGAAATTAATTCCTGCATGCTGCAAATTCTGAACCTTGCTGGAGGCAGGGAAGGAAAAAGGAAAGGGAGAGATTAGTCTTCTAGGGAGCCCAGCATGAGGATCTGCTTCTTGATATTATTAGGGAAGTCACCAAGCATTTCTTAATAAGATTTTTTTAACAAACTAATCAACAATATTGGATTTTCAAGGATTTCAGAGGGAATTCTTACTAATTGAGGTGTTTTTTTCCATTAGCAGCTCCCAGCAGGAGCCTTGCACACAGGTGGAAGAGCATCACGTATCTTGTAAAATCAATAGTGCAGCCAATTAAAAAAAAAGCACAATTAGTCTGGCTGATTCAAATTAGAATTGCAAATTCCTAATGGATCCAGATGTCAAGGCTAGGCAAAGATGTAGAAGTCCGGTGTATTTAAATTCAGTGAAAAGATTGACACGCTGTATGCAATGACGTGAATTCCCAAAAAAAGCAGCTCCGGGTTCTGCTCCTGTATTTCAGAACATTTCAAGAGGATTTAACAACAGCCCAGTTCCCTGCACTGCAGATAATACAATCCTCTTTCTCTCACAGATGAAGTGAATAATCAAATGTGGTTTTGTGTTCTTCTCTGAGCCAAATATAATGATAATTTGTAACTGAAAATCCACTTCCCTCATCTCAGTGGCATTTATACCAACCCCCTGAGCTTCAGTGATGCAATCCTTCCCTTCCCAAATTGTTCTTTGCTGTGTGGTACAAAGATCAATCCTGATCCATCTATGAAGGGCAAGGGTTCTGGGTCCAGGGTTTCCTAAGTGAAAAAGAATGAAACTAAGTGAGAAAGAATGAGCAGGAAACCACATCCATTAGTGTTTGAACCCTTTGGGCCACAAGCTGTTGACTTGGCCACACTCTTTCATGCCTAGGCAGAAAATGCAAGTTGCATTTGGAGCATAAATTCAGGAAAGCATTGCTGGAAAAGAGCGTATGAATCATAGAGAAGAGAACATGGAGGGGCATCAAGAAGTGGTCTGTTGTGGTGGACAGGTAGTTACAAAAAGCAGGAAGAGAAATCTCCATTGGTTTTATGCTGTTGTACAAGGACGACATTTATGGTACCACTCTCTTGTTGGCCTGACAGATCTTCCTTGCAGAGAAAGTAAGTGACTTTTTACATCATGACTGTGTACAAAGTGTTCACACTATTCCTCAGTTAAAATGATCAGCACTGTTATTTCTAATACTTCTTACATGTCTGGGCAACAATTACAGCTATATATATGGTCACATTTTATTTTATCTGTATCATTCACCTCGCATAAAACTTGCAGCCCTTCGAAAATGGGCTCCAATCTATACCACTTTACTAACATTACTAGAGCTTTAGCAAAAGTACTCTTCAATGTACAGTTCAGCCCTTTTGGGGATCATCAGTTGCTCCTGTGAGGACCTAACACTAGCACTGTGTGGGTTTGATTACAGGTTGAATGGCTCGTTGTTGAACTTGGAGAACTGGCCCTGGATTTTCAAGCAGTGTTTTGGGTGGCAGCAGGACAGAAGTGTCACCGCTGTGATTTTACAGTAGGTTAAAATTTGCCACTGTCACTACTTGCCCCTGTGGAAGTGCTGCAATGAAATAGTCACAGAAGCAGAAAGTAGAAACTATGATTTTGTGGTGGTCGCAGCCTGGTCACTCTCTTGAGAGTTTGGAAGCACAACAGAAGTTGAAGCAATGTAAAGACACTGTACTTCTTTGTTCTTCAGAATTTATACCATATATTCTATACACCAAAGATGAGCCCTCAGTATGGCTCAGTCATAAGATCCCTCTCTTCAATGCTGCATTATTGTTGTCAGAGGTGCCTGGAAAACACACTGACAGAATGTCTTTGTGTTAGAAAACACAGATTCACTTAAATCAAATCATTGTATGAGAACACATTCGTTTTTTCACAACCATGTGTTAAAGGAAAAATCAGTACAAATTATTCTATCTTTGACTTTACAGTATCCAAGCATTCTGTTTAGAACGAGTAAAATTATCTCATGTCATTTGTATAGCTTTTGATTTGTCTTTCACCCTGTATTCAGTTATTTTAACTTCAGATTAATTTTGCAGAAAAATTTTGTTGCTAGGTTATTTTTTATTTTAACAGTGCATTCTCAAGTTTTCCATGGCCACATGACTCCAAAATCTGGAGCTTCCTGACAAAGTTGCTCTTGGCAGACTTGTTTGCTTTTGGGAGGGTATGGCTGCAGACTCTGGCTAGGCAGCCCTGTTCACAGCCAAGCACCAGAAATGCAGGAGGTGTAGCTCTAAATTCTTCTAAATTTTTCTCACTGGTAATATTTAGTCACTTAGATTTGCAAGTAGGGTTCCTGCAAGGAGGGATGTTTTAAGCTGCTGGTCTGGAAATGACAGATAACCCAAAATCATGAGCATGAAGGAGGAACAGAGCTAGGTTCCGGACTTACCCTGCATGAATACAGGGTGATGTAGCGTTAAAGTGTTTTTCAGTCTCTACAAAATGACAACACACATGTTCTGCAGGCAGGCAGAGATGGCACCAGAGCTGCTCTGCTGGCAGGTATCAGGAAACATATTCCCCTTCCAGCAGGGGAGTCAGAACTGAGAGATGAGCTCCAGTTTGTTTTCCTAATCTACTTGCTGGGCTACTTGGCTCCTCTCTGTTCAGGTAGCTGCTGAATCTGTCAGCCCGGGCTGCCCTCTGACAGCCTTGGGGGGCAGCTGATCAGGAACGTCTGCAGTGAGAAATCAACCCAAAGCCTCCGGCAGTTAGGAACTATGTTACTTGAAGCAGCTTTTCTCTTTCCTGGGACAAGGTGCTGGAATTCAGATCCTTCAGCACTTCTCCAGCAGCCAAAGTCACCCATCATTTTTCCTCTTTCCCTTCGGGATTCTTTTTGCTTCCTCCACCCCATTTTCTCTGCTCAAGTCCCCTTTCCTCTTCCCCTCTTTTTCAACTCGTATTGTGTTTCTCAAGCCGTTTGTTAAGTAGCAGCAGCCTACTGATACCCACACTGCTCAGAGCTGGGGCTTTTTCAGATCAAATGACAGCCACACTTCCTGAAAACATAGGAGGGAAAAGGAACCTTTAGCTTTTTGAAAAATCTCACAGCATTCAGATGGTGTCAGGAGGATGAGAACTGTTGGTTAAAACTGCTATAAATTCTTCCTTAGAAGCCAGTTTGAAAGTCCACCATACAATTAATTCTATTTTGTCACTGTAATTATTTGGGACTGGGTGACCAGGCAAATCTTATCCATGCTACAAACTTGGGTCTGATTGCAAGAATTGAAAGGAGAAAACTTGGACTGAAGTGGGAGCTGATGAGAAGTAGGGAAGGCGCTTTCCTCACAGATCGTCTTCCTTTCTTTCATGGTGCTTACTAAACTGGGGTCTTCTGGGACTTGCATGAGTAAATAAGTAATAACGCAGTAAAAGGACTGAATGGAGCCCATTGCTAATGTCATCCTTGCAGCTGATGAAGCAGCTGGAGACTAAAGCTGCAGTTTGCCTGGCTGGCGTTGTCCAGCATGCAGTTGTTTTAGCTTCCTCTCCCTATTCCTCCAACAACAGAAAAGATAAGCCTGACAGAGCTGGCTAATGGATGTTACCTGCTCAATGACTGGAATAGCTAAGGTTTGCAATAAAGCCTTGCCTTTTTTATTTTGGCTCTGGAAGAGGGGCTTGTGCCTTGTCACACTGATCTTACCATCCTTCCATGCTGTCCTTTTCCAGAAATGCTTTCTGTTTCCTACTCCAAGGATCAATCCTACTGTATCCAAAGAAAGGTTACCTACGAATTTCTCATTGAAAGAACAGTATTTCATAAAATTCCGTTTTCTTATTCTCTCTCCTCCTCCAAATGGAGGAAGGTTAGTTGAAAGAAGTTTTTTTCAGCACTCACTTTTACTCACAACTGCTTCACTCACCAGGTCTGCAAAATTAAATGCAGCCTTTTCTCTCTCCTCTATGGAGAGCTGCAGTGTCTGTTAATTGCATTTTAAATGATGCCCTGCAATGTCTGGCAGTCACCAATGGTGCTCACAGCTTCCCCGAGTCCTGCCAGATCAGAGGTGTGAGACTGGCTACTGAGCAAACTTTCAGGGCAGGTTAGAGCCATTTAAAGCTGCAGAGTAAGAGGAAGAACACCAGTCTGTTCCCAGAGATACACATCCTCAAAGACCTTTTTTTAAGGGTGGGATCTTAAATGGTGTTCAGGAGTATTACTGTGACCAGGTCAGTCCCTTTAGGGTCCCTGGTTCAAACACAGCTCAGGTAGGGTTCCTGAAAAGATGCCCATAAAAGCATTCACCCTGTGTCCACAGCTGCATACTAATATCCATGAACGGAATTTGCTGCCTTCCTTTACTACCTATGTGTTTAAAGGTGCACTGAAGGTCAGTTACAGTGTAGGCTTTGAATTTGGGTCTGATTACTGTGTAAAACCCCATGATACATTTTGATGCGGTGCTTCATTGCCACCACATTGCATCTCACAAAATGACAGGTCCCCAGTCACTCAGTCACTTTTATGGCAAATCTCAAAGCAGACTAGTAGATGGGGATCCAGGAAAGGACCTTAGGTCTGGCTATTTAAGGGCTGTGTGCATATGGCCATGGGCCTTCCTCCTTGTAGGCTTAGAGTACTTAGAATTATTGTGGTGCAGGAAGGCAGCATATAACCTCTCCCTCTTTTCCAACCTCTCACAGTTAATGTCAGACATTTAGGGTGTGAAGAAATGTCTGCTGGATCCTTCTCTCCCAAGTAGCATATCTGGCTAGCTTAGATTAACCTAGACTCCTAGCTTTTAGACAGCCAAAATCAAGCAAGATCATTACCACCATTACAGCAGGTTTCCTCAGGATTGTCCGTCTTCCTGTGAAGTAGGACTAATAGCACTGCTCTGCTGCAAAGGTGAAAGGGCAGGAAAGCAGTGAGCTCTCAGACCCAGAGTAACAGTTGCTTGATCAAACAAACACAGCATGGCCTGTGTTTGACAGTCTTTTAATAAGAACTCCAGAAATATTCTTGTAATCTGATTTCCTATTTCTCTCATAAATTCCTATTTACAAAAGATATCATTAACCAGGGAGACGATTATTTTTGACCAGGTAGTAAGCCAATCTGATATATTGCCTAAAACAGACAAGATAATCTTACAGGGCAGTTTCCTCAGAACACAATTTAACACAAAGCTGTACATTAGAAAATTCTTACAATAACCATCTATTTCTTAATGTTACAGCAGTCTTGGGGCTGTGTCCTCGACTAGCAAAAGAAATGACCCAGGATTAAAGCAAGTGTCTGCTTCTGAATCTGAGTTTATGTTGTGTGCTTCTGGAATATCTGATTATCTGTGGAGATGGGGCTCCAGCAGTGTGTGCATGGATAGCCCATTAGTGTAAGTAGGAGGGAGACAGTGAGTCATATACACGGGTTTACTTTAGGCAGCATTACCCTGAGTTGTACAGATGTGGTATTGTGCATTACAAAGATTTCATTTATTTGAATTCAAAGGCTTTGGGGCATTCATCTTGTAAAAGCCTCCTTTGGTGGCATTACATATTTACTGTAGACTTCTGACACTTGGGGCTACAGATTCCTATAGACAGATCTATTCTCTTAATGCCTTGGGCTTTATGCAAAAGCTGCAAAGGAAAAAGGAAACTTTCCACTAAATATAGAACCACACTCACTGTTTCAAATTCTTTTCACACATGCTGATTTTCAGCTTTTTGCTAGCTGATTTAATTGCATTCACAAGCTGTCCCCCCTTTTCCCTAAAGTAAAATACAACACCAAGGTTCTTTCTCTTGCATGCTCTTTTTTTTTTTTTTTTAAATAGCACAGCGCACAGAAGAGGGATGACCAGAAGATAAACTTCAAAAAGTGTATTGTTCAGTCTTTATTTTCTGATTGCCAAGAAACACAAACTAATTAATGGAGCTGGGTCGGGTTACAAGAGCTTTTCTGCCTCTCTTTGTTTAAATAGCAAATAGCTAAGGTGCTACAAAATGGTACTCAAAGAATGTGATTGTTCTTGGGGCTTTAAAAGAACTGAAAACATTATTATTTTTTCCCCTACTACAAATCACTTCTTTGCAGCTCTTTACTTCAACTCTGAGCAAGTCCTATTCCCTCACAATAGGCATATATGGTACCAATTTTTATTAAGAGTCAAATTTCCTTGATGTTACTAGTGACTTCTAGGATAACTGTCAGCAATATATTAGTTTAGTTTAACATTAGCTTGCAAACGGAAGATCACTGCATTCAGGAATAAATGAAGAATGACCATCACCCATCTCTGTGTCTGAAACTGAAGCTTAGTGGCTCTGAAATGCCCAGTTCCTGTCTGCGGTGTTTATGCCTGGTACCTTGATGGGCTGTTGCTGGTAAGTGGAAAAGCATGAAGTACAGATGAATCTCAGAGCTGTGTTTGCAGGGAGGAGAGGAATAGATACTTTAGTGTGATTCTAAATTGAAGGAATTGGTATTTGCATAATTTGGCTGGTGTAACTACATCAGCTAAGAAATGTAAAAAAAAAAATTAAAAATCCATCTGCTGATGCCAGCAAAACTCCCAGCATGGATGGTGTTATACTGGCAACAGACCACTTTTGTCAGCTCAATGCATGGCACTTGGGGGCATCGTATAATGAAGCTGGCAACTGCCATACACTGAGTCTACATGAGGAGAGTCTGACGGTTGTACTTGTGCCAGAGAGGATCTCTGTTGCACACTAGCCATTATCTACCTCCTGGGGCTGTTCTGATCTTCAAGCATTTACTACTACTTACAGCCATGCAGCATGTTCCTCATGAGTGGATTACCCAGCTTCAGCACTGCGTGCTCGGAGGCCATGGAGAATTTGGCCTCTGGTTTCCTCTGCAGCTGCTGGAGCAGCATAAGGCAGCAGGCTCATTAGGAATTTTACCTTCTAAAAATCCACCCACAGAAGTGGTGTCCATCCAAAGAAGCACACTCATATCAGAGGGCATGATTGTGCTGCCCCATAACTTGAACACTTCTAGGCTGTGGAGTGACTCATTGGAGCTGTAACCACTTAAGACTAAACAAAAAGGACCAAGGCTATTTCTGGTTTCTGGCTGACCTTAGTGTTGAGGAATATGTAGAGGCAGCGTTCCCAGTAGCAGCCAGCACTGCTTGCAGGGCCTTGGAAAGGTCTCCTTTGTATTTTCTGTAAGTATCAGAACTCATGCCATCAACTTCAGTCCTTCCTATGCAAGCTGCAGGAGGCAGAGTAGCAAATGTTAGTCTGTCCCCCCTGAGGAGGCCCTAGAAGAGGCTTTCTCCAAACTGTAATTCCTCTAGTTCTCTCCAAACCCTCCTGCGAACTCTCTGCTCAGTATCAGTGCGTAATAACTGATGGTGACTGCTCACATTTATGGTCCATTTTGCAGTCACTGTAACTTTTAACACTTGCAGGAAGTTACCCATGGGAACATATGTCTATTTTTGCCCAGCAATTAAATGCTTAAGCACTTAAATATCCCAGCATTTCCTCAGTAATGACTCCTAGTGCAGGGATACTGACAATTAACCTGTGATCCCCTGTACTTGGCACTAGTGAGGCTGCACCTCAAATACTGTGTTCAGTTTTGGGGCCCGCAATACAAGAAAGATACTGAGGTGCTGGAGTGTGTCCTGAAAAGAGCAATGGAGCTGGGGAAGGGTCTGGAGCACAAGTCTGATGAGGAGTAGCTGCAGGAACCAGGGTTGTTTAGCCTGGAGAGGAGATGGCTGCTTGGGGGGGCCCTTATTGCTCTCTACAGCTCCCTGAAAAGAGGCTGTAGGCAAGGGTGTGTGTGTCAGTCTCTTCTCCTAAGCAACAAGTGATAGGACAAGAAGAAAAGTCCTCAAGTTGTGCCAAGGGAGGTTCAGATTGGATATTACAAAAAAATTTCACCAAAAGGGCTGTCAAGAACTGGAACAGGGTACCCAGGGAGGGGTTTGAGTCACCACCCTTGGAGGTATTTAAAAGACGTGTAGATGTGGCACTTGGGAGCATGGTTTATTGGCAGTGCTGGATTAACAGGTGGACTTGATGCTCTTAAAGGTCCTTTCCAACCTGCACAATTCTATAATACTGACTTATTTCCACAGCCATATTAAGGACAGGAACAATGGCTCAGCAGTTCCATAATTACACACTTCTTTTATGCAGCTACACCTTCACTACATGGAATCTGCCATGCAGATGAACAGCACCATGCCTGGAAACAAATAACCCCAGGTCTTCAGCATGATTAGCGTCACTGGAACCCTGTCATCTTTGTCAGATGTGTAACAACTGTGGTTTGAGTGAAAGCAACAGGGTTTGCGGAGTTTTTCCAGGCACTCTGGCTGGCACCAAGCTCAGCAGCCACCTCACCCACACCTCACCTAACCCTGGCAGAGGCCAGGCCAGCTCCCTTCAGAGACAACCCGGAGCCTGAGGGAACCACCTCTCCCAAGAACACTTCTCATACCGATGTTTGCATTTACAGCTTAAAGGTGGGGCTCTTTTAGGGTTCTTTTCTTTTTTTTTTATTGTTCACCAAGACGCCCAGCCCTTTCCCGAAGAACCGCTTCGCCCTCGCTGCACACCGCACCCCCTCTCTCCCACCTTCCCAGGTCTCTCCCAGTAAAACCCCTGCCCTCCAGGGCACCGATCGCTCCCCTCAGCGTGCTGCCCTCCACCTGGACTAGGGAAGGTGACAGGGACGACCCCCGAGCACGCTCAGGCACAAGCAGAAGGCCAGCCCCCCCCCCCGCCCGTGACAGCAGCCGCCCCCCCACCCGCTGGCGGGCGCCTCACCAGCGGCCGCCCCTCAAGGAAGCGAAGCGCCGCGCCCAGAGCTGCCGCCAGCACTAAGGGCCGTTAGCAGGGGCTCTGCCAATCACCGCGCCCCTGTTTGAATTACCCAGCCAATCATCGCGCTCCGATTTAAATCGTCTAACCAATCACTGCGCGCTATTTGAATTACCCAGCTAGTTGCTGCGCGCCTATTTTAACCGTCTCCGGTAGCCGTTAGAGCCCCTCGGTCCCGCTCCTGAGGTAAGCTGCCTCAGCAAGCGGGAGCAATTCGCGGAGTGAGCCGAGGACGGCCCCACGCCCTCGGGAAACGACGAGCCTGGTCACGGGTCTCCTCAGTGTCACTGATGTTGCTGCCCTCACGGAGAGCACGTGAAGTTTGCTGCTGTGAAACTCCTTCATTAGGTACTTCTCTTTGGGCCTCTTTTTATTGTTGAATGTGTAGCTGCAAGCCGAGTCGGGCCTTAAGGCATCTAAGATAGGTCTCAAAGACCAGGAAGTGCTTTTTCAGCTATTGTAAAAGCCCTGTGGGCAGAAGGCTACCCTGTAGCTTTGTCTGACTCCTGCAAGATGCTCTTGGCTTCCTTAAAAGAAGATTTTTGAGCTAATTGGCATCTCCAGAAGGACATTTTGCCTTTGCTTGGCATCACCTCCCTGCCACTGAATGATCTCTCCTGAAAACCTTGATTCTCATTTCCTTCCAGCTTCATAATGGACAGACGGTTTGTAGTACTCACTGCAAGTGCCTGATTTGCTTAAATGTGGAAAACCTCCAGACCTGTGGGTAGCTGCAAACCCCTAAGTCTTCTGCCAGCTATGTGGAGAAGCAGCTGGCTAATAGCAGATGAAGGGGCCACGCTGGAAGGAGGTGCCAATGTTTGAAGTACATTGGCATTGTCTTTCGTTACAGCTCACCCCTAGAGCTAAGAAGAAGTTACAATGAACTTTGGTCAGACTTATTTTCTCATGCTTAATTTATCAGTCATGGCATGGTGGCCAGAAATCATGGGGAACCTGAGATAAGATGTGTTTAGATCACAAAGTGTTTGAAGGTCTAAATGTGTTGGCCTCTCTGTTTCAGGTGAGCTGTGCAATCATGCTGAAGGCTTGGTGTTGCAGACATGTTATGTGGGACAGTTTTAATGTAAAAGCATCAAAGACTGGGAGTAGGCTAGGAGTGGCAAGGAGCAAGCCCCAGGCTGGAGCTCTGGTAATGCGCAGCTTCTAGGCCGCATACAAACACATAGAAGACCTCAGAAAATGCCATTGTGTAGCATAAGTGTTACAAAATTACAGCAAGCAAATGGAAAGCTAGCTTGGGTATCCCCACTGTGGTCTGCATTGGAGATGTGCCCTGGAAGCACAGAGCTCTGCAGAAAAACAGGCTTCCTCCCACACCAGAGTTGTTTGCAGGCTCAAGGCTGGAGTAACTCACTCAGAGCACTGGGGCTGTGTTCTGTGCTGTCTCTGCCAAGAATCAGGTCTTTGGATTCTCTTGCCTGAAGAACTGTTCCTGTTTAACAAAGCAAATTGTATTATGGACATTTTCCACAACACTTTCTGAAACACATGTCTCAAATGTGTAAGCTAATCTCCTGTATATTTAAAGCGCTCAGCAATGATTTAAGAGGGCAGCAATTACTTGACACATCTCTCTGAAGGCTAAACAGTGCAATATGCTGGTGGTTTAGGTCTGATCCAGAGCGCATCATTTCACATAAAGAGCAGGAATCCTAGTTTTGAAGGCTACTAGCTGCAGAAGGCACTTCAGGACCAGTTAAAGCTGCAGGCTGCAATGTATATTTATCTGGCCACTGGCTGTGGGCTTGAAGCTGACAGAAGAGGACGGCTGGATTATCGGTTAGTTACTCGGTGTGTGGAGTGAGTGAAGAGGTGGAGGAGGGGGGTGTGAGGGAACAGTCCTGGGGATGGAGTTTTTCTGATGTAAACCTTCCCCCTGCGTGTAGTTTGCAAGCACTGGTGTTGGGGGATTGTGCTTTCCAAGTTTATGCCTACATCAAGGCTATGATGTTGGGGATTGTCTGGGATGTGAGAAATTCTTATTGAAAGAGGTAATTATGTTAAAACTTTGAGAGTTTTCCAAACAGCACAGCTGCTTTAGGCAAATCCATTCAGACAGTGAAAGTCCATTTGAAGTCTGACACCTTAATTTTCCCCTATAACCATAAGTACTGATAGATGAGCAAGCTGGATAACTAAGGGGTAGGAAGGAGGTTTGTGGAAAGGAGAACATTGTCTTGAGACTGAAGCACTGATGGGCTTGGTGATTTGGTTGCAGTGTGTTTCTGTGAAAAGTTTCTGTCTGTGAGGTGCAGTGGGGGTGATTTAATCAGCCTAGTTGAACAAATTACTTGGGGCAGAATTTTATCTAGGAAAGGGATAGATTGATGATGTTCAGCTGTGAATCTTTAGGATTTACATGAAAACAGCATCCCAACTGCATCATCTTGTTGTGCATAGTTTGGAAAATGCCACTGTTATAGGCATGGTTCTCAAATTTAGGTAATTTTCTAAAAACATGCTGTGATTATAGAGAAATTCCTCACGTATGGTCATTTAGCTCATGCTCTGCAGATGACTGTAACAAACCCTGCTAACCTCACTGACTGGCACCTCCATTTCAGAGCTGTTAAGTTTACCAGATCTTATTTGACACATAAAACTGTAGTAAAACAACAATCTTTGTTTTGGCATCTTTTGCTTGCTCCTGTGTGTCATTTAAGGTTGTGGGCAGTTATTTGAATATCCCAGTAGAGTGCTTGGTCCTGGAGCAAGCTAATCTCCCTCTTGCACATGCTTCAGAACCACCTAGCTCTGAACAATAAGCCAGTGGTGGAACTAATCCTTCCAAAGACTTTCTTCTTGGAGAAAGGGAAAGCTGCAGGGAGCAAAGAGTAATTAAAAAAAGTCTTGAACAGATCCCCCTCAGTAAGCTTTGTAGTGGGCCTAGAATGAAAACAGATGTGTGAGGTAATTCTTTGCTAATAAGAGAAATATTTTAGGTGAAGATTAAATCTCTCCTACCCCTCCCAAAATGCCATCTTGAGGAGGCTGGTGGTGGGCCTAAAACAGCATATGCAGCCCCAGCTCTGCTGTTGGTTTTGGGAAACTATGGCTGCTACTTGGGACTGTTTCTATTCTGCTTTGCAGGTGGATTACTTCTGCTTTCTCTTATTTTACCTTGTGTTCTAGGATCCTTACCATTCAGGGTCATGTGAGCATAGCCAGCAAGTTCTTTCCTTACACTGCCTGCTCTATTAATTCTGCTAATTATTACTTGCTTATCTTCAGCCTGTTGCTTCTCTCTAATTTCTTTAAAGGCTTATCTACATGTGCAAGATACATCACTTTGGTGGTAGCAGCAAAAGCACCTGTTATGGAATTTGTCTTCCTGGGGCTGGGAGTATCTGGGTCAGTAATCTGGGGTGTTTTCCAGAGCTATTTTGGACATCTAGACTCTGAGAACTGAGCTTATTTTTTATATCTGTCTTAGAACGAGGTTAAGTCATGTCCAGGAATTACTGGACTCTAACATGGATGGCTATATTAGAGGCATCTAACCTTAATGGAGAGAAGTCTGAGCCTCAGCATGAGGGCAACTCTATTGGTACAAAAGCCTTTTAAATTGGAGGTGGCTGCTGGGATGTAGGAATAAGTTTTACTAGAAACATTCCCTTTCTATTGAAATAATTCTTGTCAACCTGGGGTGGTGGCTCCCATGCCAAAGATGGTGATGCTAGGGAAATCATGGCTCATCTGAGTGTAATTTGGGTACCAAAAGAAATTCAGTTTCATAGGTCTGAAATGGGTGGTAGGTCTGGATTCAGCTTAATCGTTCAAAATAAATTGCTTGCCTCAGAAGGAGTTTCTAGATATTTATATGTGATCTATGAGAATTACATTTGAAGCCAGAATTCCCTATTCTTGGTGACGGAGCCTGGAAGTTTAGCAACCTCCATAGACAACCCAGGCACCGCAAGAGGAGGACAGAGACCTGCTGATATAAGGCAGATGATCACAACAGTTCCAGAGGAGTAGCTGTCACCCCATTGTGTTCCTCTCCAAAGCCATCTGTGTTTGCAGCCCTTTTAAGGACGTGCACTGCAATGAAACCATATGTGTTTTCATTTGGTAAGACAGCTTGTGGTGAAAATAGAAGGGTTGTTAACAAGACAGGCAGATGGCAAACTTGCTGCAATATCATGATTACTGTACTTCAAAGAGATAATCAATAATCAGGCAATTAGGTTCTTGTTAAATCGGAAGCAGACTCTGCAACATTTAGGAGGATGCATTTTCAAAGCATCCTGAGATTCAGGGATGGAGTGAGCCTCTGTGCAGCAAAAGAAATTTCTGCATAAACCTCTTACAGATCACTTAATATGTACCTCTTAATCACAACTAATTGTTCACAGAAGTAGCTGATGGGCAATATGTTAACATTTTATGAACTAAACTTTATTATGTTTCAAAGTGGATGTCTCAATTTCCTCTATGATTTCTTTACTCTTATTGTCTTTTTTTTTGCCTAAGACTCCTTATTTTGTGTTTTTAATTTTTAGAGGGTTTTTTTGAGAATTTTGACCAAGATCTGAAATAACTAAATTTCTGACTTTAAGATATAATTTAAAAATAAGAAACAAAGCTTGGCTGAAAAGAGGCGGTCCTCTGCTTGATCTTAAAACATGCCTTTCTGGTAGATTTTATATGCAGATTTCAAAGAGTTTAGAAAAAGATAACATTACTGGATGTGGCTGGTACAATTTTTTAGTGTGCCAGCTTCCACTATAATAGTGAATTCACTGCAACCAATATGGTTAATTAGTCTACTACACTAATTAACTTCCTTCTCAACACAGGAAAAAAAGATAGACAGGGGAGATTGAAATTGTTAAAATGTGGATGTCTTTTACTAGCCAGGCCTGATTTTTTTCCTTTTTGAAGCTAGTGTTTGAATTTACTTTTGCTAGATGAAAAATAGTTTAATATGAAATCCAACATTTCTAAATTATTAAAATTAAATATTTAGACTGAACTACATGAGTAGTTTTTTGGCTTTTTGGAGCATGAAAATGATCAATATTTCAACTTCTAGTCTGTGTTACATGAACTGATACATAGCTATACAACTATCAGGCCCTGGAGAGTCAGCTCTTCCTCCACTGGTGGCCAAGCTGAAAAGAATGAACTACCTCTATAGCAGTTCAAACATTAAATTATTAGTGCTGGAATACACCCCAGGTGGCCCATCTGAATCTCCTATAAGTCATGAGGAAAAGTGCTGATACCCTTCCAGGCAATTTATATATGGCCATCTGCTTTTGGCCCTGGTCTCTTTGTGTGTGTACAAATATATATATCTCCATATATAACATGTCTATTTACACACACATACATATGCACACTTGTCACACTTGCATGCAGGTTTGTGTTGGAGTAGCCTTTGAGAAACTTGTCAGTGCATACGACCAAGTAGATATGGCCATGGGAAAGTTTGCACTGGTTGTGTTTAGTTGTGATCTTAGTCAAACATTTGGAGCAGAACTTGTCATGAGCCTGAACTGTGCTTGGGTGTCTTACAAAGACCATTCAAATAATCTATAAGAGCACAGATAGTTATTCCTTATGTTAATATGTAGCTTGATTTTATTTTGCTGCAAAGTGATTGACTGGTTTATGATTACTTTGTGATGCAGAGCCAGTGAAAATTGTCTCAAAAATACTTTTCATGGCATTACTTAACACTGACTTTAGCTTCCTGAGATCAGGCTGAGCTTTATGCAATCTAAATAAGGTTGGGGTTTTTTTTTGCTTTACTGGCGCCCTGTAATTAAGGAGAAAGATTGGTAACTACACTCTGGGAGTTTATATGATAGAGATAGCTTGGTTTTAGAGTACTTTTTCTATTGCTCCTGATGTAATTGAATATAGGAAATTATTTGCTGTGTGTATTTTCTTTCCTGAGAAACAAAGATCTGCTGCCATTGTGTCTCACAGCACCTTGGTAACTTTCAGAACAAACTGATTTGTGCCACCTTCCTTCCTGATTTGACACCTGCTTGAGAAAAGAATGATTTGTATTTATTGATCTCTCCAGATAGCTTTAGTCCTTTCTAGTAATTTCTGTTAAAACTGCAGCATAGTCAAAAGCTCTGTTATTTGGTCTTTGCAGCTTCTGTTGTTTATATAGTCATTGTGGAATTCTTGGGTAATGATAAAACCTTAGGCGGAATGAGTGGAATATGAAAACTTCCTTGCTTGACACAACTGGATTGTCCCCACTGGCATATTGCTCAGTGCTGCTCAGGCTCTTAAGGGGTATCATAAGTTCATTAAGCTGTTCCCTACATCCAGTTGCACATGGATGTAGTCCCACTGCTTTCCAGCTGGGCAAGGGGTGCAGGTACTGCTGAGCAGCCTAGGCGCAGAAGGAGCAGCTTTAGGACATGAGTGTATCACTGTGGCAGAAGGGAACCTTAAAACCAAAAGTGAAAAAATCCCTTAAGCGGTGTTAAGTGACTCAGGCAGAAAATGAACAGTATGCCTTGGCTGGATCTAGCCCTCTGTTCACTGGCTAGAGCAGGCCAGTTGTGGAGAATTAAGCAAATGAATATATTTAAGGTATGGAGGACTCTGTGTTACGAGGCCCTGCATTTTGCTTGACTATTCAGTAACTTAGGCACAGGGGACTACAGTCATGCCTGGCTCAGCATCATGGAATGGGACTAGTTGATGTTAGTGAAGAGTCAGTTGCATTGCCATTTCAGGAAAATCACTTGTAAGGATAATTCATGTTCACCAATTCTTTATTTCCTCCTGAGAGCTTGTGGATGTTGCAGTAGAGAAATGTGGTCTTTGGAAAGGGCATGTTGATTACAAAGGGACTGTTCTAAATGTTTCCCAAAGTTAGACTCTAAGTCTATTAAAATGTGGGGGGCATATCTCCCCGCCCACCCCCTAAAAAAAAAAGGCACCAAGCAAACCTCAAAACAAAATACCTCTTGCAAAATGAAATGTTAAAGGCCTTGGAATAAGGTCTTATCCATGCAAACCAAAAAGGAAGAGGAGCCAGGGCTATAAGACTCAGGTACTTCAAATATCTAAGTTTGAAGTGGGGCATAAAACTTTGATGGACGACTCGGCCTGCCAGGCAAAGTTATAAGGAGACCAAGCATGTGGAAGCTAAACCAGACAAATTTAAACTAAAAGCAAACCATAAATGTTTAACAGAGGTTAATCAAACTTGGGAACAATTTGCTAAGAGCAGTGTTGGGTTTTCAACCACTAAAAATTTTTGAGTAAAAAAAAATAATTTTTTTCCTCAGAAAGATGTTTTCCAGTTGAAATGCAAAATAATTCAGGCAAGGCCAATGGCTTGTATTATGCAGAAAATAAGATCTCATGTTCATTGTGATCCCTTTTTGCCCTGAAGTTTATGACTTGCTTTGACAAAACTTGGAACGTGTTGTCCTTCCGGCTGTTATCTATGAGATTTATAGTTTGAATTATTTCTCTCCTATTAAGATTGGCTGGTTATGTAGGGAAACTATTTGTATGGGCTTTCCTCTGAAAGCCCCTTTTGAAGTTTATCACACAGTCTGTGCCTTTAGGGACTTTAGTCTGGCAAGAAGAAAATATCTGTGAAAATTGGGGCACCTGGCTTTTGAACAGCCTCTCATAAACAATACCTCTTTAGGAAGATAATAAAAATTACTACTGGACTTATTCAGGCCATGACACTTCAAGCAGACAAGCTTGAAATGTCGATTTCAGTCTGCAGTTAACTGTTTTGTGTGTATACATGTTATACCCCAGTTCTGGGATTGAAACAAATTTTCAGTGTCTGAATTTCTCACTGAGTAGATACTTTTTATTTTATTTTTTCTAGCTCTAAATGAACTCTTCTCTTGCCGATGGCAGCATTTTTCAACTGTAAACTCTGTCCCTTTGCCCTTAGGATGATGTTTTGAGTGAATCAGTCTGTATAATGTTGAATTCAACCAAAAAAATTCCCACAAACTCAACAGAGAATCTGTAAGTCTTTGGCTTGTTATAAGAATCGGAGAGCTCTAAGTGGATTATCTCATCATCGACAAGGGCTTCGCTCCATATCAACACATGTTCCACAGTAAGCAGTTTTTTTGTTAAATGCTCCGTGCCATCTTGAACCTGCCATTGTTGGAGTTCAGCTTGCACTTACTTTTATGAAATGTCTAATACACCAGTTAGGAAATACATTAACCCTCTTACTCCAATTACATACACAGTAGGTGCATTATTAGCAAAGCAAAGGAATGGTGAACTTTGCATCCCCAAAGAAGCCTCTCTTCTAGGGAGTGCTCCTGACTATTCCACATTCATCATGGATAATGTGCTCTCTCACTGTGAGATATATTTAAACAGACTAGTCTTAACTCTGCAGGCAGAGTATGTGTTGCTCTTCAGCCTTTAAAAAGCAATTCAAAGAGAGACTCGCTGCATCACCGTCTTCCCAGGTTCTGTGCGCCCCGTTTCAACTGCAGCAAAACTCTATCACAAATTGCATAAAGTGGATTGGAAACTTCAGCCAGAAACTGCTAACTCATGAATGTGAATCACTTCAGGCAAAGATGCTGATTTTGCTAACAGTGATAAATGGCCATCTCTTTTCATTAATGTAAACTTACTCTTTTATGGGACAGCTTTTTGCTTTTCACTTGAAATACGTTTGGAGGGGAGGAGTGAATGTGCACTTGAAAACTGAAATACTGAACAGTAAAATCTTTAATACAAATGTTTTGATATTTTAACTTGTATTTTCATTCCAAAACTTCTGAGTTTAATCTTTCTAAATCCTTAGAGATTCTAAAATGAGAAAAAATTGCAAGTTTGTAAAAGAACAAATCATACAAAATCTAAACATTTGACCTAATTTTTAATTTCTAATTTTTAATTTATTTTTGAAGTACTGAACACTTTTTTTTCATATGGGGGATCAGTACTTTTCTGTTGTAACAATTGCCAGTCATTTTTTCCCCCTCTATTTGCTGTATTAAGTTGGTATCCTCTGCTGAAGCATGCAAAGATGAAGGTGCTTTTTCTTTCTTGGGGTGTATGAAGAGCTGTGTTTGCATAAAACCTGTAGGGTTGTGTCATAGGGCGAGAGGACTTGATAGCAGCTTGTTGATTGCTGGTCGCATCCAAGTGAACAGTCCTGCAGTGTTGGGTTTCCTTGCAAGCAGGGCCTAGGACAAGCTGCTCTGGCTACAGGAGACAACATAAGTAAGATCCATCCATAATCTGTGCCTGTCCGAAAGAGCAGTCTGTAGAGCATTCCTAGGCATGCTTCATGTCTCATCCTTCACCCATATATCCCTGCTTCTGGGTGACGTGTGCTTGACAATGTGCAGATATGACTGGTGTGCTTAGACACTTAAGGGAAGCCTTGAGTGATTTAGTACCCTGAATATTCATCATCTCAGCAGACCTAGCCTACTGGTTTCCGTAGTGACTGTGCAGAAAGGCAGGAGACCCACAGGTTGTTCAGCTGTGCTTGGTTCTTGTTAGGTTTGCCCAATTGTTCTGATTCTTCCCAACCAGCTGTGATTTTCCAGAACAAGCCTTTCCTTTTTTCATCTAACACCAGGGCTGCACCTTGTTCTTTCCCAAATGTTTGACCCAGGAACTCCTCTGTATGCACAGCCTCATCCTTCTTAGTGATGCAGGACTTCTGCCAAGAAGTTCCTCAACCGTGTAAGACAGCTTCTTCTATGCATACCTGGTTCTTCTCACTCTTGTGTGTATGCCAGGATGATACTGTCTCTTGTGGGTGACCAACAGTTTCCTTGCAACACTTCCTTTTGCCTTTGCAGCAGCCTAGAGCTGTGTTGGTGTGGACTACTCTCCATGCTGCAAGTGATCTTTGTAATTGCTTCTATCTCCCTTCAAAAATCCCTCCCTCCCTAACAAAACGCCCCTCTCCCTGGCCAGCATTTTGTGACTCTAGGGGTCTGGCTATTCAGAGTTTGGGACACAGTGTGTTGACAGATGTGGTTTTCAGGGAAGGATTTTCTTCAGCATGTGGAGGAAGTAAATGAACAGGAAGTGATGATTTCACTCTGGTAATGGTGCTGAATTTAAGGTCCCTGAAATACAGAAGGTGATGTGTGTTGGAGGACAATGTTAAGGAGAGCTGCAGAGGGATAGACATCGAGTGGGATGTCTGGTTGTCTGGTGGTGCTGCAGTAGTCTTCTGCCAGCAGAAGGGTCGTTGCATCAGTGCTTGCTGTGACAGCTTCAGGAGCTGTAAGGACTAGAGGAACCTGTGTTTATATATGGAGCTTGTATTTCTTCAGATTCTTTGCAGGTTTCTTTGTAAGGCTCTTTACATTCCTTGGGCACAAATGAACATAACACATGGGTCATTTATTTAATAGCAGAACAGGTATTGACTAATGAACTAGCACTGAATTAGAGGTGCTATGCTGATGGTTACTGTCTCTGGGGGATGCTGCTGTTTTAGATGTCTGTATTAATTATCTCCTTGATCATTTGTTTCTTTCAGCTTCCTCCACAGTCAGTGGAGCCCAAGCTCTGGACATGTTTGGAGGTTTCCCATAAATGAGGAAGCAACAAGGTCAATTAGCTGACCAGTTTCTCTGAAACAGTTGCCCAGTTCAGAGCACAATATCCCATTTCATACAGCTGTAGCTAGCTGAATGCTTTTTCCCTATGTGAAAGCTTATTCTGATTTGAATGAAAAATTCCTACAAGAAAATATGTAATAAATGTATATGCTTATATAAGCATGTTCTGACATTGTTTCACCTTTCCAGCATTTATGTTGTGCATTTTTCCTGGTTTTTGTATTTCATTGTTTGTCAGTAGTAGACCTTAACAGATGCTGCTATTAATGAATATGCACTACAGCTATTTAAAAGGTGTATAATACTTCAGGTAAGTGCAGCAGTTACTTAGCACTGATTGAAAATCTCGGTTTTTCTACATCCACATATCTCCTGTTTATACTGTAAAGTGTCAAACTGTTTGATTACACCAAGCTGCAGACGTTTTCATCTAGAAAGAGATGAGACATTTCAATCAGTGCTGAATAGCAGCAGCACTTAATGATGTGAAAAAAATCTAAAAACCAGACTACATTAACTCTTATATGATGTCTTATTATCTATGCCAGTGGGAGCAGCGTGTTTCACAAAATAATGGGGAAATAATAAAACTAATATAAACTGGAACATAATTCCTTTTCTGAAACCAAGGAATATTTCAGAAGGATGATATCTTAAAGAATTTCTGTTTAATGAAGTATAATAGCTAGATAAAGGCAAGAGATCCCATAAGTGTCTCCACTGAGGTGGCAATGACATGAATTAACTTAGTAGTCATAAGAGGATTCATTCTTAAGGAGAAAAAGCTTGTGTTGAAGGTATGCTCAGTGATTGCTAGAAGGCTTCACTTGTAGGACTCCCAGCCATAGGGAATCACGCTTACATTGTTCCTTTGCTTGTGAAATGGTTTTATGCTGGAATTCATATGTGGGGAAGAGATTCAACTAATCTCACTTCAGGTGCCAGCAGCAAGGCCTCTACCTCAGAACAGTGCTGTTTTCAGAATTAGTGGAAATAGGCACTTCCAAATCTAATAATTCTTCTAAGCTTGTGTGGATATATAGTTAAGGACAAGGCAACAAAATTAAAATACATATTTGCAGGTCATGGTACATCCTATGAAAGGTTTTAGCCCTCTGAAGTAGTAAATGTTCAGGTGCTTCTAAATTAAGATGTCCTCTTTGCTTCCAGTTCTGTAGATCATAGAATTGTTTGGGTTGGAACAGACCTTAAAAGATCATTTAATTCCACCACCACCACCTCCCTACCCTGCCATGGGCAGGGATACTTGGTGCCATCTTTTAATAAATCTCAGCAAAAATCATCCATGGTTCCTGTGGTGAGTTGATCTTGGCTGGATTCCAGGTGCCCACCAAGCTGCTCTATCACTGCTCTTCTCAGCAGAATGGGGTAGGGTGGGGGTGGGTGGAGAGAATAAGATAAAGAAACCTTGTGGGTCAAGATAAAGGCGGTTTAATGAAGCAACAGCAAAGGTTGTGCACGTGGAAGCAAAAGAAAAGACATTATCCTGTACTTCCCACCAGCAGGAGATGCTCAGCCACTTCCCAGGAAGCAGGGCTTCAGCGTGTGTAGTGGTTGCTCCAGAAGGCAAACATCGTAAATAACGAATGCCCCTATTTCCTCCTCCTGTCTCTTAGCTGTTATATCTGAGCAGGCATCACATGGCCTGGAATATGCCCTTGGTCAGTTTCGGTCAGCTGTCCTGGCTATGTCCCCTCCCAAGATCTTGCCCACCCCCAGCCTACTGGTGAGGAGGGGAATGTTGAACAGCCTTGATGCTGTGAGCACAGCTCAGCAGTAGCCAGAGCACTGGTGTGTTATCACCACCTTTGTGGCTACCAATGCAAGCACAGTGCTGCTGGGGGGGCTGCTGTGGGGCTCAGCCAGACCCAATGCAGTTCCAAAGCACAGCATGAGATTTAGATATCCAGCTCCTACAGATACTAATGAGAAGAAGCTTGATTCCTTTTCATTGTATGAAAAACCCAAAGCCTAGTCCTGCCAGCCTCTACTTCACTCAGGATTCTGCTCATTCTGTAGAAATTCTTTTAGTTTTAATAGAACTGCTTGTTCAGGGGACACATTGCAGGTCCAGAGACAGCAAAGCTGACTTTTCTTAGGTTGCCTAGCAGAACCAGAGGTTTTTTAAAAAAATATGTGCCTAAAATAATTCCGTGGGAGCAATTTTGAAGAGAAACACCAGCTCTGCATTTCATGGTACAATGACATCTATCAACTTGGGGAAATCACAAGAATGTGTTTTGGCTTTATCATATAAAAGCATTCTCTGTATAGGAGGAAGCAAGCCAAGTGTAATTTAGAATATTTGCACAGAACCTCTCCTGCACCGGGATTAAAGTAAATGTGGAAAGAGTTACATTTCGGGATAGGAACCCCACCTTTTCAGGAGGTTTACTTTCAAAACCTCAGTTCTGCCAATTCTGGCTGTGGGGTCCCAGGAAGCAGACACTGGTTCTTATCCACCTGTGAACATAGACATGCAGGAGTGGATTACACAACATGGTGCTACAGATCTCCATCCACCACAAGTATGAATACCAAGCCATATGTAGGAGCATTGGATCAACCTATAAACACAACAGCTATTCTTTAAAGGATGGGTATAGTGTGTATTCCTCATTTGCAGTCCCTCCAGGATGAAGACATTAATGTGAATTATGACTCACCTTCAGGGGAAGGATCTGCATTCTTAAAGTGGAAGCAGTGAGGCAGGTGACACTGCAGTCAGAGCATGAGTAGCTGCAATTTCTCTTCATGACTGAGGGCAGAGGGAGGGTGTGTATGGGGAACTGGGCATGCATGTGTGAAGCTATTTTGCACTTTACAGTGATGCTTCTCAAGAGTGACTTTATGCATTCAACAACTGGAGAAGTGTCTCCTGCCTCAGCAGGGCTTTAAGGGTCATCTCTTGTGAATAGCTTCTGCATCTGTGGAGCATGGGTGATGGTAATTCAAAGTGACAGGAGCGTCTTCTAGCCCACGGCATTGTCAGCAAGCCAAACTGCTCAGAGATGACAACCCTGCTTCCTCAACAGACTCAGAGCTGTCACTCTCCATTTGGCTTAAACCAGTAAGGGCTCTGATGAACTGATTTCAGTGAGAACACATAAACTGCAACCAGTACAAAGGGCACAGTGAACGGGAGGTTTGATTCTGAAAGGACTCCAGAGGTGTGAAGCAGCTGAAGGAGGCTTGTAAACCAAAAGCAGGACAGAATGCTGGGTCAGGACATGGAGCTAACTCACCTGGAGCTGAGGATAGTGGTTATAGTATTGGAATGTAGACTGGAAGTCTTTACTGGTGAAAGAGTATGAAGAGGTTATTGTGCTCTGCTTCATTTCTGACAAAGGGCTGTTTGCTGCCACAAGGCACACACTCACTGTAGTACACTTGCTAATGGATTTCATCAGCTGTAAGCTGGGGTCTCCTTTTGTAAAGCAGTAATCATCCTAGAGCATCTACCTCCACTCAGGTTGTTCAGGCTTCTGAGACCACTTGTCCAGATTCTTCCACTGGCTGTTTTATGTGCAGACATCTTTCCAGATATGTACTTAACTGATTGGTTTGCTTTTTGGAGAAAAAGATGGGTTACGCACAAGGTCATGTAGAAGAGAATCTATGCCAAGTGTAAGGCTGTGTAAAAGGGTCCCACCTCATGTCTTTGGGTTGTGAAATAGGGAAGATAAATCTTTGTGATGGGGAGTGTAGCCTTTATACCTTGGCTGTAGAATGGGTCTGTGTGCTTTCATCATGGGCAACTTTACTTCTGGGAAACATTTCCACAAGGAAAAGGCTGGGTATAAAAACAAGTTTATTATCCTAAGTGTAGTTCCTCCTTTGGAAATGCCACAGAAGGATGTGAACTTGTACCAGAACTGGTATGGTAACTACAGGGCTAGAGAAATATGCAAACATATCAGCAAGACAAGGAGAGAGAGAAGTCTCTTGGAAATGCAATTCTAATGCACAGATACCAGGTGTTTGCTTACTAGTGTCTGTTCATCTTCTTCCTGACACTTGAACAATGCTATTTGTATTGAGATTTTGAATAATAAATAGCTTTGCTTGAATTTGACATGTGCTGTGGGAGATTTTGAGTGACTAGCTGATGCTTGTGTTACTGCAGCTTAGAGTAAGAGTTGTGTTCTCACAGAGTAGATGTCTGCATTCAGTGAGTTACATTGCAGACAACCCTGTTTGAATCCCACTTTATTGATCAAATTCAAACTTCAGTAGTATTCGAGAGAAGTGTGGTGAATTATTTTTTGTATTTTGAGTTTCCTATGTCCAGTATTATATGAGGTAAAATAACATGTGGTAGGGAAAAGACCCATGAATAAAGAAGTGTGTGTGAGGCTTTTGGCTGGAAATTCTGCAGAAGTCCAGGAAAATCTGCTGGGATCCATCTTCACATTTTTCAGGTAGCTGGAAATATTTTGTTCAGCTTGAGAGAATCATCTGTTTTGTGTGCTTCTTCAGTTGGTGTCTGGTTCCTTGGGAATTGCTCAATACATAGTTTAATGCAGACGTTTCAAATAAAATAGCTGCAAAAACTTGTGTGTTGAGACAGTCTGCCCTCATGCTGCATTCCACAGAGCAAGGTCAAACACACTACCTTAAACCAAAGAACATGAAAACTCTTGTGGGTCTAACGATTGCCCAAAATGTTTAGGGAATTTATCTGTATTGATTCTTGCAAGAATGTTAGCACTTCTACTTGTCAAGGTTACCTGCCTCACTAAGAGCTATGCTGAAACTTATTAATTAGTCCTTTGCAAAGCACTTTGAGATTTTTCAGATGAAAGGTAGTATGGAAGTCCAAAGGATGTAGAACATACATTACCAGCTGAGAGCTACATGAAGAGCTGGAGAATGTTGAAAGGAGTCCTGCCAATTAATTTATCCTTAAACAGAAGGTTTTGTTTTTCTGAAAATTAAAATAAAAAAGTCAAGCCAAAATCAAAAAGTAAACATTGAAAGGTTCAAGACCTCCTGGATAAAAGGATGCCTTTCTATTTGGTATTTGTTCAGTTTTGCTAATCAAAGCAATAAGACTTGATTAGTGGTTATATGATTCTCAAGAATAATGCATGTAAAATACATAAAGACTCATTTGCTTCTGTGAAAGCCAGGTAAAATAAAGCTGTTAAGAACCTAAGGGTGCTCTGGTCAAACAGACTGTATAGTGAATGAAAAATGGTATGTCTGCTTTCTTATCTAAGCTGGCTAAAATACAAGAAGCAACCAGACAATCCAGAAAATTATCATCAGACTTTTGAAGATGTGCTAGTGTGGTGGTACTTAAAAGCGAGCAAAGAAAAAGGAGTGACAGAGTAGAGGCAAGAGAAAGGATTAATTTTTTTTAAAAACAGTGAAACTCATGAATGATAGGTGATCTTGTGTGTCTTTTTAAATAAAAAAAATTTAAAAAGTTGAAAGAATATCAGCTGGGAAGATTTGCTGCTGGCAGATCTAAAGAGGGATTGGCATCTGGTATGGAAACTACATAATTTCCTTTTTTTAAGATTGTGTTTGCAGTTTCCTATAACTTGACAGCTTTGAGGTTGGTGATGAGACTCTAAAGTACCAGCCTCATGCATAGATGGAACCTGTGGTACCCCAGCACCCAGGTGCTGATGGGAACTTTTCCTGCTGATATGTGTCTCAGCAGCTGCTGGGCACCAGTTCTGAGAGCAGCAGAGCTGCCCTGTCCAGTTGGGAGCCTCAGGAGAAGTAATTGCTGGTTGCCTCAAGTGCAAAGAAGTGAGGAGCAGAGTGCTGCACAGGTGTGATTGGCAAGAAGGAAGGAATGAGAAATACCTTGAGTAGGCCAGGTGGAAGAAGAGTGAAGGGTCCCATAAGCACTTGGACAAGTGAATTTGGATTATGCAATTAAACATATGGATCCAGCTTGGTGTAATTACCTGGAGAACTGATATCAATCCTTGCCAAATGTCCAGAGAGACAGGCAGCCAATATGTGCTCTGATCAAAGCACGTCTTTTTTTTTAAATACATGAACTTGGACATCCTTCGCTATCCACAGATATCTGTTGTTTTCCGTTCTTGCAAAGCACCATCCAAGTCTACGAGTATAATACAGTGATGTATGTGGGGGAAGGAGGGGACGATATGTTAGTTTATTTTTGTACTATTTCTCTTTGAAAACAAAAAATCTCATCTGAAGGATCTGAAGCTTCTAGCTAATGAGACCTCTTGGTTCCATGTAGATTGTGCCTTTGTTTGGATGCTGACAGGCTTGAGAATATTAATTCTATCTATCAGTAAATATTCATCTCAGCAATAAGGTTGTGGATCTCTCCACAGCTTTGGTATCTACTGGTTCTGCCCACTTCCTAATCCTGAATGATTTGTAGATGTTCTTAAATATTATTTGGTGGTTTTCATGACAGAAAAAGTAGATGGTCCCGAGGCAGTGATTTCTCATGGAAATTTTTCTGAATGACTCTTTTCAAGCCTCTCTGGCTCCAGCAAATCTCTTATTCCTAAGAAAACCACAGGACAGAAAAGAAGAGTCTTATTGTTTGTTTATGTTTTAACTTGTCCTTGGTAGATTTTCAGGACAGGCTTGACCTTTGCCTGCTGCTGTCTCCAGGGCTTATCAGCTGGAAACCAGGAGGAGCTGTATACTCAAAGTAAGGGCTGAGGGAATGGGAAAGGCTGGAAACTAGGCAAACATACTTTACAGATAAAGCAGCAAAGAGGTGGAGTGAGCAATTTCAAAGAAAGCAATGCACAGCCCATCTCATTGCCCAGAATTAAACAGGGGAAGTGTCCTGTTTTCTCTGTGACTCAGAGTGGCAGAAAATATTGTCTGGAAAGTCAAGAAGTTCTTTTTTCCTGAATTTAGATATTCAGACTTTCTTGTCAGTATATAATCACAGCAGAGGGCTTTAGGCTGATAATGAAATTCTGATCTGAAGAATTACTGACCTTGGCTTCTCTCTGCCTAGTGGCCAAATATCTGAGTTACATTCTGCTTCCAGGTCTGTCTCATTGAACTACCTTTCTCCTCTGCTAGGTCAGCTCCTGCATCTGTAATACAGATGACGTTATGCTCAGTGACATTTTCCACCCAGTTTCCCAAGAAAGCCTTGAAAGTATCTATCCATCAGCTCTGACCTGAAGTCTGCTAGTGATCAGTTCTTTAAAAAAAAAAAAAAAACAACTTGCTCTGAGGCTTTCTTGAAGTCTGTGAAGAGATGAAAGGAAAAGGCAAACATCTCTGCGTCTACAAGAGCAGAGGGTTGCTCCCCAAAGAGATTTGAATGACCTGACAGTCCATATCCAGAGAATGGTTGCTTTTATTGCACTGTAGGAGGGGAGAAATAGCTCCCCAGTTAGGGCCTAATTCTGATCTGTATTTTAGACAGTCTCTGATCCTATAGGTCACAAGTACCGTGTTCATGTGTGGCTTTCAAGGTGGGGTGGTCTGTCTGCTTGGAGCACTACGTTTGGCTTTAGACAGCTGTTACCACAGCTTCTCTGGGCAGGTACAAAGTCTAAAACAATTCTGACAAGTGTCTTAGCTCATTTCGCAGGTGTGACCTGGTAGAAGGGAGTTTAGCCCCAGTGAAGCCTGTGCTGTGCTTCAATGTATGAACTAGTTTGATACTTGTATCACCTCCACCATTTCAACAAACACTTCTGACTCACACTGAGGAAAACGAAGACAGAACTAGGACTTGCTGCATACGGCAGGAATTATGATGCCTTTCTAACTGAATGAGAAGTTTCATTTCAAATGACTCTAACCTACCATCATTCTCTACTTTTTTCCAGTAGTGCACCCATACACATAAAGGTTGCAAGACTGCTGCATGTTTATCCTTCCCTGCACCCTACTAGTATTTTTTTTCCTGCCTCAAATTAAGTTGTGGGCCCTCTGGGGCAGGAAAAAAGCACCTGCATGGTTGCAGAGTCCCCATCAGCTCTAGTAACAATCATTAATCAAAGTAGCTTTGATTTGCTAATCCTTCTGTAGAAATACAACATACGACTAGTGTAAGACATACATCCACGAAGGTCCCAGAAGCCATCTAAGGTCCTCAGTCATTTTTATATATTCCACATTAGTGCCTGGAGAAAAACCTACTCTAGCATGTAATAATGCCTCTCCCTCTCTTGCATGCAAGCTTTGATTCTTTAAGGATTTTCTGTCACAACACCCTTTCTAGAGGGAATTCTCCTCTTGACTGGCTCATGTCTCTGCCTGTTACCTTGAAGTTAGGGACAGTCCTGGTATAGAGTTCCTTTAAACTTTTTCTTTTGACATGAGTAGTTTCATCCTTCTCAGCCACCTGGAAATATCCTGTTCTGGAGGGCCAGTTCCTGCCCTTTGTACACAACCTTCATGTACTTGAGAACCTGTCTCCTTTGCTGTTGGATTGTCTCCATATAGCTCTATACTAACTTTTCTCTAGATTCCTAAACAGCTAGCCACGTGAGGCTGACCTAAGCAGTCATTGTGCTGCAATGCAATGAACTCTTAAAGGCTATGAGGCAGCTGTTCAGCAGAAGGGACAGCAAGTGTCGCATATGGGAGGCACAGCGAAATATGAAAAGGCCTCTTAACCCATTTACAAACTCCTCACAAAATCCATTTGCAGGTGAAGCAATCATGGATACAGAGCAAGTTAAGCAGATCTCTGGAGCAGGTTAATATTTTAAAGGTTGTGCAAAATTATATAGACAATTGTGCTTTGGCCAGCTGCTCCTCATCCACCATGAACTCTGGGCAGTCTCGGGTTATTTTCTTTGCATGACCAGCACTGCTGCATCAGGGGGAGAATGTCACAGAAGTGCCATGTGAGCAGAGGAGTTGAAGCAGGGTTTGCGGAAACAATTTTGATTGACTTTATGGCCTGGAGAAGTGCTTTATAGAATGGTTAGGTTCTAACTTGTTTTTTGGTGGACTTAGTTTTCTTCCCTCCAACTGCACTAAAGCAAATCCATGTTTTTTTTCCCCACAGGCTTTATTTAAGATGTTTTTGGTAGAAAAGCAGAAGTCAAAACCTTTTCTCCCTAAATATTTTTGCGTTTTTGCTTGTTTTAATGAAACAATTTTTCTGATTCACTCTTGTTGTGAATCTGAACTGTTTACCTGAGATTTGTTAGAAGAGGTAACGCAATTATGGTGCTTAAGTACCTTCTCAGGCACTTCCACTTAGTCATCAATATTTTTAATTAAAATGACAGCTAACTTAGTATCTTCTTCCTCATCTAATATGGTTGGTGATTCAGGGAAGCAGTGCTTTATGGCAGTGATACTCAGACACCTAGAAAGCCTGGGACAGCTAGAACCATAGGGTGAGTCTCAGTCTAGCAGCCTCTGTAACCTCTTACCTTTGCATTTATTATTGTTACATTCTGTCCTTCCTTTGTTGTGACAGAGAGATTAATAAACATAATCTGATGAGCTGTGACATGGTTTGGGCAGGTTTAATACCAGAGTTCATACAGGTGCTGCCACAGGCCATAACAAATGAAAACAAAGCAAACCTTGCTTTTATATCCTCTCTGAGCTAAAGCATCTGTAATAGCACAGCACCTTCTAGCTCCATGTCATAGAATTGATCCAGCTTTGATTCAGATAAAAGAATTTCTGTTTCTACACTCTTGTAAGCACATTCTGTGGCAGCTAGAATGGTCTTCTCAATCACAGCCACATCTGACTTGGTCCTACGTAATATAGTTTCAAAGAGCTGAAAATGCTTTGAGTAAAGGTAGAAAATGTGCTGGAAAATGAATCCCACAAAGGCACAGGTTTAATGCATTTAAACCTCGTTCCAAGTATTGCCTAACTTGACTTCTTTGGACTTGCAATACAATTAGGTGAAGCATGCTAATACAGTCAAAGCAGTTTCCTGTAGACAACAAGGGACTGACTCAGTGAGCCCTAAACGTTGCTGTGCACATCTCTGCAAAACCAAACTCTGTCTTTTAAAGTCAGGCTCTCAAGTCAGTGTGTGGTCCATGGTCCTCTTAAGGATGTCTGTTAAAATCCCTGTGCAGAGTTGAAGAGCACCTGAATTTTCAACATCAAACCTCTCTCTGTCTAGTCAGAAATCTCCCTAAGTTGATAAGGTTGCAAAAAAACCCCGATGGTACTTTGAAGAACGATGATACAGATTATTTTGCTTCTGTTTCTGTGGATGCTGGGTCTGTTGTCCAGATGGTAGATCCACCCTCCATACTCAGTAGTAAGAGCCTGTTTCTCTTACAGTGAATTTGTGCTAATTAAAAAATAGCTTGACTGAAATTAAATAAAAATATTTGGATTTTTTACAAAAACTTGGAATCGAATAAAAATACTGGGAAGAAGGACAGCAATTGAATCTCCTAAAGAAAGAAAACATTTTTCATCTTAATTTCTTAGGAAAGTTGTGGTAAACTTATCTTGGAAGGAGATGTAGGATGTTGCTTTCCTTTTTAGGAACCATACTTCCACTTCCTAAACTGCACAATCTGACTGGTATTGAGTGGTGAAAGTGTCAGAAATAACATTTGCAATGACTGTTGACTGTTTTCCAGCTCAGGGCAGATGCAAACTTGATGTGACTAATGTAGGGAGGGAGAAACTAATCCTTCTCCCTTGCTGCAGAGAAAGGGAAGGCTTCTACCCTCACCACTGTCTTAGCCCATTGCTTGTTGTTATGCCATGTGACTGATATGGTTCATGATCCCAGGAATAGTGCCAGTTCAGTGGCAAGACTGGGAGATAGGAAAAGGAGGGAATGGGGAAAGAAGGGGCCCCAAGCACCGCTGGCAAGTCCACATCTGTCTGAAGAATTGAAAAGCATCCAAGTCTGTCAAAGATAAACTCCTCTCTCTTGCTGGTGTCTCCCCACTGGGTTTTGTCCTGTGTAAACCTAGCCAAAAGTTGTAGCATGAAACCAAGTTGAAGAACCACTTGTTACTGTTCAGTGCTGTGTTCCAGACAGCCAAAAAACTGTAAAGAAGTCCAGAAAAATACAGGGGAAGGGTATATTCTTCCTCTGTGCATTCCAATTCAACATTTCAAGTGGGATATTGTTTCCCAGTGGTAGAATTCAAATGATAATTTCCCTGCAAGAACTCCAGGGGGGGGGAAAATAACACCCTTGATCTTCAATCCAGCAGTAATTCTGACTACCTATGTTCCAGGCACAATGTTCTGCTGTTTCTGGAGGGAACTGAATTAATTCTGATAAGCAGTATTTCAACTTTTAAGAGAGGTTTCATTTTTTTAGCATCTGATTGATTTTCTTATGTGTTTTTGTTCACTTCAAAGGCTTCCTTGATTTTCACCAGAGCATGTCATAGAGAGCCCATCCTGTTGATCAGATTAAACTTTAAATTGTGATTTCCAGATATAATCAGCAAATTGCACAAGTCAACAACAAAAGCCCATGACAAATTGCAGGTTCCCTGAATAATGAATCATTGCCAAGCATCCAGATGCTGAAGCAAGCAAGCTCTTATATGAACCAGCTCATAAATCTTTGCTTTCAGACTCAAGTAAGAGGCCAATGCTGTTTTCCAATGAATATTCATGGTCAGAGGAAAATGTGCTGTTAACAGGCAACATTAAAAGGTGTATGAATAAAAGCAGATAAATAAAAGTATTTAATCATCAAGGCTAACTCTGCATTGCAAGGAAGAGCTGAAGTTCATATATCTAAATGTATTCAAAATGGTTTGGGTGCTGAGGAGGCAACAGTGTACTGCAACACCATAGTGGCTGAGTTAACTGGTAAGGCTTCTCAGAGTGGTACTTCTCTGAAAAAAAAGTCATCTTTTTTTTTTTAGGAATAACATGTAGGGAAATATGTATCTGTTTCCCTACAGAGGTTTGGTATTATTCACACACAAAAATGTGCTTGAATGCTCAGGCCTTGTGGTGAGTTGATCCTGGCTGGATGCCTGCTGAAGCCACTCTATCATTGCCCTCCTCTGCTGCACAGGGGAGAGAAAATACAATGAAAGGCTTATGGGTCAAGATAAGGACAGGGAGATCACTCACCAATTACTGTCATGGGCAAAACAGACTTGACCCATGCAAACTCAATACAGTCCTAGATCTAGTCCTTCCCCACTAGCCACTTGAATACTTCCTTGGTGAGTTCAGGTAAAGGTGTGGCTCAGTGATGCCTGTGCTTTGGGCTCCTCTTCTGTTCTGAGGTACTAATATCAATCGCATAGAGCCATCACAAACCCCTCCTCCTAAAATAACAGTATGTAGGATTGATCCTATAGATAAGTTCAGAGACTTGGGGAGATAGGACACTATGGTAGAAGATGATTTGGGCCAGTAAAACGCTGTCCTCCAGACTGGATACCCTGCTCAACTTTCCAGCCAGACCATTATAATCTGGTATATCGAAGCCTATGCAAAATCCCAGAGGATCTTGATTTTAGCCTCGTTCACCTTGTTTGTGCCTCTGAGAGAACGATAGCTAACTCCATTGCGTGGTGCTTCCAGATGAAGGTGCTGTCTAGGAATCAGGTATTTTTTTCAAAGGTAGGGCCTCTTTTCATGTGTTTTGTTCACATTGAAAGACTATTTACTGGCAGGGGGACAGTAGCTTTTTTGTTCTCAGTTTTTGGCATCTCTCTAGTTAACTTCTGCCCTGCAAGTGAATGAAACTAGTAGTTTATCCCCTGCCTACAATATGCTATTTCTTTGGAAGCTGGAGTGTAATGAACTTGCTGTTTATTACAATTAACAAATAAATCCCTATCCCTTTAAATTGGATCCTAAATCTTTCAGTGAAATTCAATACTGTGGTGATTATGTTTTCTTTCCCTTAAGAGATCCTTCAGTGATAGGAGCCAGGCAACTCCTGTTCTAAATAATCAGACCCAGAGGACATTCCTTGTGACACATTTGGCCTTTTTCTCTATGGCTTCCTTCTTTTATAACCATCTGAGATGCAGCTTAAACACAGCAGTGCTAGCTAGTGAATTATAAAACAACTTATATTGTCAAGAAAATTACTTTCTGATGTTTTAAAATCAGTGCAATTTAGGCTGCTTAACTTCAAGGGGGGGACTAGACTGGGAGCTGTATGTGCAGTGCCTAGCCCAGCACTGTTCAGAGGAATGCTGGGGAAGTGGTGATATTACTGCTGTACAAAGAGATTTGTCAAGTGTTCACTCACTGAACATCAGTCCACTGAAGTCTCTGCATAGTTGTAGTAGGAGCTCATGCACCAAAGACAGCTCTGTGGCTTCTCTTACTCTCTCTGAGCACTGTATCAGACAGATTTGTGCTTCTCTGACCATTGACTTGGGTGCAGCCTGCAGAAAAGGCTGCAGAGCTGCAGTGTAGCATCACATAAAGAAATCCTGAGTCCCACACCTACAGGACCCTCCCAGTTACAGCTGTGTATTGTACGTCTTTGTGTCATGTAATACCCAGTGCTTTGGCTGTTCACTCCTCCTGTGCCTGCACTGACTGACTTGACTCAAGGAATTACAGAAAATAGGAAACTTGTGAAGAGCTGACTGTCAGATTGGACTGAAAATGGACAGGGGGCAATTAATGCAGCTTGCCTTTGCTTCAGAGCAGCTTTGTTGTCTTTTAAAGCGAATCATGTTCAAATTATCACAGTTCCCATTTTGATTAATTAAGGCCAAATAGCTATCTTTTCTCACTGGATTTATGAAAACAGTTTAACAAAGCAAAGCTGGTCTGGCCCTTCAGCCTTCTTGTACCCTGAACCTACTTAACCTGGCAGAAAAAGAGGGTGGAGAATTGTTAGTGTTGTTATCATGGGGCCAAACTATTTCTCAACCTGCCTTTTTAACCTCTAAAGTAACTGTTTTATATGTTTAATATGCCCCAGTCATTTAGACTATCTTATTGCTGCTTCTTGTGGATCTTTGGGATTTACTGAAAAAAACGTCCTGGCAAGAGGTTGTTTTTAACCTGGCAACAGCTTTCAGTATTTCCTGCCCCCTGCCCCTCCCCCCTTTTACCTTTCCAGTGCTCCCTCAGTCTCCTCTCTCCCTCCCACCCACCAAAATCTCTTCCCTGTCTCTAATTGGCAAACAAGGCCAACAACTTCAGGGCAGAATGAAGCTGAGATATTGCCAGCTCATGTGGAAAAAATCCAGTGTCCTCATGACAGATGAAAAATCAGGCTCCAGGGGCAGCTTGTTGTCCCTGAACAAGAGTTTCCACTGAAACATCAATGAAGGACTGAGCACAGTGGCTCTGCTTTGTATTCCCCCATCCTGTCTGATAATGATTTAGGAGTTAGTGTTTGTCATGCTTCTTTTTTTTTGCCTCTTGTTTTAGTACTTTAAAGGATGTTGAATCCTGGTTGTGATAAAAGCCAGTCGTTTGGATTGCTCCATTGGAGGCAAAAGCAAGGGTGAGAAAAAAATTGCAGTGCTAATCCATCCAGTGCTGCTTCTGGTTTGCTACCTTTTGTGAACTGGGCCATGTGGGGGAAGCTGCCCCTTCCCACGGGCCTGGTGCAGTGCTTGAGAAGCACATAGCTCCTTTGCAACCGGAGGGGCTGGCTTCAGTGTGGGGAGAACTCTCAGCAGTAGCTTTGCTCACCGCTCCTGGCTAATCTGGAGCACATGGAGTTGAAATTCAGACCTTGTCAGTAAAAATGAAGAAAAGATGTCCCCTTCTCAGCCAACTCACCAGAATGAGGATTTGTCCTCTTCTGTCTTAATTCCAAAAACTTTATTAAACATTTGTAAATTATAGTAGATCTTTCAGTTCAAGTGTTTGCTCTCTTCTCCTACCCCGGTTCGTGACCTGACTGGAAGCAATTGCAGAGCTCTCTTCCTGAATCTGCAGACAGCCTGAAACATCTGAAATGCGTTCTTCAAATCAGTGATGAGGAACTGAGACACCTACTTCCAGTCATTTTTACATCTATTTTTCAAAGCTCAATTCTCATTCGCTTTGTGTGACCCCAGGAGCTGGAGCATTAATAGAAGTACCCTGGAACCACTCATGAATTGTAAAAGTTTTCCAGTGCTGAGCACAACCCCAGGGTCTTGCCACAGCTCTGGATGCACAGCTGACTCGTGCTGTATATGACAGGAGCAAGCACTGAGAATTCTTGATCAGGTATTTTAAAAGCACACATGGAGGCAGCAGCTGCTGTTAGTGCAGAGGAAATACAGGATCTTAAAAAAAAGGATATACACCTTTTTTCTTCCTAGTGATTCTTGTGCTGATTTCCTTGCAGGGTAGAGCTGGCCTTGTTCCATTCTGTTTCTGTCTGGATTTCAAACCTCCTACACGCTACATTCCCACTTCCCGCAGTGCTATATCTCCTCAAAACGGAGCCAAACCCTTTCACTCAGATTATGGGTATGTTCCAGTTCAAATGTATAGAAATTTAAACGTGAATGTTGCAAGGAGGAAAAATATCTCCACTCCCAAACGTAATGGCATGGTACATATAAAAGGCCAAACTTTACCTCCATACCTGTACTACAGCTCACAGTCTTCCTAGTTTCCTTCCTATGCAGTCAGCAGCTCACATACTCCTGGCTGTAATGATTTTTCTGTGTGTAGAGCTCAGCTAGTCTCTGAGTTTCATTCTGCATCGATTGGATGTCCTTCAGCTTTCTCCTGGTGGCAGCTTTGCTATTGTCTCCTCCCATAATGTTTGGCAAAATAATCACTCAAGAATCTGTTCGCAAATGGTTAGTGCCACTTGAAGCTCACAGTAATCATAAATGCTACTAATTAGCTGCAGTGCAAGTTAAATCGTTGATCATTGCCTTTCAGCAAATCAAAGACACAATTCCAATTAACAATAATAATTCAAAACAATTAGGCAGTTACTGCTGGAGTTATTTTCATCCAAATTGCAGTGAAATGAACCTTCTCTCCAGCAGGGCTTCAGCTCCTGGGTAAAGGCTTTCTTTCCTGAAAAAAAGGAAAAAAAAGTAAATAATAACAACTGTATAAAGAGAAAAATCAGTAAAAGATCATTCGCAGCTTGTAGAAGGTTTGCAGATCTGAGCAGGAATACTAGATTGTATTTAATAAAGCTTCAATAAATTGTGTGTTTACAAGGTGGAATTCGAAGCAACCTGGATTAAGGTTTTCAAAACAGTCTACGGGGACTTTGATTAGAACAAGCTGAGTGTTTAAAAACAGTGCCTTCTCTCTCCTTGTATTGTATTAGTTTTTGGCAGAAATTCCCAACTGAACAATTTTAGCAGAAAAGTTACAGTTTTGCTTTTTAGTATACAGAAGCTTTCAACTTTACAAGTTTTCTTAGTTTTCATTATAAGATCAGAAATTTTCCAGTGACAGTGTGGAGACAGATGTGGGCCAGGAGGGTTGTAGGCACTGTATTCCATCTGGCTGCAATTCTGTTTCACCTCTACCATTCACATCTGAAGATCTCTTTTACATGGGCTAGATTGCTTTGAAGCCTTATGCAATTCTTCCTTTGCACTTGCCTTAGAAGCAGTTGAGCAAGGCTTGGCAGGAGGGATAGGACCAATCTGCACTTTCCTTAGTTGCTGATTTTCCTGGACTGAGATTTGTGATCTGAATGTTTTAGCAGCTGGAGGCACCAGCCGTTGTCACTGTAGCTTTGGTCATTCTGTCTGAACACTGCCGACTAAACTGTCTTTTCTAGAAAATTGTTAAAGAGTGGCTTTTTGTCATACTGCAAACAACTGTCTTTGCTATTTGCAAGAATAGACATGGAGAAAAAATCTGCACTGTGACTTATTCCTAGTGACAGGGCTGTAAACCTAGAAAGCTTCTAGGATCTAGGAGGTGCTGGAAGTTTTCAGTTTTGTTTGGCTGGGGAATTAGCTTGACTGTGAAAGGTCACAGTTGTTATACTTTTAAGTCCTTGACCTTCTGTTTTATGAAGAAGCCATTTATGATTTTATATAGAAGTCACTGAAGCATGGTAGTTAAAAGAGACTTGAAGGCTATGATAGAGCACACCATCCTCCAGCATCCCTCCCACCCCAGTTCCTGCGGAATGGGAACTGCAGAAATCCAACTGGCTCCTCAAGTAACAGGTATTGGACTAAAACGTCTCTACTGAGAAGCCTGCTCCTCCTTAGGTGGAGGCATCACAAAACCTGGAATGCACCATTTCCCTTGATTGCTACTTCTTTCCTGTTTGTCCTTAGTATTGGGTGGTCTTTCACATTACAATTTTTCTGGCTTTCAGCTTGATTCAGTGAGTCTTTCACTTCTAGACAAGACTTCTTATGGACCCCCTATCATGTCTTTGTGCAAGTGATCTTGTCCCCAACCTGGGTTCTGCACCCTGTGTGCAAGAGCATCCATACACAGTTTATCCCGTGTCTGTATAGAGATGGGTGCTAGGTGGTAATCCACTAAGCTAGCACACCTCTTAACACATAGTAAGGTTTCTATACACTTTGAACAATTGCTTACAATTAAGTTTAGTCACACTTAATGCTCATTGCTTCTTACAAGCCTTGTCTCTATTTAATGGTACAGCATTCTTTTTTTTCACTGCCCGTGTTCTGTTGGGGGGGGGCTTTGTTAGTAAGGGGCTTCCTTTGCTCGAGGGTGGGTCTTTTAGAATGCTAATTGGGATAGTTCACACACAGTTCCAGTAATTTTCTGTTTAGTCTCATTAACCATTTGGTTCTCCTTGACCTTATCTTGTTATGCCCCAGCTTGACACATTTATGGTGTGTATTCCTTCCTTCTCCCAAGGCCATGTTTTGTCAACTATTTGTAAGGATTTGACTAACATCCTCTGTTTTTCAAATTCTTTCTTTTCACCATAGATACTTACTTTTTTCCTCTCTCTCTTTTTCTTTTTTAGATTCATTCTTTATATCAGTCTCACATGACCACTGATCGCTTTTTTGTAGGTGGAACAGCCTTGACAGACAGTGCTTGGCCTCAAGAATCTGCTTTCTAGCTCTCTGACTGCTTTTATTTGTTTTTCTTGCACCTGGCCTGCCACTTTCTTATTGCTCTTGTGGAGTACTGTCCTGTAACCGTTCATGGCTCGGGGACCTTGCAGGCTCTGACCTGGTGGGTTGGTGAATCATCTCTCAGCAGTATGGGTTGTCTGGAATACACGCTCTTTGAACAAGAGATGCTGGAGTGTGAGAGACCTAAAATGCAGAGCGGGGAGCATGGTGATAAATTTTCAAAGTGTGGTCATAGAAGTGCCTGCAAGACTCATGCTAGTTCACCAAGAACTCTCCCCTTCTCTGCACCTCACTAGCATTTTTTGCTTAGGGTTGTTTTTTATAAGTTGAAAGAGATGAAAACCATGTCATATTATTAAAACATTGTTACCCAAAACAATTTTAAAATAGCTTCTCTATAAAAATGCATGGTTTCAGAAGAACTGAAAGGAAGAAGGATGAAATAAAGATGAACTTCACACTTCCTGGAGGTGACTGCCTTTTTTATGAGTAGGTGAGCTGAAACAAAAGCCTTTGTAGATAGCTCAATATTGCCTGTGTCTGTACTAAATAGTCTCTCTGCACATGTGAAGAGGAGCAGGTCATGAAATGGCAAGAATTCACATTGAGTCACTCAAGAGCTGTTTGGGGTAATAAGAGAAAAAGGCCTGGAACAAAGGTTTTCCATCACTTTTAAAATAAATTATTCACAAATAAATGTTTTCTACCATTGGGCTGCTCCTGTAAGGACATAAATACTGTCTGCTGAGAGACATTTTCTGTTTCCTGTCAGAACTAACAGTATGTTTGCTGTGAACTGTGTTCTAGATAGTGAGCTTTAAAGGAAGACTCACATTTTCATGTACTGATACTCAAAGTCCACTTTAGGATTTTAAATTCAAATGTTATATAGCAATGTACATTTAGTGGTTGAGTCAAAAACATGGGAAGTACTAACATCACTGGAAACTCTCTCACAAAACTGTGAAATGGTATAAAATGGGGAGACGAGGCTCTGAGTGAGTTGAGTGTTACCTACGTCAGCAGTTATAAACTGTGGGTATATTTGTAGTGTATGTGTGAGAAAGGAAAACTGCTGCACTCTAGGTATTGTGAACAGCAATGCAGCCCTCTTTCAGCCCTGCAATGGACTGCACCAGTGCCCAGAGGTGGTCAGAACGTATGCAATCGTGGGACAGCCCCACAGCCGTGACATGGAGCCAGAGAAGCAATTTCAGCCTCCAACTCCAGGCTGCAACAACATACGGGGTAGGGCATACCCTAAGATTCATAGCCTATTCTTGCTCTTGCTGTAAGTCATATCACTGTTCTGGGCATGTTTCCTTGCTTGCTAAATGAAAATAATAATATTTCACCATGGTCTTGAGAGATCTGGAGGGAAAGCACAAGTCAAGGCTGTGAGAGTTGAGGTTTGAAGTGATAGTAACTGATAGATGCAGAAAAAAGACTGACTGGCTTTCCAGGTATGCAGCCCTTGAAGTTTGTGGTAGAAGTAATATCTTCTAATAGTTCTACTGATACCGCTGGAAGAAAATAAACAAATCTTTGAATGTTTGTGTGCCTGAAAGTATGTCTTACTCTCTTCCCCCAAAATCCATCAGTTGTTCGAGTAAAAAGTATTACCTTTCCATGAAATCCTTGTCTCTAATATCCTAAGATCATTACAGCTGCAACACTGCTGGTGAGAGCTCACATTTATTTAGTTATTTATTATTATGCTAATAAATGACATCTTTGTCACGTAATGTCTACGGCTGAAAGGCTGAAACTGCTGCAGCCTCACCAGTGCCAAGTACAGGGGGGACGGTCACTGTCCCAGTCCTGCTGGCCACACTACTTTGGATACAAGCCAGGATGCTGTTGGCCTTCTTGGCCACCTGGGCGCACTGGGGGCTCATGTTCAGCCGGCTGTCAGCCAGCACCCCCAGGTCCTATTCCACGCGGCAGCTTTCCAGCCGCTCTGCCCCACGCCCGTAGCGTTGCGTGGGGCTGTTCTGACCCAAGTGCAGGACCTGGCACTTCTTGTTGGACCTCATACAGTTGGCCTCGGCCCATCTGTCCAGCCTGCCCAGATCCCCCCACAGAGCCTTCCTGCCCTCCAGCAGGTAAACAGTCCCCCCCTCAACTTGGTATCATCTGCAAACTTACTGAGAGTGCACTCGATCCCCTCCTCCAGATTGTTGATAAAGATACTAAACCGGGCTGCCCCCAATACTGAGCCCTGGGGAACACCGCTTGGGAGCAGCCACCAGCTGGCTGTAACTTCATTCACCACTGCTCTTTGGGCTTGGCTGTCCAGCCAGCTTTTTTGTCTGGCATAGAATACACCCATCAAAGCCATGAGCAGCCAGCTTCTCCTGGAGAATGCTGTGGGAGACAGGGTCAAATACTTTACTGAGGTCCAGGTAGACAACATCCACGGCCTTTCCCTCATCCACTAGGCAGGTCATCTTGTCATAGGAGATCAGGTTTGTTGAGCAGGACCTGCCTACCATAAACCCATGCTAATATACTGATTAATCTGAGAGCCTATGCTAATGAGACCAGTGCAAAGTCATGTAGAATCCCAGAGGGTCTGCCATTCTACTTCAATATGTACCACTTGAATATTAGGGAAGGATTTTGCTAGCGGAGGGATGCATGAATAATGTATTGCTGTGGATAATGGTAAATAGTAATTACATATTACTCCCTTCCTTTAGATGTACCATGCATACGTTAAAGAGTCTTTGTTCAGAGGAAAGGATTATTTTAAACAGGGAGGTGATGCACAGTGTCTTGCAAATTATAGTCATGTGAATGTGGCAGATGGTACTGTGGTGTCTGACAATTGCCTGTGACATCAAATTGCTTACTCAAGTCAAGAAGCCAAATTTTTACTGGATGTGTGTGTTTGCAAGGTAGGAACAAAACAGTGGAGGCCTGTTTGCATGTAAGAAATCTGTGAAGGACCTTGTGTAAAGACCACGAGTCCACTCTCTTTGAAAATGCTGAAGTAGCTATTAAGATAGAGACCTTTGGGAACATGTCTGCCATCCCCAGGCAGCTGCAGAGATTTTCTGCTCTCTGTGGAGCTCAGCTTCACCAAAAACCATCCACTTAAAAGCCTGTAAGTCTTGTAAGGCTAGCACTGGACTAAAATGGCGTCAGTGGAGGGACTGAATGGGAATGCTGAGGAATCATCTTGTGAAGGAGAGATATTCCTTGTGCTCATCTATGACTGTGAGGTTAGTGTCTGCGCTGGCACAACCTCTCTCAAGTCTCTCAAGGAACTTATCTGAGTCCTAGCAATATCACAGCAACGTCACTGCTGTGTACTGATGATCGCATGTGGCTCACCGGAGATTGTTCAACAGGCAGGTTGAATGGAGGTTGCTATTAGAAGTCACTTGAGGGTTATATGGATACAGCTCTGCACTGACATGCTGGTCAGAAACTGACTGGAAATCTGTGTACAACTAATGTAAGCTTAGCTGCCTGGAACTTGTCACTTTAAAAAAAAAATTAAAAAAATCTGTTCCCATGTTTGATTAATGCATGGCCAGAAATCTGCTCCTTAAAGTCTCTGTGCTTCAATGCTCCATCTGCAAATAGGGAAATACTCCCTCCAGGTTTTCTCCTACCTAGATCGTTAATTGGGTCAACGATGTCCTCTTGTTATAGCCAAATTCTTTGTTGGTCATGGTGGTGGGAAAGGCTGGGCTTCTCTAGGAGCATCACCTAGATACAGGTCCCACAGCAGGGCTGGGGAGCTGTTAAGTCCTTTTCAGTCCTAGGCAGTGTCTGTTGATCAGCTTGAACTCTTGTGTGGTATCATTGAAATACTGAATTACTCAGCCCCATGGGCCAGGGGTGAATCATAACCAGAATGCTGCTGTTGCCCTGATAATATCTTACAAATGCTATTTTAGAATAGTGTGTGTGGCATGGTTCATTGTCTTGTCACAACCACACATGCATTCCTTTGTACTTGCTGCTGGACCAACCAGGGCAGATCTCTGGAACAGGCATGATTCCTGGCTGGCTGAGGACACTTCGGCACTGGCTTGAGGGGACAAATCAAGGTGTATGATCTCTACTGACTCCATCAGATCTGCCTGTCCTCTTTTGAACCTGTCTGTGGTTTGCAGCAAAGTGGGCAGCCCAGGGTTTGGAAACAGGCTGTGTGAGCAGCCTAGTCCTGTGTGCTCTTCAGAGCTGCTAAGTGAGAAGTTACACATTGCTGCCCTTCTCTACCTGTTCATTGCCGTGTCTCTTGCCAGGGATTAGCACTTCTGATCTGACAGCTAGAATTGTTCACTAGCCCAATTCTATCAAAATGATCTGGATTAGCTTAAAACATTGCTAATAGTAGTTTTTGTTTGTTGAATTTTTTAAACCCATTTTGGCAGAACCAGGTTAGACAGCAACTATATGATCAGTTATGCCAGCTGATGTCAGAGGCTGGTAAGCTCTTAACCTACCACAGCTGAACCAGAACAGCGTATATGACGAGAGCCCACAGAGTCAAATATCTGTCTACATCTCTGGTGACAACTGGTCTTATTTCAAGCAAACGTGGCGTGGAGGTAAATAGATGTGTTAGGCCCTAGCTGACATCCTCCTTGGGGAAGACTGCTGGGGAGTTGTGTGTGGAGGGAGAGCAGGTTGATGGGGGAGAAGGAGCAACCTGGGATAATTCAGGTCTCCTTTGTGCTGGGGTTAGAGCTCTGACATCATCACAACTTGCTTTGCAGTAACTTGTCTTCATGCAGGATATGTCTCCTCTGTTTGCCCTCTTGGGGCAGACAGGACATCTCTGGCCCTGTCCACACAGAATAATACGGGAAGGGAAAGGGCATACTCAGTGGCACAGATAGGTGCAGTGGCTTTGAAGCGGAAAGGACTCTCTGCATTCTCTGTGGAGGACATTAAAAGGCTGGGTTGAAGTGTCTTTGTTCAGCTGTACTTTTCTGCTCAGAAAAGTAGCCTGGCAGGAGAAGGGCAATCACAAGGGAGGGGATGGATGTAGGACAAAACATCCACTTGGAAGAGCTGAATTCTTCCTGAAAGGTCAGTGGAATTAGCTTTTTACTCTTTAGAAGCACTGATGCATCACGGCTGAAAGTCTGCTACAATGTGTCAGAGTAGGAATAGAAGGAAATTTGGGTATTTGTGAAGGGGAATTCTGGTTCATTAAATACTTGAGGAAGAAATACACCATCCTCCAGGATATCTCTTATTAAACAATTTGATCTTCATGGTACCCATACTCCAGAGTTATGACTAAAATCAGACTTCAGTTATTAAATTCATACTTTTAGGGACTTTTAAAGTGCCTTCAGTTGTTAGATTCCCAGCCTCAGGCACTCAGGGGCAGAATTTTCTGCAATAAGATTTATAGCTATGAAGGACCTGGTTCAGGAAGTTTAAAGATGAGAAGCAAGTGACAAGTTTTGTTACTGAACAACCTTCCCTGATTTTTAAGATGTTTGTTCTCAAAGGGAACTTTGGGAGCAGGTAATGTGCTCAGCATGAGTTTGCACTTACGTTGGAGCTCAAAACAGTTATCTTCCAGGATGTCTCTCACCAGGGATGACAAGCTACATCTTCTAACACTTCAGCTTTGGACATACCAACTAGTGGACTAAGGCCTGGTTTCCCAGTCTCCAGCCCTTGACCTGTTCCGCCAAGAGTACCAGAGATTTGCACTGAAACTTTTCAGATTCAATGAACTTGTGAAGCTGCATTTCTTCCCTTTGTTTTGCTGCAACATTCCTTAGTGTATTTTCTCTCCACTCACCCTTTGCTCAGGTAAGGCTGGATTTGGTGTTAGGAGAAGTGTGGCAGGGCTGGGAAGGTGGGGCAACAAGATGTTTCTCCTCCCCTGTGGAGCTGTTAATAACCCTTCCTCTATGAAGCTGTGCCAAGTTTACTTGCCTCGTCTAAATCCTAGCAGAGAGAAACCAACTCCTTTGCTTGTTTAATCACTTTCGTTGTCCAGCTGCAGCTTCCCAAAGTTTCTGATGCAGAGTTTCCGGGGCACAAGGAATAGAGACGATTTCAAACAGCTAAAAAAGAAGAGAAAAAACGGATATGATGGCAAAATTCAGAGCAACAAAGTAGAATCTCCTCTGCTGGTGCTGTTCATCTGTATTTCTGAGATTACTGTGAAGCTGGTGAATCTGAAATTCCTCATTAGAAGCCAATGGTAGATGTAGGAGGCTGTACTTGTAATCTGTATATGAAGAGATCATTCCAACCATGACCTCCCTCTATCCACTTGATACAACATTTACTTCAATCAAAGAGGTAATTAAACTCCTGAGATGAGAAATCCCTGTGGTTCATGTCCTGAATTTAGTGCAGCGAAAGTTCTTAAGTAATAAAACGGCAGAACCTGCAGTTATTGCTGGAACCAGACAATGCCTAAGGCATAAATACAAGGGAATAACTTTTGTCAAGGGTGTTCTGCTTGCCCTAAACCACACTGCAGGAGCCTAAGCATTTACAGCCTTGGCATACCAATCAGGTCTCTACTAAATGTAGCTGATAAATGGTTGGGGAAACCATAGTGGTGGACATGAGTGAACCAAGACAGTGAGACTGCAGAGAGGTTAAGCTGATGCAGCTTTTTCCCATTCATTAGGTCCAATGCTGATCCAAACACAGAGCTGGCACAGCTACAGGTAATGACAGAGGAGCCACAAAGCAAGCTGTCAATAGTAGGGAATTTTCATTAGAAGCTGCCATTTTGTTGAAATAAAAGCTGTTCGGGAGAATACGTCAATAGCAATTGTGGCTGAGTAACCCTGTGTTTTGTTTGATCCCAACAGTACGGATATGATATGATCTGTGTAGTGCATCCATATTAAAATGGTGCTGCAATATGTGCATGAAAATGCTAGCACCATCCATACAAAATGACTTAATGTCTCCACATGGAAGAAAACAATCCATTTCTTTTCTTCATTAGGAAATGCTGGTTTTCCCTTGGGTTTGAGATGATTTAAAGGATTTAAAGGACTGGGATTTTCTGCAAAATAGAAACTTGGTTTCTGGTGAGTTTAAAGATGTAGTTTGAGAGAGGGTAACCTAGGGCTGTCTGTGAAGCCCAGAGAACTTGATCAGAAGTCAAGACAAACCGAGTCTGCTCAGCACTTCTTGGACATAAAAAATTTCAGATCTCTGGACACTTTAAAAAGGTGTGGTCTCTGTCCCTGACCTAAAAGAAAAGAGGCAGTGACATATCCACTGCAAAGCACCTCTCAGGCATCTGGAATGCTTGCGCTATCCTGCAGAGTGCTACTTGGCATATACATTTCCAGTGGTAAGCACAGCAGAATTTCCATTTGGATCTATGTAAGGACTTGAATTAAAGAAGAGAAGAAAAAAACCCTGCACATTTATTATCCCTTTCAGTTTTATTATCTAGGTTTCAAAGAAAAAAATCAACAACCACTGAACTGGGCAACACTCCTACTTTCAGCCTCTCAAAAATTAAGTCTTCTCTATGGTCTTGCTTCTACCAATAAGACGCACGATTCCTCATGTCTGATATTCCTTGTACAGCTCTCCCTGGAGCTGTCAGCTCATGAACTCCCATTTTGCTATGGGTAAAGCAGATTGCTTTTAAGTGGATCAGTCCAACACATTCATCATTTGATTGTTTTTTCCAGTCCACACAGGCAGGAATAAATGGCTGGGTCATCAACCCCTTGCTGCTCTGCATTCAAGCATGGCTGCATTTGTACAGTTTTGTCATGCAGTCAGGTTTTCAGCCTCAGAAAATGTCGTTTGTTGTCTCTAGGGCTGCTGTGACTATGAGACTCGTGTCAGAGACTTTCCATGCCCTGGCTAATTATGCTGTGTATGCCACTGGAACGGGAGAGCTTCTTTGGATGCCATCTGCTGATCAGCTTATGCCTTGAAGCAGAAAAATTGGGTGCCCTAGTAATTATGATCCTAACTCCTGTCATTGCACATGCTCTGCTTGTTTTCTGTAAAAGGCTGATCCTCTCTGAGTCTGCATAAATATGTTGGTTGTTCCCTTCTCCTTCTCCCCAAGGCAAGGGATTTTGTGCTGCCTCTGGAGGTTTCCCAGGATTGCCTGGCTGTTGAATCAGGGTTACATTTCAGATCACAGGGTTTCAGTTTCTGTTGTTTCTGGTTAACAACATGTTTGTCTTTCCCCTGGCAAACGTGATCTTAAAGGGACAGGCTGGAAAGTCTCTGATCTCCTTCATTAAATAGCACTGCTTTTGTATGAAAAGCCACAGGCCATGCTATGCCTGCGTGTTCCCTAGCTCCACTCTTCCTCCTCCCACTCACAGTGCTAGGTGTGCGAGAGGTAGCGCCATGTTCTGTGTCTTCTTTCTCTCACATGGACGAGGGAAGTATTAGGTGGCACACAGCACTGTGTGGTGACAGCCAGCACAGAAGGATCCTAAAGCATCTAAGAACTATGGATAAGGACCACCAAAGACCATTCAAGTTGGCTGGAATCACAGTTAAACTCTAGGCCAGGCTCTGCTCTCCAGTACTGCTACTCTGGCTCTGCTCTGCAGTCTGCTCCTCCTTTCCTCTCCCATTCTCTTAAGCTGAGAAATCCCCAGAACACTCTGTTCTTCTCAAAGTATCTTTTTAGAACCATGTGTTATTTCCTCTTTTAACATCGCTGGAAGCACGAATGATTAGTTCCCATCTTTTAGCCTCAACATGGAGCTTCCTGTGATGCTCTCAGGTAAGATACATGTTAGCATCAGGCAGAGTACCAATAAGAAGAGAGGACCAGAGGCTGCCTTGAGAGGCAACCTGGTGCGCAAAATACTACAAAAGATACAGCTTTTCCACCATGGAAATTGTCCTGTATCTTGTATTATGCCTTTAAAACTGAGCTACAATACAAATGGGTCAGGGTTAACCTAAAAAGTACCATACCTTGGAGAGGTAACCTGTGCTTTGTCACAGTAGCTTTTATGTTTCATGCAGCGGCCAACAGACATTTCCCTAATTACACACACCCACTCACACAGACCTATGATCAAGCTCAGAGGTGCAGTATAAACCTTGCAAGACTGTAAAAGCCAGCATTCAGCTTTGGCTTTTCCTCTTACAGCAGCAAGAAACTGCTCAAGGATTGATGATGATCGAAGGTATTAGGCACTAGAGAAGCATTAGTGATCTGGACAAGGTGTTTATAGTACGCTTTGACCTGGTCACCAGCACTCTGCCTGCTCATCCACCTCCTGGAACTGTCCCTCTTCCAAAACTACTCGGAAACTTCCAACAGCCACTTTTCAGTGATCAATCTGCAGAAGAGTTTTCTTCCCTCATTTCTGCCTAGCAGTCCTTCATTGTCCTGGCTCCATCCTGAAGCTCAACAGAGGCAACACATAGCTAGGACAGAAGGCTTTATCTCACTGATACGTGGAGGTGGTAACAGGTATTCAAGCTCACTGGAATGAGCCAATTACTTCCTAATGAGGTGTGTGGCCACTTGCTTCCTTTCCTGGAATGTCTTGAGCTATCCAGCTGTAAAATCATGCCGTTGTTCCGATCAGCAAAGCAGCACAATGTCATTTGAAGAGGTTTTTATAGCTCCTTGCAAACCCAGTGTAGTTTACTTGGTGATAATTGGCATCTTGGATTTATAGATGGATAGAAATGGCAAAACCCAAAAATAATCTTGGCAGTGTAATTTCAGAGGGCCAATACTTTTTTCAAAGTTCCCTTTTCTCTGGAGTGCTGTACCTGCCGCACACAGCATCTGCAGTACCATGTGGAAGCAAGGCGTGGGCAGCGCTGGGCTCTGGGGCAGCTCTGTAGCAACAGGACTACAAACCTTACAGTATCTGGAGCTAGAAGAATTAGTGTCTGTTGTGTGAGCTTTAAAGCCTGGCCCTATTAGCCCAGGCTGCAGCAGCTTCTTTGATCTCTGCTGGTGCCCATTTGAGGAAGGCAAGACACCTTTCTGCATGACAGCCATGGGGGCAGCCCGTGTAACTCATTTATAATTGCCCTGCAGAGATAATGCAGCCAGCACTCTGTTCTCATACTCTGTCATGTGTTCAGATTCACATGCTTTCTGTCAGACCTTCCGCACCTGAGAATGCTCCTCTTTGTTGTCATGCCTGCCAAACAAATATTAAATACTGCTACTCCTTTTAGTAAATGTAAAAGCATGTAGAACTGTAGAAAAGGTGGTCTCTGGATTAGTGGATAGACCTGGACATGCCTTATATCTTAAGGGGCAGACAACTATTTATGGAGGCCCAGCAGGGAAGTCAGCCAAGCCTGAGTGCTAGTGTTTTCCCCGTGAACCTGCACCAGAGATTGGAACAGGCCGGAGAACCAATCACCTACCGGTCATTTTCAAAGCAAGAACTTAAAAGAGTCCTCTCTGCAGTCAGCAGGTTGTTACTTAACTTCCCCCTTGACAACTCATTCTTGTTTCCACTATATGCTAAATAGCCATTACAATCCCTGTTTAAAGAAAAACATGGACTATTAGGCCTAGAGCTTAGCTTTTCACCTCAGTCCTTCAAGACTGAAATTCCTTATTTTGGAAGAGGGCATGAGAGCCCTGGCCTCTGAAGTGCTGAATGCATTCATCTACCTGCAGAAGAGTCTATTCTCCGTAATGACCCACTTGGCTGTGCTTCTTAGACATTACTTTTGTATTTCAGGGCTGCTCTCTGAGGGGGCTTTTGCAATAGAGGACTGCAGCATTATTTAAAAGATGCAGCTTGCTTCCACAAGCCACAAACAAGTAAAGTTGTTCAAAGGACCTGTACAAAAAAGCAAAATTTTTCCTAAAACAGACAAAAAAATTGAAGCCTGAAATAGGAATCTGCATGTCTGATGAGCTGGAATCTCCAAGGAGGGCTTTTGTTATCTTTGATGCCTGCTGTGCTTGGCTTAGTGGCAGAAAGTTCAGAAAAGGATTTTTCCTTGGGAAGTAGAATTCTTAGTTTCATCTATTTTCATGCAATTCCCTTTCTAATTCCAAGCTGAAATAACCAGCAATTCTAATCCTCCACAACGGGAACACAAGCAATGGCTGTATTTACAAGTGCAGGCAACCACCAAGTCTAGTGAAAAATTAAATGGGATTAATTTAACCATATTATATCCTTGTATCAAATACTCATGGCTCAGAAGCATAATCACGTTACCACTGCTTAAAATTAATTGTGTGTCAGCTGAGCTGTATAGCTGTGAACGGTTTTCACCAGCAGCAGATATGAGGTCATACAATGCAATTGAATCCCTTTTCATTGCAAATGAAGCTAAATTGCTCCATCTTGCCGTTCCAGTGACTTGAGAGGAGCGCGCAGGGCTGCTGACGCTGCTGAACAGATGCATGGGCTCTTGCTTAGTAGCTTGGGCTTCCCTTAAGAATTGAAGTGGCCTTGATTTTCTTTCTTAATTTGTTTTAGATAAACTCAGTTACTTCAAAAAGTTCATTTTAAATAATTGTCATGAGTGTTTTGTTGAAGACAAGCCCACAGTGTATTACATTTGCTTTTCTCTCTACAAGCATTTTTTTTCCTACAATAGATCAACAAAGAGCAGTCTCCGTGGAGAGTGGGTAGCAGAACCAATAGAACCTTATTTCAAAGCTTCTTCTAATTTGTTTCCCCAGCTTCGATCCTGACAGCAGTTGGGCTTCAGTAGCTGTTTACATTTAGCTCCAATAACAGAAGATAATGTACTATTAACTGCTAAACTAATGATCCTAGACCTAGCATTTTCATCGGGACCTTGCCCCATTGAGCTGACACTCCTCAGATCATTTTCTCTCTCATTAAAGTAATTAAAGTCAACGTTGTTGGAAAGGCCTTCAGGCAATCAAAGACAGAGCTGATACTAATAAGCAAAGCAACATCCACGTTTATGTTTCTTTTGATCTGCAGTATAATTGCTGGTAAGCCAGGCGCACAGTCTATTGAGATAGGTTTTTTGTATATGCATTTAACTTTCTTCGAGGGAGGGGGACAGGCAGCTGGAACAGAGCTGTTCCCCTCCAGCCGTCGTGGTGCTTTGCTCTGCAGTGAAGATACCCTGGTATCCCATTTGCCTCTGGACCTTCTTGTTCCTGCACTGCAACAGCCAAGAGCTTCTGAGTGATTTTTCATAACTGTAATAAAGGATTTCATGGTGAATAAGGCAGAAATGTAAGAGAGAATGGGGATTCTTTTTAAGTGTGTGTTTCTGTTGCAAAGGAATTCAGTGAGCAAATTTACCCTGGGTGATCGAGGGCTGTGTAATGGGTGGGTGATGGGAAGAGCCTTGGCAAACTTTAGTCTCAATCTGATCTAAATTCTCCTGGGGGATCTCATCTACCTTGCCCACATTTCCCCTTTTGTGAAGACCATTTTATAGGAGTTTGCTGTTACAGTTCCACTTGAATAATAACACCATACAAACATGCCATGGGCCTGTTTCATTTTTCTATGGGTATTGCCCCCACAACTGGCTCTGAACATGCTCAGCTAATAAGAAAAGTAGCACTCCCCTTTAGCTACACCCACCATCTACTCCCTTGGGAAACGGCAGTCGTGCTGGCCTCTGCCTTTCTCTTACCACAGCTACAAAGATTAAGCAGCCAGCAGACATTACTTCTTGCACAGGAGAAGCCTGTTTCACAAGCACCTGGGCTGACCTCATGACTTATTACTGTTGAATGGGATATTCATTTTTCTTTTGTACTAATTCTGGTGGTGCTCATTAATTGTCTGAAGGGTCAATTCAGGCAGCTGAAAACAGGCTGCTTGTTGGGTTAGTGAGATGAATCTGCTCAGGGAAGGACTACCCCAGGCTTCGAGCTGGTTTGAGGTAAGGGGGAGATGAGGGGGTTGGGAGCAAAGAGAGGAGAGGAATCAGGGACTGCTGTTAGGAGCTGTTAGATCAGCTCATCCAATCCTATCTGGTGAAGCTGAAGCTTTCAAAGCCTTTAAGCTAAGTACTGCAATGCTGTATTTTTCCCAGCTGCTCTTAGAGACTGTGACTGTTCTGTTGCTTCTGGATCTCTTCTGTCCGTTGTTCCACATGGAATAGCCACTGTAAGGCCTCACATTTCATTTCAAATGCCTCAGCCTTTGACTATCAGGTAAATGATTGCAATGTGCACTGGGGAGATTTGAAAATTACGTTATGTCTCTATACAAGCACACTTGACTGACTTTACCCATGTTGTTAGAGAAGTAACACCCATGACAAAGCCAGAGGAACCAGCAGCATAAATTACACTTGTAAATGACGTACAAATCTTGCAAGACTTTTTGCATAGGTTCTTAACTGGTATGAACAGGAATTTTGAGGTTTGGTGTCACATCCTTGGTTCAGACCTTGGAAAGTGTCCAGACCTTGATAGGAGTGTTGTCCTTTTGTCTGTCTTCAGTTGATCACCTTTCTGTTGAACCCGAAAGCCCAGGAGAAGCTCAGTTAATTATTTTAAGTTGTTTTTTTTGGGGGCAGCTGATTAAAAGTGACTGAGGCCATAATGAAAGCTGACCAGCTTTCCAAATTCTTAGATGAAAGCTGTTTGGTTTTATTCCCTTAGGCTGGAGAGGGAAAATTGGAATTAAAGCTAGGGGAAGAGGGAGGAACAATTAACAAAATTTCTCAAGAGGGAAAATTATGCAAATGAAGCAGCTTTATTGTACAAAATCAGTACTGCTTGTGAAACTGTTATCTAAGCAGAGCATGGCGCAGTTCATTATTTTGTGCTGTAAATCAATATCATTTAAGGGTTTTGCAGAACAGATCATCTTATTGTCACTGTTATTCTAAAAGCAACTATTGCAGTTAAAGTATTGTTCAAAGGCTGTGTTCTCAACGGATGCTGCCAGCATCCTGGAAGAATGTAACTGACAGGTCTTCAGTTTCATGGCAGAGGTTTGGTTCAGCTTTACACAGACCTGATTTCAATTTACACAGAGGCATCCTGCTCCAGACAGTTGGTATTTCTTATCATGGGAGATTACATGTTTGCTGAATAACTCCTTCTGAATCTTCTGTAACTGCCTGAAATCATGGCTCAGAGATGAGCTGCTGTCTTCTATCAAACCAGAATGAACTTTATGGCGTTTATGATAAACATCTCCAGACATCCTGAAAACTCAGCTTGTTATCACTTGTATGCAGTTGGCTTTTTCAGCAGCCATGTGGAAAACAAACAGTTTCAGATCCTGCATACAGGGTGAAAGAGAGAAAGTGTGTTGTGGCCCAACTGGTTTCGGGAATTTGAGGAAGCAGAAAGGAAAAACACTGGGCTTGAAAGTTCGGTCTGATGTGAACTATCCTCTTAACTGTTTGCTTGCTGTTGTGTTCTTCTACTCTGCTGTGAAAGCAGCACTTGAATGCTGTGGCTCCAGAGTACACCAGCTGCCCTAGCTCAGATCTTTCTTTCCTTCTGAGAAATGGTGCCTATTGCTGGGGAATTTTCCTAATAGGCATTTTTTTCCTTTCCTGCTCTGGTTGCTCCATAGAAGTCCCTTTCACGTTTTAGGAACTTGTCTTTCCGGGACCTGCGTAGAAGGAAGATGGACTCAGTGTGTTTGTGGAGAACTGAGAATTGGGATTACTGTGCTCTCCCTTTGCCGTCTGTGTCCTGATGAGAAAATTGCTGAAATGATTGGTGCTTCAATTTACAAATGGAGAGTCAGTGACCCCTGTGGTAATTGCCTACTATAGATGGAATTGGTGGATGTTTGAGATGTTTTGTACTACACGATGACACTTGATTTACACTTATTGGAGTTTCAGTTACCGCTCTGTCAAACACCTTTGGGTTAAAATTGTGGATGTGCCTGCTTCCATCTGAGATATTTTGAACAGTTTCAGTCATTTCTGAGAATGAGACATGGAGAAAAATATATCATTAGGTGGCTGGTGAGGAAAGGGCAGATACAGTGACCTTACTGCTAGCATTTATCAACTTTCAGCATGCTGTTTTAGAATATTAATGTTTCTTCAATGTACTGCTTTGCAGAACACAACAAAAATACTCTATGGCTAGATGCATACAGTGTAATAGTGAACATGATGGAAGTTGGAAAACTTATGCGAGTGTCACTAAGAGGTCATAAACTTTAGGGGTTTTTGCAACCTAGTGCTCTTATTCCTTCAGTGATGATTCTCTTTGCGGGAAGGGTATTTTACTCTTTCTGTAATCCAGAAAAGATTAACACCAGCTCAGCTGCTCTGGGACTGGAGGTAGGAAGGTAAGCGGTGGATTACAGGTTGTTTGGGGAATTGTGGGTGACTGCAAACAATTATCAATTGGGCAAAGGCAAAGTCAGTATCTCCTTAGAGGAAGGATAAATCTTGTTTACTGGAACAGAACCCAATTGTTCCATCTAGTTGGTGTTACATTAGCTCAAACAATATGGGGAGGAGGGAGGGATTTCTACCTAACCACACACATTCCCACCAGCATCTGGTAGGGGAGGCAAAAAAAGAGAGAAGTAGATTGTGAGGCAGGAAAGCTACTGAGCTTCTCGCAGCTTGTGGGAGCCAATTGGGATGTGTAGCTAGAAACAAACAAAAAATTCCTTTTAAAATGTCTGTGGTGCCCAGGGTATTCTATTTTGATAAGCAGCCAGTAAAAATAAGGCAATAGCAGAGACTGCATTACATACCTGACTAAGTAAGATGTGTTGCTTCTTGGGGACAGGACTTGGACAGTGTCGGGTTCAATGTTTGGGGAAAAGGCAAAAGGTCAGTCATGCTGTACCAAAATTGCAAGGGCTGCCATTTTTCTATCTCACTGGCCTCTAAGGGCTAATGATTAGTCTGTTCAAGTCATGTTGTACTTCTTTCAGCCAGTCATGATAGACTTTCTCCTGTGATGATTATAACAGTGCTGAGCTCTCAACATGGATGCTAAGCTCAATTAATTTGTTAAGTGCTTTGTTCTTTGGATGAAAACTGAATTTTAAGTATTGCTCTGTTAAATTCCATCTTTCTTTGTCATCCATGCTGAGGGTATCCAGATGCATTTCAGACTGATAGATTCTCAGCATGTTTCTTGCTGTGCTGTTCTGTATGGATTATTTTTACATCCTCTTAATTCCAGCACTCCATGTGCTTCTTACTACAGCAAAAGCTGTAGAGACTAAAAAAGGAGATTCCTTGGGTAAATGCTGGCCTTAATTGAAGTGCCATAGTTTCATTTCATTTTTGCAGGAATTTCAAAGTAAGAGATTATAGCAGTGGGAGAGGGAGGAGGTCAAGTGAATGTACTTCAAGAGGCTGGGCTCAGGTCCTCACTGTGTGATACCTTGTGGTTCAACAGTGAGCAGGTCACTTACTGGGCCTGTAATCCTCATTACACAGAGGGGAATGTCCCACTGTTTGTTCAGATGATGTAAAGCTTTAGTAAGTACCATATATTTGCTATTAACATGCAATTAGTTCTTTAGTTCTTTCTGGCATTGCCCTACAAACAGGAATAATTTGTGCTGGTTTTGTTGAGGAACTGGGGGTTGGGACCGCTACAGAGGCATGCAAATGTACCTGTAACAGTGATGTGAATTAACCATCATGCTAATGGCTTCCTGTATCAGCTCTCTGCTGCGTCCTGATATTTCACCTGTTTTTGGTGATCTAATTATTGAATGTCTGAGACTGATGCCCCTCCTATAGGCAATGAAGAGGAGTAGCCTCTCTGGGGAGCACTGTGTCTTATCTACCCAGGACGCCTCAGGAATACCTGTTTCTCTTCATTGACTGTAGTCAGGGCCTCCATGACTAGTTTAGACTTCATTTGTCACAGTCCTCTTTGGGACAGGAGTTTGCCTTGTCCCCATTAAGACTCCTACAGAGTGCAGGATGAGTCAGGGCCTGGCTTAGCCCTACAGCCAGCCTCGGGGGTTTCACAAGGATATAGAGACTTGTGATGGTTGTAGGTAGCTGGGAACAGGAGTGTGACACTCATCCACACTTGTTTGCCCAATGTTGGGTTATTTCATACCCACAGACACCATAGCCAGCTTCCACTGTGCTCTCTGCATGTATTGTGTGATGTGTTTGCTTGGCAGACCTGATACCCTGCTATGATAGTGGATTTAGTTAGTTGGAAGCTGCCAACAAGCTGTCATCCTCATGCTAACAGATGTTTCTATTATTTTAAAACCCATTAGGTAGACAGTTGATTGTTCTCTCTTCCTCACTGCGGCTCTGTTGGAATAGTACAGTCTCTGGGCAAACTTTCATGGATACATCTTCCAGCAAGTTGGGGCTTGGCAGGCAGGTCCCCACAGTATGGAAAGAATCTGAATAGACTTATCTATCGAGAACAGTGACAATGCTCAGCATCCTTCTACCAGCTGCACGCTTCTGCTGTCTACTGGTGCTTGTTGTGCTGTAAGACCTTGGCATCTGGCTCTTCTCCAAAGACCTGAATCCTTGGCACATCCTCCTGTGGAGACTATAGGTGAGCAATGGCTCTGTGTGCAGAGAGGGTGGTTCCCTGACATTTGAAATCTCTAACAGCCAGCAACTGCAATAAGCTTGGGATTAGGAAACCAAATCTAGGCAATGGTGCTTTGCTCCATATGTTCTGCCATGCTGGACATGCCGTCTGAGAACAGACAGATTTACGTAAGGTCTTCATCTTCTTCACTGGGCCCAAATAGGAGAGAAATTCCTCCAAGTTTCGATGTCCGAGGTGTCATCTGGGCATATCCTTTCATACAGTCTTAGAATTTCTTAATTGCAATGGGAGGGAATAGGTATGTTAGTTCGCAGCTCATCTGACCTGCTGCAGCATGAGCCGAGCTGCACCCTGCACAGTTTCCCTTCACTAAGGATCATTGTGGACTGATAAAATTGAGAGCACCCCTGCCCTAAGGGTAGCAAGCAGTCATTACCTGGCATTTTGCATGTTGTCTCCCATCCCCAGGAGCAATTTATAATCATGGCTGTAATTCTGCTCACTGCTGAGTGACTCCACCGGTATCACTAGAAACGATGTGTGGAAAATCTTATCCTTTGGGACTCTGGTTCTTTCTGCCTTTGAAGAGATGCAAACAATGGAAATAAAAGAGTAATAAATGTAGATGTCAGAATTGCAACGTAGTTATTAAAGACCAGAATCTTGCCAGAGGTATGTTCTTTGTATAGAAATTAAGGTGATCACAGGAGCACCAAGTTAAATGGAACAGTCAGGAATGAAATCTCACAGAAAGAAGACATCTGTATTTCTACACAGAGAAGTAAAGAATTATAAGAGTAGATAATCTGCTACCCTCATTTTTGTATTGCTTCATTGACACGATCCTACTGGATTAACCATGTTGTCTGTCCAGGGAAAGCAGAGTAAATATTCTCTTTGAAATAACAAATGCTGCTAAAACAGTGGAGATGTCTTAAATAGGTTTCTGAGGTGCCCTGGGTGACTGAGGGAGAGATTGTGTTTGAAAGGTGCAAAGGGGGGCGGTATACAAAGCATGTGTGGGCACTGCTAATTCTGTCTTGAAATAGGCTCAAAGGACCTTTTTGTTATGCTTGAAGGAATTGGCAGTTTGCTTCATAATTTGTTCTTATTCTCAGACAGCAGGTTTTTTTTTTTATCTCATGCTCTAGTTTGTTGTCTGTCTTTCCCAGCTGCTGACTGTTGTTGGTATCAGGGAGTTATACTTAAGAAGAATGATGTTTTGAAATGTGCGTGAGGACAGAGTTAGCAGTGAAGAGTGTGGAACTGCTGAAAGATGAGGTTTAAAACTGTGATACTGAACATCTACTGGATCTGCTGATTTGCTGACACAGGTTTGCACAGCCCACTACCTGCTCTGTGATGCCGAAGAGTCTTTCTGTAGAGACTAGGCTCCTTTTTGTGCTGAATGGTGTGCAAACAGAAAGGGGAAAGAAAATTGTCATCCTTGGTCATAAATTTAGCAAACCCAGTTTCATTTGAAGCCTCTTAAGCAAGTTAGCTGAAGGACCATATGTTGTGAAGCATAAGCAATTCTGTGAAGCTCCAAGAAGAGTTGCTCATAAACTGATTCATTTGTATCCAGCAGAGAAGCAAGCCATCTGGAAGCCTTACCCAGAAAAGCATGTCTCCCATTCCCAATGGAAAGATGTGTGATATAGCTCAAACAGCTCAGTGTGGATGATATGTAGTATTAATTTGATGTCTTTTGCCCAACAAGAAATTACAAGCTATATATGTAGGTGTGACAGCACTCTCCAGACTAGGCGGCTGCAACAAGTTCTTTTACCGTCACATACCAACATACTCTTCATACCAGTCCCTCTGCTGCCTTCTCCTAGTCTCTTCTCATCCAGGACGTGCACACTCTCACTCATCACAACCTTTTTAGAAATAATTTTTTCATAGAGTCCTCTGTAATTCCTCTACAATTCCTCCTTTTTTTTTTTAATTTTTTTTTCCTTCTTAACATTTAATATCTTATGTTTTTAATAATCATCACAACCTTTTTACAAATAAACTTCCCGTACAGCCTGGACAACTTATCTCCGAACTCTTTTTTGATTCTTAACATTTCATGCCTTATGTGTTTAACAATCATCACAACTTTTTCACAAATAAACTTCTCATACAGTCCAGACAATTTGTCCCTGAACTCATACACATATCCCTTCTTCCATTTTATCTTGGGCTTTTCAGCTTCTGGGGGCTGATCACCTTTCTTCTCATCTGCTTCCTTGACATCTAGGATTTTGTTTTCTTCAGAGTGGGGTTCTGATGAACTTACAGTACCTCGTCCTTTCACCTCTTGGGTCACACTGGACAGTAACCTGAGTGAGCTTTCAACAGCAGCAGATCTAGAATACAGCACTAATATGTTACTCTGTGTCACAACAAGCTTCTCAACATCCTTGTGGTCACTTATTTCTTCTTCGACCGGAAACACCTTCAACGAGCACACAAACACTGGCAAGAATACCACCAGACCGAGCAGCAGCAGCAACGGTGGGAGCTGCCTATGGCACCACGCTGCTCCTGCACCTTCCCCTGGCATAGTCATCACCACTGTCTGGCCAGACCCGCTCTGGACCTGCTGCCGCTGCTGGCTGCTGCCACATCTGGCCTTGTGCTCTGCCACTATTGCCCGTTACCCTCAGTCTCTTAACTTCACAGCAGTCAGGCTTCCTTCTCTTTGATCCCAACGGCTCACCTTTACCGGTGTCTGATCCAGATCCCCAGGCTCTTTCCACCTATCTCAACGTGATCTGGAGATCTCTCTCTCTCTCGCGCGCTCTCTCTCTCTCTCTCTCTCTCTCTCTCATGGAAACATGTATAGAATCTACAGTGTAGATTCTAGGAAGCACCTGCCATGGTCTTTGCAAATTATTTTCACATTGAACTATTTGGGTTTCTAGCACCAGCTAAGCTGGTTCTAGCATCACTAGCTAGAAGACAAATATTCTGCAGAAGCAGGTGCCTTGTTCAGGAAGCTTCTGCTTCTTGAAGGACTATTTTTATCTTGTTGATGGGCAGGAACTTAAGCTGTGTTTTATGAACCATTGAAACAAATCAATGTCCATCCCTTCTCTGTGCAGCAAGTTCACTCCTGAGGTCAATTTGTTTTTTCTCATGGTATTTTTGCTGTTGGTGGATGCCAAACAGTTGATTTGTGTGTGCTATGAAAACATCAAAATGAGCAGACAATATTTAGTATTAAGTGCCAAAAAGTTACTTGGCTCTAGGAGAAATGAAATGAAATGAAGACAGTGCCTGAGCAGAATAGGTTACTAGGTAATAAATGGAAGAGAAGAGAGCACGTCGTAGGAATTCAGACAAGGAGTTCAGTGGGGGAGATGTAAAGCTTCGTGCAAATTGCTTAGGTTCATATTTATGCTGGAAGGGGACAGGAAAGGGTCTATCTCTTGTATTCACATCTCTGTATTCAAGCAAGAACAGAACATGACTAGGAAACAAACTCCTTTGATAGTGCCACTTACCAGATGGCCCATTAGTGATACGGCTAGATCTGCCACTGCACACACTTCAAACAGATCGCAAATTAGGAAATTAATTTCCCATCCTCCGTGTAGGGAGACAGATTCAAGGAGCAGGTCAATAGAGCATTTTCCGTTGTTTGTAACTGGGATAAAATAGGTCTGGAGAACTGCACTGATACTGAAACCAATTTGTCAAGTAAGTATGTTTCAAAGAAATGAACAATAGGTGGTTGGATGCTTCACTAGAATTGACTGATTTTTCTCCAAGAGGCCCATTTGCTTCCTTTGAAAGGAAGACTTTAGGATTGCTGCTTTCGATGTTGATGCTTGCAAAGTGTACCTACCCAGCAAACGAAAGCTTTTGGGAACATGCGTTGGATTCGAAGAAGAATGAGCAGTCAGACCGGACTGGACCAACTAATACCTGCTGAGAGGAGACTGACTTGAAGCAATGAAGCCCTGTCACAAAAAGGATGTAAATCATAGCTGGAGAATATGCATTGATTTATTTAGACTTTTGTGGCTACTTCTGTGTGACAGGTGGCTCCACAGTTTTGGTAGGGGGCTGTCTTGCATAAGTAAGTCTGTATGTAGGGTGGGCTTCAGAAGCAAGTGTCACACTTGGAGAAAATGGTTAGAGAAGCCTTTGGAAACTTCATATATGATGAGGTTGATTTCTGAATGAAACCCAGAAACTTTTTAACTCGCGTCCCTATTACTTGCCCTTTATTTTTGTCACGTCAAGCAGTTCCTTTGATAGTATCATCTTCACATTAACTGTCTACACTTTGTCTATGTTATCTGATATTTGAAGTGAATATACTATTTGGGGATAGTTCTCTCAGTAGATCAGACTATTTTAAGCTACAAAGCTTCTGTGAGAAGTAGAACTGAATATTGCAGCTCAAGTATATGTCAGTCACTGAGTTCTTATTGTAAATATCCTCTCCTGCACTGTTGTAGGGAGAGGGAGAAATTAAATCCTTTAAGCAGTTGGTACTGATAGTTTATGCCTCATTCTAAATTGGCCTTGGCATATTGAGAGTACTGGGGGATGATGCAACTATGAACTGATGATGTCATATTAATTTTTGGTTGTTATTTTTTTTTAAAAAGGCAGCAATTGCAGTTGTTCTCTTTGTGTCAACAGAGCAAGATGGATATAAACAAATCCTTTATTCTGATTTCCATCACTCAAAACAAATTCTGAAGGTCAGAAGATTAGTAAATACCAGAGTTGAAAGGAGTTATTTTTATTTAAAAATCTTTAAATTATAGAATTGTAATTCACTGAATACAAAACAGAAGAGGATGTTAAAGGATAAGGGGAAAAAACAAAGGTTGGCTTTGGGAAATTTTTTTCTTGCAGGAAAGGGGAGGCTGTGTTTAAAGTCTGGAGATAAAATTCTAGTTTTTAGTCAAGTCAGACAAGGACATCCAAGAAATCCATAACTAGGTCATGAAGTATAAGATTGCCACTTCCAGCAGCAATCTGCCTGTGCACAGCAGTGCTGTGTATGGGGCCTGGGGTCAGTGGGGTAGGCTCAGCCCTGCAGATGGCTGGCACACCTGGGGGCCTGGGAGATGGAAGTTCAAGATCCAGCGCTGTGACCTGAGCAAACACAGGCTTGGAAGTCCCTTGATGGGAGATGTGTGAGGTTTTCCCTGTAGTTTGGAGGGTGAAGCTCGCAAAAAGCTGTTATCTGGCAGGGCAGTAATGTCCAGCAGGGTGCCCTAATATTAAACTCTGGTCAATAACTGTCTTGCAAGAGTGTTCCCTAATTCCTGGAGTATGGGTGACCAGAGGGAATAGGTGAAAACAGAGGGCAGGGAATACCAGTTCAGTGGAGAGAACTGTCTTTTGACAAATTTTTTAAGACCTCAATTTTTGCTTCATTTCTCTTGGAACAAAAATCTATTCCTGGCCCTCATTTTGTTTTGTAATTATTATTATTTTCTTTATTTCTAGTTGGCACAAGAAAGTATTCTTGAAAGAGGCACTATCTTGAGTCTTTTGTAAGGAAGCCTTGCATTAACATTTTGTTTATTAAATGGTCTGTGGTCCGGGTGAAATAAAATACTGCAGAAGTGGGATGCAGTTGCACAGTGAGTGGATACATGTAAGCTCACTATTTTCAGTAGGATTTCTCTCCTTAGGAGAAGAATTATTGCACTACTTTTTTTAAAAAAAAATATCTATATTTTAGTCTCTTGACAACTTATTGGACATTTCTTATAAAGGCCAAAAATTTCCCTGGGCTTGTTAACCTCCTTTGAGAAGGGCAAAGGCTCTTCAAAACTGTCATGGCATGAAATGTGAACAAAAACCAGAGGTCACTTGTTTTGCTGCTGGTACAGACAGGCCCAGAATCCTTTCTAGCAGAGGGTCATTAACATATTGACACCTAAATGCTTTTGAACAGTCTAATCCTGGTCTGGTCTTTGAGGAGCACATTGGGAGTGGTATTGCCTTTAGATCTCTGCCTGTCCCTTGGCTAATGTAGCATTCTCATGCTGGGGTTGGCAGGAAAGAATATGTGCCTGCACTCATCACCTTCAGTGCATAGTCTAGAAATTCACCTTCAAGATGGATTCATCAGCAATTTAAAATGCCAAGTTTTGCTCAGAAGTAGCTGAGGCTCAGGAAAGGTGAAGTTGGAGGCATTCAGATTTAGGAAGAAAGCTTTGCTGAAAGATCATCATCTTGGCCAACTGTTTCAAACAACATGTTTACAAGTGAGGAGGGACAACAGCCAGGTAACAACACGGCAGGCAGTTGGTACAACAGGAGATTGGCCCAGTGGGAAGGGCTGCAGCAGGGCGTAGGAGTGAAGAGTCAGCTGTGGTGAGTGCCAGTTGCAACCACCAGTGCTGGGCTAATGAAAACTTAAAGAGTAGAGTGCAGGCAGATTTCCACAAAAACTTCATTGAAGTGGTACTTAAATATTTTGATGAAAAGTGATGACTTTCCTGAGGGAATAGATCATTTTCAGAAAGTTCACTGTCCAGAAAATGAAACTTTTTTTTCTACATGCAGATTTTCCCCAGTGAGGTAGGGGTGTCTGTGTGTGTTTGTTGTTGGTGTGTTTTGTGAGGGGTTTTTTTTGTTTGTTTTGGGTTGGGTTTTTTTTAAACAACTTCAGGTTTGTTCTGTATAAACAGTTCCTGAAAAATCTGTCACTGCATAGGATCCTGAATTGTACTATGTTTTAGCCCTGTTTTTTTCCTTTTTACTCTCCAATTTATTAATTTTTTTTAGACTTTTGCTACAGGGAGCGAATCAAACATGGGTAGAAAATAAAGTAAAAATTTAGAAAATGTAAATTCCATATTTTGTGGAATGGGAAAAGGAGAAAAAAGCCATGAAAACTTTCCATTTATAAACTGAAAATGCTTGTCAAAGACTCTTCAAGATGCTTTTAGACATGCTAGCTCTTTGGCAGCAAGAATTTCCACACAAATATACATGATGGGAGAATAAAAAGAGCTGTGAAACCTGTTCTTTTATTCTCACACATTGTTCACTGTGCATTGTTGCTAACACGTCATTCACTATTTCAAAATCAGCAATTTATTCCATGACTTTGAACTGTTATTGTGTGTAAATTGTACCTGTTGCCGAGTATCTTGAAGGCATCTGTGTTAGAATCCTAAGTAGGATGTCTTGCACTTCCCTTTAGCTCCAGGAAACTGCCTGGTTTGGCTTTACAATTTATATGCAGTACTAGAAAGTTATTGCCTGGGGAAAACATCACAGAACTGGCCTTCCCACTCTGCAGTCCTGCTTGTCCTGAGCAGAAGGCACAGAACTGCCTTGGAGGGAAGCAGGTGCAAGGAGAGTAGGCTGGACTTCTGCTCCACTTCCTTGGCTGCTAAACTAAAAAAGGCATAACTTGGAATAAACCAAGGGCAGAATGAAGTGACATCCTGCAATAAGCCTTGCCTGTTGCTTAAGGGACAAATCCCCCCTCCCCTCTCCCAGATAAGAACATTTACAGGCATGTTGGAGGTGTCTTCCTGGCACATGAACTCAGTCCTCAGTCCCTCCTCCAGCCCCACGCAGCCTTTTTCTTTTTGTGAACTGCCTGTGCAAAGTGCTGGAAAAGCAGTTTACAAAAGCGCTGAACTGACACAACTCAGGTGAGGGGCAAAACAGTAAATGCGCCCTGCTAGAAATGTGATCTGTCTTCGGCCAGCTCTTAGACACCACAGGGACTCTGGCTTCCACATCCAGAGACTCTGGAGTCAATAGCTCTGATTCAATTGCTTTGGCCTTTGGTTAAGTTTCAGAAGCAGCTTCTACCTGCAATATGTTCACTCTGATTTTTTATTTATTTTTCTAATTGCTTCTAGGAAGAATGATTCCACGTACATTCACCTGGCACTGGGGGAAAGAGGCCCATCCTAACTATTTTGCTTTTTCAGGTGATGAGGACAAACAGAGTAATACCATAAAGCAGTGAGGTCTTCCTGTGCTTCATGGCACTAGTACTCCTCTAACATACACCATGCATAAGCTTCTGCAGATCTACTTTGTGCTGTATGCTTGCTGGCATAAGAGCAAATTTATCCATCAGAGAACTGTGTCTTGGTAGGCAGGAGTCTGTTAGTTCAGGGCCAACCAACAAACTCATGAACCGCACTGCTGTCTTCCTAGCCGTAGTAGCAGGAGACGTGAGGGACTGTCTTGTGCAGAGGAGAAAAGGGGTAGGTCACAACCATGCTTCTCCTCTGTGCCCTGAGTTCTGGCCCCATGCTATATGACTTCCAGCTCTTAATCAGGAAACTTAGCAGAACATGTAATGGTGTAACTATATGGTATGTTTACAATGGTTAATTGAAAGTACTTTTCCCTGGAGGCTAATTACAGTGCAAGCCATTAAATTATGATTAGGATGTGTTCGACTATCCAAAGTTTTATGAATATAATGTCTGGAAAAAAAGTAGGGCAGTATTTATGGCTAGCCACAGCTAGGTACTTACATTTCAATTTTGTACAAGAATGCAGAATCTGATCACTTTTCTCAACTGGTGAACTGCTTAACAAATCTACCATCTACCATCAGCTGTGGCTGACACCTGATACTTTCGAGAACATCAATTCATTCTCTTTTAGACTCTACACCTTTCCAAATGCTATAGTAGTAAGTGCACTAATGGAAAACCATAGTCTGCTGGAACCTGCTGATTCTTCAAAGTATAGCACTTTAAGGAAACTATTTCTGATACTATAGAGTATTCTGATAGTACAGAAGGCTGCTGGCCTTTCATCATTATTTGTATGATTGGACATTAGAGAGGAAGTTCTGTCCTTGATCTCATGACACTGCAGCTTGATGATCTTTTATTTCTCAGTGCCTTGGCATACAAGTGTACAGAAAATGATGAGTTTGGCCCTTTGGCTCATCTGCATTTTATAAAAATTTTTCTCTTACCCCAGTGTACCTGTTGATATCTGTGTAGGTCAATGACTGCTGACACAGTCAGTAGCAGGGTACTTCAACAGAGAAAGTTAGGGTTCTTAAATTTGGTCTTCCAACTCCACATTTGACATCCCTGCTAAATCTGATATGTACAAGTAAAACCCCATCAGTTTCTATAGCCTAAAGTGAAACAAGGAATGAACCCCTGCATTTAGGTGCAACGCTGAGTTGTGTGATTACTGAAGTATAATCAGGGCTAGACATTTTTGTCGGATAGGTGTGTGAATAGTTGAAGAAACAAAGATCTGAGTGTGTGTGGTGCACATGTGCAGATCACTGCTGGCTTGTGTTATGGAATATTGCTGTTGTGTCATATTAAATCTCAAATACTCTTTCTTCACTGAAGGAGGCTCAAGGCTACAGTTGGACTGAGTTTCAGATTGCATCCAGTGTCTGCTACGGAGTCAGTTCTGGGCTGTTCTAAACCACTGCAGTTCCGCTGAATCGCTAACACTATAGCTCAGCCTGGGGTCTAGTCCTCAGCTCTTGTTTTTGGTGGATTTTATTTTTTAGTTATTCCTCTGTAATATCAGTAATAGGTATTGCAATAAAAATGTTAAATGTAGGGCATCTAACTGATATTGACAATGCAAAAAAATAAAGAAAATAAATATGAATTCTTTTTTTTAGCATTTAAAGTTTGAGATGTGATCTAGCAAGCTGGCAGGTATTTGTTTTAAGAATGAAATGCTCTTCCTTAACTAAGAGTCAAATCCTAAATCAAGTAGGAATGTAGCATGGACCAAATGCTGTGGGCCTTCTTTTGCTCTAAAAACTACTTGTTGTCACCTAGGCTTTCTAATAGTCTTATTCTAGCTATTTAGCATTGCTGAACAGATGGGGTGGGGTAGGCAAGGGGTGCACCCAGTTCCAAAAGCCCACTGTTATGAAGCTGAAAAGCTGAAGGATCTGAAATTTGGGGTTTGCAATGGTTATTGTGAAGGATTCAAATGCCGTCTGCCTTCCCTGGATGCGCATGTGCATGCTGTGTGGAGAACTCAGGTGGGCAGGCGACCTACACTGAGCTCAGGGTTGTGATGCTGGAGGCTGGGAGTGAAGACCCTGGGAGGATTCACTTGCCATACAATTAGTCTGAGTCAAGTCCTCAGGCAAAGAAACCAGCATCTAATCTGCTACCCCAGCTGGCCTTGCTGTCACCCTGAAAAGGGTGATGAACTTTTCTTGAAGTTTTCTAGAAAGGAGAACTGATGACTTTCAAGTTTTGGAAGCTTTCTTTGAATTACAACCTTCCTTTCTTTGTGTTCTCTGCTGATGACCATAATTCTCTCTTCTTCCCTTTATGTGAAGGGATAATTTGATGGTTGAGTAGGGGATGTTACAAGTGACATGCTGAAGACGTAAACAGCAGTGGTGACAATATTGTAAGCTAATTTTGCATGAGTTGATGGTACTGTGCTTCAATACAGATAAAGTTTGTTTTGTATATGTGTTTTTTATATATATATATGTAGATTTAATTATATTTTTAAAAAAGTATGAAAAGCTGCCAGTGATTTCTGGAAACCTGAGAAACCATCTAAATCTGATAATACAGAATTGTTACAAGTGGTTTACAAGTCAGATTTAAGCTGTTTTCCTAAAAGAGCTGCTCTTGTTTGTGCTATTGTCTCAGTTTCCCTTTTGGACAAGATACAGAGCTCCACTGAGACAGTTCTCCCATACATACTTGTGTCCCTTTCTGTTCATGGTGGGTTGTTATTCCTGACAATGCATCATCGTTACTGCTGTGGAGAAGGCACAGTTCAGCCCTGGGGTCAGCAGTCAGCCGCTCTATAGCACTAAAAGCGTGTATGAATGTTGTTCAGCCTTGTCTACTCTGGTGTTGCAGATAGTAGCTGCGGACAAGAACCATTTGTGCTTTTGGTGGCAACAGAAAGTAAATCCTTCATGTGAACTCCAGTGAATTTCCTAGACAAGCTCTTGGTAAACGTGGAATTGGGATTTGATTTTAGTTTTCCTGGAGTAACTAACAATACTGCTCTGTCACAGCTGTTACTGTTAGCCAGGTAATTACAAGCCCATCATATAAAAAACAGCATCTTCAATCCAATTTAATATTAATCTATGTCAAATTTACAGTGACAGCAGGCTTGTCTTACTAAGGAACATTGATGTAATTATCCCCTTGCAAGAATACAGTTCTGTAAGCAACAAGCAGACATTTCCTTGAGAGGAAAGGAAGCATATAACCAGCTCTATAGCCACTGCTCTTCTTATGGATTTTGTTTAAATGTGCTGCCTGATGGCAATCACATTTCCTTGGTTTTCCTTTCACTGACAGAGAGGGTCAGATCTGAGAATTAAATTTGGAGGAATGAATCAAACTTTTAGGGATATACTTTAAATACTAGGATTTGACCAAATTAATTTCTAGATCACCTCTGCGCAAAAGGAAGAAGCTGAAGTGGAAATCACTGGAACTGTCTGTTTCCTCCTCCCTCAGTCTTCTGTTTTGTTTCACCCTCAAGCCTGTTTGGCAGAGAGAGTTACTGGAGTCCTGTATGCATGGGCCTGGATTCAGCTGAGCAGTGGGGCTGAAGGTCGCTCCTCTGCTCCATCAGCGTTTCTGTGCCAGGAGTGTTCCTTCTTGCAAAATGAAACTTAGATGTGGGAAAATATCAATACAGCCAAAGCTGACAAACTTAAACCAGCTTTGATTTTCCTGCCAGGAAACGATCCAGTAAATTGTATTGTTTTGATTTAGGCATCAGTCTGGACCTGAATTGTCTCAGTGCCACATGTAGGGGTTTTGATTGTGTGCCTCCTGATATATATATTCTTTTTAAAAAAAACAACAAAACAAACCCTGCATTTTGAGTAAAACTCCTGCCAAGAGTAATCCTCCTGCCCTACACTGTGGTGGTGAGATGTCACCGGAAAGCATCTTGATGAATAATGGAAACTATAAATGGTTCTGCTGCTGTGTTTGGTGAGGGAGAAGGAAGAGACATCAAAGCCAATATGCACCAACATTCCTGAACAGAAATTCTCATTCTGAGCTTCTCATCACACTAGTAGTTTTCGCATTTTCAAATGTTAAAATACCACTGTTCTTTCCACAGGAAGGGAATTTTCCTTCTCAGTTTACAGCTGCTTTCATGTTGGTTTGTTCAAACTCCCATTTGCTGGTGGAATAAACACAACAATGCTGCAGTCACAGAAAGCAAGTGAGATTTTACTGAGAGCTTGAGGGGGAGGAAAGTGAGGCAAAGACAGTTACCGCTGTCTAGCACAAAGGGTGACTGGACCAGCATAAATATTATCTTCAGTCAGTAAGTTCTAGTCACTGATACTTATCTTTGTGGAGCCTCTTTACAGGCAAATTTCTTTATAAATGTGAGAATAAGCAAGAGATGGCATAGGCAAAATTCTACAGTAGAACAAATTCGACAGAAAATGAAATGAGGATTTCCTGGAGTGTTTGGAAATGTTCACAGATGGTGTTTGTTTTTCTCCAAGTCTGAACATCAAATTGTCTTGTGTTTTCTGCCACATAGGGGAGTTAAAAGCAAAGAAGACAAGGGTGGGAATTATTCCCTATGCCACTAAGTGTCCGGTTTGTATATCCAGAATTTGTAGAGAACCAAAGCTTGAATGCTTTGTGATCCTAATTGCTTTTTCCTTTCTTGAGAGTTCAGTCTCAGATTGTAAAATCCAATTAAATAAAAAGTTTCTGATGACCTCAGTAAGCATTAGGTATATTTTTTTCTGCCTTTATTCTTTGATATATGACCTTTCTTTCTTCTGTAAAATGAATTAAGTTCAACTATTCTTCATTCACCAAGTGTTCAATGTTACCCTGTGTTGGAACCTTGGCCTCATCACTGTTTACCAGTTCATAGACTGCAGTGTTTGTTGCTAAAGTAGCAAATGTTTGAGATTTTCCTCTGAGTCAGTGATAGAACTCTTTGCTAATGTTTGATGAAGTCAGGGTGCAAGAGAGTGTGGGATGCAAGGGGGGGATCAGAAACATTCAAAATTTTGGCTTCTTATAGACCCTCAGGCTTTAATGCTCGATTATTTTAAATCATTGGGCTTGTGCAGCATGCGGCTGGCTGGGCTGTGACGTGACGTGCCGTGTGTGGGTGTCCTCCCCCGTCCACCACTGTGCAGCTCTACGATCTGGTTAAGGAAGGAGCAGGCGATCTGGTTAAGGAAGGAGCAGGCGTGAAGCAGCCTCAGCCCCAGCTGGCTCTCCTGTCTCTTGGCATTGTTGTTGCCAGTTGGTCTGTGGGACTTCAGTTCTTCTGTCAGGAATTTCTTTGGTGATTTGCATTGCCTCCTTGAATCTGCGCTACAGTGAGAGTGAATTTCTTAACGGGGCATCTATAAATGTATTACAATCAATTGCTCCCCTTTTCAAAGGGGACAGTAAGTTGGCTTACAAGTAGTGGGCTTACAAAAATCACCACCCCCGTTCACACTGCAGAAATGAAGGAGCTCTTAATGATGAGTATTAATGCAATTATTACTCTAGTTACAAATCCACCTGCCCTTTCTTGTCATAAGAGCATTATTTCCCCTATTGATAGTGTCCTAACATCTGCTGAGACCCATCCCAAGTATGATTAATTTTCATTATATTTCTCTCTAGTTTATAATGGGGGGTATAGAGCAATCTGAGTCCCGGAACGGGTAATGTTTCAAAATAAAATATTACAAATTAAATGCAATGCAGGTGTTACAGTATGTCGTTTTATTTGTATGGCTGTCAGAAGTGGCCATGATAGTGATGGTAGAAGGGAAAGGTGCCCAAACATTTGCAACAGGGGTATTGTCAGCGATCTTCAAGGCAAAAAGATCAGGAACCAAGGAACTGCAGGTGCTGGTGGCAGAGCGAGGAGAGGTGGGCAGCTACAGAAGTTTCAGTCAATGCAGCTTGAGAGTGGGGATAGTCATCTCCATGTCGGGAAAGGGTTAATCCACATACAGGTGCATTCTACAAAGATCAGTATAAGTTCTGTAGGTTAACAAAGTGGTGGTAAGGTTTCTTAAGAGAAAGGGGGCATGTAAGGCTTCTGAGTCACAGTTATGAACAGCATAAAAAGCTGAGTCTACACCTGCACATGGCTGTTCTCCAATCAGTAAAACCTGAAACAAGGTTGATTGCACTGACTTCATTCTATGCCAACCTTATCCATTGTTTATAAAGAAAATTTAAGAAACATAAAGGGTTTTAAGGATAATAAAAACAGCTTAATGTTGTATTGTACTACTATATTTTGGAAGGATCCTTCCCACTCTGGTTGTTGAAAATGAAGCAATGTGCCAAGGTTTCCAATGGAAACTAGACTTTCTACCCTACCATGAAATGAGGTTACCCAGGGCAAAGTAAAAATAATTTTTATATACTTCTCTAAAGGCCTGCTTTAGGCTTTGCTAAAAACAAGATTCTTAGGGAAGCCACAAATTCTTCTGATTTCAGGTTGAAAGGTCCCAGGTTCAGTTCCTGCTGTTAGAAATCTGGTCACAATCAGCATCTCTACCATCGCCTGTCAGTAAAAGCACAGTAGTCCACCACAAACTTCAGTGACTTCAGTTATTACTCTCAGTGCAAGGTATATGGCTTTTTCTGCATTCTACAATCATGTGCACACTTGAGTACACTGAAATACCCGTGTGGGACTCAGCCTCCTGTTTGGATCTCCGCCTGTTTTGTGGATTTACCTTTTTCAATAGGAGACAGCTTCGAGATACTGTAACTGTCTTACGGGTAACTGTGCTGACCACAAAAATCGGTTGCTCCTGCCAGAAGGGCAGAGACTCTATACCCTAACCCTTAGGGTGCACACATAGGAACAAAGCATTACTGCTGCTTTGTGTACCTATTGATTCCATGAATAAATGATGGACTCCTTGTAATGATGAAGTGGTAACTATAGTTTCCATAAGGGTGTAAGTGCCAAGCTAAATATTTAAAGCCCACATAAATAATTGAAGTATCAGGCACTCTTCAGCAGAAGGAGATTGGGGTTATAATTTTGTTTCTCCCTGAATGATCTCCTGCCTTCATGGTACAGAAACTTGTCTGGGAACCACAAATTATTTAGAAGGTTGTGCTGCTCTGTTTATTTTGGTACCAAATCCAGATTTGTGTTACTTCTGCAACTGTATCAGCAAAGCATTTTGATATTTCTCTGACACATAATAGCTTGGCTGGCTGGGCTTGCTAAGGTTCAAATAGTCAAATCCTTAACGCCATTTGGCCTTTTAATTTCTTTTTTATTTCTTTTTGGATTTCATGACAGATGGGGAATTTGGGGCCTTTAAGAGTCTCATCTTCATGGTAGCAAAAGGTTTCCTTAATTACTCTTTAATAAACCTTGTCAAAACTTAAAGGGCATGTCAAGAAGGGAGATTACATTGCCACAGGGTTCAGGCAGAACCTGAGAAGGCTTGCAAGAAAGTGAAGGCTGGGAAGACACAGGAGGGAGTAAACTTATTTTTTAAATCTCCTACCAGGAAAGCCTAAATTTGGCTGTGTGGAAGGGGTTAACACAAGTAGCAGAGCTCAGTAGAAATCACAACCTGGAGAAGGATAATCTGGGAAACAAGTTTTAGAGGTTCATCCCATCTGGGTCCCCAGTTATATAAGGTTTGTGGGCAGGGAGGCTGGAAGGTAGGGTTCCTATCTCCTTGCTGTTATGTTACCTTAATTATCTTTGTGAGGAGGAGGAGCAGCACAGTCTTTGAGAAGACAAAAATCCCGGGTAAATCTGCTACTTCCTATGAGTCAGTACCTTGGCTCCCAAATGCTTTTAAAGCCACATGCCTCTGAACAAGGCAGAACAAAGCATTAAAATTAGGAGAAAGGTCTGTAGGTTCTAGACAACTGCTGTTCTACTTGCTTATTAGGTGAAATTATTAAAGGAGGCGGTAGGGGTTTTTTGCCCTTCAGCATTTTCTGCATTGACACTGGGTTCTCACTAGCTGAGCCACAGAAACCTCCTCTAGAATCTTTTTTGTCCCATCAGTCTGCTGGATTTTTTTTGAGACCACCTGAGGAGAGGTCTTCTCAGGTGCTTTGTTAAGAAGCCATCCATAACTACAGTTACACTGAAGGATAAATATCCTCATTATGCCACCATTTGGCAGCACTGTGCTAAAGACAGCAAGTTATTTTATGCTTTGATGTAATAGGCCTAGAAAGAGCAAAACTGTAAGCCTGCTGAGATCTCTCCTTTGAAACTTGTATAAAATCTGCAGAGGAAACAAGAATATGGACATTTGGATAAATAAGTATGGTAAACCTGCAAGAGTTTGTTGTAACCAAGGTCAGGTGGTTCTTGCTAACAAAGCACTTGCAGAAGTGTCTTACAAAGTCATGTGGCTGGTTTGCTTGTAATGGAGGAGATAGAAACAGTTTGGTGTCTAGTGAATGTCCTTATAAGATGTTAATGAAGTCAGGCTGTGTTTTCCAAATGTTTGCGAAGTTAATCTTTACAGTGAGTTCCTCTAGTGATATTATAATGCAAGTGTAATTGTAACCAGTAGAGGAAGATATATGAGAAATACTACTAAGCAGTAGATAGAGTTTACTGCTGCATATATAGTTTCCAATGGTCTGGGAATACAAGCAGAGTAGTTAGAGACAGGAAAACCATTCTGCTAAAATGAGATCTTTGACACGTCCTTTAAACTGTTTCTGTCAAGTCAGAGAGAAAACTATGGAGTATAGAAACTGCTAAATGCATGGCTTTGTTGACAAACTTCTATTGTGAACGTTACTGAGGGATATAAACTATGGATTTTGATGTTTTAAACTATGGAAATGTATAATATTTCTTATAGTAACTTTCATAATCTCCTATAATTTGGATGAAGAATGGATCTAATAAAGAACATGTGTTTAACCGTCCTATCATGTTCAGAGGTCTGAAAGCAATCAGGACAAATTGAATTGTATGTTAATATAGGTATCGTTATTCAGTCTGTATGATTATGTGTGGTAAAGGGTAGAAGAGGTGAAAGTTACTTTTTATTTTAAATTAACTATAATAAATCTTTTAACAGGAATCAGTGGGAATTTATGTGAATGCCCTGAGTTATGAACTGTGGAGCTCTGCAGCTGATAATCTCACTGAGGCTTCACTTCTGTGTGGGACAGAAATCTCTCATATAGGGGTAGGGGGACGTTGCTGGAGCCAGTGCAGGGTTCCACTATCTGTTACATTGGCTGGTGAACCTGAGTGGGAGATGTGAGCTGCTTCTGCAGGTAGAACTAAGTGCCTGCAAGAGAAGCAATTGTGTTACGGAGGGACAGGGACTTGCTGGCTTTCAGGTGGACAATGATAGTGTGAAGCAGCAAGTGTAGCCTTAGGTGTGACTAGCATAAGGTTGCCCCAGGATCCTTTGTATTTCCCATGAAAACTACGCAGTCTGTGATGAAAACCATGCTGCCGTGCCTTCATTGCCAAGGCATCTGAATGGAAGCTAATCTGAGGTTAGCTAACTGTCCTCATTCTTCCAGCTGCAAAGGGCTTGTCTGCAGGTAAAGCCAGGTCAGCTATTTTGGACCAGCCATGTGTGAACTCCTGTATTTCAAACATCTTTTAAAAAAGTTTTAATTCCATTTGAAAGTGATGCTTAATAAACATAACTAGTGTGGAAAAATGCAGTAGCAGAGCTCATCTGTGAGTAAAGTTAGAGTTAACACTTAAAAATCTTCTCCTTCCCTTTATTTCATCTCTGGTGTAGGCAAACCCTAAAAATGGCCCTGCAAAGGTGGCTAAGCGATATATTTAAACTGCTGGGGTTTCCGTGTCCAGCCTTGTCCCTCTTAATTTTACTGTGTTTTCTAATTGCCTAAGCTTCTTTTTGTAAAATCATCAGAGCTGACCTCTCAGTATTATCTTCCTGGCTCGGGAACACAACAGGTATGAATGGCACAGAACAGTAGCTTTGTCAGGCTGGGTGGTTGGCTTTTGCTGGCTCTTCTGGGTGAGCTGAGGCCTTTGGAAATACGTTGCTAATGGTGTGTAATTGCTTTCTGAATTGGCCTTTTGGAGAGAGTAATTGTATTATAGGAGCTACTGAACCTCACTGCATGATCTTGCAGAGAAGTGCTAAGCTGATAGATTCCCTTTCATGAAGTACACTGGAACTCAGTAAGCCCTGCTGCAGTATACCCTGCTTAGTCAAGGCTCTCTACTTTTTAATCCTCCACCCACTGCATTACCTGACACTCCTCCGAACTATGGGGTTCTTTTTGTTTATTTATTTGTTTTGTTTGGAGTTTAACTTTCTGTCTCCACCTCAGTAAAGGTTGGAGTATGCAGAGTTTTTGTGTGGTGTGCAGTTTTTGGGCAGACAGACCCTTTTCTAAGGAAAACTGTTTTCTGACTGGTCAGTAAAACCTACAATGGGAAACTTGACAAATGTCTTTGTCATTTTCTTTGTTATTATTCGAATTGGTTCCATCAGAAATACGCAACCCCTGTCAGGCAACATTCCAGCCTAGGAACACAACCTAGAAACCCGTGGGTAATTTTATTTTATTGTATTATTTTTTTTTGTGCATGGAAATTCTGTGTGCTTTGGCTAATTCAGAGAAATGCACCCTTTTGCTCGTGCATATTCTGGATCAAAGTCTAAAGATTTGCTACTGATGGGCATGGAGCCCTGCCCGTGGGGCATGGAGCCCTGCCCCGCACGGGAGAGCCACCAATGAGCCCAGCATGGTTTCCAGATGCTTCTTCAGATATTGTCATTCACGGATTACACTGAGTAGTTTTTAGTTTTTCTGATGAGTTGGCAAAGAATTTGTTTCCAAAACAGATGCACACTATTCCAAGCAGGAGTCATTAGGTGCTGTGCTCCTTTAGTTTTGATTGTCTGCCATTATTTCTTTTATGTTACTTTGATTTGATTATTCCAGCTGATGTGGAGCTGGAGATTCTTTATTGCTCTGATTGCATGATGTTGTGTTTTCTCTTGCTTTAATAAGAGGCTTGCCAATTTGTTTTTCATGATTCATCTCTGGATGTCTTGAGGCCTCTTGTTTTTGATGAGAATTTCACAGCTTATATTTTCACAGCATTTAGGATGAATGCTTATTAAGTTTATCACGATCCTTAGGCATCAGCTCAGCAAGATACCTAAGTATGTGCCTGATTTTTAGCATATGAGTAGTTCCAGTGATTTCAAGGGGATTTACTACACATGTCTTTAAAGATAGACATAACCATATGTAATGTGCTGAACTGGGGCCTTTGTTCTTTATAGAACAGCTTCTGAAATAATAAATTGCAGCTTTGGCATTGTCTTGGGAATGGTTTCTTCATGTGTTGTTTGTGATTTGCCAGAGTCACTCAGAAATCACGAGTCTACGTTCTCCTACCATTCATGACAGGAATTGCACAATCAAGAAGTATTGTAAAAGATAAACTGTTGGAATATTTCTCACTATTTGGTAAAGGGTTATATTTCTTTCAAAGTCATTAAGCATAAAAATTAAGCTTTTAAGGTGAAATGGAGAAGACATCATTTAATTTCTTATCTCTAGGAGCCAGGTTGTTAAGAAAAACACAGACTGTGATTCTCAGTGAAGGGAGTTTTGTCCAGATCCCATCTCCGGAAGGGTTTTCACTGAAAAGTTTTCAGTGAAATCCTGAGTTGTCAAAAAAATCAACTTTTCCTGGAAGCATAACAGTTTTAGTGAAAGATTGTCAATTAAGAGTAGTGGTTACCTCTAAGGCAGGGAGAATGTTTGACTACATACAATTGAATACATTGATCTGAGCTATATTTTAGATATTTATATATTTTAGATAAAGGTCTTGTGACCAAACTGGCCAAATGCTCAGACTGCTGTAGAAGGGACCAAGTATCTCATGGGGATAGAGATGTTGTATGTCATCTGTAGGTGGAGCAGCATGGTCTCAAACGCACCCAGGCTTCCCAAAACTAACAGGAGCCATAACAGCGTGATTCAGTTCTCAGTTCTTGAGATGCCTGTGCTTTTACAAAATATGCAGTCTTGCTATAATCTTGCACCAGTGTCCCCTGGCCCTGTAACCAAGAACAAAATAGCTTTCCCATCCTGCAGGAATTTGGGTAGCTCAAAGGTTACCTTGTTCTGTGTCGGGATAAACCTTTCTTTTGCTTGTCTCTGCACCCAAAATAGAGGACGATTCTCTAAAACGTGCAAAGTAAACATCCAGGAACATAGTATTTTAACAACTCTTCTGCTGGTTCCTTTGCAATGATTTGCGTTTTTGCCTGCAAAGAAGCAGACATAAATCCACTCCAATTAGTGGTAGAATTTGCCGGTGGCTTTTTCCTGTCGGCAGTCAGTACCCCAGTCAGCAGGCTCATGGATTTTCTCTAGTTTTGTGCTGAGAATTGTCAGCTAGCCAGATGCTTTTACATATGAATTGAACCGTCCTCTTTTTTTCTGGGGTTTGTTGTTGGGTTTTGGGTTTTTTTGGGTGTGTTTTTTTGTTTGGTTGTGGTTTTGGTGGGTTTTTTTGTCTTCTCCCTTTCACTTCCATAGGAAGATGTTGGATTTTTTACCTTCTCATGTGATTTATGAAAGTTGTTGGTATGATTTTTGCTGTGGAGGAAAAAGAAAGGAAAAAATGTAAATTACGAACACAAAGTAATTTATACGATAGAGTTTTAAAGAAAAAACCAAAAGATAAGCTAGTGGCTAAAGCATTGTCAGTTGACTGACACCAATTAGTTATATTGTGTATAAGAGAAACAACCTTATCAGTGTACTTGGTTTAATCCCCTTGTCTTTGCCTTTCTAGGCATGGAGTATTTAGAACAAGCACATGACAACACAGTAATAAAACCCCAATCAAAACACACCCCCCCAGCTCAAGAAACAAAGACTCTAAGCATAGTTTAGATATGTTTGTACTGATTACACACAAAACATGATCTGTGAAAGTATTCAAAATACTTCTCTTATTGATGCCACAAGCATTGGTGTGGTGTTGGCATCTGGGCATTGCCAGGGGTCATTTCCATCAGCACAACCTCCCATTCATCTATCCCTGCCTCCACCCAATCCAAAACAAAAGAAAGCCCTCTGGGGAAGTATGTGCCAGTGATCAAAAGAAGGCTCCATAATAAGAATTCTGTTTAGATTTAATGAGACAGTAATTGTGGTTTAATGAAATACCAGCTGATTGCTATCCCTGCATGTTTACTGGAGGCAGTGGCAGCTGCTAAGCCTGTGAATTACCAACTGGACGTGGGACTAGCCCAGGTATCACAATTCTTATGATTTATTTTATTTAGATATAAGCTGATCAGAACACAGTGCTTTTCCACTGGTCTAGACATCATGTTGTTCCTGGGATTCTTAGTAATACTGAAGTGCTGGGATTTAAGAAGGCAGAGATGAAATGGGAACTTCCCAACAGAATCAGCTCAAGGCCCCCTGGCAGCCCTGTAACTTTGAAATTCAGCTGTGGGAGTGCTGGAGAGCTGGAAAGTTATGGCTGCTTCCATTGGCTGGGCATGATTTTCTCCCGATTCCCCTGAAAGCTTTTCCTCAAATTCCAGCAAAGTGGAGTCCTGTGTCACTTGCTGGAAGTTGATGGAAGAAAGCAGTGGGAGGGATCCTGAGTCCCTTCCTAGGAGGAAGAGGAAGGAGGGTTGTTGGGTCCTGTGCCACTTGTGACAGGGGGATTCTCAAAGCATTTCTAGAACCTTCATCATTGTTATGCTACAAGACTTTCGAAATCACAGGTGTTTCCTTCCCTTTTCATGTTCTCCCTGTCTCCTGAAATGCCGTACCACAACCTTTTCATTGCTGTGTAAGTCTGTACACACTGCGGTCTGCTCGGAGTTGTGCTCACCAGTAGCACTTGATATCCAGTACCCAAGCCTACCACCACTGCCTTGGCACCTCTCACTGACAGACAGAGCTATGTGGGCTAGAACTGGGAGAAGCAGCTTCGTGGAAAAGACGCAACTTCCATGGAGATAATGAGTGAGGAGGAAGCCAGTAATAATGTCTGTGGGCTGAACTGGAGGGTCTTTCTACAGTCATGCTATTCAGGCTGCCCTGTGATGAACATGTTTTGTGAAAAGTGATGAGTGTTTTCTTTTGATTTGTTGTTGATTTTTTTAAAACAAATTTCCTTTTATCTCCTAGAAGTTTTCCCCATTGACAGTTAAGAGTCCTTTTAGACTAATGTGGACTCCTGGCTTACATTTACCAGACAGAGCTTGGGTCTACCTTGGGTGCTGTACAGTCTGAACTTTCACAGTCCCAGCTGCGGGGCAAATTTATCTTCTTCCCTCTGAGACAATACTCCTCTGCTGAATGAAGCCTTTGCTACTTTGTCTGCTGCTTTTCTACCTCATTAAACACAGACCATCAATTAAGCAACAGTGGCAGATAGGAAAAGGCAAAATGGTTTGGAAGTAATTGGCCTCTCTTGAATCTTGGAGGAAGAAGCCATAATCGTCTATAGCAGTCATGCAGTTGTCTGTCTGCCATGCATTTCTGTATGCAAGGAAACACAGACCTGCTCAAAATTCAAGGACTTCTGCATTTCAGAATATATTTGAGAACAGCTCCTTGTCTGAGGAAAAATGTTGCTAAGTTACAGAGTGAAAATTTTGGAACAATGAAGTCTGTTCCTGAGGAAAAATGAGTCCTTGTTTCCTCAAGCAGAGTTATTTTTCAGACTATAATCATGGGAAGAGTGTTATGCACATAGATGGATTCTGGGCTGTTTCTTCCCTGTTTCTCAGCTGTGCTGGATCTGAGCAGCGGTGACCATTGTATGACGTTGAGCCATTTTTAATCCCATCTGTTATAGTACTGGTGCATGGAGAAACTCCTGCTCTGAACTGTGTCTGCATCAGAGTGTTCATGGTGGATGGACAGGTTGACTGATCCTTAATGCACTTGCAGTTGGACCCATTAGAAAGGGATTTTGTCTTAATGTGAAGGAGGATGAGATTGTAGTAGGACTCTTGTGACATTGAAAACTTATGCTGTATTGGGAGGGCTTCTTTCTCTTTCACTAAAGAGTGCTGTATCAGGTGAGGGTGGTCTCACCTTGTGGAGAGCAAGTGAAGATGTAAGACATATAGCAGGATACAAGGACCAGAATGAGTGGAAAAATAGGGCCAGACTGGGGACAGCAGAGTTGGAACATGGCCTGAAAGTGTCACGAGAAGGAGAAGAGAGTGCTGTGTAAAATCTCAGATGCTTCAGGAAGGAAAAAAATAATTAAAAAGAAACCTAATACATGGAAATTCAGTGTTTGCTACGTCTCATCAAACAACCCGGAAATCACAGCCCCATATGTTGCTAGGCTGTGTGCAGACTTATGGCTGGGAGTAGATTTTCAGAGATGTGATAGTTCAGGCGTAGTAAAAAGGTCTCTGCTTGGGCAGTAACATCCATCAGCGAAGATATGTCCCCTCTCCTGCTTGGGCAGTAACATCCGTCAGTGAACATATGTCCCCTCTCCAGCTAGGCAAGGTGCTCTCTGGGGACTATTGGCCCTGCCCTAACCAGTGTGTTGATAGTGAGATCCAGATACAAATTCCCTCAGAAATCGTCAGTGTTAGGTGAACATCAGTGGTACAGAATGAAAGGTAGATCTTCATCGTGCTGTTAGCAGCTACTGTTGCAAAAAACAGAGAAACAAACAGCTCCGAACCTGAGAACATAAAAAATGATAGATGGTCTGCACCAGATAGGAAAGGCAGGCAGAAACAGTCTCAAGAAACAGAGCAGTGATCTAGAGAGAAATGTAAATAGCGTCTGAGTTGTGGGCACTGACAGCAAAAATATAAATGCTTGTAGAATAAGAAAAGAAGCTGCGTTGCAGAGGTGTGCAATCAATTACTGGGATAGGTGGGTAAGAAGGACTAGTTGAAACTACTTCACTAAAATGGCTTTTTGACAGTATGCTGGATTTGTGGCTGAGCAGATGCCTTTGAGAAAAAGTGGCTGCTTTCCACAAAAAATCTTTTCTTTTTCCTGTTGAAAACTTCAGCTCCTGAAAACGAAACGTTTCACGTAAGTCTTTTAACACTGGAAATTCTGTCAAGAAAATCCCAACTACTTTTCATGGCAACTTCAGGCAAAACATCTAATTCTGTTCTTTATTCTATTCTTTTTTATTTTCTATGAGAATAACGACCAGTGCCACCACTGACTCACAGTAAGCAAGATGAGCAAGTTACATGCCTGCACAGAGAGTGGCTTCATTGGGCTAATGGACTGCTAGCGTGAGGAGGAAAAGAAAAAGATTATTTGTGGAACTAAAACTTCAACCATCACAAAGACAGCCAGCTCAGATGTTACCTGTCAAGCTGACAAACTCTGTCTCAGATGTGAGGAGCATTAAGGACTACTGCAAAGTTTGACAGGGTAGCCCTCCCTAAATCATTGGAAAATAAATCCAGATCAAAACTCTGCACTGGAGTATTAGCATCTCCTGGGACTGTGAAATCTGTGAAGTGGCACAACTGGGTAGGAAAGGTGGCAGGGACCACAGGAGATCATCTGGTCCATCCTGCCCAAAGCAGGCTCAGTGTTGAATTCAGGCCAGGTTGCTTAGGGCTGGCTCCAGCTGGATCTTGAAAACCTCCAGGATAGCACAATGGAAATGAAAGAGAGGATGTGTTCATGTGCAGTGCCAGGGCTGCTCCTTCCCAGCCATACGCTTCCTGCAAAGGAACAAGTGCTTTATCATTTGTGGGGTGCTTTTTAGAGGCCATTGATGTCTCCCTAGAAAACAGCACTTGGCAATTAGCCACTAAAGCAAAGCAGTAATACAAATGCTGGGTGTTAAAGCCTAGTCCTTTTCCAAAAATAACTTTAAGAAGAGATGGAGTGTAGTCCAGAACAGGCTCGTCACTAACAGAATAAAACAGCAAGAAAAGGAGCTACTGAAAAATGGACAAACTCTGTCCATTGATTGACCCTATGGAGCATGATAAAGCCAGAGAAGATTTACGGTATCTTTTCCAACAAAGGAAAATTCCTGCCAAGATTAACAAAAACTTTTTCAGCTTTAGCTGCCAAAAATCAGTTTGTGGCAGGTGAAAGTAAACGAGTAACAGCTATGTGAGGACTGCAACATCCCATCTTTGTATAAACAACTTTCTAGACCAGCAGCAAGCTTATAACCAATCTGTTGTCAGCAGCCCAGAGCCCTGTTATAGTCAATCAAGGGCTCAGCAGGCTGTTATGGAGATATGGGAACTATTTCAAATATTATAGTTTTGTTGGCTCTGGCAAAGAGAGCTCAAAAGCATTTTTGACTGGACCTAACTATTTTCCATCTGAAGAACAGGAATATAAATGAGCTCCAGTCAATCTGTACCGGTCTATTGGGACTCTACACCCCGAAGTCTGATCAAATTTACTTAAAGCATTTTAGCACACAAGTGTGTTTGGCTCTCCTCATTTTAATTTCATATCAACTCAAGTGTAATCATAATTCAGCAGACTGTAGCATCAAGAAAGCTAGAAAAAAAATCTGGATTTGCCATTAACCAGCAAAAGCTGGCAGTTGCCTGTGAGACTCACAGTCCCATTCTGCATCTCAAGAGTACTTTGTATGAAGAAAAGGAAATCTAAAGGAAGCCCAAGTCCCTACCAAGCATCAGGGGTGTGCAGACCTTCCTCTGAACTCTGCGGGAGAACATTGATTAAAGGAGACAGACATGAAACAGTGACACTGTGCCTGAGGTCGCCACTGGCTCTTTCTACCGACTCGGGGAAGCCAGAGCAGTGCACAGGCTCTCGGCTCTGCGTCTCTGAGTCACAGCTACTTAAATTTTGATGACGCCACCAGGTTTTTCAATTTTGTTTAATCTTTTGGACATAGGGGTTGTGAGCTTTCAGGGCTGGTGAGTAGTGGGGGCTAAGATCCTTTTCTCCTTCTAGCCTTTTCTTCACCTCCATGCTGCTTGGTAGGATGCTGCAGTCTGTCCTAGGAGACCTCACTCACCACAGCAGCTCACAGTGATGCCACACTGCCGCAGCAGCGGTATCGGTGCCTGCTCATTGTCATTTACACTAGGTCACCTTTCGACCTGTGCTGTCACCATCATATTGGTGTATTGCTATCAGCAGTATGGAACTGCATGACTATCTGTCCTCTGGGAAGGACCTTTGTAGATTTTCTGTACCAGGTTGTGTCATACAAAAGATGAGAAGCAGCAACATGTCAGTTCAGCCACCAGGTATCAAAATGACTGACAGCTTGGGGAGGCAAAGCTCTAACTACACTGACTTGTCCCTTGAGAGTTCTTTGATATGTAGTTCTGCTCCAGGCATTCATTTAAGGAGCTGGCACCTAGATTTAAGCTCCTGCATGGGATCGTGATGGGAAGGGTCCACCAGGGACATGCAGAGAGGAAAGGTGTCCCAGGCTTAGCACAGATTTGAGGAGGAAGAAAGTGCTTACAGCAGGCTTTGTAACTGCCTGCAGTCTTGGGAGTATAAGCACATCAGATGACGTTTGCCAGCACGTCTCTCCTCTGAGCATCTCTGCTATTCCCAGTCAGATTAGTTCAATTTACATGGCAAAATATTTCTAACCACCAGCAAGGAAAACTCATCCTGAGATCAGAAAAATAATAATAGTAAGTCTTAGTCTTATGCAGCACTTCGGAGCCTTCAGAGCGCTGAACAAACATTAGCTAATGAATCAAGCTGCGCTGCTTCTCCTGGCCCATCTCTAGCAATAAATGCTCCAAGATTAGAAACTTGCTGACACGTTTGTGCTGAGGGTGCCTGAGGCAGAGGGTGCTGTGGCTCTAGAGCTGTGTTGCTTTTATGGTGCTGACAGGGGTAAAAATGGATTATCATGTCAGCAGATATGATCAAGACATGTGCAAGGTTCATCCTTCCTAGACTGGTGAGATTAAATCTGCTGGAGGGTAGGGTGTTGTTACGACCACAGTTCCATCCATAGGGAGCAAAATTGCCGGATAAAGTGCCAGCCTTGTAGTCCTGTGGCCAAAACCTGTTCACTCAGTGGTGTTGGGGTAACCAGGGAAAAGCTCTGAGGGTTTTAAGCAGAACTCTAGATGCATTTCTAACAGCCAGGATCAGAATTTGTCGGTTTTCTGTGTTATCTGTGTGGTTTTCTGTGGGTTTGTAGCAGTTTCCCCATCATGATGGCAGGGCAGTACCATCAACAGTCTGCAGCAATGTCTGAAGAGCCTCCTTGCCTTTTAGGATGCTGTAGGTGTTGTTGCATTTCTTCTGGGGCACTGTTGTGCCTTAAACACCTCTTCCTATCTTCTTCCCAACCTCTCCCTAAGAGGGACTTGCAATGCAAATTGGGGGAAAAAAAAAAAAAAAAAAAAAAAAAAAAAAGAAAAAAGAGCGAGCAATGCAAAATGGCAAGTGCTAAACATCTTTATTCCTGTAGTCAGTCATAGTGATTTTGGGATATAGGATGATGGTTTTAGAGCTGCCCCCAAAAGAGAGGCTAATGTTTACTCCGAAAACCTGGGGCACAGCCCAGGGGAGAGAGATGAAAAGGCAGAGCTGAATTGTAAATCCTTCTTTAATCTTGTTAATTGAAGTGTTTTGTGGCTCAAAGGACTCACTATATTTACAGCATGATTAAATGCTTGGATAAATAACAGCTATTAAATGGGCAGTATCTAGATGCTACTGAAATAAGACATCTACATCATGGTTTTTCCTCTTTTCCCTCTTCTTCATTCCCCCTCACCCCCAATTGCTGATATGTAGTAATAGCAGTGACAGGGCAAATTGCTGCATCTCTTGACAGTTCTCTGCTACTACTGGAATGGATGAAGGGGAAAAAAATACCCATGTATATCTATAACTATATACTTCAGTCACAGCGTTCAGGCTCTTTCCAGGAACTGTAGTTCCCCAGACTGCTGGACTGCACTGCAGAATTTACCTTTGTGGAAAGAAATGTCATCTGGCTGGGCAAGACTGCTACGTGTGTGATCGTACTGCTTGGCTTAAATGCTCCCATGATGTCTTTTAATATTAATGAATGATGTAAAGAAAGAGAAATACTGCTTAAGGTAATTATTATAATGTCTTCCTAGGGATTTAGCAGTGAGTTTGTAGATGCTTGTTATTTGAATTTTTAATTGGTGCAAGAAAAGGGGGTGAGGAAAATGGAAGGAATTGTATTTTATTGGTGGGGGAAGAGTTTCTCAGCTGTTTTGCTGGAAGGGTTTGAAGCTAAGAATGAAACCTCTAATTTTATAAAGGGTCAGGGTGGGAGAGCAGGGACACCTACCACCTCTATCCAGCTGTTCATTTGGCAGTAGTCCAAGGGAACCATGTCTGGGCTGGTGGAGTCAGGGAGGATTGTACAGAGACAGACATTCCCAAGGACCTGCGTCCTGCACTGAAACCCCCTCTGGTCTCAGACCCCATCCCAGAAGTAGGCAGAGATGTTTCAGTAGAGTTAAACCATTGGAGATAAACACATTAGCATAGTATATGAACATAAAAAAAATCTTTACAGGTCCTTGCAGTCCCACTCTCTGAGAAGGGGACAGCGACCAAGAGGTTAATTCTGAAATATTGGATAAAAAAGAGAGTGAGTGATTCTGAAACATGAGAATTTAGATATTCATGAACTGGGGTTTCTCATTATTTCAGTTCACAAGAGCTTTTCACTCTAAAAATTATTCTAGTTTAATTAGGAAATAATAGGCTAAAAAAGCCTGGTTTTAAGGGAATTCAGTTTTGTTGAACCTGAAAAGGATTTATTTTTATTTTCAGTTTGCAAAACCAGAACAGAGCAAGAAGCCAAACACTTCTTTTCAGGTTGAGCAGAAAAACACAGCTCTCTTTTCTCTCTTCTTCTCTCTCTATCCATTTTTGATATGGCTAATGAACTAAAATTGCCATTGTTCACACAGCTCCATTCTGATGTGCCCTTTTTGTCTGTATGTAAGGGAAAGGTCTTCTGAGCTCGACAGAGGTTAAACAGAGAAAAGCCTTTAGTGAGAACAGAAAGCACAAGCGGGCGGAGGGTGGCTGTGGAGGCAAGGCAGGAATCTGTATGGAGGATCTGTAGGCCTGGGTTTTTTTACTCTCTGTCCTCATGCTGACAAGTTCTCTCTAGCTCTCCTGTTGTTACAATGTCTGATTCTCTACACTTTGAGCCCTTGCTGTTTCCTTTGCACAAGCCACCGAGACAGACGGTAGCCCTGAGGCAGCCTGCAGGTTGTGGGAGAGGCACGCTCGATGCTTTCCACTGTCTGGCTACTTTCTGACGCTCCCTGGCAGCATGAAATATGCTGCCAGTCCTGCCTAAACAAAGCTGGTGACACTGGCCGGGAGCTCCAAGGCTGAGGTCCTGAGCAGCAGAACGCCTGCTGTCCAGGGGCTGGAGCGCTGGCAGACTCCGGGCTGGGGAAGAAACCTGCTGTGATAATGAGTTGTTATGGAGCAGGTTTGTACCAGAGCAGAGGGATCAGGGATTTCTCTGGTGCGGTTCAGGGGTAAAATGTAAGATGCCAACAAAGTAAAACTCCTGGGGATTTCCCAGACTCCGCAAGTACCTGCAATCCACTATGAGAAAACCTGTCAGGAGGCTTATGGTGCCTAAGAATAGGATCATGTCACTTGTAGTAGTCTGTGTAACCAGCTTTTGGCAGGGCTTACAGCTCCCACCAACGTGTCAGTGTTAGACACCAACCCACAGGCATGCCAACTAGTAGCCACAGACATAGGGTTTTAGCTTTTTTATGCAAGTTGCACATGTTTTCAGCTTTGGAGATCTCCTGTTTTAACTCTTTCAAGGGTAGCCATCACACAGCCTGTAGCACACAAGCAGTATGTAGTTCAGCCAATGCTGAGCTAACCCAGGTCAAACTGCAATGGCCAAACCTTTGGAACTACACCTAATTGCGTATTAAAAGGCAGTGTATAACCAGTGTAAAACTGCATAAATATCCTGAGGTGTCTGCATGTTTCTGTACTTAGAAGGAACTGGTACATAGTTTTGTGCAGGTTTGTATGTCACGTAAGACTGGTGAGGTACTTCAAGTGCAATAACCATGACATGAATTGTGCTGCACTTCCATCTTGGCTCAGGCCCACAGACTTTATCAAGTAAGAGAAGAATTTCCCTTCTGATAAGAAAGGAAATTGCTGACCTGGAAGAATGTGCTAATTGGGAGGTATCTCTAATCTAATGCCTAGCATCACTACTTGTATTCGTTATTAGCTGAAGTTCAGTCACCCTCCTGGAGGTAATTAAAAGGTGTGTAAATGTGGCACTTAGGGATGTGGTTTAGTGGTGGACTTGGCAGCCCTAGATTAATGGTTGGACTCAATGATATTAAAGCTCTTTCTCAACCTAAATGATTCTATGATTCAGCGATTCTAAGTGTTCTCCATCCTCACAACACTTGTCTGGTTTGTGGTCCGCTTGACTCATGTCTTGACCCCTGGAATGTGCTGATCAGTGCAGAAAAATCCACACCCTTTTCTAGGTTTTGAGGGGCCATTTCAACAGATTCCATCTCAGCCAAATGCACAATACTCACAAAACCCACTTATATAAAATTTCCACGTGGGGAAAGAGGTTTTTGGAAAGGCTGGCCACACACTTGCCCTATGTGTGAACTCTACAAGAAAGATGCTTTTAGATGTCAGGAAATAGATACATGATGTTGACAGTTCTTCATCAGGGGAGAGTTAGTAGAACAGAGTAACATTTCTGAAGCATATTAGAAGGCCATTTTGCATTGCTGGTAAATGTATCTCAGGCGTACAGGAGCTGAGCAAGCTTACTCAAACCTTTCACCTGTTGGTTAACAGCAGCAACCACCTCCTGGAAAGAGAAACATGTCCCTTGCTCCATCCAGTTTATCTTCCCCATGAACACAGAAGCTTCCTTTATCTAAGGAAAAGCCTTTCCACATGTCCATGCACGCCCCCCTGCTGTCTCTGCAGCTGCTGAATTACAGCAAATGACAAGGAGCAGCAAGGTGAGGGAGTAAGAGGAAGTGGAGAGCAACATGAGAGACTCAGAAAAGGTGCTGTGAAATTTTTTTTCTCCTGCCATGGGCCAGGGCTAACAGGATTGCAGGGAGAAGTTCAGCAGGAGCAGGGGTAGGGGTGGGTGGGTGGTGGGAGAGGTGACAGCAAGCTTCGAGAAAAGCCTGAGATGGGGAGAGGAGCAAATGTGAGAGGGAATCCAGGATACTGGTGCTGTCTAGAAAGGAAAGGACCTAGACAGATGTCCATGTTCCTGACCAGTCCTTGTCCTGCTTTGAAGGGTATTTAAATCTCAGCAAAAGAAGAGGTGTCTCATAATGAGAGCACTTGCTTGGGAGCTCCTATGTTCTGGCTTCATAGCAGTGACATGGATAGTTACTTCTATCTTCACGAAAGCTTCAAGGATCCTGATGAGGGAGAAGACGGTTTTTATCCCTGGCACCTCTGAGACACTCGCTGTAGTCAGCAGGGCTGGACAGTACCGGGGATGCTGCTGCCTAAATCTGGGGCTGTGAGAGGGAGTTAGAGCTCAGCAGGGAGCTTCCTGTTGATCCTGTTAGGCTTGAGAAACAAACGCTGCCGGGCCCTGCTTTGTGAGATCAGCTGTGCCAAGGAGGCCTCAGAGTTGAGCCCTGACCAGGCCTTGTGTGATGGTTGGCAGCTGTAACGAAATTGGGCCCCACCAACACAGCTGCCCAAATCCTCATGCTGCTTAATAACCAGCTGCTGCAGCCTGTGCAGGGAAGTAGCTCTTTGGCACAGCACTGGTGCATACGGCAGAACCTCCTGCCTGCAGTTGCAGTGAGAAAAAAGAGGCTGTTTTTCTTGAGAGATTTAACTCACTGAGCAATTATTCATTTCAGTGGCTTTACTGCAAAGCTTGCTTTGTTTCTGCTCAGGTTTTAGCTGAGAGAAATGTGAATAATTTACAGCTGAGAGTTTTGGGGTTATTTGTATTTGATCTCTCATTTTCCTCTTCCTTTCTCTCCCACCCCATTGCAGTCATATATCTTTTAACTTAAATCCTCTTTTCTTTTGTTGGAATGATCTTGCTTTCATTGGGAGAAATAGCTGCTACTTTGGGTGGAATTTGTCTCTTTTAACTATAGTTACCTGAAGGCAGTGGGAGAAAGAAGCACCAGCCTCCACATTAATCCTGTCTCTGCAGTCTCCACTGAGCTTCTGACTCCAGCATCAGTGTTATTCTCTTCATAGATGTGTAGATGAGGTCCTTCAACCTGTAGACCTTGAGAAGACCTAGGAGGAAGATGCAGATGCATGGTAAACTGCATTACAGAAGAGCCTCAGCCCTGTTCTCAGTCTAGGCAATGCCAGGAGAGAGAGGAATGGGGACAGCAGATTTTCCCATTTTCCCCAGAGGATGCAGTGAGATAAGGAGCAGCATTTTTCTGACCTGTTGGGTAACTGTCCTCCTCTCTACTCCTTTCCATGCTAAATGGGGCAGGCCTGCCTGCTTCCATCATCAGCGTGTCCCCTTCAGCAGCAGGGTAGTAGGGATGGCAGCCAACACGAGCTCCCTCGAGCAGGGAGCATGCTGTTGAAAACTGGGTAGTATGAGTGCTGTCTGCTAGGCACAGCTGTGTCTGCTCATGGGACTGTTATGGGCAAAGTACTTGCTTAAACATGGCGACAGAGGGCTGTGCTGTTCAGGTCCCAGCACAGTAAACTTACTTCAAGCTAGTGTGAGAGGAAGGCTCCCGACCTCCAAAAGCAGGTAAATTATTTGCTGAGAAGGATCAGTCATTGTTTCCAACGAGACCCTAGGAAGTAGACTGGATTGTTGTCTGCAGCTGTTCAGCCCAGCCGTGCACACCGTTGTCTGAGTGCCAGCTCTCAGGATCTCTGCATGTGCAGAGCTCAGCACCTTCTTTCTGGTGATGTATGGAATTAAACTCTATAACTTGAAAGTTATAAAGTAGGTATGTTTATTGCGTGCAGATGCACGGGGGATCGCTCCACCACAAGCCTGCATGCCCGAAGTGAAGACCCATCTCACATTTATACAATAAAACAAATGAATATTCAATTAACACATATACATATTCATTACCTAAACCTGCCTGCTCTTGCTTGGTACGTTAATTAGCTTATCAGTCCTTTGCCTGGAATGTGGTGGTCTTGCAGGTTTGCAGGTGATTCTTGTCCTTGTGACCATCCTGTCTTCTCCAGCAAGGAGACTTAGCGCTCCCTCTAGATAACATTGGAATGTCTCTCATCCTTTTCTCATCCTTTTTATAAATAGCCCCTTTGTTAGAGGAAGAAGAGTAGGCGTTTCCTCAAAGCTGTGTGACTATGTGACCAGACACCACACCCATGACCAGTCACCATACCCACATTCCTTGAGCAGACATATACAATCACAATCGATGTCCATTGCCCCTATTTCACACTATTTCTCCATATCACTGGCTACACACTGCTGTGCCCTGGCTGCTTATTCACACTCCAGGAGTAGTTGTATACTCAGACTGCAGTATGTACTGTCCTTGCTGTAATGTACCTTGTGCATCTTTGGGATGAAAAATGCTAGGTAAACGTAAGCCTTGTTCCTTGCTCGCTGTAGTCTTGTCACTACGTGAATGTAGGTTGTGCAGACAGTCCTATCAGGAAATGTTTAGGTTTTGGCCACAAGTTTTGAGCTTTTAATCAGCCTCTGAGTACAGATATGCAGTGGCAAATGGTTAAATTACTCCTGCTTATCAGCTGAACCAGAGGAAGTGACCCCATAGATTTCACTTTAACTGCAAGCCAAACTGCATTAGCTTGTTCCAGTGATTAATTTGTCTTCTTGGTCAAAAGTTGGCATTTCATTGCTTGTGTGATGGTTCACTTCAGCAGCCTCTGGGATCAGAATCTCTTGCATATAAATGTGAGAGTGATAATGAAAGCTCTTTACTTTCAGCTTATCAGTGTTTTATCTACCCCAAAACATTTGCATTCCTTCCCCAAACATAGAGCTACAAATGCTGAGTGCCTTTTTTTGGGGTCTGGTATGTCTGTTCCTTCAGGATATGTCCATGCAGGTATGTCTCAGACTGAGTTCACCCTCATCCTAACCCAAAACCGTGAATGTTGCCAGTTTGCTGGAGCATTGCAGCTCAGCCCAAGTGGCTGCCTTAGGTCTTCGGTTTTGTCCTTATTGAACGCAGCTGGATGTATTTTATAAAAAGTTTTTGGTCAGGACATACAATTTTCAACATTTGCAGTAAAGCAAGTTTTTACTTGCTGTAAGAAGTATAAACCCCTATCACATTTCTTAATATTTTTTTACACTGTACTACGTTGATTTGACTGTTCCTATGTGTTTGCTTTTAATATTAAATGTTCCTCTGACAAAATGCACTTAGCTATAGCTATCAGTTATCTTCCTACCAGGTATTTATTGGGAAATAGCTATAGCTATCAGCTGTCTTACTACTGGCTATTTAGCAGGAAATTTGCTCCCAAGACTTGGGATTTGAAACTTGGTGACAGGTACATCCTGACCCAAGTGTTTGCTAGCAGTTGCAAGGAAAACAGCTTGTTACTTCTGCAGACCTCTGGGAACCACAGATGCTGGAGTCGATTTGAAAACAAAATTAAGCAAAATGTATCTTCTAGCAAGTTTCAGGGTCATCTTCTTTGTTACTAAGTTGCAAAGGAAGATATAAGCAATACAAACCATGTGTCTGACCTACTTGCAGTCTCTCCCAGGTCCTCACCCAGAGTTCCTTTCACTCCTTTCAAGGGTGGAGGTCTTGAAAGAGCTCACTTTTTACCTCTTCAGCAACACCTTCTTTCCCTGACTCATTTTGGCCTGCTGGCCACTCCAGTTATACCTGGAGGTTATCTAAATGCTGCTGCATGCAAATGGATATTCAAAGTGCTTCTGTAGGACAACCTTCCCTCTGTCTCTACTACTTAAGGAAGACTTATTGCCTGGTTGCTTTGACCTCTCCTTGTCTGTGAGAATGCACATAAAACAATGGTAATTTGCCTGGAAATGATTCACATCAATACAAAAATATCCTTCAATATGGGTATTTCCCTCTTTAGATTTATCCTTCTGCTTAGGAAGTAAATTGATATAGCTTTATGACTCCATCCTATAACATAAAAAATTTTTATTTGCTTTATAAGACCTTGCAAATCACAAACTGAATACATTTTATGACACAACAAGCTATGTCCCAGTGTTTTTCAGAGCCTGGAAATACAGATATGACTGACTTTGCATGTTTTGATCATAAGCTTTCGGTCTGGGGAACTCAAGCTATCAGTTTTAATAATATGTTCTTTCAGCAAAATGAAAACACTTGACTTTATCATGGAATATACTGATATTTGCCTGTTTGGAGAAGTTTGTTCTGTGAAATGTCTAAATCTGGACTGTTGTTTTTCAGTTGAAATTAAATTATTCTAAAGGTCAGAATTTCCCAAGGAATGTAAATGAAATGATGCAGTGGACTCAAGTCTTTATGCTTCTGAGAAATCTGATAGGAAATATTTGACCTAGAACACTGAAAAGGCTGTCTTGATAACCTGAAAAAGTTCAGTTTCCAGTTAAAAAGTTGACATAAGTCATGCTTTTCTTCCACACCTCAGTGCTGATAAATATTATTTTTCTTACATATAAGCTCTTCAGTGTCTTCCTTATCCATGCCAAAGAAATCTTAATTTTCCTTCAGGTAAGAGAACAAGAAGCACATAGTTCTGACTTTGAGCTTGGTTTAAGCTCCAGAATAGAGCTGGGACTGGAAGTTTTTTACTAATTTTGATGTGAGAGTTGAAAATAGGAATGAATCTGTTGCCTGGGATGAAACAGTCCCATTAAGAGCTTCTTCCTAGGTAGTTTAATTAAAAGATTAGCTTATAGATTGCACTGATATATTATAGAGCAATTTGCTATAGCGTATTTAAACTCATGGCTGGAAGTTAATAGACATTGCCCATAAAATATCTAAAGACAATTTGTGGACAGAAATGTTGCTCTGTGACAGAAGTTCATGCTTCCCAAGACTACCCTTGGTGTTACCTGTCAACCCCGTAAGAGATAATCAGGAAGGAAGAGGCAAAAGCTGTGCAAGGGAGGGATTCAGCACCTGAGCATGGCTGCTTACATAGAAATCAAGCCTCCAGGACTGCTCTGGCAGCTTCCCCAGCTTGGCCCGGTTTGCTGCAGTTGTTTGTATGCTGCACAAGAGCTGTATGAGCAGCACAGAATCACAGAATTGTGCAAGTTGGAAAAGACCTTTAAGATCATCAAGTCCAACTGACGTACGGAATTAAACTCTCTAACTCAAAAGTTATAAAGTAGGTATGTTTATTGCGTGCAGATGCACAGGGGATCGCTCCACCACAAGCCTGCATGCCCCAACATTTATACAATGAAACAAATGAATATTCAATTAACACATATACATATTCATTACCTAAACCTGCCTACTCTTGCTTGGTATGTTAATTAGCTTATCAGTCCTTTGCCTGGAATGTGGTGGTCTTGCAAGTTGGCAGCTAATTCATGTCCTTGTCGATCATCTGCATCATCTGGTTTTCTTTAGTGAGGAGATCTCTAGATAACATTGGAATGTTTCTCATCCTTTTTATAAATAGCCCCTTTGTTAGAGGAAGAAGAGTAGGTATTTCCTTAAAACTATATGGTTATGTGACCAATCACCATACCTACACTCCTTGAGCAGACATATACAATCACAATCGATGTCCATTGTCCCTTTTTTGCACTATTTCTCCATATCACAACCATGTCCCCAAGTGTCACATCTACACCTCTTTCAAATACCTCCAGGGATGGTGACTCAACTGCCTCCCTGGGCAGCCTGTTCTGGTGCCTGACAACCCTTCTGGTGAAGAAATTTTTCCTAATGTTCAATCTAAACCTCCCCTGGCACAACTTGAGGCCATTTCCTCTTGTCCTATCACTATGCACAGAGCCTGCGTGCCGTTGGGAAGGAGCAACACTGTTCGGTGTTCCCTTCACTACCCTTAATTCCAGATCCTTATGTCTGATCCAGTTGGATTTGTCTCATCTGATAAGCTGGTTTCTGGTTTTCATCTTGCTAGCGAAACTCTTCTTTGGAAGTGTCTACTTAAACCACAGAAGGAAAGTACTGAATAGAAAATGGAAGCAGCATTTATTTGAAATATTTGGGTTAGCTTGAAAAATGAATGTGCACTCACCTGTCTACGAACCGTAACAATAAAGTGTGGCACTGCAGCAGGCTGGATTGTACAGAGCTTACGTAGAGTGGCACTGACCTTCAGTCCTCAGTCTGGTGTGCAGAAATTAATGCCATTACCCTAAGGGCTACAGAGGCCGTTCTTGCCCTCATTCCTTCTCGCTTCCCCTCCTACTCTCCTTTACCCCAATGGATTGGAGAGGATGGGTAAGGAGGTTAGAAATGAGATTTTCATATGTTCATAAACATTTAGGAAAGGAAAAGAGCAGAAAACAGATGCAAGAACAAGTTCCTGGAAATGCTCTGGGACACAGAGAGGCAGGAGCAGCACAAGAGAAAGCTGGATTCTCACCCAGAAAAGAAGGGGCTGTTGGAGGTGAAGATGGAGGACAGCTGGGGTGAGAATGAGCACGATTCTTGCAAGGGGGAGAAGGAAGAACAGTGGAATAATGGTAATTGTCAATGAGATCTCATCAGAAGCAGATCCAGGGGGGGAGAAACTAAGGAGAGTGATATGGAGAAATAATGTGAAATGGGGATAATGGACATGGATTGTGATTGTATGTGTCTGCTTAAGGAATGTGGGTATGGTGACTAGTCATGGGTGCGGTGACAACCACAGTTTTGAGGAGACGCCTGCCCCTCTTCCTCTAACAAAGGGGAGACGGGGAGACGCCTGCCCCTCTTCCTCTAACAAAGGGGAGACGCCTGCCCCTCTTCCTCTAACAAAGGGGAGACGCCTGCCCTTCTTCCTCTAACAAAGGGGCTATTTAAAAGAGAATAAGAAAAGATGAGAGACATTCAAATGCTATCTAGAGGGAGGGAGTGCTAAGTCTCCTTGCTGGAAAAGATTGGGTGGTCACAATCACCTGAAGAAGATTGGGTGGTCACAAGGACATGAATCACCTGAAGAAGATCGGATGGTCACAAGAACATGAATCACCTGAAGAAGATCGGATGGTCACAAGAACATGAATCACCTGAAGAAGATCGGATGGTCACAAGAACATGAATCACCTACAAACCTGCAGGACCACCACATTCCAGGAAATGGACTGATAAGCTAATTAACATATGATGCGGGGTTTAGGTAACAAATATGTATAGGCGTTAATTGAATATTCATTTGTTCATTGTATAAATGTGAGATGGTTCGTCACTTCGGGTATGCACGCTTGTGGAGGAGCGATCCCCCGTGCATCTGCGCGCAATAAACATACCTACTTTATAACTTTCGAGTTATAGAGTCTAATTCCGCACGTCAAGAGGGATAGGCATTTTTCAGCCAACCTGGATTAGAAAAGCATAAGCCATGTCAAATAAATGGAATTTACTCTTAAAACAGAGAAAAGCCTTTTGGATAGTAGAAAAGCAGACATCACGGGAAGCAGCGTACTTAAGTGCAAGAAATATGGTATTTTCATAAGCCTGTTAGAGAAATCTAGTCTAGATGAAACTACAGTAGGGTGGGCCAAAGGAGGCTGGAAGAGTTAATTGAGTCAGGTTTCATTAGGAGTTGTCCTGTGTCCAGTTCTGCGCAGTACTTCCATTAACTATCTGAACCGTGTGATAGTGGATGCATTTGTTACATTTTTCAGAAGGCTGGGAGGCACACGGTGTGTATCATCTTGACAAATAACATGCTGGGGAATGGTTTTGTTAGAATACAAATATACTGCAACTACTGCTAAAACGAAATAGCCAGCAGTCATCACGGGAACAAATGTGTATTTAGGAATACAGATTTGGGATAGGATGTGAGAGCAGCTGAATTTTCAACACATATTGGTGTAAAGAAAAGCTCAGGAGGGATGTATTACAATCCTTCAGTCATATGAAAAACTGGTTTAAAGGGGTTCTCCACACCACCAAAGGTTCGTTTCAAAATTGAGAAGAGTTCAAGCAACCCCAAGAGAACTGACCATTTCAGAGATGCAAGCTGAAAAGAGCTTGCAACAAATCTTAAACAGGAAAAGATGAATGCTGCAGTGGGCACACTGTGCATAGGCACGGTCCAGCAGCTGTAAGCCTGATGGGAAGAGAGGACTGTTAACACCTAGCATTTCTAGGCAATGACAACAGTTAAGGCAACTGCTGGGGTTATATCTCAACCAAGCATCATGGCTTAAGTTTCAAGGATGCGAGAGTCTTCCTACACCTCAGGGTAGAGACCCCAATACCAAGAGAAACTGTGTCAGAGGAACAGCATCTCTGGGCAGAGACTAATGTAATTTGACTGCTGGTTACAGCTACAGAAATGCTGGTTTAGCAAGCAATATATCAACTGCATTACCACGCCATACGCCAGTTCCACTGCTTTCTAGTCACCTAATAGTGTATCCTGTAGTTAATGGAGATCAAACTGTTCTGTGTCAAAAGTTCAGTTTGTAACACTTTCTTGCATAAATCACCTTCCTTATTCTGCATTCCTTAAACGTAATTCTTGCTGCATATCATGGCCTAACTAATCTAAGAAGACTTTTGTAGTCTTCTTGTGGTCTTCGATGAATAAAATCTTTTCTCCATGCCCTTGCTACTTAGAACAACCTGTAGTAAAATGAAAATGCAGCAAGAGTCAGCTTAAACAGTAGTGAAAACTTTCTAATTCTCTGAGTAGTGGTGCACTGAAAGGGATTACTTGATGAATTTTCTCATCATTAAAATGGCAAATCTGTTTTGCCCTTAATGTCTTTCTGCAGAGACAGGCAGCTGGCTTCCAGTTCAGTTTAGTGCAGGCTGTCAGAAGTTGTAAACATACATTACTCTCTCCACTGGAGACTATTGTTTGTTACTTGTTTCTATCTATTTTTGAAAAAGCCATCCAGGCTAAGAGGGTCCATTGTTTGTATAGTGGAGCAATTATGCTAATAATAACGTAGAGTTGTGCTTTATTTTAATATTAATTTTAGTGACTTGGATACGACAGCAATTTGAATGTATGAATGAGTAAAAGAGGCAAAATGTTTATAGAAGTACATAAAACTAATGTTACACACTCCATTTTACAAGTAGCTTGAAATGGGTTTTTAATAAGCATTTAAAATGATGTATTCATGCCAGTATAAAATGTCATATCTCATCTTAGGAAAAGTGATTTTAAAGAGTTCTTGTAATTAACTATTTATTTATTATTATTAAATCATTTACAATGGTATATTATCGGAAGTGTTGAATGCTTTTGTATTGGAGAGCCTGCCCACTCTTCTTAGGGGTGGTTATTCTTTATTGTGTGCTGTGGCCGTGCTAAGACAGAACCCTTTGGAGGACTGTGCATTCCCTGTGCTGGCAGTTCATATTCTTCCTTTGCTTCTTGTTAGTTTCTAGTGCCTTTCTTTAGGGTGAAACCTACTGATTGTGCTCACAGGTCCTTGCCTCGCCATGCTGTTGTCTCTCATGAAACACTGAGATGGTGGGGTATTCTTATTTTAGTAAGACCTAAAAATGATGATGTTTTCCAAACCTTGCATCAGATTCTTTTCTCTGGTAGGTCCAAAACAGGTTTAAACTCATGGATCAAATTCAGATAGTAGGGTGGTTGTTGCCATTCATTTAAAACTTGAAAGAAGATAGGCCTAGAAGAGGTCTCTAGAGGTCATTTTATCTTATCTATTTTTTTCCTGAATTCGTATTATCTCTACCCAAAGCATGTCTATATTGTTAAACACCAGTGGTAGTGATTCCACAGCCTTCCCAAGCAATGTGTGCTAGTGCTGTTCTATCCTCAGCACTGGATTGAATGTTTGATTTCAGTGCTGAAGCTAAACCTCCTTACGCCAGACCTTGGTCAGCCTTTTCAGACTCTTGGGATGGGAGCACCAGAGGTGCTGCAAAAGCTTTTCAGAGCTGTGCTCTGCATGGTATTTAGTGGCTGGCTAGGATTAAACCACAACATCTTGTCACTTTGAGGAATTAAAGTCCTGTTAGCAGCTGGCACAAGCATAGCGCTGGTGCTTGCTAGGAGGGTCTGAGCAGCAGTCATCACAGCCGCAGCTGTGCGAACATACCCCCAAGGATTCCAAACAAGATGAGCTAGAGTAGGGGTTTGACTTTCCAGCTCTGTTTCCACTTGGAAGGGGATTGAATTTGTTTCATGTCCATCTCTTTGTGTTTTGTACTCACAAAATAAGCACAATAAACGTAAGAGAAGGCTCAGAGCTAGGGCTTTAGGGACACACCGAGGAGGATGAAAAGCTTCTTGGACAGGTAATTTTGGCTTCTCATAATACTTATGTTCTTATGTCCCTTTGCTATGCTTAGAGCATGTGGGGTTTATTCATTCATTTATCTATCTATCTATCTATCTAATCTATCTAATTAATTAATTATGGATTCCTACTGGCACAACATAAACTCCTAGTGAGTAATATCTTTTGGTGCTTGGCACTTCTAATGAGTAATATCCTTTGGTGCTTGGAGGTCTAGTCAGTCCTTAAGTTTAGACCTTGGCTAGCGTGGGGATTTCCATCAGAGGGAAAGCTGAGCTGTGCAGACTGTTCCCTGCCATCGAGGGTCACATCCTTAGCTGCTATACCCACAACAGTTGCTACCAGCTCTACAAATGGAGTTGTACTTCCACATCCCTGACACGGGAGGGACAGCAGGCATAGAATATGTAAGGTAGTCAAGAGATGGACATACTGGCCCATCTGCTGACTTTACCATCACTCCTTGCACCTGGTGAGGGTTGTTCAATGTGTTCTTGCCATCGCCTCTTCACATGTCTTGCCTGACTTGCAAAGAAACCTTTCTAATTCTAATGATCAGTCTTTCTGCTTTTGAGGCTTTCTAACTAAATTGCACCATCTAGGGTTAGCAAGAGAACTGCAGAGCTGTATCTACAACTGATTTTGGAGGAAACAAAAGGAAAGCAGATGCAAGAAACCTGCCTGGAAAAAAAAATAGTGCTGGGAACTAAGGGACTGGAGGTTAAGGTAGTCTTTTGCATCTGGAGATTCAAGGCCAAGTAGCTATAAATGCTGGGGCAAACTGGGAACCAGTATTAGGTTTAACTGATCACAAGGGCTGTGCCTGATCTCTGCAATAACTAAACCAATTAGGTAGATGCAGCATTCCCTTACTTGCTTCTGCAGTTTCTCCTTGCCCTTTAGGTTTTCCAGTCTGCAGCGCTCCTTCTGTGGCACCCACATCAGCAAAGCCCTCCAATCTCATTTGCACTGCCAGGCGTGGGATGCAAAACTGAGCATCTTCTACCGAGAGCACAGTCCCTTGTGTGTGCACGTTACTCCTCTTTTCCTTACACACTGCAGCAAGGAGCAAGGAAACGAACCTGCAGGTGCTTGGTGAGAAGGCTTGTCCTTCCTGGTGTTTGTGTTGGATGAAATATTTTGTTTAATCAGCAGAATCTCCAGTTGGAGCATCTCCTGTCATGCTGGCAGGCTGCTTTGATCTGCAGGCAAGGTTGATGGGAACTGATCTAAGCTGAGCTGGCAGACACCAGCTCTTGCTGATACATCCTGTCTTTCCCCAGTCTGAGCCAGAGGGAAATGGGAGCCAAAGGCACCAAGTGCTCTGAGGTCACAGGGCTGAACTCCATAGGAGAAGGTTCAGACAAAAAGTGAGACATATCACTTCAGCCTGCATGTTTCTTTTTCTTTCTTTCCCCCCTCCCCAAGATCTTTGTGTCAATCTGTTAGTAGGAACTAAGAAGCTGCACCTCCTAGATCCCTGCTGCTGTCTCAGTCAGAGCTGCACCATATCCTTGGAGAAAGGGAAGGAATCTCCTGCAGGTTTCTGGGCACTGTGCTCTGCTCTAGGATTGATACCTGCTTTCCCACTCGCACATGTAGCTGATTAAACATCTTTTAAAACAAGGATTTAAATATGCATCTCCTTGTAGTGCATGCACTGACAGTAATATATGTGATTTCCAACTGAGGAAACATTTTAACATCCCTGAAGTGATGGAGATCTCTGGGGTGAGAGTATGTTCTTCTAAGTTCACCATCCTGTCTGAATTCAGCTCTTCCTGCCTCAGTGTTTGAACTAACCCCCCCCCGCCCCCCCCCCCCCCCCCCCCCCAAAAAAAAAGTTTCTTCTATGGGGGAGGAAAGGGAGTGATAAAACCTTTCAGCCTTTTCATGGACAACAGAGAGAAACAGGCACTTTTATGGCAAGATTTGCTTCATACCAAAATGTCCGAATTAAGCAGTTTATCTGTCTGTCTCCCTCCATTGACTGAGATTAGGCTTTGGCTGACTTTAAATACCTGCAGCGCTTGTATCTGTCTCAGATCAAGTCAGGTGAGATGAATCTAGTCCACTATCTTCTTGCTTTCCTGTGGCTTGTAACACGTAAATGAAGCAGGCTATTTTATTAAACCTAACAAAATGGAGACGGTAGAAAACCAGTATAATCAAGAAAGGAGCTGGATCAGGTGGAGCCAAGTGCCTGCAACATTTCCCATGTCAGTTTCCAGGCAAATCTATGCAGAGGGGCAATGGACCAGAAGGCCAGTAAAATAAACGCCAAACCTATGAAGCAGCTGGGAAAAGGAAATAGAGCCAGCTAAATGGGACATGTTTGTCCTTGGCTGTGCTAGGAGGATCATTACTTTGCATCCATGTGATCTCACTTAGGCAGTTCTCTGTCAAAATGCCACGGAAAAGGAAGGCAGTGGCCTGTTTCTTGCAGAGTTCTCAAAGTAATTTTTAAAGCATCCTCTGGGACGTCCCCAGCTTGGAGATGTCCCTTCAGCTGCCCCTCCGTTACAAGAACAGGGCTGTCAGCCTCCTTGGGAAGACTAGGATGGATGGATGGATGGAGAAAGGGAGAGGAGTGGAAAACACACTCAAATGTATTTGCTCTGGTCAGCTACTGAACACGCAGAGGCAGTAATGAATTAAAGAAACTCAGTTAGTTCTTTGAAAAAATTATGAGCAGTCCCAGTCTTGATTCTTGCCTTTCAATCTTCTGTAAATTATTCACTGTATTGGAAAGAAGACCCTCACACCCAAGTTAATCAGCTGTGATCTAAGAGTTTTTAATAAGCTCAACAGCACACACCTATCTTTCACTCTCCTGCTGTGCATAACTGCTGACAACTGATTAGCATTTGACATGCAGGCACTAATCACAAGAGGGCTGCAGTAATTGATCAAACCAGGAGCTGGGCTGTCAGTGCTTTGGAGACCCCAGAGCACACATGCAACAACCTCTGGGCTGTTCAGTGGTAGAAAGATGTACTGGCTGAGCTGCATTTTAAGGATATTTGTCTATCTTTTTTTTTCCACCTCTGCTTTTGCTGTTTCCTCTCTGCCACCTTTGCAGCAAATTTGGCCAGTTCCAGATGAATATGACTGCAGAATAGAGACATAAAGATGATTACATTCCTGCAACTGTAGCAGTAAGTGAGCAGGAGGCGGAGACCTTGTACATGGTGCAGTTGTGGGAAGAGCTGCTCTGTGCTTGTTTCCTGTAAGAAAACATAGAGTCTAACCTTTATCCGGTACAGCGAACAGGGGAGAGAAGGCATCAATCACAGCTTACTCCTGTTTGATAGCAAAATCAAAGGACCACACAGCTGTGGAAACCAGGCTGCACTGCATGACGTTTTTCAAAAAAAATATTTTGCACTGAACAGCTGAATTTTTCACATAATGAAGAATTGCCATTCTGCTTGTAAACTTGGTATTTTGTGACGGAAAATGGAAAATATCAGTTCTGTGGGTTTGGACTTCAAAGTCATCTACTATAGGAAACATGGAGAAGCAAATGAAGTTACCACCTGGCGACAGCAATGTCTTGGTCAAAGACTGTTCCAGTATCTGTGGTTTCTTGAACAGTATCTTGTATGTTGTGAGAGAACAGTATCTGTTCTCACAGTTTTGGTAATGAGGAGCCAGGGAGGGCCACGGTCTCTGAGTTCAAAATAAATCCAGAGGCTCCTGAGTCCGAGACTGCTTCTCCCACTGGAGTTGCAGAGCCCAACAATCTGTTTTGCACAAAATGACCTATCAATCCCAACAGGCAGCATTTCCCGGCACCTGCACAGCGTGGCAGTTTCTGAACAGTGTTTACTCTTCCAGCAGCCCTTGGGGGTCCAGTAATTTATCTATTTCTGTGCAGCACGTACATGACCTTTAATACAGAGCAGAAGCAGAAAAGATCTTTGTGGTTCTGCTAATAGAAATCGCCCTGTATTGCACATATTTGTCAAGCTACCAATGAAGAACATTGCTTCTGGACGTGTGTCTGGTGTGGGGCTAAAATGCTGGCTTTTTGGCCCAGGAAACCTTCATCTTGCATATGCCTTATCAGCCTCCCATGTTACTGTGCCCATTGTGCATGCCCCATAACGGGAGTCACTCCAGGAGATACAACCCTCAAAGGGGTGTAGGGAAAACCTCTTCCTTTTGGAGAAGCCTTGTGTTACTGCCTCTCCACTGTTCTTTAGTGTGAGGTGTGAAACTGGGGTGGCATCTGGAGATGCTCCGAACTAGACAATAAAATCCCTCCATTCATTAGCTAGCAAAATGCAAGCTTGACAGCCTTAAAGGATATGCTGAATCTCTTCCATGAAATAACTTTAGCTTGTCTCTGTTTCCTGTTTCTTGGTTTTCCACGACCTTTGCAAGTCTGGTTAAACTTAGGAGAAAGGTGAAGAGATGCTTTGGTCAGGAGACAGCCTAACTCAGCTCTGGGCAGAGACCTGCCGTCTGAGCAGACAGCGGCATTGCTGGAGGCAGGGCAGAGAGCATCTTGGCTTCTGCCTGCTTCTCTGTGTGCACCAGATTCCTTTCATCAGCAGAACACTTTTAACCATAACCTGTTTCTTCCCTTTTTGTAAAGGCAGATTTGGATACAGCTTATTTGCAGCAAGGAATTACCTTGTTACATATTTTGCATTAAAACATTCATCCCACAAGGCACTACAAACCTTTGGCCAGGTAGAATTGACAGGTATTAGCCAAGCTTGAAATGGTCTTTCTCCTCTCTTTCCTTTTGGGGTGAAGAATGGTGAACAGAAGTTTCTTAGAAGACTGTTTCCAAGCAGCTGCCTTAGCTGAATTTCAGAGATGTTGCAGGCTGCGAGGCTGCTGGAGCCAGCCTGTGTGCCAGGGCGCCCTTCCCACAGCCAGGGTGCAGATGAGGCTTCGTGTCTTGTAAAGGAGAATGAAATGTGCCAAGTGCACAGTTTGCTCTGTTGCAAAGAGCTTGGGCACATGGCAGCTGCCTGACTTTCTACCAGAAAAATAGTGGCTTTACTCCATCGTAGATTTGAATTTTATATATGAATTATATATGAGATTTATTAAGTATATATAATGAAATATAGATCATATTATATATAAAAAAGCATGTTTCCACTGCTTATCCCAGTGCCCTGATCACTTATCCAATACCTTGTGTTCCTCTGACTTGATGGTGACTACAAAGCGCAACAGCTTCAAAGGGGAGCTTGGCTTGAAGTGGTTGAAAATGGTTTATCTGGGGTAGCTGTTAGGCAATTAACTGAATTTATCTGTGGATGAGTTTATAGTGCATAAGCTTAATTTCCTGTGCTCCTGAATTAGGCCATATTTGAAGCAGAGTGGTCACCTCTCAGGAGGATGGTCTGACCACTTGTTTATAAAACTCCTGGTTTTGGTGTGTTTTGTTTTCTTTTGCGTGAAAATGTCTCCAAGTCTCTGGTTTGCTCTGATGTGTGATTGAGTTTTCTGGGAGCACCTTGTTTTGATCTGCAACTTTTTTTTTTTTTGTTCGACTGAGAAGTCTGTTCCCTGTGCAGCTCCACTTACGGCTTCTTCCTTGTTTATAAAAGTGAGAAAACACCTTCTTTGCAGTCTCCCAAGCCTCTAATTTGGAAAACCACTTTTTGGCAGGCACGGGTGGCAGTCTCAACAATATGGCACTTAAAGTCTTTGCCTCTCAGCTGTTTGCTCGCCCTGCCTAGTGACTCAGCAACTCCTATTTCTAGCAGTATGGAATCCCCAAGGTGAGAAATCAGAATTTTCAGGTGCTGAACCGGCTGATCCATAAATCTCAGCAGCAGGACAGATTGTTCCCTTGCTGTCTTACAGCCTCACCCCCGCTCGTGCCTTTCGGGCTCTTTTCCTGTTTTGACGGCAGAGCTGGGAGCGGGCGCTGCGGGGCTCGGCACCAGCCCAGCCGCGGCACAAGAGCGCCACCCAGGGGCGGCGGGGCTCACGCCGCCTGGGGCTGCGGGTCCTGCCCGAGCTCCCCTGCGCCTGCCCGGGGCCCGGCCGCTCCCCACGCGGCAATTCGTTTTACTGACAGCAGAGAACTGAAACTGGGGAATTCAGCTTCTCTGCAGCCCCGTGTTTGCCTTGTTTGTGCCTTAGGAAAGCAGTCTCTGTGTAGTGCCTGCCTAGCAGGTAAGTGGTTATCTGCATTTGCTTGGAGAAATGGCTAATGGTACGCCCAGAGGCTTATTTGCCCAAACCTTTAGGCAGCTTTAAGTAGCACCTATACCGTTGGTGACTCTATGTCACCTATTTTATACTAAAGCTGGGTAAACAGCCCCTCTCCTCAACTGCTTTTTGACATAAAATGGGGATTTTGGTTAAACTTGTGAGCGTGTTTGCCATAGAATTTTAAAGATATATGTAGTTTTCATTTGAACACTGAACACCTTAAAATTGATGTATGTATCACTTACTGAGTTTGTGTAACCTGTTGTTTGTATAATAATCCCACACTTCTGTGCTGCAAACTCCGTAACTGAAGTCATTTCCCATCCCATACTGTGGCCAGTGACAATAGCAGGAACAGAGAAATCTCAAGAGGAAACTGGTCTGACCAGACAATGCAGCATGTAACCGATGATTCATTCTCTCTGTTTCCTACAGTTGATGAGAAATTCCCTTTGGATCCAAGGAACCTCACTGAAGAAAAGATTTGGTTCCAATAAATTGAAATTCTCTGATGAAGAAATATAACAAAAAAAACCCCAAACCACCACCAAACCAAACCAAACCCAACCCAACCAAACCACCAAAACAAAAACTGAGCAAAACCAACAGAAAAACCTCCCATGCAATATAATATAATAGTGATGGACACTATTAAAAGTGCAGGTACTGGGGCAGGTATAGGTAGTCAAAGCTGACCAATCCACTGCTGTACTCACATCAAAGCTCAGCTGTAGTTTTAGTGAAATACAGAGAAATAGAGATGCTAACTAGACCTTCCAATATGCTACTATGTCTCCAGTGGAAAGATTTCTATTAACTCTGTCAGATACCGGATCAGTGAACAATAATACTGATGGATCTTAAGATTCAAGCTCCTGAGCTGCTACCCAAATAAGCAATTATTCATTAAATTAAGATTAAATTCAGGAAATTAAATAATGAACCCTAAGGGTGTATATGTGAATGTTGGAAATTCTACTTAAAACTAACTTTTGAATCACATAAAGGAAATAGCATATAGGAGGAGGAATATTACAAAGGAAAACATGTCCTTCTGATCAGATAGGAGTCTTTAAACACATAAGTGAAATAACAGATAATAAAATTACAATTGCGTATGATGTGTTTTGATTATTTTTTTTAAGCGAAGGTTCTCTCAGAAGAAATTCCTTGCATTTTTTTAAAGTGTCTGATTCTGATGATGGCTAGAGATGGCATTATGGCATTTTAAGGCTGGGTAATACAGAGGTCTGATGGTGAACAGGTCAGGCAGGGATTGAACTTAAAATGGAAATAGGGAGTACTGTGGCTGGCTCGTGCTCTGTCTTCAATATGTGTCAGGGCTACATCTAACCACTCCGCAGCATTTCACTGAGGGTGCTGAGCATTGCCCCTATTTCTTTGTGTGGGACCAGAAAGAAGAAATGGAGAAGTGATGCAGAAAGCTGTAATTTCTGTGAGGGAACCTGGCTGCATCTTAAAATCACAGTATTTAAGCTAGTTACAAAATTTCTTTCTGCTTTCCGACATTTGGTGAGTTGTTTTCTTTATAATTTCCAAAGGATTTTTGAAACTTATGGCCAAAAGATTGCTTCAGTTAAAAACTCTGGTTCCTAGTGAAAAGCAGTTTGCATGGTAATTTTTTTACTAGATTTGTTCTGTGGCACTACCTGAGCAAAAAAAATCCTGATAGCTAATAAAGTTGTGCATGATGTTACCAAGCTGGCTGTTTTACAGCAAGCTTGTATGTGTCTGTGTGATCTGCTGCTATAGAAATGCTTATTCTTGTGTCCTATAGATACCGGATAAACGTCTCTGTTCGTGTAGCAAATTGTGCCCTCCCCGTTGACACCAAGTACCCCAATGCCCTGTATTTTCTTGCTTTGAGCCAGAAGAGTCCCCTGCATTTATTAAGGTGAAAACCACACTTTTCTCCTAGCCTGGAAATGCATGAAAACTGAATGCTGATTCAGGAGCTGTGTGCTTGTAATACAGAAAGCCGTATTAGAATGCAGCTCCAATGTTACACTTCTTAAGACACTGAATAAATCCTATTCGTTTCCAGGACACCATACATAAGCATCAGGATGCATTTGAGAAACCATTACATAGAACTGATTCCACATATCAAAGCCCAAGGATGCTCTCGGAAACCTTAAAGCACACACACTCATGTCTGTCTTTGATCAGCTCACCTGAATGTTGCTTTTAACTACCACAGTTAGAGACATCCTTTGGGACAGCACATTCACAGTGAGATATAGAAGTACCAGTTGGTGTTCTCCTGAAGAGACATATATCCCACAGTTTATATTTCTGCCTGTACACATCTCCAGCCTTCCCTCTGCACTCTCCAGCCATCTGCCTTACCTATTCCCATCTCTCCCTGTTATACTGCTCCTTGCTTGCGCCCTACCATTTCAGCAGGTAAGTGCCTTTAAAAGCATTTAGGTACCCAACTCCCTAAATGCTCTTGGGGACTGCTGGGGGCTGCTTTTCTTTTGGTCTGGGGGCTTTGTGCAGGAGAAGTTGCTGTCTCTGTGGAGGAACAAGGCAGTCTGTTCACATCTAGATCCCATTTGATCTCCCTTGTGTCTAGAAAGGGTCACAGGAATGTCGCTAGATTGGGCTTTTCCCTTGCATCTGAAATAGCAGCTTCAGCAGTGACTTCTCCCATATAGTTGTATTCTTGGAAAGGAACTACCTTAATATGAAACCAGGCTGTGCAAAAGGTGGCTCAGGGATGACCAAGTTAATTGCCTGTGAGGTACTGGACAAACTGATATTCAGATACCCAAAATAAAGTATTTTTATTTGGGTTGGTCTGAACTAAATGGATTACTGTGAGTTTCTGAGGGGGTAATTTGACATAAAGAGCAAAATCGTCTTTCATTCTGTTGAAATTACCCTGTAAAGGCAACATATAGTGAGATTTGTCTGGAAAATTTCTGGTCCTGTATAGATCTGAAGAAGAGCCCCTGAGAACGTTTTAGCATTAGACTTTGGAAGAAAGCTTTTTTCCTCTAGAGGGAATGTCTGCTATTCCCAGCGTAGCAAGACCCTTAGCACGCCCGTGTGGGCTAGGTGAGTTAAGATTTAAGAACTTTTTAGACACCTTGCAAAAAGCTGTTTTATAAAACTGTGTTTGCTCTCAATTTTTGGTTTGTCTTAGAAAAGGATCAACAATATACAATCATTTAACCCTTTAATTACAGTTTATCTTCAGTCAACTTTCTCAGTCACCAAAGAAGTGGGTCAGCATATGGCTTTGCTGCTCTGGACCCCAAACCAGCCAACAAACTGCTCAGTGGCTGTGGTTTGTCCCCATTCCTGATGTTTCTGATGCTTGCCACTGTGTTGGATTAGTCTCATGATATCTGATGGGAAAATGGCCACAGGACATCATGCTCTGGTGATGTGGCTGGAGTATACTCATGAATAAATTGTGTCAGTTTGGAACACGCTGAAAGGTTTGAGGTCTGGAATAAAAAGCCCAGCAGTGACATAGGAGTCTAAGTTGCATTTTCAGGGTGACTTGGGCTCTTGACAATCTTATTAAATAGCTTCAGGTTTTTCATCTCTGATTCATGTGCCCTGAAGCAATCAGCTGAGATGTTTCTAAGATTTTCCTTTTCCCCACTGTCTGTTCCAGCTCTGAGTCTGAGAGCAGAGTTGCTGCTCTCTCCTTATCATCACAGAACTGGCAGAAATGACATTGCTTTAGCTCTGTCTGAAATATTTGCGTAAACTCACTTTCTTCAGCAGTTTAAGCTAACACGTTGGGTTGAGAACAGCAAGGCCTGTAGTGCACATACGTATTCCCTGCTGTCAGCTGTGCTGTGGGATGAGAGAGAAAAGACTTAAACAACCTTAGCTAGAGCTGGCAGAGCTTATTAGCCAGATCACGTAGTCACCTGAGAGTCTGACTGACCATGTTTTCTAGGAACCAAACCCTGCTGGCATGAGTACACGTGATATCTGAGGTCATGAGATCAATAAAGGATTCACAGTGCTTCTTCGCTGAGGCTGCCAGCCATCGCCTTTCTGTACAGAGGATGGACAGCAGTTGCAGTGACAAGTTGGGCAGGTCACTTTGTGTAGTCTGAATGTGGCTCCTGGTGTGCAAGTGAGGAATGGGACTAATTATTGCTTTGATAAAGTTCTTAGGGACCTAAAAAATGCAACAGAGTTTCAGAAATTAAGAACACCATGGATGATCTGCTCTGCACACGTTTGCCTATGGAGGTCTGGCTTCAGCTCGTGTGTTTACCACTACAGTGGCTCTGCTGTCAACTTCCAACCTCTTCTGTGGATCCTCAAGCACAGAGAAAGGAATTGTCAAATTATCTTCTCAGACTAGTGGGTGAACAATACGTAGTGATGGATCTGAGTGCCTGTTTGCTTCTGTCTATAGCCTTCGGCATTTCTGGAACATGAAGTCTTGGTAGAGGTTAGCATTTATACTGGTTTTACCTGGGATAGAGTTAATTTTCTTCATTGTAGCTTGTATGGTACCATGTTTTGGATTTGTGATGGAAACAGCGTAGCACCTCTCACAACATGAGGTACAACTATGGGAGGTACATTCCCTCCAACACACCAGTCTCTCCCTTGCCTTTTTGTTTGAATTCCTTTAATCCAAAGTAAAAATGTCATTAGCCAGGGACTGAATTGTTCCTCTAAAGGCAGAAGACTAGTTTTCCTCCAGCACTTTCAGTCAACACGATTGCCAGCATAATTTTCGTTAACCCACTGTTTCAGTTTGGTTTAGTTCTCCAGTGCAGCACCTGGTAAGACCTGCCCTGCTCAGAGCTCTGACCGCCCAAGGGGAAGTTTGTCCTCAGACTGGCAGTTCCTTCACTCTCTAAAGCCAAAAAAAGAATTTTTCTCTGACTAGGATTTCCATTATTTTGGCATTCATTTTTGCCTGCTAATTGGATCAGAAGCCAAAATACCAACATTCAAGTGGTGTTAAACATTCAGGAAAATGATGGTTTGGAAATGGCAACCTGAAAATCATCTGTTTTGAACAAAATAAATACCTAGTTTCAGAGAAATGTCATTTTTGACAGACTGAAATTTCAAAATGTTGATTCAGAAGCTTTAGTTTAGAGTCTTCTTATAGGAAATAGCCGTTTTGACAATATTCTGGTGTTTTGTCATGTAAACTTGTCAAAGATTTCCATCAGATCTGCTGTTTTCCCTGTGTTGTTCAGAGCTATGCAGTCCTCCATGGAGAGCATCATTCAAACCAGCAAAACACAAACTCATGAAAGCTTCAGAAAGGGTCTGGCCATCCTGGACAGAGCCATATTTTTTGGATGTAGCCATGAAAATTCCAGATTTGATTACTTTGCAAGCCATTCAAAGAGCAGAAAATAAATGGAAAATGGAATCTAGTGGTAAAAGTAGCAGCTGGAAGTTCCATGTTCTGGCCTTGGACTGATTTCTGCATGAGTTGAAGCTTACTAGTTATTTTTGTTTTGTTTGCCTCAGCTGCCATTTCTGCCTTTAAGTCAGGACCATTTTGTTCTCCTCCATCCATGGCGAAGATTTCTGAAGATAGGGATCGTCTCTCACAGATTATTTATACAGTTTAAACAACAAGATTCTGGACTGTACAGGGAGTAAAAATGAAGCTCAATCTTAGGGCTAAAAACCCTTTGGGACTGTGTTTTTTTCACGTGATATCCAGATCGAATACATCCTCTCATTTCCAAAAATAACTTTTCACTCTCATGTTTTGTTTCTAATCTTTATTTCATTTTACATTTCACATGTTTCTGCTTTTCTTTCTGAAAATCAATAGTAAACTGCAGACATTTTAGGTTTCTCCTCAGTTTCTATCTCCAGACCACAGTGATTATCTGTTTGTATGACCTGAGGGCTTTTTACTTATCACCTTAATCACCATTGCATTTAATTAGAGGTCCAGGAATGTTAATAATAGGCCATATAGCACCAGCTGGTATTTTCTAAGCATTAATTTTTTGCTGATGTGTTTTACCCAAACCCCCCACTAGATGGTATGAAGCGACTGGAAAGAAAATTCACTCCACATATGGAAAGAAAATTCACTCTAAAAAAAACCACCAACCCCCAAACCCCTGAAATATCTGAATAATAGCTAAGAAGCTAAGAATGGCATAAAGAAGACTGTGTGTTGGGTGGAAGGCAAGGCAGTTACTGTTCCTGCAGTGTTCACCAAAGTTGTACCCTTTTGTAACGTGGAGGGTCTTTGGTGGGCTCCATGAAGCCCCAACCCCAGAGGGTGATCTCAGTGCAAATGTGAGTTTTACCCACGGTTTTAAGCCCCTTGGCAAATCAGTCATCTACTCCTTACATTAAATGTCTTTGGCTCAGCTTGGAGCCAGGACTCCTGTACGTCAGTCTGGCACTGTGAGACATCATTTGCCCACACCTCTTGGGCTCTGCAAGGAAAAGCTTTTCCTTCTGCTGTCCCTCACATAAAGAACAAAAGGAGCTTATTTTAATTCCCCATGGAAATGCGTGGGCCGTTCCAAGCAGGATACTTTCCTCACATGCATTTCACCTCCAAAGCATATCAGGTGAGTTGAGGGGAGTGCAGAAATTTCCTCATTTGATTCATCATTCTGGCAGAAAAGGTGAATACTTGGCAAAATGGTCATCTTCCGGGGACATGCTACATCTCTAGGCCACATTAGAAGGCAGCTGTTGAGTACCTAAGTGCACATTTAGCTAATTAAGGAACAAAGGCAGACTGAGTTTCACTTGTAAGCTAGCAGGCATCGGATATGCTGGGAACACCTGGTGCTTTGGTGGGTACCAGATTTCTGCTGAGGGTATGGGAAATTCTATTTCAGGTTTTTGGAGAAAAGTGGGTGCTCATTTTTCACAAGGTCTTTAGTCACAGGTGGTCAGAATTAAGAGAACAGCTGGAAGAGAGATGAGCTCATTTCCCTAGAAGTCACCCAAAAGGGCTCCTCTTTCTCTAAGTCCCAAATTTAGAGACTGAGAAGTGTCAGTTCTCGCTCCACTCCTCGGGCCTTGGTGAGATCTGATGGAACAAAGTTGAACAAAGTCTTCAAAGAACAAATGATCATAGAATCATAGAACTGTTTAGGCTGGAAAAGATCTTTAAGATCATCGGTGCAACCATTAACCATTAACCTAGCACTGATCAAACAGGTTGGGTTGTTTCGAGTTTCATTTTGGATTTTTTTTTTTTTTTTTTTTTTTTTTTGCAAAAGCTGCTCCCCCGCCACCCCAGTACAACAAGGTTTCCTTGAAAGAAGAGGGTGGAAGAAGAAAGTGATTCTGAGGAAGGAGAAGAAGTGGGGCATCATTGAAAAAGTGGGACTTACCTACCAGCTCCAGTTTCTGTCACTCATTCTTTTTCTCCTTAAGACAAGAGGAGAAAGTGCAAATACAAGGTGGATGCAGGGGCAGTTAAAAGAAAATAAATTGAAGAAAGGAGAAAGAGATTTTAAAATGAACTGTTTAGTTGTAAAATACTAAAAGAGCATAAGAAAATACAAAGTGAGATAATTCCATTTCTTTCCATTGAAAACGTTCCCTGTGCTAGTCTCCAGGGTAGTGATAACGTGCTGCTTCATATCTCTTGTGTCAAATACACAGCACACTCCTGTGCTACGTTCAGTACTTGATGATAAGTGCAAATTGCTTGTGAAGACGGTAATTTATAACATCTACCAAGGGCCTTGGCCATCTGGTGATTAAGCTGGTCTATAGCCTACAGCTCATACTGGACTCCTGGCCAGACACTTAGCTGGTTGTTGTGCTGGAAAATACCCCAGTCCATTGCTGCTAGCAGGCAGGTTGTGCCCCACTTACAGGCAAAAGCCAACGTGGTGATCACCTTCATAGCCTCTGCTCTGGCTGGGAGGAGGGCCGTGTATCCTGAGACACAGCAGGTAGGCACCATCTTCCCTTCCTCCTCCTCCTCCTCTGCCAGGAGCCCTGCACAGCTCCCTGGCCCTGCAGGTGTGCTGGGATGGGCACTGGCAGGAGACCTGCAGGAGGCAAAAAGGCCCTGTGCTCTTACATCCTTCTGGAAAACTCTTCTTGCAGAAAGATTTCAGTTGCACTGAAAGACTTTTTTTTTTTCTTTTTTTTTTTTTCCTCAAGCCCTCCTCATCCTCCCCTGAAAGCATCCTTCTGGAGGCTCTTGCAAAACACCTTTTTACTGTTCAGAAAGGGAGGTGCCTAGGGAAGTTGGACTCTTCTTTCACAGTATTGCACAACAAACATGAGGCAGGCTTGGAGCAGATTCAGTGCCTGACTCAGCAACGATCTGAGGCACAGTATCCCCAGCTAACAGGCAGGGCCATCCGTCCCCTTTCTCTGTATCATTAGAGAGAACTTCAAGGCCAGAAACGTCAGGCATGAGAGGATCTCTCTTTTCACACAAAGCTGTGTTGTGTTTGTGGTACTTCACCATGTGGCCTTGGCTACTATGGCTCTAATGAGGTCTGGAGGAGAAAAGCTACTTTAGGCAAATCTCATTTCCAGGGTAAACTTTCATTCTCATGATAATTAGACATCCCAGCAAAGTTTCTCCTGCTTTTCCCTTGGAACTCGTTTAATGGTCTAAAGAAATGATTCCCAGAGTCATGCTGTTGGATCCACACAGGAGCCATGGAGGAGTTACCACGGCCATCAATTCAGGAGAAGTTAGAAATTCCTAAAGTCAAGGATCTGATTTCAGCTGCTTTGAGTTGCCTGGATGATTCAGACTGAAGGATTGGCACATCCAAGTGAACAGAACTCAAGAATGTACTGTCAGGACTTCCCTGTGCCTCAGCAAATTTTCTGAGCTCTTGGCATCCTGCAGTCTTATCCTACAGGATTGGTAAAGGAGAAAATCAAGTCACCTCTGCAACTCATCCTCTCCTTCACCAAACCTCCCAAAGCATGTTCCAGTGAGCTAAGCTCAAGTTTCTGTGTTTAGAAAGCAATATGAGAGGCCTAATTTTAATTAAGAAGGAGGTTCCATGATGGACAGGGATGGCACAGAGGTGAAAAGAAAATCACTGCGTGTGTGACAGAGTGTAAAACAGACATACACTGAAATATTACACTCCAGCAGCAAATAAGCCAGGTGGCAAAACCCCCTGATCTCCAAACCCACCACACCTCTAAACATATAAACATATATTATTAGTTTCTTCATATTCTGCAAGAGAGAGACAGCCCATCTCTTTGCTCTGTAAGCTTCCATATTAGCTGCAGAAAATTATCACCTTAATGTAAAAAGGTAAGGGAAGGAGGCAACATGAGAGACTGATCTGCAAGAGTGTGTCTGTACATGGGTGTTAGTGTATATGTGTGTGTCAGACAGTGTTTCAGTGTATTCTGGGTGAGAAATGTAAGAAAAAAGGCTTTCTAGTGTAATTTACATCTGGAGCTGTACTTAGTGCTGTGGTAGGGATGAGCAATTCAAGATTTTAAGCACAGCTCTCCAGCTGAGCTGTGTGGTGCTTGGGATCTGTTTATTTAGGCTCAGGGCATAGTTACAGCTATAATTCTGGCACTGATAGGTGAGGTTCACACCAGTCCCAAAAGCTCCTTACCCCCTGCTCCCCCGACAGAGGTTCCTGCCATAGGCACAGCTGTCTCCACAGTACTCCTGGGTACCAACAAGCACTGGTGAGGCTCCACGGAGAACCCAGTGGAAAAAGAAATGATTGATAAAACTGAATCAGTTCCCAGGTCACTGCACTGCAGAATCGCCATGATCTGGTGGTGCTGGCAGAGGGAGGGCTGTGGCACTGGGAATGGATGGGCAGGCGGGAGTTTGACTGTTCCCTCAAGCATCACCGTGTGGCTCCATGTCATGGCTCAAGGATGCACAGAATTTTGCTAGCACAGCTGGGCTGTGGCATTGGTGTTGCATAAGTATGCATGTACCTGTATGTATGTACTTAAGTTTTGGTTCAGAAGGGGAGGAGAGAGAGGCACTAGGATCTGTTTGGCTGTTGCTGGTGTGGAAACATAGGCTTACAGACCCCTGAGGTTTATCAGTCTCCTGTTTTCCCCATTCTGTGCAAAAAGTGCATCCAGTACCTTCAGTGTATGGGACTACTGCATCCCAAAAAGTGTTCTGGCTCCCCTTGTCATCCAGAGGAAGGATGCTGTTAGGTGCAGTGGCATTTTCCAAACACCTCAAGAGAATTTTTGCCCCCCTCTGAAAACCTCAGGATCTAGTCCCAAGAGTGACTTTAGCTGTGCAGTAAGCCACAAGGAAGCCGCACAGCAGGGTGGCACCTTGTGTTCCTGCAGGGCCAAAGTGCTCCTCAGATGTAGAATTCAGAACTGGAGGGAGTTTGCTCAGGGAAAGATGCCTGCTTGCCTGGGCTGTCCACTCCTCTCTGCCCGAGTCCTTTATTCCCAAATGAAATGAAGTGAATGTTTGTTTTACTTTGTCACAGAAGAGTCTTGTCACCAAAAAACCAGTGAAATACATCACCTTGTTGTTTTTCTTGCAAGAGAAGAGGGAGCTCTTGTCCCCAGGGCCATCGGCAACATCAATCACCAAGAAGATGCTTAGTGGAAAAAAAATCTAATAAAAAGGATTTTTTTTCAGTGATTCAGTGCAGGACAGAGAACTGTACAGTATCAATTTTCCTCTGTCTGTTGGCTTTTCTGTCTATCTGGGGTGCTCTCTCTTTGATCCTTTGTGCAAGCTTATTATGAAATGAAAACTTAGAAGAGTAAGCTGGCACGGTTTCTCTTGGTACCGTGCATAGGGAGGTCACAGAGCCAGGATTAGACACATTCCCTGGAGAAGCAGGCGGAGTTTAAATAAAGGTTTTTTTATGGCCCTTGACATTCCTTTAGCTCTGAGGCACTGATGTAGTTCTCTTAAAAAAAAAACACCAAAAAACAATAAAAACAAACAAACAAACAAAAAAACCCAAAAGAAAATAGAAGGGAATGAAAAATCCATCTCTGCCTGAGACACCCAGTGCCTCTGTGTATGTGAGAATGAATACCCATTGAGCTGGCTTTAAAATAAAATAAAATACTCCAAGGCTGTATTTTCAGACTTGGAATATTGATATAAAATAACTAAAATCTATATCTGGAAAATGAATAACATATCAACTTAAATATGGATTTTGATGCCTAACTTCCTCCCTTCTTTCTCTTCTTCCTTCCCAAAATTAATGGAAAATCTGTAGTAATTTTTCTTAGTACTGTACCTTATCTTGAGGGCTTGTGTGACTCTCTGTTGGCACATTGTCCTCACTGGTGGCAGCAGTACTCACCTTGGTGGTGTTTTGACTAAGGACACATGAAGTAGCTAAGGAGAGTCCCAAAACTTGCAGGAACCAACTTAAACTTTCAGTGTCCTTGTTTTCTGTTAGGGAAGAAATGAACAAGCACATTTTTAATATTTATTTTCTCCAGACAAAAGATATTATTTACACTAATTTTTTATTAGACTTCCCTGAGCTCAAATTTCATGGAAAAATTTTAGATGAGGTCTTCACAGCTGCCAGTTACAATTTTATTATTGTTATCAATCTTATAATGTGGAACAGTTGGTTGGTTGGTTTGTTTGTTTTAAAGTCCATATCTTTTAATTCCAGGATTCAGAGGGACTCTTCCCTTCCGTGTATTTTGAAATGCTAGTGGAGAAAACATTGACAACATGAAATATATACCCTCCAAGTGGACAGAAACCAGATTCCAAGTGAATTTTGCCTAAAATATATTATTAAAAATTCCCTAAGCCTTCATGGTTTTTCAGGCAGTATCCTGATTGCTAAACAGGGGCTGGCAACCTGGCATATGATTCTGTGTGTTTATACTTGACACTACTGGTTCTTAAACAAACCCAACCACAACAACAATTTCTAACATAATCTAGTCTATTCCTCTAGGTACTTATTTCTTATTTACCTCTGAAATATCTGAATGTGTATTTGCTTCTCAGGATCTGGCCACCAAGCGGTAATTGCCCTTTAGAGTTTGAGGAACATGTTTTCTAGCTATATCCTCCTCCAATTTTAAATCCCCAGCTGGGGAAGGAGCTGAAATCAATGAGAAACAATTTGTTGTTCCTGCAGCGAAGCTCTGACAAGTCATATGCTTGGGCAGATGCCTGGTGCCAGCTCTGGTAAGTCTGTATTTGAAGCTTGCGGAAGAAATTACATTGTCTGTCATTGTCAGCATTATCAAGAGCAGACACAAAACAAAACACATTTGAGGATGTTAGATAGATAATTCTTTGGAGCAGGGAAGCAGGTAGATAAAGCTGGATCCCAGAGCAGAAGAGCCAACATTATACATCATTACTGACATTAACATTGCCTTATCTTTATGGTGTTACCTGGTAGGTAACTTACCAGAGAGCCATCAGCTCTAGGATCCTGGGTGCAAAATCTGGAGGATTGATAAGAATGGGGGAAGAAAAAAAAAAGAAATTATGTCCAAGCAGAAGCTGCTGTGCCAGCCTGAATAATGGCCTGTGGGAGTGAATGGTGTGAAATTTGTGTGCAGATATGTCTGCAAGATATCTACTGTAGAAGCAGAGTTGTGTGCTCTGGAAACCTGCATGGGTCCTGTCACACCAGAGCCTGGATCTCTTGGTATGAAGCTGAATTCACAGGCAAGGATGTATACCCATTCCAAGCCTGGGCTTCTCCTTGCACGAGGGTGAACGTAATCCCTCAGGGATGCCCAAGGCAAAACCCACCTAAAACAGCTCAGGCAGAGAGGCACAGAGGGGCTTGATATGGTGACCATTTTGGTAAGCAAAGAAGCTGGGACACAAAGGTTGTGATTCATCTCCCCACGTTTCTGTCTGCAGTGTAAGTGTCCATGCCAAAGTCTAGATTTTCTTCACAACCACTGAGAGCGAAGACGATGAGCCACAGGTTGCTTAGCCATAACTACACAGCTCAGTTTGGTGAGGTGACCATGCCTGCGAGGTGCTGGACTCCATCTCCTGTGACAGGAGGGTCCATGTGTGTGCGATTTACATCCCATGGCAAGGCACCAAGAATTCTTCACTGATGGGCATGAGATGTAAAGTGACACAAAGTCTACAAAGAGTGAATAAACCCAGACTTTGACAAGTATTGTCTACAAGTGTCTCGGCACCATGCTAACGGGGCTCATTCAGGCAAGGCTGAAGTCCATCCTGCTGTTCTCGGTACCTAAGTCTGTTAAGGATAGTCAGGATGCGTTTACTATGGCTCCAGTTCTGCATGCTGGGTGAAATGCAGAATTGGAAGGGAAACTGAAATTTTCAATAGCTATCTAACCTTTTGAAAAGTGAGATTCATCTGACAAGTGTTGGTGTTTGTAATGCAAGATGAAAACCTGGGAACTGCTCTGACCCAGGCTGTAAAGCCTTGTGCAGGCATGCAGGGACTCCTTGTAGCCTTCTGACTCTGACCCTGCAATGACTGCTGAGGGATGGATTGCTCCGCTGTGGCCAGGAAGCCATAAGACACAAGCAGAATTGGTGATGGGACACCGGGCAGCTACATCTTTCATTAAGACAGCAACTTTTTTGTAAAAAAGGTGTTGTAGCTGATCTCCCCCTCAGCCTTGACTCCTGCTACTCTTAATGTCAGTTATGCTTTCAGATTAGATGAGCCTGTTATTAACACTTCAAAAACCCCCCGAATTATTTTCTCTTAAAAGCTTTGAGTGAATTTACTGAACTGCATATTACATCCCAGCATGCTTTCTTTGAGAAAAAAAAGCAAGTGTTCATTAGAGCTGGTTGAATTGTCTGGTGATGTAGCTGGGAATATTTGTGTGAATAAAAAGGAGTGAATTTGCTTTTTTTTCTGTGCCTGGAGCCCTGTAACCTGTAACGATTTGCAACCGTCTCAAGAGTGGGATGTCACTGAATCTAAGTTTAGATGTCTGTAGTGTAGAGTTCAGTCTGCGCCAATTGTCTGGACTCAGCTTACAGTTTTCAAATAAGCTGAAAGAAATAGGCACGTCTTCTTTCTTCTCTTGGGGTCAGTATCGAAATGCATGAAGTAAATCATGCTTCAGAGCTGCCTGTATCTGCATGAGACTCCAGATAATTAGTTCAGAAGGGAACACTTATGTTTTTGGACCACCACCCCAGTAAGTGAAGGATCCCACTTGAACTGGCTCTAAGAAAATTCCCTGATCTTGATTTTTTCGTGAGTGGTTTGACATTTTTTTTCCTAAGTTACATGAATAAATACATAAAATATACCATACATTTTTAACGCAGATGGGTTAATACATTGTTGAAACCTGGACATGTAACGAAGGGCCCACATTTAAATTAAATTTAAGGAACAATGATGGAGGGTCATTTATCATGATGAAAAGTTTAAATGAAACATTTCAATCCATCTGGCCAAAGCACCATTTCACAAATTAATTCAAACAATTCTGCGCTGGGATGATTGACCTGCTTGGGCTGTAAACAAAAAGCTTCTAACTTTCACAGCGAAGTGTTTTTACTTTATAGTCTGTCTTGGAACATCTTTGTTACTGTTTTACACCTGTCTCTTGTTCTCCTTGTAAATAAAACCAAATGTTAGAAGAGCCTTTTGGCCAGTCAGACACATGCACGTTTTCCTTGGCTCCTCTATTTCTCCCAAGATGGTCCCAAGACTCTTCTCTTCCCACAAAGACGGAGGCACAACAGAGAGCAGCGCTCACTGGAGGACAGACCTTGCTTGCAGGCAGTGATCACAGACTCCCGGGAGGAGCAACGGCACTTTGTGAGCTATTATACCTCTCACCAATCTCCTTGCCAATAAGACTCACAAAGAGTGTTCAACAGCCTTGTTATTACTGTCAATTCTGTTCTCTCCCTCATCATTTCTGGACCACTGAGAGGCTAAAATATTAACCAGGACATTGATGAATTTGAGGCTGAATTCTTTTAATTCATTCCTGGCTGAGTTCCTACTTGCATCTGTAACTCCACTCTAGTTAATTCAGAGAATTTATGGCTTTAGCCCTGTCAGGTGCTTTGAAAAGTCTCTATTGGTTCCTCATTAATGGGATATTTTTCCCCTTTCTGAAGCCTATTACCTAAGTAGGATTTTTTTTAACAGGGAAAAAGACATATATATATATATATATATATATATAAGCAAGCAGAGCAAAAAGTAAGAGGCCTCGCTGCCTTCCTCCAGTCTTTTATCAGCAACAGCGATGGGTCAGCCACAGAAACCTCCTGCAAAGCCAAGGTTACCACACAGTGTGACACACTCCTATCAGCACCTGGACATGTGGCTGCATGTCACTCACTCAGGGCTAGCAGAAGACTTTTTTAGAGTCACCTACAGTCCTTTTAAGAGCTTGGTCTGGTAATCTGAAAAAGACTTGTTTCTTTTAATCTCATCTTCCTCTGCTCATCTATCAGTGGGTTTGACCTTGCAGCTTCGTGCCAGAGGCTCACTGTTGCTGGCTTTGGAAGAACCTGCCTTAATCTCTTCTCTGTGTCGAATATGACTCTACATCTGGTTTTATTTTTCTCTTAGCATCTATCTGTCTGTCTGTCTGTTTCTTTTGTTCTATATATCTGTCTCGTTTACACTTACACAATTCACTGCTTATAAGAGTCTGCACTACTATGTGTAGATACATGTAGTATCTGAGCATCTGTCCGTTACAGGCAAAAGGGATAACCTGAACTGTTTTCATGGGCAGGGAAAACAGCATTGCCAGGTGAGAGTGCTCGGAGCCAGGAGTGCTGTAATACCCTTTTGTTTCACGATGTGGCAAATTCAGGCTGAAGGGCTGAGATATAAGAGTACCTGTGGGCAATATATAATTTTACTTCTTGCACAAATTCTTGCATTCAAGTCATGTGATTGATCTTCTTCCTCTTTAGAGCATTGTATGGTGGTTAAACTCCTTGTGTTGAATATCCTGAGTTTGAATTAGTTCTTTTGGGGATGGATATTCCCCACGTTTTTTCCTCTTTAATATACAGCCTTGCAGAGTGTGTGGCTTTCCTTTCTGGTTATTGAGTAGCGAAATGAGCAGCCTTGGAGCTGAGTTGCAAACCATGGCTAGGTCTGTATCCACCAGCGCAGCACGCAGCTTTCCATCTAGCTGGGGATGGAGAACAGGTAAGGCTCTTTGCCTTCTCAGCCACCTCTCAGCCCTGAAGTCTCTGCAGGGCTTGAGTGACCTGTAACTAAGGTTGGAAAAACATTTTATTTGCCATATTTCCCATTTAGAAGCAAATAAATCTGCCTGTGCATTTGTTTTGACTCACTGAAGAATTCATCTCAAGTTTGATAAATATTTCTGGCCACTATAGATATATACAGAAGTGGGAGTGGGATTTTTTTTTGAGAAGCTGGAATTATTTTATTTTGGTGTTTCTGCAGTGAATCATTTTGAATTCTCTTATTTAAAATGTTTTGTCTATAAATTTAGCTTTCCACAGTGATTTTGAAATATTTTAAATAGCTGAAAATTAGATGTTTAATTTAACTCAAGCATTGGGAGGAAGGAGAAAGGAGCAAGACTGAGCAGAAAAAAATGTCTCAGGAAATGTTACTTGCTTTAAAAGAAATGATAGCCAAACAAACACAAAGCAAGCTGCCGAGTTGTTGTCCTCATAATCTTGAGTGGGCAGAAAACCTGGGGGTGATGCTGTACTCAAAGTCCAGGTCTCACTGTTATGTCTGGGCTTTGACTCACATTTGTGGAGTGAACAATTCAGCATTGAAATGTTGTGCTGTTAGGAGCGCTGCCACTTAGCCCAGCATTATTCATCTATAGCATCCTCAACAGAAGGAAGGAGCCTTGGTTCTTGTTCGCTCTCCCAGCAGCATTGCAGAGCACTGTGCAGGGACACGCTCCCTCGTGTTCTTTGTGGCACAGCCCGTCTTGGTTTTACCAGTGAGCAAGAGAGTGGTGGACTCACCTGATGGTATTGTTGCTGAGGTGGAAGCATCAAGCATGGAGCTCATGTCTCTGCCAGCGGCCTGTCCTCATTTCTGAGGCTGATATTCAAAGTAAATGATTTAATGTAAGTGCGGTTTCATTCAAAGGTTTCCTTGTATTCTGAGGAAACAGAGTAAGAAGCATGGAGCATTTTGTTTGAAGTATGTGGGAGCAGCAGCCAGATGTGCCGTTTATTCAGTTAAAAAATTAAAATGAGTCTTTTAACTTGTAATCTCAGCTTCCCTCCCCTCTTTAATTCTTTAATCCTGCATGCTTTTTATTGATCCTTTCAATCCTGGAGGAGAATGAAGAGGCATTTGCATCTTTTTCCTCCTCCTTCTCCCATGGCCATCCAGACACCTTGCAGAGATGCACACAAGGCAGAAATTGTCCTTCTCCTCCCATCCAAACAGCATTACTTCCAGGTCTCAGCAGGCTGCCTGGCTCTTCAGGTGCATTTATATTGATTGAAATGGGGAGTTTTACCAACAAATTCAAAACATCAAGTACACTGCAGAAAATGATGCTGAGAAACAAGACACTGTTGCAGGGTAGCAATTCACCATGGGCTCAGTCACTGGTGGCTCTGATGTCCTGCTCAAGGTGTCACCTATGCTGTGGGGTGGGCTGCTGTGAGCAGGCAGTGATGGATTACACTGTTCAAATAGCTGGAGCTACGCTGACCACAGGAGCTGGTTTTCAAAGAAAACTTTAAACAAGAATGATCTGGGCCCTGGGCCAATGCTTGCTGTGATAAGCAGCTGCCTCCTCTCTGAGTGGGCAGGTAGACAGACAAAAGAAAGATCCCTGGGTCTAGTATCAGAAGACAGATATTTGGCCAGTCTCCAATAAAAAAAAAAAAAAAAAAGAAAGCATCTAACATGCAAGGTACACCTTCCTTGTGGCAACACCATGCATTGTCACTAGAAATATTCCATTTTATTCTTCCGTGGTTTAACTCTTTTGTGTTTTAGCCCCAGCTAGCAACTAAATACCACACAGCCACTTGCTCACGTGCTCATGCACTGGTGGCGTGGGGAGGAGAAATGGAAAAAGGTAAACCCCACAATAGCAGCAGTAATTGTAATGAAGAAGAGAGGGAGAGAGGGGAATAAAGTCCAAGGGAAAAAAAAGAACCAAATCCCCAAGTGACGCACCATACAACTGCTCACCACGCGCAGAGTGATGCCCAGCCAGTCCCTGAGCAGCGATCGGCGGTCCCTGGCCAACTCCCCCCTGTTTATGTACAGACCATGATGGTCTATGGTATGGAATAACCCTTTGGCTAGTTCGGGTCAGGTGTCCTGTCTGTGTCTCCTCCCTGTTTCTTGTGCACCTCCTCGCTGGCAGAGCACGGGGAACAGAAAAGTCCTTGATTTAGAGCAAGCACTGCTTAGCAACAACTGAAACATCAGGGTGTTATCAATGTTATTCTCATACTAAATCCAAAAGATATTACTGTACCAGCTACTAAGAAGAAAATTAACTATCGCAGCAGAAACCAGGACAAATTACTTCATTTTTTTCCATAGGATGCATATCTGTATTGAGGATTGGTTTTTGGCAGCAAAGGACAGGAGGAAGACAAATATCACAAATGTATGTGGGAAGCAGACGTTTTTTGTGAAGATTTTCTTTAAACACTTCCAAGCAAGTATTTCCAGGCACACTCAAAAATAAGTTGGGGAAAAAAACCCAGAACTGCTTTAGAAAGAATCTCCTAGTCCCCAAATACATGTCCTTCATTATCTGAATCTAAAGCAATCAGAAATCACAACTCCTGATGAACATCTTCAGGGGCTGCACATTTTCGTGTCCTGTGTACAAAAGCCCCCAAATTCTGTATCGGTGTTTTCCACCCTGCTCCATGGTAAGTCCTTTGACCTCGCTTCTCCAAAGGAAATTTGTCCTGTTACCTCTGGCCTCTTGACTCCAGCCTCCTGCAGGGGAGACTGACTCTTGTTCCAAGTAGCTGCTGGTGACATGTCCACACTGGACTTGTACAGACTGAACTGAGCTCAAGATTTCTTTCACTTGGAGCGTATGGTCTGTCCCAAGTGCTCCGCGTCCCCAGTGGGAAGCTGTGCGCCCCTGCAGCACAGTGTGCCAGATAAGACAGCTCTCTGCAGTCACTCCTGGAGACTGATATCTGCACGAGTGAGGTAACTGTTAAATCTGATGGAGACAAAGAAAGCAACAGAAAGGATAGAAAGACAAATACAAATCAGCTTGTCTGTCAGCCTCCCTTCCAGGAAAGCTGCCTTCCCCCTCTGCAGCAGTGGGAAGGGAGGTGGGCAAGAACTGTCTGCCAGCAGAAGTTTCTTTAAAGGGATTTCACGTTGCTCATGATTATTGATTAGGTCATCAAAATGAAAAATTATGCTTTGATTTCTGCCAGAACGAAACAGTTCTCTTTATTTTGGCTTTATTTATTTATTTATGCCCCTCCTTCCCTCCTCTTAGGAAATACAGTAGATCATGTAAAGTTGTAAAAGAATGGTAGAATGGTGAGTTTAATGGATGGAAAAGTGATCAAATTTTAGTTCGTTAAGAAGTTTGAAATTGAAGTTCCTGTGATTTGGATGGAAAAGGGAGGCAAAATTTCACTTAGTCAAAGTGTGTTGTTGAAAAATCAGTCTTTTCCTGCAAGCTGATTTCAATTGTGTAAGTTGGTGGGAGAAATCTCTTCTGTCTATGCAGTAGAATGGCTTTGGACAAAGCAAAGCCCACGGCTCTCATTAGTGCTTCTGTCAAGGCAAAAATCAACATAATAGTGACGCCTGGCTGGATGTGCTTCCTACATCATTTCACGGGCAAAGCAACCGCTAATATCTCAGTGTAACATGGGGCTGTACAAGGGTTGTTCATACGCTGGAATATGCGATATGAGCTTCAGCTTCCTTTCTACCTTTAAGCACTCTCGGTGTCTATGCTCCCTCCCAATTGTAATTGGTAATCTGAATTCTGTACTGGGAGCCTTCAAGGGAAATAGCTGTTATGTATCATGATAGCGCAAGTTGAAGTGATCATTAAACAGTAGGAGTTACTATTTGAAATCTATCCTCACTAACCAGGCCATTCTGTTTCACCCCAGGTAAAATCCAACCCTCAGAAGAACAAGGCCAAAGCATAATTTAAGCTCCACTAAACCCTTGCAAAATAACTTCACCAATTCTGAGCACATCAATTTTATTTACATGGAACATAAAAACCTAAGAAATTGTAACAGGGCTGCCATTAGTATCAATTCCCTCTAATAGTAAAGCCTGGGTTGGACATCTCTGCTGGTAGTAAGCTCAAACATGTATCGTGAACAGAACAAAATTAGAAAAGCAAATAAATTCTGAAGTATTAAAGTAGGAAGAACACTTAAGTTCTGATTTCACAGCTGACAGGCACTTTGAAAGGAGACCAGTCCATCGTTCCTGTTTTAGAGGTGGGAAACAGAAAAAATATCATGGCATTCCCAAAGTCCCATGGAAGGTCACTGGCCCAGCTGTTGAGTCCACATGAGCTGTCCCGGTCCCTAGGCAGTGTTGCTGGCATGTAGCACACACGTCACTTACAGATTGCTGGGGAATTTAACAAAGCAGGTCAGAAGTGGGGGGCAGGCCTCCGCACAGCTAATTGTCAGAGAGAAAGGGAAAAATTATAATCAGAAGCATCTCTCCATTGTCTCCTCCTCTGCAGCCTGGGAGATCTCCAGTGATTTAGAAGAGCATTTAATTAGCTACTTCATCTTGTTTGAAAAGGGAAGCACGGTCAGGGCTATGAATTAGTACATATGAATTTATCAAAGTAATCTGGTTGCCTGGAGGCCAGGAGCCAGAGGCATATGTAATCGCTGAAAAGATCGTCACAGACATACAGCCCGAATTTTAGGACGTTGATGATCTCAGATTGTGAGCATTATTTGAATGCTAGCTGGTATTGGAGAAGCGTGGGGGGCTCTAGGTGCTTTGCCAGCTGACTTCACTTGCTGTCTGCCTGCAGCCAGCGGAGAGCGAGCCTCCCTGGATCTGGGTTGAAGTGGGAGCCTAATTCAGGTGCTCTGAATGTTCATCTCAAGGAGCTGGGCTCTCGGTAGTGACTGTAGGAGGAATCAGGGAAAATAAACCACTTGTACTAGCCGTGGCAGATGGTGTGAGCACTCTCTGCCATGGTTTCAGAAAGGGTAAGTAGCAGCTCTCCAGGAGACCAAGGTGCTTGTTTTCCAGGTAGGGGTTTTGTGCTTGTGTAGCCTTGGCAGGCTGAAAGAACTGAATTTGTCCTAGACCAGAATTTGTTTCTCTGCATGTGAGTGGTAGAAGGGACTGAATGGTGACAGAGCAGCATCTTTGACCCCTTAATTACTTTCTTGTTAGGTAATGGCCTGATATTATTTCTCTAAGCAGCAGTAATGCAACCTACGGTTAGAAAGACAAATCTTTAGTCACAAAATTGAATTTGTCCCTCAGCTGATTTTAGAATCCAATTATGATCAAGAAAAGGTCTTGAACGAAGAATAACAACAAAAATTCACTCCAGATATCTAGAGAGGATAGAGCATGAGCAGCAGCTGAAATGGTCTTGGCTTAATGGGGAAAATCCCCGCAGTTTGTCTTGAATTCCCTCATGTGAGGACTCAGGGAGAAGAATGAAAAAATACTTGCAAAAAGCAGGAAGCTTTATTTCTTCTTCAAGATCTAATAATTCTGACAAGTACATTGAAAACATATCAGAGGAGAAGATCTTACTGTCCCCAGATGGAATAAGTGAAATTAGCAAATGGCACATTAACATATTTCTGATTATATTCCAGCCTTCCTGCAAAAGGAAATGTTATGGGGGAATTAATTAATTAATTTGTGTAGTTTACAAGATACCTAAGTTTTTCTTGGAGTTAAAGACAATGAAGAGCCTCTGCATCTGAGACAGAATCCTTTCAAAAAAGGAAGGAAACCTTTTCCTTTCTGGTTAGTCTGAGCCCAAGCTTCAGGCTCGTTATTGTGAGCTGTCTTCAGTCATTGTGTGATCTCTGGAGAAAAGACTTCACAGGAACTGGGTGAGAAGTGGTTTTCACAGCCTGACAAAGTTACACATTCTACCCCAAGGAATACTTAACGCCTTTTACAAAGTGCAGTAACAAAGACAGAGAGGCACCTGATCTGATGATTTAGGGCACTTGCATGGAAAATAGCATGTACACCTTGAACTTGCCACTCTAAATAGTGAACTGCAGAACAGCTTCAACCCAGGAGTCTGCAAGTGCCAATAGTCTTTTAGCCAAAGAGGTCCTTGGAGTTGAGAGAGACGCAAGGCTGCTGGAAGTATAAAAGCAGAAAGCTGAAAGGACACTAAAGTGTTCTCCGGGTGACCGGCTCGAGCAGGAGGTGATTAACTGTTCTTGTATCCCACCCCTTCCTGTAAACCTCAAACGATCAAAAGAATTTTAAGAACAGATTAGTACACATCTGCCAGGGACAATCTTGTCCCTGGTGTGAACAGACTGAACTTTTTTATTGCCTGTTGAAGGCTGTGTCTTTTTTGAATTTTAACCAAGAAATCCACATGGTGCTTGAGAAACTTTCTTCTAGAAAAAAAGTCTGTGGAAAATTCAGTTTTACCGTAACGACTTCTCTAAAAGATCTATTTTAAAAGTGTATCAAAAATACTGAAGCAGTTATGATAGCTACAATGCTTAGCAAATCATTAACATCTCAGAAGTAGTAGTCAATATCTGCTTCCATAGCTCCGAATTCCACGTATATCTATAAGTAGTATATCTATGAGTAGTAGCTAACTTAAGGAGGTAGAGAATGATGGACTTGGAGTCAGTAAAGATGGTCACCTGTATCATTTTGGAAACAGGTCAGTTTTCCAAAAGGTTAGAAGGATACATAATCCTTAGTAATCCAAGTAAGACAAATAGCATCCTCCTTGAGCGGTACACACAGTAGCTCACAGCAAAGGGGAATTAAAGTAGGGGCTTTGCTTGCAAAGGGCATGACATAGTGTCCAAAATAAGTGTTCAGATATCCTCCTTTCAGATTACTACTGAAGTTTGTGTCTGGGGGAAAAAAACAACCAAACCTCCTGCTTTACAGAAAGCCAGGCCAAACGTTTTGCTGGTGGACAGCTGCTTGGAAAGGAGACAAGCTGTTCACACTGACTTAGACCTGGAAGGTAATAATACACCTAACAAGGCTCAGATAGCGCTTTTGAAGCCATTTACTGCCATTCCAGATCAGAGAAGGTGTTCTGATAGTCATTGTGAAAACACCTATTGTTCCACCCAGGTCTACCCAGATCACACTTTTTCCTGTGACTGCTCCTAGCCGTACACGATACTATTATTTTTTTTAGGCTTTTTCAGTGCTGAACCTCCCAATCAGTGGAATAGAAAATGTGTTATTACACGTGCCGGATTTGATATGTCAGAAGGGATAACCTTTCTTTTATGCAGCTTGCAGTGTGATATTCTCATTAGCCCTGTTACTGAGAGCCAGACAAAGTCCTAACAATTAAATTACACATTTCTAAAAAGTCAGGCTGATTAACCTAGCTGAAACAAACTAACAAGGCAGATGTAGTTAGGGTGCCCTGAAGTTTCTCTATTAGAACTTTGTGCACTGAAATAAAAATGCATCACCATTATTGCTTTTCTAAGCAAAAGGTCATTTTTCTCTTTCGTGAGAGAAAATTTAAAAATTTTTACAGTGTTCTCAAAACAAAGTTCAGGTTTTACATTCAAAAGAGCTTTTTGCTTAGGCATGTATGTTACATAAATAGGCAAAAACTTCAGAATGTTGAAAAGCAAAATGAAACTCTTCAAAATCATTGGTATAAAATATTTAATTTATGCCTGAGTAATATTAATATATTTGGGAGAGATATTTTAGTTTCCCCTATTAATCTATGAATTCTTTAGTTTTCCTTTCTCTTTTGAAGAAGGATTTCTCTTTTCTTTTTAATCTTGATGCTTTTTCCCTGGACTTAAACAAAAAATCTTAAGTGGCACTTTCCTCCTCTTACGTAACTTTTTGAATGAGGACTGGAAGAAATGCTTTAATGTTTGGCTTCATGGTATTGGTGCAGTGCTGGAGTTACTAGCTGCGTGCAGACCCTGAGTGCAGCAGAAGTTCCTGCTAGATGCTATAGGGACCTTAAAAATCTCTAAGCATGTGAAAAGTCAAGCTGTTGGAGATGGAGTATGGGAGCCAACAAGAGTTAACTTGTCCTGTGGACTTTATATATTCATTTTAAAATTCATTTTATCAATTGCTCTGTGTAGTAAATTCACTGAATCATTCTAATTACTTATTGATTGGCTGCTGGTGCATTGCAACATCAATGTCCCTCTGTCATTGCAGGCTCGCTCGTTGGTGACAGCATCCATCTGTAACGGACGGGCTCCTTTGTTCCTTGTCTCTGGGCTGTACAGCTGCCTCTGGCTTGTCAGCTGCTCTGCAGGATGGTCTACCTTAGGTTCTTCCCTCCAGAAGTAAGGCAGTAGCTCCCAGCAAAATTATTAGTATTTCCCTACCTACTTGATGAGGTTTCCTAGTATTCAGGGGGTTTATTCAGTGGATGCAACCTGGGATAATCCTGCTTTATGTAAAGTCTTGCTTTATTAGTTGCATGTTTAAATCAAACTTCAAGGCAAACTTGCTGAACACTCTGCGCTGACCCTGATGTGGGTGTAAGGCTCTGACCTCCCATTCAGTCTTGCTTAAGTACGTAGGGCCTGTCAAGCTTTCCCCTCCATGGAGAAATGTTAGATTTTCTGACTGTCTTCCACCCAGGCAGTCTGTGCCCTAGGGATGAAAAAGGAAAGCTCTCCTTCAGGAACCAGTAATCATGAGATTTGGGACTCTCACTGATTATCATTTTAGAGGTGGCAAAGCCCCCTGCTTGCGTTTCTCCTCTGCTGTGATGCCTGAGCTCCTTGTCAGTGAGTGAGTCCCCACGTCTGTGCTGTGCCTCTGCTGAGCAGCTGAGTGACGAGCCGTTAGGAGCAGTGACCCAACAGACTTTCTGGCCTCGTCTGTCGAGTTTCTGTCCTTTCAGGGTCGGTCTCGGAAGAAATCTGGGGCATCTCTGCCCTGCCCTACAACTCCCCTACAAAAGGTTAAACATGGCAGCTACACCAAAGCTGGTTGTGAATCAAAATGAGTGTTTCCAAGGTCCATTTCTTTTGTTAGAAATCTTGAATTATTTGAGTATGTTAATAAAGTTCATCTAGATCACCTGAACTGTCTAGCAGTTGTTTAATAAATTACTCACCGAGGGCCTGAATTGAACAAAAGGTAGGACATTATTTAAAGGTGCTGGTGACTGACTGATATTCAAGCAAGAAAAAATTCTGTGCAGTGGGTAACAAGTGGTCAGGAGGACATGAGAGAGCTGGGGTTTCTGTGTGGGGTAGGACGGGGGCACTCTGGAGCCCAGCTATAGGGCAGGCACGCCTGGGGAAGGGTACAGAGTGGTCAGCATGGCAGCTTGAGTAGAGAAGACAAGCTCTTGAGTAAAGAAGAGTAAGCACATGGTGGATGTCTCTCGATATTTGTTGAGTTGGGCCGTGTCCAAACTAGAGGAGGAGATCCTGATTTTGTGCTAGGAGAGGAGAAGTCAGTGCTGGGGCTGTGGTTTAGGCTTCAAGTGAATCCCCACCTGGACATGCTCCCTGCAGCAGTAGTGTGTCTGTGCCTTTCCTGGCACGGGCCAGCTCCTGGAGCTAGGTGTGCTGGGCACTAAGCCCTCCCAGCCAGTGCCGCCTCCTGCTACGAGGTGGGAAGACACAGCTCACCCAGTCCTGCCTGTGCAGGTTTTCTCCCGCTCACTTTTTGGCTGAGATGTGCTGCCTTGCTGGCTCTTCCCTCGAGGATGCTGGGTGGTACAAGGACTTGAGCAATGAAGAAAAGAGGGACAGGTTTTGATGACTGATGTCTTTCCTGTCTGAGACAGAGTCCAGTCTTTTAGGAATCTGTTTGGGTGGTGGAGGAAAGGAGGAGAGAGAAAAAAAGTGATACCAGGCAGAACGACTGAGTCAGCAACGCATTAGGAGAACCAAGCATCTGCTGATTAGGGCATTTCCTTAGGAGACTAAAAATCCAGGTTTAAAGCCATCTTATGCCTGAGTCAGATATCCTGCATATACGGTTTCTCAAAAATTGTAACAAGTTCTGGAATATTCCTGAAATACTTCTCTTAATGCTCCTGCATATAAATGATCTGGAGCTGCAGGTTTTAAAATGTTTGACTTGAATAGCTGTTGTTTAACACCCTCTTTAATTATATTGAATTCTTTCTGTGCAATCAAACATTGCTTAGGGCCATTGGAAAGTGAAGCATTTCATTATCCTTGTAGGATATGAATATATCATCCAAGTTCCAAATACAGAACTGAAATATTTATTGACTGCTGCTTGTTCTGTGTTGCAAGGCTAATTTTCCATCCTGTCTAGTACTGGACCCATTGGAACGGATTCAGTCTGAAATATTTAGGATTAAGTCAATGTGCTCTCAGCAGAAAAAAAAAAAAGTTGTTTGATTTTTGTGCCATGCACTTTCTTCCCTAGAAGATCAGGTTGGGAAAACCCAAGGATTCCCCTTACAGACATTTTTTTTCACTTTGCTGAAAATCCTGAACTCCAAATTATTTTGTTTTTTTAGAGGGGTTCTAGAATAATAAAAGAAAAAAAAAAGTTGAAGGAGTTTTTATGGGAAAACCTGAATAAACAAAAAGCATAGGTGTGAAGGTCAAAGGGGCCCTTGGATTGTCTCTTAAGGAGAAAATAGCTCCAAATGTGCAGCTCTGACAGTGCTTGTCTAGCAAACCCTCCTGTTGCGGGGACTGAACTGCGTGTTTGTGGAAAGCATGCCATTCCCGGGAAAAGAAAAGAAAAACACCTTCAATTTTTTCTAAAAATAATTTTCTGATGGGGAAGAAACGTTTAAAGGGAATCATTTAACCAAGCCTTAACAAGAACTCTTTTGTAAACAGACACGAAGGACACCCTTTTGAATAGGATACTCCAAGAATCATTCCTACATTTTTCTTCTGATGCTTTTCTGCAGGTACTGAGTACGTGTCACTCCCATCAAACTGATGGGAGAAAGGAGAGGAGAGTTGTTTCTGAGGGCAGACTGCGGTTGCTCCTATGAGAGGGTTTTAAGGAACAAGTGAGGCACTCAGCTCCTGCCAGTGGGAGTCATCTCCATATATGTGTGATCACTAATGTTCTGCAAGGGCTTCAGCTCCTGTTTGCCTGCAAAACAAGAACTATTCCCACACTTGCCTGCTCTGAAAACCACAAACTGCTTTGTAATGATTTTGCCTCCTTTAACAGTTGATTTTTCCACTCATTGCTTCAGCTTGGCCCCTTCAGTATAGGAAGAAGAAAAACAAAACACCTGTATTTGTTTGTAATGTCTCTTTGCCACTCATTTCACAAGAGCCTGGGAGCTGTCAGAGCCATAACGCACAATGTCAAAGTAACATATTTTTTTTCTGAAATGGTAATTATACCCTTTTGTGCTGTGCTGAGCTTGTGTTTTTTGAAGTGTAAATGTGGAAGTTACATCCAAGTTGCATTTTTGAGACATCAGTATGGGGGCATTTGTCCATGTGCTCAGTGGGAAGACTTTTGCAGTCCTGGTGGACATCGAGCTGAACATCAACCATCATCTTGTCCTTGCAGCAAAGAAGGCCAACAGCATCCTGGGCTGCATTATGAAGCATGTTGTCAGCAGGTCAAAGGAGGTAATCCTTTCTCTCTCTCCAACACCAGTGGGACACATCTGGAGCGCTGCAGCCAGTTCTGGGCTCCTGGTACAAGAGACACATGGGCATACTGGAGTGAGTCTAGCAAAGGGCCATGAAGATGTTTAAGGGACGTGAGTGTGTGACGTACAGGGAGGAGCTGAGTTTGTTCAGTGTGGAGAAGAACTGGCTCAGGGGATCTGTCAGTGGGTACAAATGCTTCTTGGATGGCAGTAAATTAGACAGAGCAAGATGCTTCTCAGGAGTGCCCAGAAAAAGGAGAAGAAACAATGAGCAGGAATTAAAACACAATAAACTCCATTTAAACATAAGAATAACGTTTTCTGGTTTGAGGGTGGCTGAACACTGGGCCAGGCTGTCCAGACAGCTTGTGGAGTCTTCATCCTTGGAGATACTCAGAACTTGGCTGGACATGCCTCTGAGCAACCAGCTATACTTGATCTTGCTTAGAGGAGGTGGGTTTGAGTAGACAATATCCAGAGGTTCCTTCCAGCCTCAGCAGTTTTGCAAAGGGTTTGGATTGAGCATCTGCATTTTGCTGCATGACTTTTTGTGATCTCAGAGTGTGAATGCTGCCTAAGCACACGGTAAATCCTCTCTGTGCTAAGGAAAGCAGAGATCTGAAGTATTTGCCTTTTCTACTGGCATTGGAAGCAGTTGCCTACCCAGTCCTCACGTTCAGTGAATCCCCCAAGGCAGCTGCTCCTCAGTCCCCTGCCCTGTGCGAGCTTTTCTGCTGTGTTGTATCCAGAGGAATGCATGGAAACGGCTGTGCAACCCTGAAGTTCAGTGCATTTTTCTCGAAGGAAAAGTACATATGCAGAAGTTGCTGGTTTGCCCTGTGGAAGTTGAAGTTTTCCTAAGCCCTGAGACGAAATCCATCTTGGTTGACAGAAAGGGTTAGTGTAGTTAAATGGTTAAACAGTGCCACCTCTCTTTGGATCATCCACTTGCTAGCACACTCCCCACCTTATGCGCTGCTGTGGGGCTATTACAGCTGTGGTGTAGTTATCCAGCAAAGAGGGCAAGCTACAGATGTTGTATTAAGAGGGTAAGAAAGTGATGGGACAAATACAGGTGTTTGATGGAACAGAGATTTATTTTACCAGCCTGCATCGGATTCTGCATCTGTGCTCTGGTGGAGGTCTTACTAGCAGCAGAAAAGCTGCACTAGTATCCAGCTTCTGAAGTTGTGGACATTTTGAACATGACACTCTCTTTTCTAAATGGTGCTTGATTATTTGATAGCTTCTTACTTTAGGTAATTGTTTCAGTTAGGGTGGTTTTAAAAGGCTTTTTGTAAGAGGAGGCAGAGTCCAGAATTAGAAGCAATACTTAGCTAATAACGGTGATTGCTCCAAACCACTAAATGAAAGAGCTAGTACAGAGTTAACCGGTGCTCTTTGTCTGCACCAAGCCATCCCAGTTAACTCGATTTCTATGGGCACTTCCCCTCCTACCATTCTGACTTATCTCACCAATAGCTTAATTAATTTAGCTTTCCTGCTGTTAACTTGGGAACATGGGGGCTCTGTCCCTGTTGTCACCATCTCCCTGGGCCTTGATTACACTTTGGGCCACACACCTGTTAATTAATGTACAGTGTTGCTCATATCCACAGTAAGCCAGTAGCAGCTCTGGGTGAGGAACCATACTTGTAAGGGGCACTCAAGCTCAAACACAAAGCCTGTATAACACTAAGAGGGATTTGGAGATATCTCACTGTCTTTATAGGCTGTGCTTTCACAGACTGTTGTAACTCCAGTGACTCCAGCAAACTGCACTGGATTTACACTGGTATAACTCCAGTGTGTTTGGCCCATGTTAGCTGGGAGGTAGACTTGGGCCTGAGCTGAGGGCTTGCGTGTTTGATTTGTGTACAGCTTTATTCATCTCCCGAGCTCGCCTGGCTGTTGAGTGCTGTCTGTTGCCATCAGGGTTGTGACAGCGGAGCTCAGCCACCTTTAGCAAGCCACCAGCTATCAGCAGGGCTCGGTGCAGGGCTGTCATGGTTCAGAGACAGCCACAGCTCTGAAATTGATGTCCTTTCAAAAACGACTCAAGGTGTTCTCTGGTTGATTGCAGGTGAGGCTCTTGGCCCAGAGTGAGCGTGTTTGGCGATGAAACGTTTAAGCTAGGGGTCAGCAAAAATGAGAGGATATGGCACAGTGCCTGCAGGGGCAGGGGGCTGCAGGCAGGGGTGTGCATGCTTTCCTTCGGTCTCTGATCTCATTAACATGAGCAAGTCAGTGTAGAACAGACAAAGTCATTAACCTGAAGAAGCAGATTGATGCTCTCCTCCTGCTAAAGCCTATCAGAGCAGATGACGGGAGACACAGACATCCCCTGGTTGCAGTCTCTAACCACACGGAAGGGACACACCTGTAGCCACAGGCAGAACCCGCAGTCCATTGGGCAGGTGGACAGTCACCAAGCCTCTCACTTTAGCCCAGACTACAACCCTGGTTTTTGAATAAATTCATTTCATCCAGCTCTTTCCAGATTTCCCATCAATTAGCTCAAATTCCCATACAGATTTGAGAAAAATATTTTGGTACGGTGTTTCCTCACTGTTAGAACCCCAGGCAGAGGTGGAGCTGAAGCATCAAAGGTGATGTCTGCTTCCCATTCACTCAATACGGTATAAATTAGAAACAATTAATTTCTTAAATTTTCATTAAAAAATAATCCAGTTAAAATAGATTATTCTGAATTTTTATTTTAAAAACCTGATTTTAGCTTGTCTCTAAAGCAAATCATGTGCTTTTTCCTGGCAGACTGCCAGGGCTAAATTAGCTTGATACATTGGACACAAGTGCAAGCTAATAGGCAGTCTGGTCTTCTGTCGAACCTATGCAATCTTTTAAATGTTTAATCAAGAAGCAAAATTAGGACTTAAAAATCCATTGCTTCCAGCATTGGTTTTTTTCTAAGTAAGCAAGTAAAAATTTTAAGCCTCCTGTGATAGGGCAGAGCTTTCGGTGATGCTGCAGGCATCTTTCTTTGGTCAACAGGATACAGTGCCAGAGAATCAAACACACGGAGAGGGCACGACAAAGCTGTGCTGACAGCTCGGGATGAAGGGTCCAGGAGAAGATGGCAGCAAAGAATCTGTTATGTATCTGTCTATGTATCTGTAAACACACACACTCACATGCACATATACTCTCACGCATGCAGCTCCGTACACCCTGCAGCAGGGCTCAGGGCTACCCAGCCTACCCAGTCTCCTGCCCAAACCCGCTGCATCCCTTGGGAAGCAAGCCCCAGCATTCCCACAACCTGTCCTGACAACAACGTTCACCCTCAGCTGTGAGTTCCTCCCTTAAGGTGTTGGGCTTCCATGAGCATGCTGCAGTGATTATACACCTCCAACACTACAGCGGGATTGAAATGATAGAGATCCTGGAGCCTATATGCTTTGCCATGCCTTTACTCTCTGGTCCTGGATCTCTCTATAGTGTACCCAGAGCAGGGATTTTTCTTGGCTAAGAGGTATCATTACAGTATTTTCTTTTCCCTCTCATGCATGACAAGAAGAGGCTTGCCTCCTCCAGCAGCAATGTAAGAAAGCAATAACATGGCTAATATTATTCTCCCAGTCCACCTCTAACTCATTTCAAGTGTTTGCCAAAGCCCAAGGGAAGCTTTGTCTTTTTAGGAAACATATTACTGACATGTGAGCCTCGGCACATCCCATGTGGAACCCCAAGAGAGTGGCATAAATATTTCTCAGTCATCTTTCAGAGAGAAAACACAGTAACATCTCCTAGTAAGACCAGAAGCACAGGAGCAATATATATGTCCAATAAACTGCTTTTGGACTACTGTGGACAATGTTTGAGTAAGAGTTAGCAGGCAAGAAGTCTGCAGGGCTCTGTCAGGCTGTCTTCCCTGCTTTGTTGTTGTAACAGCCAGATCTCAGGCTTCAGTGTAACAGCTGCACCACCAGGCTTTAGCGTACACCTACAAACCAGTTTCTTTCTGCTCTTCATTCAGGGGTGGGATGTCTGTCTTTGCAGCATGCCGTGCAGACTCTTACCTGAAGTTCTCAGAACATGAGAGGAAAAGCAGCATCTTCACCCTTTACAATGCCTTGGTAGCCTGCCAGCAAACAAATTGGACTCTCACATTTTGAGAACTAGCTCAGTAGTCCTCGACTGCAGCTGAAAAAACACTTTCAAGTTCACGTGGCTATGGGCACAGCTGGTAAACACAAGATAAAAACCATCCCGACCACTGAGCAGCAATGAAATGTGACTTTTCACTGTGTTGGAACCTCATCCTCTCCTGTCATCATGCCCCCTAAGCAGAGCTGCTTCATGGCTCACTCTTTAACCTGGGGATCTTCCTCCCTCTTTGAACTGCAGTGTGCTCACAAGATTGTATCATGGAGAGACATGAGGCTGTGCATGAACATGCCCTTGGGAAGGATTCTCTAGAGCTTTACTGAGAACAGGTTTTGGGAGGCACTTACAGAGAAGGAAGTTATCTCCTGAGATCTATTACAAATAGGATGCCAGGCAGCCTTCAGGAGGCAGATGCTCTCTCTTCCCTTTTCACAATGTGTAAAAAATCCCCATATCCTGCCTTGTCGAAGCTAAAAGTTTCTTCTGGCATGCTGCTAAATTAAAGTGGTATTACTTTTTTGGGAAGGTGCTGGAGTTGGATTGTTCATGCTGCAGATTTGGATTTGACAAGCCATAGCAGTATGTGGAGTGGCTGCAGAGCTCCTGTGGATTGGGATGGGGAAGATGCACAGAGCTTCCCTCTCTAAGACTAAGCACAAAGTTTTCCATTTGGGAAACCCCTTGGGACCTCACTTTGCAAAAAGTCAATTCTGAACAAGCAGTGGGAAGTAAACTCTGAAGATCACCTGAGTTTCCTATGATAACTTAGTTCAAAAAAGGACTGAATTCAGACCAAATAGGTAAAGAAAGTTATCCCTTTAAATTTTTTTCTGGATTCCTTCACCTTTCCTTATCACTCTGGTGGGGGCAGGGGGCAGAATTTGGTATCCAAAGCTGATTTAATAGGACCATCTGCACTGGCTAATATGACACTGGCAAAGGGGAATTCCTCGCAGTTAATTTGTTTTTTGTTTGTTTGTTTTTTTATCGTGGCAACTGAAATGGAATGTGTCAATACAAACCTGCTATGGTTAGTGAGGATAATGTCATAAAGAACAGACTGACAATCTATGGAAAATCCTTTTTACCCCAGGGCAGACTTGAGTATTATATATATCATCCCAACAGGGCTGCAGAAGTTGTATTATGGCTATAATTTCAGATAAAATGCAACTAAGAGTCAAAGAAATTTTCCATACCAGAAGGCAAACAGATTTGCTGTCTCCCAGCAAGCCTCCATGGTTCCAAGTAGCTTCTGTTAGAAGTATTAAGTTGTAGAGCTCCTATATGCCTTTGTTTTATTCAACTTTTCTCTGATTTCACTTAGGCATTGGACATTTCCAAGAGCTTCCTGAGCTAAATACAATCTCTGCTTCACTACTTATGGTTTCCACTGACTACAAGGAAATTTCTCCTCCATAAGTGGGAGAAGAGCTGATTCACTGGGTCTCAAAATGCTGTGTTTAATGCTGGGGAGGATAGTACAGGATAGTGGGGATTTGCTCCAAACCCATGGACCCTCCAAGTTCCACCTTGAAGTTAAAATCTCATGTGAAAGCCATTGCTCAGACCATGCTTCCAAGTAAGCATCATACAAGACATGCAGGTTTTAAAGAGTTTTCATGATAGATTGAGACAAAAGAGTTTATTCACACCTTTTTGGAGACGACCTGCAGAGACACAAAGGGTGGGATTCACCTCACTTAACATTAGACACCGAATTTTCAAATGTCTCCATCTATGGAAGTCATCCTTCCTCTACCACACACACACCCATTTTTAAGCCTGTGCAGAGAAGGGGCAGCACCAGACGGCAGTTCATCTCTAGGTGTCTTGGATGTCTGTCTCGCGATGGGCTGACCACCCCTGGGGCACGCTCATCTCTCTTGACTAGAGAGAAGCTGAAATTATTGTCTTAGATATCTACTCAGCATCTAGATCTAAGGTGACTCCAGCCTGGAGCAACTTGCTCATGGGCTTGTTGCAGGCCCAATGCAACAGCCAAGTTTTGAACTATTTCTCCAGCATACCGTGCCTTAAACGTACAGTGACCTTCCTCCACAGGCAGTGGGAGCAACCCATTCACTGCTGGGTCGCTGTGACTCAGCAGTGAGGGGTGGGCCAAACCATCTTTAAAGGTCAGTAAGTTCCTCTGCCAAGGCTGAAAACAGCAACTTGGCCCTTTCATCTGTCAGGTCTGTTTCATATCATCTGTCAACTGCTGGCATCCCATCCAAAAATAACTCACTTCACCTCTGTTTTCAGCCTCGCAGCCCATTAGACTGTTCCTGTCCTGTCACCTCCTATTGCCCTGTGTCACATCATGGGCTTGGTATGACATGACAGGCTGAGATGCACTGAGCCAGGGAAGCCGTAATCATGGTTCAACAGAGAGAAGGGAAGAGGACAGGATTGGTCAGAATTGCAATTAAACAGGCCACATTTGATCAGCACTCTAAACCCACAATAGATGTGTTCCCTTTCAGCCTTCTCTGAATCATGCTAGCTTCTTACAACTTCTAAATGCATCTTTTTCTACACTTGCATCGATCATCAGAAGTCAAAGAGAACAGATTCTCTTGGCTAGTCTTTGTGAACAGCTTCAGGGAACGGGATCTCTCTCAGCCCACCAGAATATCTGTATCACCAGAGATTTCAAGAATGAATAAACAACTTCATTCTGTAAGGACTTTTTTGTGCCCAGGAGGAATGACAGAGCAAATGGGACAGTTGCCTTAGTATCGCAAGAAAGGACTTGTAACAGTGAAAGCGTATCAGGGCACTGCCTCAACCCTTTCCGTGTGGATTAGGAGAACAAAGCGTTGGTGGAAGTCTTGAAGAGATGTACCCTGCTTTAATGCAGGCTGAAAGGGGCAATTTATATGGCTTGGGCTGATCAAGAGACCTTGAGTTTGTTGCTAAATAATAATGTGGATGGACTCAAAAGCTACAGAACACTCTTCCCCTCCCTCTAGAGACACGCTTTTAGCCTTCGTTACAGGGTGTTATTAATAATTAGTAGCTATGGCAATATTTGTGTAGAAATCCAATAGCTCATAAATCTTGTGAGGAGCTTTAAACTGGTAGCTGAGGTTCTTTTATACACTTGTACAGTAGCATTTACATTGATGCAGAGAGCTTGAAGGAGAAATGTCTGTTGCTCGCTGTGCAGATGGGGATGGATTTGTGTGATGCCCACAAGGCAGGTACTCAGCTGATGCAAGGAGACAGCTACCTGAAAGCCAGGTGATCATCTGCCCTTCAGGGTCTGAAGGAAGAATGTATCATGCCCTTGGTTTGGAAATGCCAGATGTAGAGGAGAAAGGAGTGGAAAAACCTGTGTATCTCTACAGTTTCTGTGAGGACAGATGGCTTTGCATGCTCCTGAGAGGATGATCTTCTTCCTTATCTTCCCAATCTTACTTTTAAAATCATCTTGTCTTTGGCAATGGGTCGGGCTCACTGGGCTAACGGAGGAAGCCTGGTGCTGCAGCCTGGTACTTCCTTCACAGGATGGCCGCTGGGAGAGGGAGGGAGCACTGCCCGCCCCCCCAGTACATGCCATCCCCCGGGAGCACTGCCCGCCTTAGCCAGGATGCACACGCTGGCATGGGCCAGAATGGACCAGTTAAGGATGTAACCCCCATCTTCAGCTTCTGCGCTGCCGTGTGCTTCTCCTAGGGTGGAGCTCCCCATCACAAAGTGGCATGTTCGAGGTTTTCCCCCCTCTCCTGTTTCAGGCTCTGCTCTATGCCATGGTGCGTCTCTCTTTCTATCGTATGGTGAGCTCGTATGTTCAGCCACAGCAGGGAAAGGAGGTGTCTGTGGGTACACAGGCACCGTGTTTGCCTGATGTGAGGTGGGACTGACAGCACTGTTCAGCTTCAGGGTTGTCGTGAGTACCACCATTAAAGAGATTGGATTGACGGAGCCTCAGCCGGATTGCAGGAAGGCAGATGATCTCCCTCAAGCCTGTCGCTGCTGAGGTAACCAGTCTGCTGCTGTGCAGTGATGGCTCCCTTCTGCGTGATTAGAGGCTGCAGCCAGGGGATGTCTGTGTCTCCTCATCTGCTCTGATAGGCTTTAGCAGGAGGAGAGCTTCTGTTTCCTCAGGTTAATGGCTTCGTCTGTTCTACCTTATCACGTGTCTTCTGCCACCTTCTCCTCAAATGGATGATAGATTTCCAGCCAGTGCTCACATGTTAACAGGACCAGAGACTGGAGGAAACCGTGCACACCCCTGGCCTGGGCTAAACCGAGAGGCTTCCCTGCTGTCCAGCTGCACAATGGATTGTGGGCTCTGCCTGCGGCTACAGCTTGCATGTGCAGAGGAGCTCAGCTCTGCCTGTGCATCGCTAGGCTTTTATAGAGTGAATGCAGAAGGATGGACAGTATCTCATCTGATGTGATGCCTGATAATATAAAGCCTAGCTGTGAGCATTTGCACTTCAGAATATTTTGAATGACATTTCCTGGGAGCCACATTGTGCCCTTGCTGATACCTGGAAGAATGGGTGGGAAATTGCACTGCATTTCACTATGTCCATGTGCTTAAATGTTTTTCTGCGCTGATAGATGACAAGCTCTCTGAAGGAAGGCGCTCTGTGCTGAGTGCCCAAGAAAAGCAGAGCACACGCTGCTATAAATCTGGCAAAAGCCACCTGACAAAGCTATATGTATGATTTATGGCAGCTCCTTTCTCTTGCCATGAATATCAGAGACCAACACTAACATAAGTCAGTGATCTTGGTCCCTGTCCTAGGAGCTGAGTGAGCAATTCAGCAGGACTTGAAATCCTGCTTCAAGGAGGAACTTGAGAGCAGCATAAAACTGTCAAGTGGATTTGAAAATTTCTAGATATACCTTTAGGTTGATGCAAAGTGATGGTGGGCAAAAAAGTTACGTGTTTCGCCAGAGGCGTCCATACATCCCCAAATCCTAGTGGATGCCCCAGTGGGAAACCAGCAGGGTGGGCCTGGCATGTTGCAGAAGGTAAGGAAATGTAAAACTGCTTTTCTCAGTCCCAGCTCTAGTGATGGTAACCTTTCATGGTGACCACAGGTCCAAGTGAATTCTGTACATGGACAGTAGGCAGGGAAATTCTGTTGCTTGCTTTGCGTTAAGCTGGAGTGTAGAAGGCCCTGGAGGACAGGCCTTTAGGAAGAATCCTGCTTTCATTCCCAGACAGCAAATTCCATTTCCAATTTCTCTGATGCTACGAGACTTCCAGCTTGTGCTGTATTGTCAGAATAGAAAGACTCATCCCCTGAGCCAGAGAAGTGTCACACTCTTCAGTTCCTCCCTTCTCCCTTTGAAGGTGACAGTAACCTTTCAGCAGCAGAACTTCTTCCTCAGACATTTTCAGTTTAGCTTTCATGCAGGGAAGAACAAGTGGGAAGTGACTTTCCAGCTACAGCAGCTTTCCCAGCCACGTTGCACACAGGCATGTGGCAAGTCCCTGCTCTGGAAGTACACTGCTTGCACGCTCCCTGCTTGCATGAGCTGTTGCAGGAGCTAGACAGCTGCCATCTCTGCAAACAGCATGGTGACTCTCAGGGGTTAAACCAAAGACAGATTATTTCTTATATGTGCACAAATAAAACCCTTACCACTTTTTTTCTCAGATTTTCTTTTTTTCATGCTTTACATCTTCTTTTTTTTCTTTTCTTTTTTTTTTTTTAAATCTTGAAAGCTAGATGAATAGGAAAAGTAAATTGCATTGGTTCCAGTTTGCAATGAGAGAGCAGTTTCAATTGATTTAAAGGAAGGAACAGTTCAGGTAACGATCACAGAAAGAGGCTGAAATTAGTCAATAAATAAAGTGCAATGTCTTATCCTGCCTTCACTTTCATTATATTAGATACACTTTGAGACTAACTGTTCAGGCAGTAACATGTACGCTGCCCGTTTATAGGCAGCCTGGAGCAGTGCATCCTCCTTGTATGGGGCATCTGGCCAGCGTGGCTCTGGCAGAGGATGTCCTGCAATAAATGCTGTGCCTATATATAAGACTGTCCAGGACTTTATTATAGCAAAATTATTCTGCTCACAACGTGAGATAACCTGGAATAACATTAGCTATCCTTTGCTGTTGACACTAGCAAGTCTGCAAACAGAAGTTATGTCTAATTTGTTATTTATATTCCCATTGTACAGATGGAAATAGTTTGGGGAACAAATAAGTGAGCTGAACTGCTTAAGGTGGTGGCAATTATGGGTTAGAAACCAGGACACCCTGAATTCCCTGGGAGACCTTCTCACTACTGCAGCATGCTCTCCTCCCTACACCTGATGGAGACAAGGCACCGCGAGTGTGGGGAACGGGTGCCTGAGAAACATGCTGTAACATTTGTGAATCACCTCAGGACATATCAACCTTCAGGCGCAGTTAGAACTATAGGAAATCAATATTTAATACAGTTCATTTAAAATTCACAGACACTGATGTGTTAGGAAAGGAATAGATTAACATTCACTATATACCAAAACCACTGTTCTTTGAGATCTTTAGCTTCACATCCTCTGGAAATGGCAGTTTATTATGTCAAGTATGTGAAGGAGAAGGAGAAAGTGGTGGGAGCTGCAGTTTTAAAGGTTTTTACATATTGTATTTAATTTATTTAAGCGATATGGACCTTTTCTTCCACGTAACACATTGTGCCACAAGGTTTTGAGGTGGATCTGTGCCGTATTGGTGTGGTCAGACAGATACAAGCTTGTTCATCTGAGATGCTGGATGCTGTGATGTGAAAGCTGCGTGGCTGTACCAGCACGGTGCGGTGCTCGGGCTACTAGAACTACACTGCACCAGGCTTTATCAGCTTGCTGTGCTAATGTGTATAAAGTGCTTCTGTGTATAAAGCTGGCTCATGTTTGGCAGCTTGATGAGTGGGCAAAGGGACCTGGGACACACAGGGCTCTCCAGTGTCAACCACCCTTCACGGTCGGTGGAGAGAAGCAAGTGCTTCCAGGGCATGTTTAGTTCCTCCTTAAGCAAACCTCTAAACTCACTTAGATGAATCCTGCCTGTTTCTTTCTCCTGGGCATGAAAGGAGTTGAGAGTGACAGCTGAGGACATCTGCTCTGTAAATACTGAATGTGAAGTGACTGGAGCCCCACCAACACAACCACTCCTGACACAAAGGCAGGGGGATTGGATTCCCTGCGTCCCAGAAACGAAGGGGTGTGCTCAGCTGTGTGTCCACATGGGCTTGGTTACGACTGGAGAGAGTGCCCAAAGACAGGTTGTAGGAGACTGAAACACATTTTGCAAGGGAAAGAGTGAGACATTATTGTATTTTTAGAGGCAGGTGGTATTTTTAGATTAACTTTTTCTCCTCTGGAAGACTCATATGTAGGTTGAGTGAAGCATTTTAAATAATACTGTCAACTAATGTCAGTGGATCATCTGTTTAAAAAAATCCCCAATAATAATAAAATGAAAAAGATTGAAGAAGTTACAATATTTTCTGTTGACACTTGCAAAACAGAATTTTTCCATTTTTCTATTTCTGTTCAAAATTGACTTTGAATTTTTTAAAAAAGGTAAAAGTATTGTAAATCTGAAACCACAAATGAAACATTTCATTTTGGACCATGTGAAATTGAATACTTCTCTTTTGTTTTTTCATGCTGTTGTGTTGTTTGTTCTTTTTTTCTATACCAGACATCTCAGAAATCGCTGAAGATAATTTCCATTGTAAGTTGTGTTTCCCCATCCATGGCCAACAATTTTATGTCTGATTTTCTTATGGAAAAAAAAACCCCAAAACAATTCAAAGCAAACCAGGTATTAACCTAGCTTTACTCATTAAAAAAATCTTGACGCAGTAGGTTCTTCAAAATGTGTTGCATCTGCAAATTGAACAATCCCTTTACAAGAATAGCTCTTCTCATTGGAGAAGCCATCAACAAAACAATTAGGGTTGTGCAGGTATGCATTCCTTCTTCTGAGCCTCTTTTCTTCCTTACCTTCTTTATTCTCCCTGGAAGACTTGTATCCCCTGCAAGCTGTCAGCAAATACAAGCCGTCGTGACCGACCGAGCAGAGTATTGTACCACCTTTCCTCTGCTCACTCTAGAAGCCTTACTGTGACAGTGGGAGGGCACAACCTGGGGGAGCAGCGGGCAGGTTATAGACCTGGGGAGCCCTTAGGTCTAAGGCGGAGGAGACCTGCTCACTCCCATGGCAGTGAGTACCTCCAGGAGTGACCGTGGTCTCTCTGGTGGTGCAGAGTTGGAAGATGTGCAGCTTGTATTGGGTTTGCATGGCCAGGTTTTGATAGTGGGGGGCTATAAGGGTGTCTTCAGTGAGAATCTGCCAGAAGCTTCCCCCATGCCCAGCGGAGCCGATGCCATCTGGCTCCAGGGCGGACCTGCCGCTGGCCAAGGCTGAGCCCATCAGCAATGGTGGTGGTGCCTCTGGGATAACAGATTTAAGAAGGGGAGGAAAAACCCTGCAGAACAACAGCCAGAGTAGTGAGAACCTGTGGGAGAGACAGCTCTGCAGCCCCCCAGGGCACTGCAGGAGGGCAGGGGGGGCTCCAGGCACCGGAGCAGAGATTCTGGGGAAGCCCACAGTGAGGCAGGCTGTGCCCCCCAGCCCATGGAGCCCATGGGGGAGCAGATCCCCACCCTCAGCCCATGGGGGACCCCATGCTGGGGCAGGGGGTGCTGGGGCTGTGACCCATGTGCAGCCCACGCTGGAGCAGCTCCTGGCAGGACCCACAGCCCTGTGGGGAGAGGAGCCCAGGCTGGGGCAGGGCTGGGGACCCCGCGGGGACCCCCCTGGGGCTGGCTGTGCCTGGGGGGCTGCGCCCATGGGAGGGACTCACGCTGGATCATTTCGTGGAGGACTGTCTCCCGTGGGAGGGCCCCAGGCTGGGGCAGGGGCAGAGTGTGAGGACCCTCCTCGTGGGGCGGAAGGAGCAGCAGGGACAGCGTGTGATGAACTGAGTGAAGCCCCCATTCCCCATCCCCTGCGCTGCTCGGGGGGAGCAGGGAGAGAAATCGGGAGTGAAGTTGAGCCTGGGAAGAAGGGAAAGGTGGGAGAAGGAGTTTTAAGATTTGGTTTTATTTCTCATTATCCTGCTCCGATTTTAATGGTAATAAATTAAACTAATTTCCCCAAGTTGAGTCTGTTTTGCCCATGGTGGTAATTGGTGAGTGTTCTCCCCGTCCTTATCTCTACTCTCAAGCCTTTCGTTATAATTTCTCTCCCCTGTCCAGCTGAGGAGGGCAGTGACAGAGTGGCTTTGGTGGGCACCCAGTGTCCGGCCAGGGTCACCCCACCACACAGGTGTAACCCTAGGGGACCAGGTTGCAATGTGCTTTCTTGGGGCTGGTTCCATGCAAAGCTCAGGCTAGGATGCAGGTGGTTCCTGTAGTGCGCTGGGTTTCTGGTCCAGCTGCAGTGCTCCTGAACAGAAACCGTAACAGTATTAAGCAACGGGAAGGCTGAGCTAGAGTTTGTTTACCATTATGTTCACAGCTAATTTTATCCAATTTAGTTTTCTGCAGAGCACTGTTGTCTCTCCTGAGAAGACTTGGCCTCATTTCTGTTATCTCTTAGATGAATTATTGGAACTATTTGGACATTTTTGTTCAAGCACAGTAACGTTAAAGTCATTTTCAACCCTAGAAGTGGTCAAATAACAGCCACTGTTTAGCTCAGCCAAGGCATGTATCTTTTGCTTGCCAAATGTGTTACTCACAAATCTGTTCTTTTCTCATTCCTCCACCTGTGATGTTTCTGGTGATGGAAGGAAACTTTTTTAACTCTTACGTCTCACTGGTTGTTACTGACTTGGCAATGCAGGCAAGTCAATCTCAAGAACACATAAATAGTACCACAGTATGTGAAGTGTAAGTGGTTCAGTATACTGCCTTCTAAAAAACCTGCCCATTCCCCTCCCTAAGGACTACGAGGGCTGGAACGACTGGAGAAAACTTGGCACTAACTAAGCCAGGCTCCCACATGCTTGGGAACAGCTCCCGTTCGGTTCTACAGGGTCCTACATGAAAAGCCTAATTAGAGGCTGGTCTGAAGAAAGTTTTGCCCCCCAAAAGTCTCAAAGTTCACTGCTGTAAACTATTTATCTTAAAGTCCTGATTTGGAACAGACACAGTTTTATAGAAAGTATGAGGAGGACTTCTGGCCAGCTCTCAGGCTCTGTGGGGAAGGTGGCAAGACATTCATTCTTTTGCTTCCTCCAGTCCTGCTCAGTAGTGCTGTGATTCTGTGTTAAGGAAGGCTGAAGATGTCTCCAAAGTAGTGGTTCCGAAACATATTCCTCCGTTGAATAGTTTGAGAAGTTATTGTAAGTACTTTGCAGAACCACGTTGAATATTTCACAAACAAAGGTATGCTGAAGGCGATGCCCAGCATCCTCAAGATCCTGTTGAGGGCCAGCATGGCCCGAAATATTGCAAGGCCCTCTTCTAGGGGCCTCTTGAGAGGCCTTCATAATTTAGGTTTTGTTTGTCTACGGAAATAAATGTATTGCATGCTTACTAACACATTGGTACCTAGAAAGTTTATGAAGGCTCCAGTGGTGTTTGCTGTCATACTCCAGGATTCAGAAACAAGCCAAAACTGCAAAGTGTGTGTGCATGTCTCTATAAACCCAGGCAGGCCCTGCAGGCGTAGTAGCACTATTATTATTGCCATTTTACCTTTGCCCACACCATTTCTTCACACCATTTTCATTGTGAGAAGAGAAAAGCTTGCAGCACACCCACTCTCCTACCTGAAGAAGCTACTCCTCCTATCTGGCAATTCTGCAAGGTGAGAAGCCCATTGATTTTTTTGTTTCCGTGATGTCTGCCCAGCTCCCTGCGTGCGCAGCCGCCTATTGCATGTGTAAACCACACACGTCATTGAGGGACATGGCAAAGGGCGCAGGAATTTGGGCACAAAGAGAGGATCAGGGATTAGAATCCTGTGGTTGGCTGGAAAGAAGGTGCACCTCCTTGCTTGTCCCAGTGCCAGACTGGCCATATGGGTGACATTGTATTTTATCTTTCTTCACCCTCAGGCAGTTGAGAATAAAGTTCAAAACATTTGTCTTAAGGCCTTCAGGTGCAGGGTTTTCACCCCGAGTTAATTTGTAACCAATTACCTCAAGATGGTTAATAACACATTTGTAAAGGTTAGTTTGAGCACAGTCCTCCCCCTAACTTTTGTTCCAGGCAAGGAACATTCATGTCTCTGTAGGGCAGAGTGCATGCATTTATATTCTGCTATTAATGTGCTGGGAGTAACCAGGTTTGCAAGTTAATTGGCAATTAATTAACTGCAGGTTAGAAAAAGACCAAGCAGAAAAAAAAAGTCTTCGCTGTATGGTGTGGCCTTTCACTGTGTGACTTTTGTATTTCATGGAGGTTCTTTGGGTAGAGACTACAGAATGTGGGTGATGGAGGCTCAGTGCTGCGGTCATCCTGATGAGACCAACACTCTCCACCAGTAAATCAGAGCCTTGTGCTGCTTTACCAGTGCCACCCAGCTCTAAGACCGCTTTTTAATATTAAGCTTATACCACACATTGACAAAGTGAACAGACAGAAATGGTGGATTCTTCTACCAGTTGGAAAATCAGGTTCTGTGACAACAGAAGCATGAGAAAGCAGAGGAGAGCCTGTGACATTAGGCTTGTGAGAGGGAGCCAGGGAGCTGATTTCAGCTTTTCTTGTTAGGAGGGAGTCCAAGATGTAGGTTGCAGCATGCACAATGCTGATGCTGAATCAGTTATCTCTGTCCTACAGTCAGCTGCAGAGCTCTGCTCCTGCTGCAGGTGTCTGAGGCAGCTCAGCCCAAATCCACTCCCTTTGGTCAGAACTAGCTTGAAGTTTCTTCACAGCGGGGAGAACTTCAGGCAGCCTCAATGAGATGGCCGCTGGCATTACCCGTAATGGTCTGTTACTTGGCACAGAGGAGCCCCACTGGCTCTGTAGTCAAGGCAGAGCACCTCTGCTCTCCCTCCTGTGTCACTACATGAACCAGAAAAGCTTTGGATGGGTACAGGCACATCAGCTCGAGCCTTCACCTCCGTGGTTTCCTTCCTTTAGTTATTTTCCAGTCTTCACTTCATCCCAGTCTTCAGTTCATCCAGGACTGAGTGCAGTCCTCACTCCACCAGGGCCAGCTCCTTTATGCCAGAAAGACTGCAAGAGAGGTGGGAGCAGCCAAACTGTGTGACAGGAGCATTGCCAGAGCATGGCTTCAGTCCCAGCTTAAGGTCTAGATCAGCCCAGAGCCAGCTTTGGGAGCAAACTGGGGAACAGGCTTGCTGGTCCTGTAGTGACTGTGTCACCCATGAAACCCAGAGCAGGCTCAGAGCACTCCTCGCTGTCAGCAGCAGTTAGCTCCCCTGCAGAAAGACCTGCCTGCTAAGGACCACACATCATCTCCAGGATTCAACTATTAAATTCAACACTATTTTTGTATATAAAACTGTTCATGTGTCTCTAAACTTTTATTTCCACATCATTAATTGGATCGATATACAACAGTTATCTTTAACCTTAATCTCCTTGCTGGTCTGTCTGTAATTTGCTTTCTATTACTCTCGCTTTGGCTCCTGCTGGGTGGATTGAAATATGCAGACTGTGGTAGTGTCGGGGTAATGAAGCCACTAACACATCTCAGGCTGTGGTTTCCCTCTGAAGAATTCAGCTCAATCCCAGTTTAGATATTCCACCCCGGTGTTAAACCCTCTTGTCTATTCAGTGCTCATTCACCCTCTGTGCCATGCCGCACATGCAACCCCAGCCACTGCAGACCAGCTGGAGGAATAATTCTCTTGGTTTTATGTTCAGTTTTTGCTTATTTTAGTTTAGCTGCCTGATGCAGCTCATGGACCGGCCCATGACAGATCTGCTGTGGGGTGGAGATCAGCAGGGGTAAGGCAGGAGTACTACCTGCTGAGTATTGGGTGCTATGAAAGTGTCACCTCCAGACCTCACCACAATTTGGCTGCAAGGTGACACAACTAGGACCAAGACATAAAGACCTACAGCCTTTCCATCATCTGGCTTCTCTCCTAACTCTTAGCAGGAAGAGGTGAAAGTGAGCACAGCTGTTTCCAGCTGAGGAAGAGAAGATCAACTCTATAAATACACTGCAGGGCAGGCCTCAGCGTGGCGGAGGAACTCCTATAATTACAGGATGGACTTTGTGCAAAAACAGTAGAAAATGAGAAGGAGGCTATGGAACAGCTACCCAACCAAAGCAGCAGAGATTAAGAAATAGATATAATTTAAAAATGAATTTTGTTAGGCTCATAAAATGGCATTAATGGTTCTCAGGGTGCAGTCGGCTGGAATGTCCTTTGCTGTCCTACATTAATCATATTTTGTACTACTCCCCTGAGACAGATGGTCCCTAGAACAGGTGGTTTAGTTATTATTTTTTATTGTGCTAGAATAATGTCCTAGTCTTGAAAACTCTAGGCTCTGAGCCAAGGAGAAGTCACAAAGGTCTGGACACATCCCACCTAACTTAATGCTTCTAACTGAAGCACCTAAGTGAGAAGCCTGGTAAAAATCAGGAGCAACACCATAGAGCCCCGGGATGGAGGGTGGCTCTGTCTAGACTGAAATCCCTCTGCAAGGACCTCACTCTACTGTTTATGGACAGAGCTCAAACGCGAAATCTAAACAGGGCTCCCAATTTAAACGCTTCAGTAAAGGTCCAATACTCTGCAGGATGCATCTAGATCAAAATGTCCTTAGGTGGGGTGTCCATGTGGTGGTTTCTTTGTGCCCTGCTTTCCTCCAGCACTCATGGTTACAGGTTAGCTTCAAAGCAGATGTGATGCAGAGCACATTTATTTTACTTGAGCTTTTGGTCTGCTGACTGGTGTTTAAAGCTGTTGCCACTTCCCATGTTGATGTCTTCAGAAGTTTTTCAAAGGTGAATATGCTCAATCTGTTGCTGCAGCCTAATTTGCATATGTTTTGCATAGCATAAGTATTTTTCTTTGGGTGTTTTAACCCACCCCCTCATTACCAGAACCGATTGTGAGTTGACTGTATGAAGCTTTTTGCGGAGATGCCTACCCATGAAAATGCAGGGTTATAAGATACCTAGCCATGAAAATGGCAGGTTGTAGCGCACTGAAAGTGTTTAGAGAAAGGGTCTCACAGGGCTTTGGAAAACTGTGAGCATTCAAAGGTTTGCAGGGAACCCAGCTAACCAGGTTCTGTAGTTCTTTTTCCAACTCAAGGCAGGATTTACTGTGCTAAACCATTATATGTTTGTCCGGTCTATGCTTATGCCCCTGATGATGGAGACTCTAACCATGTCCCCAGGCAGTCTGCTCCAGTGCTTACTGGTAATATCATTTAATGCTTTCTTAACATTTAACCTAATATTTCAAGCTGCAACTCTGTCCTGTTCACTAGCCACGTAGCACAGTTTGTTCCTGTCCTCTCTGCAGCAGCTCCCTATATATTTGCAGACTGTTGTTGTCTCTGCGCTCCTCTTTTTAATATGTTAAAGAATATCATTCAATTTTTTAATTGTAGACTGGTTTGTAGGGTCCTGATAATTCCTGCAGTTCTCTTGTGGATCCTCCTGCCAGTCCACAGCTTTCATGAGGGTAGAGCCAGTACCACCCCTAGGACTCTGGCTCAGGCTTACTTGATGCTGGTGCAGCAGAAGGACAGACAGGATTTCTCTTTGCCTTGTTGGTGCCTCCCAAGAGGGTTTTTGCCTTTGGTACAACAGCGTCGCATTGCTCATTTATGTTCCCCTAGGTATGCGCTAAACTGTTCAGATTCTTCTGTGCAGAACTTCTGCCTGACAAGTTTTAATCTAGCACGTATTTATGCAGTTGATGTTCCAGTGTAAGCATAAGTTATACCTAGGAGAACTCGTTATTGAATGTCATCTTGATTTTTTTAACTTAATTTCTCCAGTTTTTAAAAAATGTCCTTCTAATGTGCCTGTATTCCCCTGAAAATATCAGAAGTGCTTTTCTGCTTCAGACTGAGGGTCACTGCAGCCCAGTATCCTGCCTCCAAAAGTGACCACACACTGGGGAGGTGTGAGAACAGGAAAAGTGTACGCAAAACTTTCCATAGGTGCCTTCCCAGCCTCTAGCTGCTTGAATAGCTCCTGAGCCTGCTGTGATTTGTGTCTACACCTTTGGCAAGGATCTTCAGAGCTATGTTGCCTGTGATATGAATCACAGAATCATAGAATCATTTAGGTTGGAAAAGACCTTTGAGATTATCAAGTACAACTGTTAACTCAGCACTTCCAAGTCCACCTCTAAACCACATCCCCAAGTGCCACATCTACACATCTTTTAAAACCCTCCAGGGATGGTGACTCAACCCCCTCCCTGGTCAGCCTGTTCGAATGCTTGATCACCCCTTCAGTGAAGAAATTTTTCCTAATATCCAACCTACACTTCCCTGGCACAACCTGAGGCTGTTTCCTCTTGTCGTGTCACTTGTTACCTGGGAGCAGAGACCGACCCCCCCCTGCCTACAGCCTCCGTTCAGGTACTTGTAGAGACCAATAAGATCCCCTCTGAGTCCCCTCCAGGCTGAATACCCCCAGTTCCCCCAGCTGCTCCTCATCAGACTTGTGCTCCAGCCCCTTCCCCAGCCCTGTTGCCCTTCTCTGGGCACGCTCCAGCACCTCTACAGACCTCTTGGAATGAGGGGCCCATAACTGACGCCAGGATTTGAGGTGCAGCCGCACCAGTGCCAAGTATAGAGGGACAATCACTTCCCTAATCCTGCTGGCCACACTACTTTGGATACAAGCCAGGATGCTGTTGGCCTTCTTGGCCACCTGGGCGCACTGGGGGCTCATGTTCAGCCGGCTGTCAGCCAGCACCCCCAGGTCCTATTCCACGCGGCAGCTTTCCAGCCGCTCTGCCCCACGCCCGTAGCGTTGCGTGGGGCTGTTCTGACCCAAGTGCAGGACCTGGCACTTCTTGTTGGACCTCATACAGTTGGCCTCGGCCCATCTGTCCAGCCTGCCCAGATCCCCCTGCAGAGCCCTCCTGCCCTCCAGCAGGTGAACAGTCCCACCCAGCTTGGTGTCATCTGCAGATTTACTGAGGGTGCACTCAGTCCCCTCCCCCAGATCGTTGATAAAGATATTAAACTGGGCTGGCCCCAGTACTGAGCCCTGGGGAACACCAGAAGAACCATCTTTTTTGTTTCTCAACCTGCTTTCAGTTTCACGAGTCTCTTCTCTGCTTTGTCCCCTGGTTATGTGACAAATAACGAATATGGTGCCCAGCACAGACCCACATCGAAAGACAGTCAATGCATCCTTTCATTTTGATGGTTAGTCATTGAAAACTGTATCTTAAGTGTGAGTATAATCATGTTTTTACTCCTCATCCTTGGTTTGTTCTACACCATTTTCTGTGGCTTGCTTATGACATCTGGGAAGGCATTTCAGAAATTAATTCTGGGAAGACCTTCTTGTTCAGGTTTTGCAGCACCAAAGGCATGCTGCGTGTGAGGGACATGATCCTCAGGGGTCAAATAATAGAGCGAAATGTCCATATGAGGGTATGGGCTTTTTTCTTCAGTTCATTGCACGGCCAAATTCACTGTTAGTGTAAAATGCTTTGAAGTCAATGGGGTTACATCAGCAGAGAATCTAGAAATAGAAGTGAAAAATGATATCTCATGAGTAATTTCTGAAGTGCTTGGACTATAACTTTAAAAAGAAATAATGATCAAATTAGCTTATGATGCAGAAGTTGAAATTATGCTGCAGCTTTTTTTTTTTTTCTTGTATTGTGTTCCAAATTAGTTAATGTCCCATAAAAGAAAGCCATTAATGGAATCACAAAAGCTCCTGAAACCTGAGTTGGACATTCCTGCCAAAGTCCCTGGCAATAGTTAGCTTGTTACAACTCCAAATCAGTAGAAGAATCTTGAGATATTATGAAAATTAGCTTAAGTCTATGGATCTCCAATCCCTTCAGATATCATCAGTTCAAACTTTTTATTTGAACACACACATAAAATGTCAAAAAAAAAGAAAAAGAAGCAGCTTTCATGGCATGTGAAGCGTCACAGAGCTAAGTTTGGAGTCCTAGCTTTGCTCAGAGGAGAGCTTCCCTGCCAACCAGTGGTTCATAAAACTGTTGGCTCTAAATTAGCTTAACAGAACAAATGATTTAAAGATGGAAGTATTAGCCAATTGATCATAGTACCCAGAATGCACAATCACATTTTGCTGCCAGTGAGCTCTCAACAGGGTAACATTTAAGCTGATAGTAATTTAAATTGTACTTCAGACTTAGACAGCTTCTTCCTCTAATTCCCTGAATGGGTGCTCATTCTGGACTCTGGGCAGTTAGCGAATCTGCGGCTGTGCTTTGGCTTCCCTGGACTTGCTATGTCTATAAAGCCATGGTTGCATGGTCACAACATGCAACAGCATGTTTCTGCTCTTCATCTGCGCCTCCTCTACTTGTAGTATCTCTCCCTGTGCTTCAGTGCCCCAGATCCCCAGGGGTATCTTTGGTTGAAAGTTAGGTCCGTGCCCAGCCTTGGGTTACAGCACAGCCCCACCAGCTTTGCCCTGGTGTAACTGAAGGGGCATGGTGATGGACGCGCGGTTTCCCTCTGACCTCTTGCTGGGTCCTGCTCAGGCTATCTGGTGTGATTTTTGAGCAGCTGCCGTAATTTGGGATATCTCATCAGCAATGTGATATTCACACACTTTGTGTGAGGCTTCATGGCATGTCTGAAGTGGCCATAAGCCACCTCTTCCCTAAAACCATGGCTTGGGGGAGCTCTGAGATTTTCTTGCACTGCAGCTGCTGGAAGTTTGTCCAATATCTACCGTTAAAAGGTGGACCCTTAACTTATTTGCCTTACCGGTAAGACAGGACTGAAAGCAAATACTATTGGCTTGGTCCAAATGTGGAAATGGAGAAGCCGCCTTCTTGTGACAGATGGTCAGCCACCTTCTGCGTGCTGAGGGCATCGTCCTTAAGATGGGCACCCACTATGGGCTCTTAGGCAACCAAAATAATATGGAAGACATCCTACATGAACGGTCTCAGTCCATCCAGAAGATGAAGCAGGGATATTGGTTGCAACAACACTCATTAAACAGAGATGAAACAAATATTTCTTTCAAGAAAGGACGCCCACCTGCTCCCCCGATCCTTGTGCTTCACAAGAGAGTCCCTAAATCCTCTTCACCAGAACCAGGCTCACGGCAGCCATAGATGCACCAGCTGCCGTGGGAAGTTCTGCTTCTCCAGCCAATTTGATGTTAAGGATTTGAAGTCTGGGAGGTTGTTTTCAACAAATTATACATTATAAAGCAATACCAGAGGGTCGGGGGGGAGGGGTATAAACAAACGAGTAATTGAAGAGCTGCTTGTGGCCTGGAGCGACCATTTTTAATTGGTTATCTGGCTCTGGTTGGTTTAGTGGTTTACTTAGTGGCTGTGGCTTAAGCAAAATAAATAAGCTGGGGTAGAGAAGATTGTGAGCTGTTGGAGAGGAACCATTCCCTGTATCTCAGAACAGCCAGTGTTCTAATTTTAAGGGAGTTCTCTTTCTTTTCTGCAGTGCTTACAGGCCCTAAAGTCAGGGCTTTTTGTTCTAGGAGGGGATTCACTGGTCTCTGCCACCAAACCACATTTTTTCTGATGCTGCTTTTTGCAGCAAGAGAGCAGCTGCGAGGCCAGAGTGGTTTCAGGGTGAATGATGTGGAGGCTGGCAGTGCAGCTGGTCTTCCTTTCCTTCCACCCCTGCCTGCACGCTCTTCTGCAGCCCGTGCCCTCAGTGTTCACTTACAGGACTGGTTTGGAGTGGGGTCAGATGTGTCTCTAGGAAGGTACCCTAACAATACAGTGGCATCAGAGGAATGTAGTGTTTTCCCACGGGGTCTGTCCAAAGCTTCACTGCTGGCAGTAGTGATGTAGCAGGAAACACCTGGAAACAATCATAAAATAACTGTCTTCTTAGAGAGGAACTAGATGGGTTCAAGATGCCTTTCTCTCCTGAGATCTCATCTTCCAACTGAACAGGTCTACTGCTCTGTGGGGGCATGGCTGTGTAAAATAAGGATGATCCTAATCTCATGGAGAGCAGCTTCTACTCTTTCAAACCTTCCCCCCTTCAGTATGCAAACTTTCTCATGAAATGTTTGCTTGGAGTATTCCCAAAGTTCAGGTTGATTCTGAATTTTCCTTGCAATGCATTATGTAAACTGCTTTTTTTTTTTCCTTTTAAAATTGGTTAGGTATCCTCTCTACTCCAAGGACACCATTTTTTCACAGGGTGTATTTATTTCAGAGCAATCGTGGAGGAGTTCAACTTCATGTAACCCTGAGATGCTGCAGGCTGAGTGCACACTGTAGCAGCTCTGTGCTGACCCACGGTCACTGGATGGGCCAGGGCAGTACCATCCCGAAGGAGCCCTTCGGATAAAGATACAGCTGAAGTACATCTGTTTCAGCCAAAACAGGAGTAGGATGAGGGCAGGCAGAGAACAGAGGCATCATGGAAATGAAGAGACCAAATCCAAAGAGTGTTTTGTTGAGCAATGTTGAGCATAAGAACAGAGAACAAAGGATCACAGCAAAAAGGAGGAAGCTGTGACAAGTTTCACCAGAAGCAGTGAGTTAAATATAGCCCTTGGATTTTCTCATTATTAGAATTGGTAGCTGAGCTAAAGACAATCAAATCTCATGCTTCGATGCATAAACTGCTGCAGGCATCTGGAATGAACCCCCTTCTCCCTCTTCTGTGGCACCATACAATTAATCAGAAATGTTAGTAAAAGCAATTTCCAATAGTTAAATTCAGAAGACCTGGCTTTGGTTCGTAGTCCATCACTGATGCTGTCTGGCCACAGGCAAGCCTTTCCCCTGCTGTGTGCCTGAATTTCCCACTCTTTATGAAAGGAGACAGTGCTACCCACTTGTCTTGAAAAAAGCGTCAGGAGATGAGGGTTGGCAAGAACCAGTGCTCATTAGTAAGGGATTATAAGGGGTTGGGATTTGCTTCCTGGGAAGCCTGTCAGACACTGCTGGACCTTGAAGCAACAGAGGGGCCTGGCATTATGAGAGCCGAGTTCCTCTTCTTTCATGGAAGGAAATATTCACCTGGAGCAGCTGCTTCTCTACAGTTCTGCCGTAATCTTTGTACCTGTAATCAAATCCGTTCAAACAAATTAGTTTTAAATTGAAAAAAAGGGAGGTAAACCCACGCTGAATAAATTGTATCAGTTTAGTGAAGGGATAATTACATTCTTCATCTGTCAGGAAAAGCTGACATTGTGATTTACACTCACTAACTCCAGTTTTCACCCCATAATGGGTGCAGTGATGTACAGTTCACCACGCTTGACTTCTCAGTGGCTCTTTGGCTGGCTGGCTGTTCCTCCCCCAGAGTTATGAATTGTGCCTGATGTGATTGTATGATTAGTCCAGAACACAGGCTGGAGATAGCAATTTGCTTCTCATTAGGAGTGAAACTTCAAATTGTTTCCCACTGTTTGCCCTAAGAGATGTCAGGTGACATTACTGTATTTCTAAAGGAAATTAATACAATGAGCAGAGCCTGGAAGGCTCAAGGCAGGGGTATTGGTAGGGGAGAGCTTTTCTTCAGCTCACTGGTTTGAAGGTGACTTGCTGCGATAAATGGCTGTTAGTTATTTCTATCTGACGCTGGCTCTGGGGAGCCAGCTGGAGAAAGCAGTGGCCCTGTCATCGTTCCTGATGAGCTGAATCAGAGAAGCAGCCCCCACAGACGGCCGTTTTAAGAGGCACAGCAGAGAGAACAAGGAGTGATTAACCCTGGAGAGCAAACTCCTCTTCCATGCCTGCCAGCTCCTGCGCACCTTGGCAGGGCTTGGACAGGTTTCTGGAGGAGTTCCTGTCCAGCAATGCTGTGCTGGGAGCTGTGCTCTCCCGACAATTGCTGGTAAGTGCAGGGATATTACTGAGCAGGCATTCAGCAGCAGAGAGCTCGGGCTCGCTGGAGTCAGTGGGAATCCTTCATTATGAGCTGGGCGCCAGCAAAGGCTGAGAATCCTTTAGTCCATGTGCTCTACAGGAGTTTGGTTGCAGGGTTCCCAATTGCCCTCCTGCAGGAATGAATGAGGCAACGCAGAAACGGGCAGGAGAGGAATTAATAGGCTGACAGAGAGGTGTGTGGAAGGAAATCGAGTTCTGTAGAATCTTTCTCAATAGGTGGGTGAATTCATTACAGAAAATCTTCTGAGAGCAATTGTAAGTGGCTAATAGAGTTTGAATGAAACTGATATGGAGTGCGTGGGAATAACAGACTCATTATGTTTCACAGGGCATCCCTTATATCTAAAGGGTGATATACTGAGTACAGAGGGGTGGAGGAGTCACTTATTGAAGTGAGACAAGAAAGACTAACAGAAGAAACTTTGTGGAGTGTAATTGCAAGGAAAATAACTTCGCTGGGACAGCAATTACACTGTGTGTTAGTCTAGCAGAGGAAATGGGGGAACTTACTGCTCCATGTTGGACTTGGAGCTCTAGAGAACAAGCCCTGTGAGACAATCTTGCAGCAGCTGGTGCAAGGGCTGTCTCTTCTGCCATTCTCACAGAGGAGGCAGCAGAGAAAGCCCTTTTGGCCAACAGCCTAGTGAGATGCAGCCCTGATCAGAAGCACTTTCATTGAGTTAATTTACAAAATGCATTCCATTACTGCATTGCCCAGCATGGAATCCATCGTAATAATTATGACAGGGTGTCAAGGGTGGATGCAGTTGAATGCTGGCCATGCTCAGGGTGAGTAGAGGTTAGCTCACCGTGTGGCAAACTTAACAATAACATCATCAAGACAAGCAGATTTCTGTTCTCCTGGAGGCTCCTTGTCTTTGGAGCAGCCTCCCTTCACCGGGATGATTCTGGACGCCAAGGGAGTACTGTGTGCCGAGAGCTTTAAGTGCACTGTGGGGGAGAGAGTAGGGGCACGAGCTCCCTAAGTCAGGTCTGCCCAGCCTCTTCTGCTCTTCTACACCCTCCTGCAGCGCCAAGGCTGGGCTTTGCCTTTGTCACAGGGACATTTCGCCACAGCTGGGAAGCAAAGGCCCCCAGGGACAAGAGGGCAGTTTGAAGTCCTCTGTCTCCACTTGCTGGGAGCCTTTCCCCAAGACTTTCCTGACTGATTATTTCCCCTATTGCCATTTTTGTGGTCAGTTCTCCATTTTAAGGTCTGCACTCCCTGGGCTGCGGTTCAGCCAGCACCAGGCCTGTGGGCAGTACCTGCCATTCTGCTGGCTCTGAGCTGCTCACAGATGCCCTTACAGATGCCCTTACAGATGCCCTCCTCAGGTGTTGTATTTTTTTTTGGGGGGGGGGCTGCACTGATGCACAGAAGCTTCTAAATTAGATGTCTGATATATGGGCCCCTTGATCCTGCCAGCTTCAGCTTAGAGTGGTTGCAGACTGCTTCACCCTGGGCAAGGTCAGAAAGCCAAGCAGCTCTGACCAGCTCTCTGGCATCTGTCTCCGGGCTTTACTCCGTCACATGCGGCAGAATCCGGTGCATCATTGGGCAGTGGGAAGTGGCAGTACCTCAAGGTGTCTGCATGGTCATTAGCTTTGTCTAACCTGAGCTCATCTTTGATCAGAGGTCCTCCATGACAACTGATGACTTTGATAAAATGCCCTGGAGGCACAAAGCCTGTTAAGTCCTTAGGCCTCAGAGCATGAAATGTTGGTCCCCCTGTTTATGTCTTCAGTGGCCACACAGCTACTGTCCCATTGCCATATGGATTTTAATAGGTACAAGCATGCTAACCAAAACCACAGGGACAACTATAATGCTTTTTACAAAGGGTGTGTTCTTCTACAATTAGACCAGGCTTTTAGGTAGAAGTATTATCTTTTATTAGATCAAGTATAGTTGGAAAAAGCAGAGAAGCTTTCGGGAGTTCTTGCCATTATTCAGGTCTGGAATAGAAGCATCAGATTTGAAAGCTAAATACAAGTTTAGGATGATTGCTCAGAGTTTAATTAGAGATGTATCAGGTTGTTCATCTCTGAAAGAAAAGGTAGGAGTTACACATGCAGTAGAGTGGATGTTAGTTGTAGAGAGAGATGGGATAGCGTGCCTACCTCCTAGGAGAAAAATGGAGATAGCTTATAGCCTGTGTAGCACAGACAAGTTATTGGTGACGATTGGCCTGCTGCAAATAGGTATTTCCATTTGATCCATGTTTAGTCAGATTTCCTGTGCCTGGTAGGGACTGGAAACTTAATTCCTGTTCTTCAAATACTTTGGAGAAGGGGTAAACCCAATTTCTGCACTGTGTATCACTGGGTAATTCACATGCTGGTATCCTGTTTTATTTCATATTGCTGCTTTGAGGGAAACAATTTCACTGCTGTCTTCATGCTGCCTTAAATACTGTTTTATCCATGCACAGTTTCACAGCCTCGCCTCTTCGTTTATCAGCTTGCCAGTGAAGACAATAAACTTCCCACTGCCTGTGTTTCAGCAGTGCTTATTTAGGGAATATGTACTGCAGAACTGCACAGGAAATGATGGACTGCCTGTAGAAAGAGTGTCATATCCTTGAATCCTCCAAAATGTTTTATAAGAATTCCCAAATGTTCTGTTCAAACTACCACACAATGATTGCTGTTAATATTCCTCAGAAAAAAACCTCACACTTAGCTGTGCATGCCAGTTTATGACTTATGTAAAAAGTTTTCCGTATAGGAGGAGGAGATATTTTACACACAAGTCATCAAAAATCCAGTTTTCAATTTTTACAAAACGGATTCAGTCCAGACTCTTCAGCAAATGCTGCCAGGTTAGCATTCATGCGTGCTACTGCACTCATGATGGTTGGGTGACGTGTTTCCCTAGACTCTCATATCTGAGACAAGCACTGCTTTTGGTGCATCTCCAGTCTCTTTCCTTCAAATTATCAGCTCAAATCCACCGACTCCCATAAGTAATAATGAGGGAAGAACCCCACATGCATTTGAAGGAAGCCTCTCATACCTAAAAGAATTTTTGTTTGAATAAGGCCTAGCCTTACCAGGCCATGAGCTATTTGCTTCAGATGAGGGTTTCTTTCTTATTTTTTGCACAAAGCTTCTGGATCTGCTGTGAAAAATTAAAGAATCTGATGCATTTTTTAGCGCAATTTAGTATCTTGTGCTAAATTAAAAGTGACTCCTAGGTTACTGGCTTGCCTCCTGTCTGGCACATAATAAGAATAGCATGTATTTTGCTAATGTTTTCTTATTCATCATTTTCTCCCTGATTTTTAGCAAGCTGCCTCACCTTTTGTTCTCTGATTTCTCTTCCATTTACTTTTCAGCAGGTAATTTACCTCCTTGGGACCTGAGCTCCCTGATGAATTCTGCTCTGCATTACCTCTTGATTTGCCCTGAACCCAAAATCTATTCTGGGTTTATCCATGGAAGACCAAGTACAACTCCACCAGCTCTTCATCAGGGGAAAATGTCTCATTATTAGTTTGTATTTTGTACTCATTCTTCATTACCTCAAGAGCTCTTTCTCCAGCTTGACATCCTTTAACATGTATTTTTAGACTGTTTCTGGTATTTAACTTCATCTCTGATCATAAAGGCTTTTTTAATTCTTCTACATCTTTTTACTTCTTTTCCTCCCAAACTTGCATTAAGCTGTAGCTTGACTGAATCTTCTGGGTCAGACACCAGCATGCAACTAACACGTGCATCAAGTCCTCGCTTAAAAGGTCAAGAGGGAATGCCAGATGTCCACTTCTGAGCTATCTTCCAGCTCTTTGGCTTTTCAGTACTATCATATGGTTCTTACGTACCCTTATGTGGTCTTCTGCTCTTGCCTCTCCCTGTAAAATCAATTCTGCTGCCTGCTGTAGTGTTGTCTCTAGTTCTGCCATGTTACAAAATGCTAAAAATTAAGCGTAATCAGGCAGGACTGGGTATCCTGATGTCTCTGCCAAGTAGTCACACTTTGGGAACATCTGCCATCTTATGCTTTCATCCATGTTGTATATTCCAGGTTGGCATGATCCATGGAACCAACCAAAACATCAAGCCAAACAAAGCTGATACATCCTGCTTCCCTACCCAGATTGCTGGGTCCACAGCAGCGCTGCGCCAAAACAGCAGTGCCAGGGCTGGGGGCAGGTACGGTGAAGCCTGCTGGGCTCTGTGTACTCCTCTCTGCTTTCAGAAAAGGAAGGACTGAGTTGTTTTGGTTAAGCCTGAAGGTGACAGGTAAATCAGGGTGAAATCATTTATGGGGAACACGGTGCAGCTTGCTGTCAGCTCATTGATTAGTTCATCCAACCCATATGGTCATAATATAAAAGTACCAAGCGTGCATGCAGAAACTGAGATTCAAGAAGAGTTAGTTAAGCAGGGCTAAATTACAGCCACCCCCCTACACCACCACCCCCGCCCCCAAACCATTTTTAAAAAGTAACGGATAGTCTGGCATGCTTCATGTTTAAATTTCAGTCTTTTCTCTTGGCTCCGGCATGTGTTTTAAACATTTATTATGGCTTGATGATGGTTTGCAATTTTCATTTGCGCTTTATTTCCCTGAGGAAAGCTCAAATGCAAGCATGGCATGTGGCTTGCTGTAGGTTGCCTGCTGGATGGTTTTTGTGAAGTTTTCCAGCTGGGTTCACAAACACATAAGAAGTTAAACGATTTGTTTAAGGTCACCCAATGAACCAAGGGCCTTCATGGTAATAAAACACAGCGGTCCTTGACTGGAAGAATATCATTTCAGTCCTACAAGACAAAACTTTGCAACACTTTCAGTTACCTGACTGGCTGCTCAGAAGGGAAGAAATGTGTTCACTGAAGATTAAAGGTATATGATGATTAGATTACATGTTTGCACATACAGGGTCATAAACCTTGTTTGAGTATGAATTACCCGTAAGAGATCAAGAGAAATGGCCTCAGTAATGACTACATTGTCATTAAAAAGCAACACTCATTTGGCATTGCAGTCAGTCATTCAGAATTTTCCCTCTAAATGATTTGGTGGACAGGAAAAAACCCAAAAGGTCATCTACTTTCAGAGCACAAGAATAACAAGGATGAAGCACGCATGAAGCCTATCAATATTTCAAGCAAACACACAGCAGCGCTGCTGTTCAAGTAGATGCCACAATCCCGAAAGCACTTAACTGAGATCAGGCTTGAAAATGTATTGCTGGCGCCATCATATCTCTGCATGGAAGAGACTCCAGTCGGATCTGGAATGGAAGAAACGCTTTAAGCGTTGGTTGTCAGTCTGCTCCGGGTACCTGCAAGGGGTAGGTGGGTTGGTGTTGGAGGATCTTAATATGCCACGGCAGTTTCAGTAAGATTAAGCAAAGAGGTCTGGGTTCCAGGCACCATGTGATGGGGATCTGATGTTTATCAGGTTTGTATCCCTCCTTCAGAATGTTCAGTGTGGCAATATGTCTTGAGGTGAAACCCTTCCTCTAGAAATGTAAATTATTCAGAAATTTTACAGAAATCAGACAAGAAGGAAGGCAAAGAACAAAGATAAATGCATACCTCAGGTGTTTTGTTTGGTAACAATTCAGGAATTGGAATGATTAAATGCATCTGCACATTCATGCTAAATTCATTTAACTATTTCAGTAAAAAACTTAAAAGTTGAAACTTCCCATTTCAGCCTTTTCTAAATAATATTTTGAGTTGGTGGTGCCCAAGATCCTCCCGTTCACACATGAGAAAACAAAAAACAAGCAATGAAGCTGCAATTTGAAAGCCAAATGAAATAATTAATTGCAAACGACACAGAATATTTCATTTGACCTGAAAGAAAATTCGTTGAAGTGCTTATTATACCAGGAAAAAAAAAAAGAAAGGAAGAAAAAAAAGATTTTTTTTTTCCCCCCATTTTGAGGGTTTTGGTCAGTGAACTGAAACATCAGTTATTTATGCAGCTCTAATCACAGAATTTCAGGCACCAGGTTGCCTCAGTCACACGGACTCGCTCATGTCCACAGGTGATGTTAGTCCCTTGTATGAAAGAGTGATCCACTTAACAGCCTTAACGCCTTGAGCAGATGTAGTTAAAATCTTGATGCCAAGTGGAAATAATGAGAATACTCCCAAACGCATTAGCTGCTCCTCTCACAGAAGTCAAAGGGATCATTTTGACTTGTATTTGCTGTTTCATATTATTGCTCAATTACTGTAATCTCAGCTCAGCTTTGAAAGGTCATCTCTGCCTTTTCTTTCCGCTTGGAGGCCGGGGACTGGAGAGGGTTTATCCATAGGTAATCAAGCCGGTGTAATGGTCACTGATTAGAGCCCATCTGGGCTCTCTCCCCATTCAGGTGGTATTTGTCCTGCAGAAGGCATTGCTCTCAGCTCAGCAGTGCCTCAGGGATATTTGACACGGAACAAAGACATCAAGATCAGGCTGTAATTGGGTCAATTCGGGAAGCAGAGGAAAGTTGCCTGCTTTCTTCCAGTTCTTTAGCCCAGCAGACCCCATGCTCAGTGGCAGTCACCGTAACTCAGTGAAGTGGCAGAAGGTCGGTATGGCATGAGGAGATGGCAGGGTGCTGCCCCAGCCTATACCACCACAATTGTGGCTGGTGGTCCGGGGAGCTGGTGTGATTTACTCGTTGAGTTTATCTTCCCTCAGCCCCCATCTATGCATTGACTACCTGGAGGGTGAGATTCCTTCCTCATCCTTTGAAACACCTGCTGGGCTTAGGCTCTTTTGGGAAGGAAGGTGGTAGGATGCTTTTTTTTTCTGACACCAGATGATTCTGAAGCACTTTCTCTTTGCAATTATTTTCTGCTGTCTCAAGAAGGAGGATTAATAGAGAAACTGCAGTGAAGAAATCTGAGGAATGTACATGCTATGTAGAATGAAACACTTGGCTCAGACGGAGTGAGAAAAGGTAGAGGAAAATGAGGAACAAAAATCACAAATCTAGGAAGCTGAAGAACCAGCCTTGCAATTTTAAGGGCTTGAGTTCCTCACAGAGAGCACAGTGCATGGGATTATCTGGCTTCGCTTTTGTAGGCACAGCTGCCCATGCTGACTGATCTCCGATGACTCTGTGGTGCTTCTAACAAGGCTGGCTCCAGCAGAGATGCCTGTACTGTAGACATCTGTCTTTAGGTGGATGGCTCCTCATTTTGTCCAAGAAAAAAAAGAGTAGACTGAGTGAATTTACCTCCACTTCATAACACCTACTCTCTAGCAAAAAGCATTGAATCGGACTGATCTGGCTTTTGTATTAATACATTTGAGGACGCAATTGTTGACACATTAGTTGCTACCTGATGGCTTTTTATTTAGCAGAAACCTGTAAACAAGGTCTGATATTTTCTGATATGAGAATCCCTGTAAACTGATGCTAGAGGTCTGCAGATGTATAACAAGACAGCTATGAGAAAACAACTATGTCAGGAAGATTTGGGTGTCTGAGGGTTACCCTGCACTTCAGAAAAACTGAGAATCCGTGTTACGGGAGAGAGTGGTTGCAAACAGCAGGCGTTTTGCAAGACAAGCTGCTCCAGTAAAATGAGACAGGTACCTTGGAGATGGTTCCTCCAGGGAAAAGGGAACCTTCTGTCCAACTGACAAAGTGGGGTGAGGATGCCAAAATGAAACAGCTCGTTCTTCCTGATGAATTCTCGACAACATTGCAGTAACAGCAGCAGAACCACCGACTCCTGGGGCACATTCCAGTCAGAATTACTGGGTTTAGCTTTGCCTAGCAATAGTAGCGCTGCTGTCACACCAAAGACCCATCCTTCTGTATGACAGCTCAGAGCACCTCGGAGATGGGTAACTTACTCATTTGTGAGACTTTTTTTCTTGACAGTCAGTATCATGTTGATGCTGATTGACAGTTGTTATTTCTGGGTGGGAGAAGGTGTTGTGCAGAACTAGACCTTTAAGAGATATTAGGGGCGCTTGAAATCAATAGTTTTGTCATCTGAAGACTCATTTTTTGCTATCCTGCTCAGTCAGAGCTCAGATACTAACAACTAGGACTTCCTCCGCATCCTTAGCACCGAGCCTCGCAGGCACTATAGGAGGAGGGAGCTTTAAGGAGGATGGGGAAGGTTGCGGAGGTTTTTGGAGGACTGTTCCTTCTTGTCATGGAAGTTATTGGAAGAGATCTACCCTAGCTTGCTTTCTCTCCTAGCAATTGGGCCCCTTTTCTTCTCTTAGTCTTCTTCCTCAAGCGTCCCTCGTCCGCAGAAGCTAAGATGTCTCCACTCCTGCCTGTTGTATACTGCTATGGGAAAGGGAGCGCCTTGGAAAGCAGAGTGGAAGAGCTAAGGTTATTTTTTAGGCTCTGTGTCATGTAGAGTGGTTGAACTACCTTATAAACAGAATCTGGGTAATAGCCCAAGCCATGATTTATGACAGCTTCAACAGTATGAAGTTGCTTTGAAAGACATTACACAATGCTGAATGTGCTGCCCGTACAGAAATGATTCAACTAAAATGTTGCAGCCTGCACAGGACTATGCATTTATCTCATAAAACAACCAGCAAAGAACCACCATAACTCACCAAACTCATGGTTTTAGCAATAGAAAGGCTTTGCAACAAGAAAAGGATAAAGAATGTCACTCAGAAATTATTGTAGAAATGTGTCTCTTTAAAGGAGTTGACAATAATATGGGTTTGATTATTTCTGAAGGAGCTTAACCGGCCTGTATATCCAGATTCCATTGAAAATGGATAATTTTCCATTTAAAAACATATTTTTTCCTCACAGTGAATGGGAAATGAAACTAGATGACTCTGTATCCTTAAAAAATGTATTATTCAGATTATCTTTGGGGAGATTTAAAGAAAGAAACCAATCTCTTTGCAGCAGTGAAATTTCAAAGCCTGCTAATTTAACTGTTACGCTTTAAAATAAAGAGACAATTTAATTCTCCTGATGTAGCAATGTTGTTTGGTCCTTGCTTCATCTCAGGTGCTTCTGAAAGGCACTGGAAAATAATAATCATGTTCCCTTCTAGACACATAAATCAGACTCTCTTCAGCAACATAATTTTAGATTACAAACATAAAAGTTCAGGAAGAATTTCACATCTCACTTCAGCTGTTTGCAGTGAAGGTCTCCCTCAAGTGATGTCTTAGCCACCACTAGGCTTGCATCTTACTCCTCTGCCTTGTGTTTTCTGGGCATCACTTGGGGCCAAAGCACTTTTAGGAGTAAACTGATTGTAAAATGCTACAGGAAGGAGGATTTCTCAGCAGGGCAAAATAAACAAACCCCTCTCTTTCTAATCTGGAATCCTTTGAGGTAATGAAGGATACCGAGAAGAGATCTGCAGGTTTAGGTCCTCTGCTTACAGAACAGGTCAAGCAAGGACAAGACTAGTTTCCTGCCTCTTGTCCAGTCTGTCGGTGCAGTGTTTCTGCTGAGATGAGCAGGAGTTCAGCCTTCAAGCCCAGTTGTTCCCTGACTCCCACGGAAAAGGCTAATCAGCAAAGCTAATCAAATTATAACAAATGGAAGGCAGAAGAATAGTAACTGTTTCCATGAAATATGTATTCCTTTCTGCTCCGTAACTAACGAATTCCTATTTCTGCATGCTTCATTTGTTAGGTATATCTGTATCTGTTAATATATAGCTATTTACCTCCTCTGTCCTCTCAGAGAAAATAAGACTTCCCTGGTCACTTCAGAACCCGTGGGAGCCTCTCATGCTGATGCTACTAGTGTCCTAGTGACAGGAGTATGGACACCTTGTTTACTACAGGCATCTATCCTTCAGGCTGAGGGAGGAAAGCCACCGTTACAGAACACGGTGGATGTCCTTCGTAGAGGTGAGATGTTCAGTTAGTTTGGAGGGTTTGGAGTCTGGGGGGGGGATTATTAATTTCCATCACACCTCATACAGCCCTGAGTAGTAGCAGTGTTAGTGAGGCAAATCCTGTTTCCCTCATGCTGTACTGTTTAGTACAATTTAGACTAATCCTGTGAAAATAGATGGCATTTGAAGAGCAATTTTGGACAATTTTAAGAAGATTGGCTCCAGTGGAGATGCCTACATGCCTACAATTTTCCATCTGCTTTATAACAGAGACTAATCAAAGCCCAGGACTGTGAAAAAGAGGTGATGAGGTCTGGCCCAGTTCTCTGGTCCCTCTCGACAACACGCAGACTTAGGTGACCCATCTGCCTATTGCAGATCTGCCCTGTCCTCTCTGCTGGGGCTCCAGGGACTGCTCCTTGCAGAAGTATCACCCTTCCTTTGCCAGTTCTCATCTCACATGTGTGACAGACATCTTTGACCTTAGTGTGCTCCTGTGGTTCGCTACAGGGGACTTCATCAGGTCAGCTCAGGTCACATCCTACCTACCTCGTGTCAGAGAGAACAGGGAGAGATCGTCTCATCTGGGCTGTGTGGAGGGAATAGCACTATAGGCTGGTATACAATCAGTTAAAAAAATATGTTTTTTGGTAATGGTCAAATTGGCAAGGAAATCCGTTGTTGGAAATCAGGACAGAGGTTTTAATCAGAGTCGTAATGGGTGTATAGGAGCATATGATGTCAGATTTGAGACCAATGGCCTTGGAGTCTCATATTTAATGGGTTGACATGGATTTTTGCTTAGAGAAGCACCTCTCTAGTGATTCAGAACAGTGAGATAACTTTTGAATGTTTTATCTTTCACCTACAATAACAGAGTTCAGTTCAAGTCCCTATTCTTCCCAGGACAGAGCAGCAATTTGCTTTAGGGCTTTCTTTCTAATCCTATGCTCTATTCATGGAGCTATTGGAAAAACCTTGAGGAAAAAAGCATCACATCTTATAGGTCTGCTCTGCTCAGAGTTCCTCCTTCCCATTCTTAGAATTTCAGAATTGCAGCCATTTATTCAGTGTGTCTCCTTTTGCAGTTTATAACCAAGCACAATACCCTGCAGTCAGAATCACAGTTTAGTTCCAGTTGGAATTTTGCTCACACGAAGAATTTTAATAAGTAATCCCAAGTAATGAAAAAACTCAGAGAGAGTATAGCTGAAGCACAGATCAAGCAGAAGCTGTAAAAAAGCTTTAAACTGGCAAGCCCTATGAAGAGAAGAGAAAACTTAACTTTGGGAATAATGCTTTAAGTTTATAGGGATCTGCTTACAGCCTTAGATCTGTCTTTCATAGTCTGGGACCACAGACACCAAACGTCTCACTGCAAGCTGTAGCTTGAGGCCAGTGTTTACATTTGTTTGCCTTTGTTTCTGGTGTCTTGCAAACAGCTCATTAGCTAAAGCTGAATGTTTCCCAGGCATGGGTAGAAACTTCTAGTTTGAGCCACATTCTGGCTCGCGTTTAATATTTCTTGCCCTTGGAGCACAGTTTGTTCCATTGTTGCCCTTTAAGGGCTTTCTTCCAGAGAGTGGAAGAATGGTTGCTGTGAAGCAATGCTAGATGCCTTATCCACGTCCAAATATGTTTTTATTTGAATGGAACAAGATCAACGTTTCTCCACACTCTTGGCTGCAGGTTTCTCCTCCCTAATGCTGGCACATTTCTCACTGTGTTCCACTTTCAGGGTATTCTTTGACCTCTGCCAGCCTTGGACGCCTGGAGAAGGGGCTGAAGATGCTCTGTGCAATGCCTCCAAGCCATTCCTCGGCTGAGTTGTAAGGGCTATTTGGAGGAGGCAGTGCTTCCAGTGCTCCCCTGCCCTCTCTGACACACCAGAAGCAGGTGACCATGGAAGATGGTTATGCTACTTCTTTTCCTGAATGGGAAAACTGGTGAGCTGGAAGAACTCTACCCAAACAGTTCTGTGTACTTAGAGGCATCTTTGCTTTTCCGCCTTGATATCCATGCTGTTAAACAGTCTTCCTCTGTCCTTCCCCCTTGTCTTCTCACGAGTGCCTCTGCTTTACTGCTGACCTGTCAAAGCTGCCTCAGTTGAGGCACCTTCTTTCCAGTGCTGCTGCCTCCTAAATAGCTTCTGTAATGTTAAAACTCCTTGTAAGGGTAAAATCATTCTTGGGAGGTTTTCAGCATCCTGGTAAACCATTATGCCATTAGGACAATTTGCATCACCAGCATCACTTACACAAAATAGCAGCTACTTTATCTTAAAATCCATTACAGTGTTGGCTGCTGCCCAGCGCTAGAGCAATTGCATTACAATTAATAGCATCTCCAACATAAGGCTTAGAACATCATGATTGTGCTAATACTTAACATTCAAAGTTTCCTCTTCTTTTTTATGGAGAACGGACTGAACTGACTCTTTTTCTTTTGTTTTTAAGAGATCCATCCAGACCTTTTGGGTTGATATATTTGTCCAGTCCCTTTCTAAGAAGAAACTTGGGTTCCCCAAGGCAGTTAGAAAATCTGAATGAAATGGGGAAGGCTAAGACTGCTTATACTGAGCTGACAAGTATGATTCCATTGTGGCTCTGATCCTTTCCATCCCTCTGTCTGAATTCACAAGGGATGGGATTCATCTCAGGGACTGAGTATATCTACAGCTTGTCTCCAAATGAGTGAGTTGTCCTGAGTTTCCTGGTGGTCACTGAATTCAGACACCAGACAACAGAACACGGTACCTTCTGTACCATGGTTCCTGGTTGGTGTCAGTGCAGTCCTGATCAGCTAGGCTGGAGAAGTTTCCATCGTGCTCAGTAAAATTTACTTTAGGCCATTTTGGCTTTGCATCACAGAGGCAAATCTGTGACACATCAGTTAGCTCAGCACAGCTTTTGCTTAAGGTAGCAATGAAAGAGGATGCAGAATAGCCCCGGTGATAGTCCCTCTCACTATGACACTCCATGCTAGACCCCTGCCCCCGCTGCAGAACTCATGTTTGTTGGTAAACTGAGGAGGGGAAGATCTGGTTTCTGGCCGTAGCCAAGGCAAGGTGAATGCCATTTGTCTTGGCATCTGCCTCCCTGTGGGGAGAACGTGGTTGGGAGGGGGGTATCCTGCTGCTGCAGATGGTCTGCAAGTTTTGAAGTTTTGTAAAAGAAGCAGAAATCACTATAGCTGCCGAGAAAAGGTGGGAGTGCAGAGATGGTTTAGCTGGTGCAGACTGGCTGAGAGGCAGTGAAGGCGATGCTGGCCTTTTTTCTGGATTGGTTGATATCGCTGCTTTCTGGTAAGGTACTTCCTAGTGGAAAGAAATGATCTAGAATTTGAGGATATGTAACTGTTCTGTTTCCTCTCGCCCCCCCTCCCCACCCCCCCACCCCCCCTTTTTTCTTTCTACATCACACCTTTGCTGTGATGGAGTTCTGGAGTTTTTTTGTTGTTTGTCTTTTGTGTGTGTGTGTGTGTGTGTGTGTTATGGTTTATTTACTGGAAATATTGATTCCTCATCAAAAATTCAGCAGCTTTTTGGCCTCAAAACACCACTTTTCAGCCAAGAAATGACTTTTCATTCTCAGAAAAACCTTTGCTTGGGTACAACTCACAGTTTCTGAACTTTTTTTGTCATAAAAAGCCCCACTTGTGTGCAAAAAAATCATTTTGATGGATAATCTTTGATCAGTCTCATTGGGAACATCAAGCTCGTAGTGCCTAACCTCTTTCTTTGGCTATTTTTCTAATTCAAGATCTTTGGAAAACACAATTTATTTTTCTTAGAGCTTAAATGAAAGCCTGGTGGAAGCACAGTTCTAGAAGACACATCCTTTCTTCTGTTTGTCAGACACTGAAATATAAATCTTTTTCTATTCTCCTCAAAACGTTTTGGCAACACCCTATTTGGACCAGCTGTTAATTCCTGCCTAGCTTTCTCCACTTGTATGTCCCAGCGTGAAATGTAACACTTCCCATTTTATAGGTAAAGGAATTAGACTAAAGCCAGCGTTAGACGTGAGTAACCTCCAGCCCCAGGTCCCTGTCTTACCCTGTCTCACACCTTCCCTGGACCTGTGACGCTGTCACCCTCCAGCAAGCTGCCAGCCAGGGTGTTACACATGATTTTTTGGTCAGACCCACATTAGCTTAAAGGTTGTAGGCCACAGAGAGGATGCTGCTTTCAGCGGGGGACTGAAGGCTGTATCATTAACATGCAGTCAGGGGAAGAAGAAAGTATTCAATGAGCATGGCTGCTTCACAAACAGACTTTGAAAGTGAGGACACACTGCAGCTCTGCTCCCTCCACCCCGGCTGCCTGGCCCGTAGCACACAGACAGGGTGCTGCACACCCTGCAAACAGTTAAAAAGCATCTATTCAGGCTGCTGTTCCCATCTAGTGCAACTCAGCTAAAAGAGCCTTTGAAGTGGGATTATACAGTTTATCTTGTTTCCTCTTTTCTTCTGCATTCAGGCATTTTTGCTCTTGAAGCCACACTAGAAAGAAGGCAGAGGCAGAGCGCAGAACTGTGGCTGGTTTTGGAGTCTGGTTTGCATGAGGCTGCTTTACATAGCACAGCATCAGTCCCATTGTCCAAGGAAGGGCTGAAAAGAGAGGTTTTGGTCTAATAAAGGATATTAGCTCTCCCCAGAAGCCTTCCTTTAAAACGAGAAGACAAACAAACATAGCCTGAAGGTGAGCTTCAACCTCTAGTCACAGTTACCTTCTCCTGAGAACTTCTCTGCTTGGAGTAACAAAGCAGTAGCTTTAGGGCACTGAACACATGTACACTGCTTCTTGGTTGCCTGCTGTCATCCTTGAATAAGCAACAAATAAAAGCCTTCCCAAAATATCCCTCTGCTTCCACTGGACTGGGAAGCTCAGACTGTGAGGCCCCAGCCTTGAGCATGATACTCAGAAACACGGGCTGGGTGTTAGGTCCAAAAATAGTGTCAGTCAATATATTTTCAGTGATTTTTTCTAAGTTTCCCATGGAACAAGCACAGATTGTCTGGCTGCCAAGGTTACAGCTGCAAGCATGGGCAGAGCCACAGCTGGGCACACCAGCAGGAGCGCGGGGCTCTCGGGGCGCCCGCCTGCTCCCCGGCAGCAAACTGCTGTTTTGCAGCGAAGTTCAGCTGCCAGACACTGCTGGCCAGGCTGTCCTCAGACATGGTGCCAGCCCTCGGCGGGGTGTCTGCCAGGCCCTCGTGTGCGCAGGAGATGGACCCATCAGGGAACATGCTGTGCTCGCAGCTGCTCCTGAGATCCCTACTTATAGGCAACATCAATATACCCTTGGCCTCAAGCAGCTAAGGACCGTTGTAAGCTCTACCGTCTACTGTTCAAAGTGCAAGCATCGCTGCTATAGATTGAGAAGAAAAATACAAGTTAACAAAAGGGCATTTTCTGCTAGATACTACTTTTCCCTCCAGCTACAGGAAAAATTTCCTATGATAAATGGTAATCACACTGTTTAATACACTGCTGAGAGATGCTGGGATCCTGTAGTGATGAGGAAAGGGTAGAGCCTTTGTAGAGCATCTTGTGCTTCTTTTAGGCATGTGCTGAAAGTGGTTTTTAGACCGTCTTCTAGGATTAATGTCTTTCAGAGGTTGTTCAGCTGGAGCTTCCAGTTGAAAGCTGCTAAGAATCAGGTGGTCTGAATCTAATGTGCTGCTCTGCCATGGCTTTTTGCATCTTTAGATGCACTTATGGCTTTTTCTTCCAACAGCTTCCAGCTGCTCAGTTTCATTAGTCTCATATTCAAGAGCTCTCAAAGCTATACTCATGTTACCAACACCGGAATTCCCCCAGTCACTGCCTCCATCAGCTGCATCATGCATGGACTATGGGGAATGAGCTGGCCTCTTGGTCGTGATGATTCTTCATTTGGTTCGTGGCCTTGCCTCAGATGACTGTGTTTTCAGAATCTGTTTGGGAAATCTGGGCTGAAGCTGAAAAATGGTGTTAAAAAAGGGTCAGATCAGTTGCCTTCTCGCTGTGTTTTCTCAGTTTCTTGTATTTGCAGGCCGGTAGGCATTTCAGATCACACAGACAATTTAGGATGAGATAAATAGCATCTTAGCCTTCATTGGACTGCATTAACTAGTTCCCCATCTCCCATAAAGAGAGACAATTACAAAAGATTTTTCATGCCTGTTCTCTACATACTAGAAATTATTTTAACTGTGTACTTTATAAAAAGGCACCTCTGACCCCATCCATGGGTCCTGTCAAACTCACTGTGGGCCAACACAAGCCTAACGCATCCCTTGCCTCTGAAGCTTCACCTTTGGAGCTTCATGCCTTTGGAGCTACATCCATCCTTGGATGGGGTTTGCAGGTGGCAGGTTTTAACCAAGTCAAACAAAGTGGCCACTTGTTTCCAGGGAATTTGTCTCAAGGAATTTGTTTGCAGGAAATTTGTCTCAGTGCCTGACCTGTTGCATCTAGGCAAAACCTTGTTATCTATTCTGGTTTTACCTCGAAAAGGGTATGTTGCCTATTCGTGTAGCTGGAAATTCAAGGCTGCACCTGCCACATGCACCAGCACCATCCCACCCTGAGCGCTAGGGAATCTTTGCAAAACCCAAAATGACTATATTTGTAACCAAAATAATCTCTGTGTTTGAAGGCCTGATTTGGTACATAAGCAACAAGCTAGGTGGTGGAGATAAACAAGCCCATTACTGCTGCAGCCAGGGACATGCAGTCACTGGCCTCATTACTGCTATTCACACAAACAAAATGAGAATAATACAAAAACATTCCCCCAGACAACAGATCCCCGGGAGGGGTGGGGGGACACTGGAATTAAACTTGCTACTGTTCAAATATTCCTGGAAATGCTTGGTTCCTGCACTTTCTTGTCATCTTTCGCTCTTCTCCAGCCTAGAATACATTATCTGATGGGGTGGCACCTTGCAGGGCTCTGAATTTCACATGTGATTATCACCTTCAGAGCCAGCATTGCTGCTTCAATCAAAATGTTCCCTTCAGCAGCCGTTTCCCCTGGACTGAAGACAAAATACAGCTTAACTCTGCTTGGCATCCACATGAAGAGTGTATGGAGATACTGACTTTCTCAGGCCCTGTTAATAGAAGAATTTGCCCGTTCTGTGAACATAAAAGGTCATTTGCTGTAAAACAGGAGGCAATAATCTTACCTTTATTAAATTGCCCCATATCTGGGGCCCAAACAACTCTCTCCAGGTACATCCCAAAGTGTCTGCAATTGAAGGTGTCATCCCATAAATATCCACAGGAGTGGTACGTGCCCAGTTCAGAACTCTCTTGAACAATGGCTGTGGATCAGTGATGTTTTCTGCCATGCAGGGAAGGTGATTTGTATGAAGGAGAGCTTTGTTTTTTCCACAGTACTGAAACATATAGCAGCCTCGGACAGGGAGAAACCCAACTCAGAAACCAGCAGAGATGGCACCTCTTTTACACTGGGGCCTGGAGGTAACACCCCCAAACCAGCAGTGCCAGTTACTGTGTGCTTGGCGGAGAGAGGTGCCGCTGCAGGGATGAAGGCTGGTGCAGGGAATCGGAGACCTCAGGCTTGAGAGGTGACTTTCAGTCATGTTTCCTCAGACGTAAAATCAGAGTATGAACAGGGATGAGGCATCCTTTGGAGCCACAGTTTTCAAAACTATTGCAAACCTGCTGCAGACCACCAAAGGGAGAGAATTACTCCTGGCCTGGCCCAAACTTGAAAATATGAATCAAGCCTTGAAAGAATAATGATATTTGTGGGGTTTATGGTATTTTAGCGTTTCTTTTGTCTTTTGCTCCCAGCTTTATGGAACCCGATGGCTCATTTAGGCTGTATTTAAGAGCTTTCCTCTGACGCTGCAAGATTTTAGATTTCTTGTTTGTTTAATGCTACCTGAGAATTTCACAGGGCTAAAGAGCTGAGGCTTTAATGCTGCTGTGTTCCTTATAAAATAGTGAGAACCTGCAAAGCTGGATACCTGTGCTGAGTTTTCTGCTTTAAATAAATGCCAGTATTTCTTGTCTTCTTTACCAACGTAGTCCTTTCTTCTGTTTCCCTTAACACGTTAATGGGACAAGCAGTCTGATACCTCTTCCAAGGCTTCTGTGTCTCTGTGCTCTTTATCAGGGGTGAATACACAGAGCCAAAGACCCAAAGATACAGAAATAAAGTGTTCAGAATCTCAAACTGATATTCTGCTGCCACTGGCTTTGAACCCAGCCTGGAAGATGGAGGATAAAGCCAAGAAACTAAGGAGATTTAGCATGATTCAGGAGAACGTGATGTTTTACACCCGCAGCATTGGTAGGAGAGATTAGGCTGGGTCATTAGCAAGTCCCAGATTGTTTGATTACCCTAACCAGACTGTGCAAAGGAAACAAACCAGGAGGAAATTGGCCCACAGGGGCACTGAGATTCTTCTAGTGATGTTCCTGGTTTTATTATTTGTGTATTGTGCTTAGTGGAAGGTTTAAAATCAGCCAAGTGGGAAACATTGGTTTCAGCAGCAGGACTGGATCCAGCACCATTGAGTACACGTGTCCATAGCATAAAATGCTGTAATACTGAACTAGAGCTGTTTGGGAATAGGGGAGATGGAAGGCAAAGCTAACCAGTTCCTTCCCCACTCCCTCGGGGTGCTATGTCTCTCCCAAAGAGGCACTACACACTGTGACAGCTCTCTGATCATGTGAATATTGTGCTCCTGCTGGTAGTTGAACAACTCTTTTGGCAAAGTTCTCCACCATGCTGCCTCTCTGCCCACCCCACTGCTCACTTCCTGACCTGGCTCCTCAGTTGCAGTGTTGGTTGGTGTTCCCTGCCCCAGCGTGCAGCTTTCTGCTGTGCCAGACCAGCCTTGGTCATCCTCTGAAGGCAATTCCTCTGCAACACCAGTTTGCCGTGTTCTGGGCTCCATCCCTTCTCTGTCTTCTGGCTCTGTGATTTGTTTTCCCAAGGCAGGTTCATGCAGGGACCTGGAAGATAAGTTCCAGATTGACATCCTTGAGGAGAAAAAAGCTTGCAGGTTACCATGCTCCATTTTAAGCAGTGGATACGTTTCAGTTTTGCTTTTGTACCTAAGTTGGCATTGCCACTGAATTGTTCAGTGGGGCAAGATGTCAAACTGTGATATATTGGGACTTTGCTCTGGCTTTCAGAAGAAGCTGACACAGAGGAGAAGCATAAAACAAATAACCCTTTCTCTTCACAGAGTTTATTAGCACTTTCTAGCTATACGATAGTCCAGAATCAAGATAGCTCCAATCCGGCACTTGCCCAGATGTTTTCAGAGTCAGTAGAGCCAGTGTAACTAATTGCAGTTGATGGTTCTCAGATATTAGGAATAAAACAAAAGCAAACAAAAAGAATATTTTCAATCAGGATGGATCACTGGGAAGTGTAAGCAACCCCATTCTGTTGCAAAGTATGAAACAATAAGCCTTAGATCTTCCCAAACTAGAAACAAGAGATGGACAAAGTTAATTTTGATTTGGACTGTACCATCGTGTAGGGTTGGTTTAGCATTAATGTAAGAAGAACTGAGGTTTTTATTTTGCTGATCTACAGTGAGCACTATTATCCTTTTGTAAAGGAACTGAATTTAATCACATCTGGCAGACCTGCTGGGTATAATGTGTCCCAATATCCCATTACATTTTCAATTTACATGTATTACCTTTCCCTGGGAAAGTTCCCTGCACTTCTGCCAGTTGAATTAAGTGGCTATTATGAAAACAGAGCAGGACATTTTAGTGATGTGGATGTTTGATTTTACCCTGGGAGGCAATTAGTGCTAATAAGTCCTGTACCCAATGTCTGCCTCTGATTTGTCTCAAAAGTAGAGCATATAAAAGGCAGAGAAGTGGGACAAAAGTTTCGTGGGCCAATTCCCTTTCAACCAAACCCACCAGTAACGAAGGACAGAAGAGCTGTGTCTACGCAGAGAAGATCAGAGTCAAATTCTGCGTCTTTTAGACTGTGTAACGTGTCTACAGTTACTTCCAAGCAAAGAAGTAACATTCAAAGTCAATGCTGCTTTAGTCTGTGTCTTGCAACACAAACAAATGCCATCCAAAACATACTGGGGAGCTAATGATGTTAGCGAGATAAATAATTAAAGCAGAAGGGAAAAGGCAGGCATTTAAAGGCTCAACAAAAGTAAAGGAAACACATTATAGACCAGATTTGAAAGGAGATGAACACTTGATCCCCATAATCTATATTGATCAAGGCATTTCCAATATGCTCATCACTAGCAGAGAAGGGAAAGGAGGAGCAAGTCATTAATCACGCAACGGCTCTACCTAAGGGCTCAGTCAATCACGTTCTCGTGCTGCCTAGGCGCACATGGCATTCACACAGACACACTACTTGCTGAACACTTTACAGTCCAAGTATATGTTTTACAGGCAGGAATACGAGCCCTTTGATTTTAGGCGTTGGGATTTAACAGCTGAGACCTTCCAAGCCTGAAGCTTGGCAAAAAAAGTACGATAAGCCAACATGAAAAGAGCACGGCCAGGGAGCTGCAGCGGAGGCTCTTGCCATGAGAGTAGGGGGATGGAGTAGGAGGCTGGTGGTGAGCAGAGCAAGGGAGGAAAAATGTAGGAGCTGGAGCTGGACCAGGTTCATGGTGCTTAAAAAAGAGCATCTCATACAGCACGCACCGTGCTGAAGCTGCTTCCTCAGAACCGGCTCCTGAGCTCCTGAGAAGCTGACTTGGGACAGAGGGATCTGAAATTAGAGGATCCATCTCTGCCAGCTTAAAGCCAGCCAGGTTTTACTTCCATGAGAAACTACAGCCTTATGAGGCATGTGATCTCTGTGAGCAGCTCACAGGAAAGGTTCTGCTTAGAAACAATACTGTCCATTGCACTATATTTAACAGATGAAAATATTCCCCATTTTTAATTACTAAGGACATCTGTTCCAGTGGCTTATTCATCACCTGCAGTTTTTATAATCTTTGTAGCTTCTAAATGCAATATCACGCCAGGGACATAAGCAATAAAGACCTTATTTTCATGCAAATATGGCTAGCAAGAAGAACAGCAATCAGGAGGAAGAAAAATAAGGAATAGGTGAATATTTATCAGTGCAATATTGCCCAAAGCTCTCTGTGGGATCCTGATTGGTATTTAGTGTTAGGAAAAGTAAGAAATGATAGACGGAAAGTGGATACGTCTGTAGTTTTATACCCTGTTACACAAATGTAGGGATGGAAGCAGAGAGCTGTAAAATCCTGTGTCCAGAGAAGCTTGTTTACCATTTGCTCATGTGGCAAAGTACCAGCAGAGAAGGTGCCTATGGAGTAAGAGGAGGCGCATTTTCTGAAGACTTTTTGAGCGTGTTTATTGGTTTTTGTAAAGACTCCTTTAGGAAGCATGCCTTGAGATCAATTTTTTATGTGCTCCAAAATACCCAAGATTTTGCTTTGGAAGTATTAAAATGAAATTAGCATTACACTTAAGAGAGGGAAGTTCAAAGGTGATAGAAGCAGTTGAGATGGCAACACAGCTGGGCTTCTCTGCCGGTGGTGGGATGGTACCACTGAATGCAGTCCAAGTCAAACGGGCATGTACGAGTACTAGGGGGAGTGGAGCCACCTCTTCTCCTTGCCTACAAACTCCACCTGCTCTCCTCACCTCAGGGGACATTCCTGTCCCCTGTGAAGTCTTTTCAGTGTCTTGCAAATTGCTGCAGAAGGCAGTTTATCACTTTATTCTGTTATTGCAGATAAATATTAAAGGCAGCACAGATAGAATTTCTATTCAGCTTAATGCAGGTCATCTCCCTGCTTCGCTTTCTGAAGTGTGTGAGTAAATTCTCCTGGAAGCAAGAGAAAGCAAAGGAACGATAACAACTCAAGAGCCTTAGAGAAAGCATGCAGCTTCCAGTCAGTGCTCCAGTTATGGCCTAAGGTGTGTGCGGTGTGCATGTGTTTGTTCTTCTCATTTTTTTTTTTTATGTTTTGCACACACCAGTGCACTCCCATCCTGGGCAGCAGTAACTGGACTGCTCCTGGCCAAGCCTCAGGCAGTGCTGCCTTCCCCTGGCCTGGCTCACCAGGGCTTGCTGGAAGTAGGGATGTGTAGGGAGCCACCCAAGGCCAGTGTCTTCTGGTGAACATGCCAGAAAGACAGGAGGGAGGAGCCCTTCAGGCAACACCACGGATGGCTGGAGTGAGATTCATCCCTTCTGACCTCAGATAGCTACCAACCAGGTATCTGCATTCCAGTTCAGTATAAGCACTGACCTTAGGACGTGAAGAATTTCACCATAAATGCAACTTAATTTTCTCACAGGAGTACATATTTCCATACCCTCACACATGCCACAAGCTTTTGTGCCCCAAGGTAGTTTCTGACACATACAACCGCACTGCCATGCATGCAAAAGTGTTGCCAGGTTGTTTATTAGTCTTGAGATTTCTCTCCCAGCATTTCTACGATATCTACTTACGTATGCCTAGAATTTATTTATTTATTGCCTTCTGCTCTGTGTATCAGCAAAGTGATTTCTTTGAAGGCTGTATAGATTTTTTTCTTGTGCTCTGTTTTTTGTCTGTACTGAACTTGCAGGCTTTGGGAGGGAGGGGGGGAGAGAGAGAGGTTTTTCTAAAGTTTTTAAAAAGAAATTGCTGGAGATATTTACATATTAACAAATTTGTACTGAAAGACAGACATCCCCATAGGGTTCCAGCTGTAGTTGAATAAAATAATCTACAAACAAATGCAGCAGAAGAAAGACAAGTGGGAGAAGTGGGAGAATGGGTATAGAAAGATGGAGTGTCCTGTTCTCTTCTAGCCCTTTCTTTTTTGCTGCAAACTTTCAGCAAAACTGGTCTCTTGGTTTATTCAGCCATTGCCTTCTAAAGACGGTTATCATGCCTTAATTCCTTTCTTCAAGCAGACTTTCCTGCAAGCTTCTTCTGTTGCTAGAACCGTCTTCTGCCTCAGGATGATTTCAGGCAGAGGTGTCTGTTTGTCCACAGCTCGGAGCAGAGGCAGCTGGCTTGAAACCAGCAGCTTGTGTCTGTGGTTGCTTTGTCATTGCAAACACATTTAAGAGCTGGGTACATAAATGCAAAGCCGACGCTAATCTGTGCTGGACTAAGGAAGAAACAATTGACTCTGTTGTAACTGAGGATGATCTCTCATGTAATCGGGGAGGCGATGCCTGTCACGGATAATGAGAGCCCGGAGTGAAGTAAATGGGTGCTTTGCAGGGCTGGGCTGTCCCAGATGCTTTTCTCCCCAGTCTCTGCACATGAATGTGCTGGCTCCTCCTCTCTTGTGTCAAGCATAAGTTACTTGTCTTGGCTTTATAGGCCTGTGAGACCTGCTGGGGGATCTTTACTATCATCTCTCATACTCTTTAGACAACTTCAGTGCCCTCTCGAGACCTTTCCACAGTGCCCCATCACTCACCGGTTAGGTTTTCAGCCAAGGGTTTTTGTGCTGCTTCCCCCGCTGCTCCTTGTGCAGACAAACTCAGAGCCTTCAGAGCCTCCCCAAAACCCTCCTTTCCTGAAATCCTTTTCCTGATGTCTGTGAAATCACTTGACAGCAGTTGCTCATCAGCAAAGAGCAATCACTGCGTGCTGAACAGCTCTGCCGCATTGCTCTCTCGCTGCTCTCCTCTCGCCATAGCCAGCTGTTGGCCTTGGTGCAAAGCCTCTCCATCTTTACATCCTTCTGTGTTTTGTACCACACCTGGCATGACTGCGTTGTAGACTCACAGACCTTGATCATATAAATAACCAGTAACTATAATAACTACAGCTACAAGCTACAAGCTGTTTTTCCTGGCTGTCTGGAAGCTCGGAGTCCCACTGCTTTGAGCCTCATTCTTTTTGAGCGTAGACTGTCTGCAGCGTGCTGGTCCAACACCCGCTCAGGTATTGATCACAAGTCTCTTCTCTATTGAATTTCTCTCCAGGCAAACGAATGAATTAGATTCTCTATCAAAACAGAGGAGCCCAGCAGCAAGTAGAGTATATCTGGGCAGAGATCTTTCTCTATTGTTTTGTAACAAGCAAACAAAACTGTGAATCTTTTGTGCTTATTTAAAAAAACAAAGCGCCAGTTTGGTTTTGGAAATAGTGGCCTATATTTTCATTGAGGTTGCTGAAATCTGTTCATTAGTCACAGAAGTGACACAGGTTTTGTGAAGGAAAGCTGCTCTCCTGGGATGGCTGTTTTACCATGCCCGAGGCTTGAGGTCACGTTCAAACCCAAAGCTCCCAGTCACATACTGGTTTCACACTGTGGGCTCACTCTCAGACTGGAGTTTGGAAGTTTCCCAAGTTGGGAAACTGAGGCACGGGCAGGTGGAGGGAGGAGCATAGGTATGGACACTCCACCTCATCCCACATCACACGTAGGGAAGATTTTTTTGACATAGAGGACAAAGGAGTCTGGGCAACCTTAGCTCCAGAACAGTGAAGCAGAAAATGACCTACTGATACGGGATGTTCGGGGCCATGTGCATGGGATGTGCAGCTCAATCCCTACACAACATTTACTTGCAAGATGATCTTGGGCAGAAGGCAGCAAATACGAAGGAAGGAAAACCAGCTGATGTAACCATCTAACAAGTCCTCATTGCACATGTGAGCACTGGAGAAGGGACAGGTTAATGTGCCAGCAGACATACGGTGCTCCCCACAAGCACAGCACCTGGCTGCCAGTGTGTGGTTAGCGACTCCCAGGCAGAATACTTCAGAACAATTTTTTTCAGCTCCAACACTTCCTCCAGCAAAAAGAAAGTTAACCCTGAACCACAATACTTTCTTCCCTCTGACTATCTAGAAAATGAACTGAAATGGCTACAGCAGGCGCAGTCTCCCAACTCTACTGATCAATGCAAGTCTAAAGCCTAGGCTGATCTGGAGGAGAAATTTCAATCCCAGTCCTAGTGTAATGAAGGGCAGGAGATCCTGGGATCCCTCAGCAGTCCACACTCGGTCTGTGACTCCCTTCTACATGCCCACGGTTTGTCTCTTATCACAGTGAAGTTAATTTTTTCTCCACTAGTGAAGACCTTTCAAGAGAAAGCAGAATTTTCTGTGCAGCTGTTTTCTGATGAAAATATTCCCACTGAAATCTGGGACAAAAAAGATTCCCTTTCTCACCTAGGCAAAGGAGTACGTTTCAAACAACTAAACTGAACCTCTGCGGTTTGATCTTTTGCTGCACTTTCTCCATTTTTGGTTGTCAAAAAATACTCTTTGCTGTCCACTGAAATGTCAACCTCCCCTATTCCTAAACGGCAAAATGGCATAAAATTTTTTAAATACATGGGCTTTGGTGGTACCTCCCGTGAGTTCTCATTGACCATTCAGCGAATTCCTGCTTGGGGAGTTCAGCTCAAGGGAAGCAGGCTCCTTCCCACTGCAGCCCGGTCAAAACTTCCATTTTCCCAAAAGGAGAAATGCAACAACATGCCAAGCCAGTAAAGCATCTTCTTCTGTTCCAGGCAGGGTGGAAGCAAATTCCTCTGGTTATTTACTACTTAGAGTTGTGGGTAATAGAAACATCTTGCAGCTAAACCAAAGCAGTACCGTTACAGAACACAGGGGTGACTTACAGGCTTTGCAGGGGTGAGCACAGCTGCCCCTGGAAGATCTGCACAAACCTCCTGTATTTTCTTTAGCAAGTTATAAACCTGGAAAAAAAACATCAAAAAAGTAGGAGGTAGAGCTGGTAGTAGCAGTGGGACAGCCAGTCCCTGAGCTGCGGGAGCGAGAGGCCGCGACGGAGGGCTCCCATCGGGGAAGCACACGGAGAGCTGCCTGTCCTGCCAGGAGCGAGCAGCTCGCTGCCTGCCTGAGCTCGCCTGCCTGCCCGGGGTGAAGCCCCACCACCCCCGGCGTTTCAGGACGAGAAAAATCCCCCAGTCCCAGGAAGCCGAGCTGGGTAGACCCCTGAAAAAGAAGCGGTCTGTAAGTGATTAGGATGAGTCCTAACACAACTGCATTTCTATCTCCTGACAGCTAATTATTGCAGAGCTTTGCAGCCAAGGCTTCGCTGTGATTGTGATGTTGTTTAATGAATCTCCATTTGTTTTCTTGTCGTTAATATTTTAAGTGTATTCTATTCTTTGTATGGCTTTTTGCCATCACAAAAGGGCTGTTGTCTCAGAGATCAGGCTGAATTCTCCCTTCTTTGAGGGGAGAAAGAATCATCTGTGTGGCAAACCTGTAGAAGAATGGGCTGAAGAAAGGGAAAAAAGGAAACAAAAGACGTTGTTTTGGAAAACCTCATTGTGTTAAGGAAAATGCATCCACCACTGAAGGCTCCAGGCCAAATGGGCAGGGGACAAGCGTCAGCTTGTGGCTGTGTGTCTTGTTCCTACTGCCAGGGCAGACCGAGCAGAAACTTGGAAGCGTTGGAAGGACTGTCACGGTGGGTGTTTTTTCCCCAGTCTTCCAGCTGCCTATCCCGGATACGTGCGTGTGTACATGGGCTGCAGAAAGTGCGGTTTGTAAGAAGCTTGGGAAATATGTCCCACCTGCCCCCGCCCGCCCCACAGACAGCAGAGTCTTGTTCTCCAGGCAATGCGGCTTGACATGTTCCTCTGGAAAGGCTGCGTCTCCGCGGCGATGCTCTTTGGAAAAGGCAAATATGCTTTGTACAAATGATGTCTCACAGGCAATGCTCTTTGGAGGGAGAAGCCTGTGCCTTACTCGGAACAAAGAAGCTGACGGCATGAGAAAGGGACGGCAACGCTCACCCTGGGCACTGAGAGAACACTGTGACCTGGACTCCCCTGAGTCCTCCCTGTCCCCTGCGCAGTCCTGTATCTCCCATGGCTTGTGGGAAACATTGAGCAGGAAAATTGTGACCTGAAGATAGTAAAAGGACCTCATACACATATGAAACACATACGTGTGTGACATGCATACATGCACATGGTAAAATGAGGACTTTGAGGAAGTAGAGTAATTCACAGGCTGTATGTTTTCCCCAGGGGTGCTGTTGCACTTGTCCCCCTTGCTGATGTTCCCACCTCTTTTTACCAAGCACAAATAGCACTTCACACAGAATATTCCCAGTTAAAAGGTTTTTAGTTGCTGATGCTCCCCAAGGCCATATGGTATGAGAGACTTGTACTCATTCACATGGCTCCCTGTGCTGGAGGCACCTGCCTGTGAGAGGAAGCTGCTCCGCTCCTTTGTGGACGCGGACTGTGGGATCACCCCACATCGGTGATCCACACAACGAGGGTGATCGGGGTGCTGGGGCCGGACTTGTGTAAGTGGTTTGTGTGGGCTTGTTACTTCTAGCAGGCTGGCTGAGAGCATGCGTTTAGCTTCAATTCTTTAACTTCTTCAGCAGCACTTAAATTTCTGGGAAACTTCTTTCTGCAGACACTGATATTTTGAAATGAAAGATTTGGTCCTTCTGGTTAGGCAGGTCTCTTGAAAGGAAGCCAGCAATACCGTCTTTCTCGGAGGACCACCTCTGAATGTTTATCATCCTTTCTTATTTGTACTTCACTTCGCCCTAAAACAAAATTCAGGTGAAATCTGTGCTGCATGGGAATGATCTTTTCATCTTCAAAGAACCTTTAAATGACTTTCCTGTTCTGAATCAGAAGAAAGAATCAAAAGCCTCAATTTTTTATCACTAACTGAGGAAGGAAAAATTTGAGCCAGTCAAAACATTGGGTCTTCAAGCTGTTTATTTCCATTTGACCTTTAAAAAACATTTGTAGTGTAAACTAAGTTACATTTCTAAGCTAGAAGTTGTTCCACATAAAAAATATTGTTTTTGCTGAAAGTGACAAAATAGGCTTTCAACAATTTTTTAACACTTTTTTTTTCCTTCAGCAGGAGATTCAGCAAACTGATCCTTTCTCATAGATATTTTTGGCTTCAATAAATTGGCATTGTCTGGGGAAGAGACATTTTGCTAGCCAGAAAGCTAGACCAGGAGCCGTAGGAACAACCACGTGTGACTGATTTGTGGGACAGAAAAATAGAAAGGGCAGATGCCCGAAGAGTACGGGAGTGCAGCCCCTGCTATGAATCCTCCATCAAGCTGGGCACAAAGCACTGGGTTAATGCCATTTCAATTGTTACTTCTCATCAATAGGTCACTAAATTCTCCTAATTGCGTGGTGCTCCCCATTCATCATCCTAGGCTGATGTGGAGACCTGAGGACACTGCTGTGCACATGAGTGCCATCTGCACACAAGAGCACATTTTCTTCTCGCTCTCCCAGGCTCCATCTGTTGACACTAATGCATTAGTGACACATTTCCTTCTAAATTTCTATGACTGCAGCTTTATCCATTAATCAGTATTTACTTTTTTAATAAAACGTACATGAGTAGAATACTGATTTATACACTGGACCAATTCTGATCCCGCCGTCTGCTGGTCTGCCCTACAAGCTTGGTGCGTACTGCTTGAATGCCCCTGGGTCTTCCCGTTCTGCTTTGGAGTCCTTTGGGGCCTTTCGCACTGGGCAGGCGTGCTGGAGCATGGTCCCAGGGACCCAGCCTTCCAGCCTGAGGAGGGTAACATGCGTAAGATCAGCGTAAGGCTTTACACGGCTGCTTATTAGGTTGAGTTTTTTAAATCTGGGGAGATTTCTGTTTAGTCTGAATCATTTTCTGCACCTGCCTTTTATCCCCCTCTGGTCTTTCCAGGTCTCGTCTTTACACTGGCTGGTTACAGAATCTCTCCGCGTGTGTCTGTATTTTGGCACATTAAAGAAATGTATTTGCTATGTCTTAACTCACCACTCCGGTTTTCTGACCGTTCCCCCCATTTACAGGAGATCTAGCTGCTGGGCCGTGTTTGTAAGTAGGTCTCTGAGCAGAGCGTGGGTTTTGGAGCACTGAGCGCAGGAGAGTAAGCTCACTGCTTGAGAAAACTGTGTTGTATCCAGCTTCCCCTTTCACAGCAGAAATCCTGCTCTCAACCACAGGACCCAGCTGGCTGAAGCAGGAGAGGCAGCGAGGGTGCAGGACAGCAAAGCATAAGCAGGCAGAACACGCAGAAGTGGGGAGGGAGTTAGTGAGGAGGGGGGATGAGGCGAGGCAGTGATTCATTTGTGGGCTGCAATGAGGGAGCTTCGGGTACAGGCCTGAAAAGTCTTTCTCAAGCCTGACAAATGGGATGACAGCCCTTTCAGGCATTCGCTTTATTGCTGCTATTAGTTATTTTAGAAAAAGCATTGTAATCTGCCATTTCTCTCATGCATTATTCAATACATTCATTTGCTGTCCCATACACAGGTAGTCGCACCCCAAACACACTTAAGTGTGCTTATACACACAAATAAATGGATTTCTAGAATGGTTCCAGGAGCAGGCTGAGAGCCAGCGAGACCCAGCGGTGCATTATAACCCTCTATTTCCACTGTACTTTGCCAGTGTTTAGTCATTTAGCAGGTCCACATTGCACAGAGGCTGAGGTGTGGAGATTTACTCTGATGCTGTCACAGTTGTGGACCAGAGGAAACACCAGATGAGAGCACTAAGCTGGCGGATTTAGGACGCTGACTTCAAGAGTGGGCAGCAACAGACAGTTTGGAGCGAGGGTGCTCAACCCACACCTTACAAACCACCCCTGGGTCAGCAGAACATTGTGCCTGACCTGTTAGCTGGTTTTTCTCCTCCTCTTCCCAGGGCTGTTTAGCTCCCTCCCTGCATCGTTCTCTGACTTGGAGTACATCCTTCTTACCACAAAACCTGCACGTAGCTCCCATCAAGTGCTGGGGCACACTTCTGGGGCGGGATAGACGTGCCATGTGGATGTCGGGTCACACGGCAGGGAAACTGTGAGGGGGAAATGGGCAGGAGAGGAGCACAAGGGGCTCTGACCTCAGGAGACCAGCCTGGTGAGAAGTTATGGTCCCTCGCGGTCTGTAGGAGCAGATGCTGCGTTGCTTGGGAGCCAGGCTGCATTTCAGCCGTCCCTTTGGCAGAGGCAGGCAGCGTGCAAGGAGAATATGACCAAGGACCCTACCCTGTGCCCTGCCCTGGGCAGGGGCACTGTCCCACCCTGTCCCTCCGTGCCCAGAGCCCTTCATCAACAGGGGGAAAGCGGCCAGTGGTAACAGGCAGAGCCCTGCCCTCTCCTCCTCCTGGCTCAGCGGTGTGTGACTGATGTGCTGCCGCTCCTGCCAGCGAGGATGGGTCTCCCAGGGGAAAATGGGTTCTTGTTCACTGTGTGATTCCAGAGCGTTGTTTCCGCTACAAGCGAAAGCAAGTAGATCGGAGATGGGCTGACAGGAGTGACAGCTGAGCTGAAGAGCAGGAGCAAGAGTGAACAACTTCAGAAATGGGAACTGCTAGAGAAATAATCAGAGCTGAGGATAAAAGCTTGGAAATACCTTAGAGGCAAGGAAAGATGAAGCAAAGCCATATTCAGTGTTACAAATCAGTGTCTTTCTGTACTGACACAGCACTGTCGCAGAAAGTCACCAGGGAGGAAGCCTGTTCTGTGAATGCAGTAGCAGGACAGGCTCCAGGAGGTGAGTGCCAGGGCCATGTACCTGTCCTGGGCATGGGAGCTGCTTACATGATGCGTCTTCATTAACCAGACAGTGTCACACCATCTGCAGGCATCCAGCTGAGCAGCCGTGGAGAACTTTTTAGGCAAAGCTGGCCAGAACCAGTCACAGAACAAAGCCAAACTCTTGAAAGCACTGCAGGCGCTGAGAGATGCTTGATCGCCATATGGCTGAAGGAATAAATTGGACCTTAGAAAATACCCTGAGGAGAACAACAGACCTCTGCCAGCTTTAAAGCTCCCCCAGTACGTGGAAGACCACTGGCAGACATTGAAACTGCTCGTCTTTGACTCTCTGTGAATACTGGATGCCAACAAAAAGGCAGGCAGGCATGTAGGCAGGAGCCTCTAAAGCACTTCAGGTGCTTGGTAGTTTCCTGCTCAGTCAGGCAAGGAAAGTTCAACTACAAAGTTCCATGGAAAGGCTTTGATGACCTCTGCACTCCACCAAAAGCAAGACATTTCAGAGACCTGTACGGGGAGGATTCTCAGCAGAGTTTGTTCCCTGCTATCTCTCCGTCCTTGCTAACAATTATAACTTTCCCATTCAAACTAGAAATCATTAGTACTGGTGATTTAAAGGAGATGTTGTCATCATGATCCCTTCCAATGGCTGAAAAATGACTTGGGTAGCATTTGGAGAAAGGGACAAGAATTTGTCAGAGGAACTTTGTCTCATCTTCCTTTTCATTAGCTTTCACGAGCCCGGCTGTGCTTGGCAGAGAGATATGCAGGCGAGAGAATGGGGATGCAGCGTAAATGGCAGCCTGTCTGACTAATTGCCCTTGTGGCAATTCAGTGGCTCATGCCAGCTCACTGTGAGATGAGAAAGAGCTGGGGCAACGTGAGCGCTAGTCAGCCGGTCCCAGCTGCATGGATCATGTTTGCAGCTCACCACAGGCTGTTGCAACCTGTTTTCCATCCTTGCAAGTGACAGAGGCTTTGGTGAAAAGCTGACTGGTTTCCCAAACCAGATTCACTTCCATCCTCGTTAGGCCTTTTGCAGCATCTTTGCTGAGCCCCAGGCACCAGGGTGAGGGGCATCCTTGGGCCAGGACCTTGCAGGGGGTTCTGCTAGGAGCTTTGCTCACCTGCATCGCCCTGCTGCAGAGGGGTAGTCACCTCCTGGGAGCATTTAGTTTTTGGATATGCCTGTCCTCTCCCTCTCTGGAGACTGAATCCCATCAGTGGCCCTTGACAAAGAACTGAAGGATGAGATAATTGGCCTTGACCCCATTATGGATCTTCCCCTTGGCTGTGGAGACATAAGTCATGAGCTGAAACCACAGCTCTGCATAAAGCCGAGTGAGTTAGGCTGCTGCTGAAGGATGAGGGGTGTTTTATAGCTGACAGGGGCTTCTTCTGTCTCTGAGGAAGTGATGATGCATCTTGCACATGACGGGCTTTAGCTGGCAGGCGCAGAGACAGCGCCACGTAGGCTTTTCCCTGCAGGGCCCTACCAATGTCAAGGCTCCATCTGCACGGCTCCTGGCTGCTCTCCTGCCACCTCATCCTGACCCTGTGTGCAAAATGAGGGTCCTCAGCCCAAGTCCCCTCTATGGTGTTTGTCTTCATGTAGTCACCAGGGAAGCAAGGCAGCCCAAGGGCTGCAGGAACCTCTCCCAGTTCAATCCCACCTTCCAGCCCCAAAGCTTTTGTGCCTTTTCCTGGGTTTCTGTAATGTTTTCCCGAGTGTTGTGGTTTAACCCCGGCCGGCAACCCAGCCCCACGCAGCCTCTCTCTCACTGCCCCTCACCCAGAGGGATGGGGAGGAGGATCGGAATGTAAAACTCCGGGGTTGAGATAAGAGCAATTTAACAGGTAAAGCAAAAGCTGCGCATGCAAGCAAAGCAAAGCAAGGAATTCATTCACCGCTTCCCATGGGCAGCAGGTGCTCGGCCACCCCCAGGGCAGCAGGGCTCTGTCACACTAACGGTTAATTGGGAAATGCCATAGTGCCAGATGTCCCCCCCCTTCCTCCTTCTTCCCCCAGTTTATATACCCAGCATGATGCCATATGGTATGGAATATCCCTTTGGCTACCTTGGGTCACCTGTCCTGGCTGTGTCCCCTCCCAGTTCCCCATGCCCCTCCAGCCCTCTCGCTAGCAGGGCCCAGGGAACCAAAAAGTCCTTGATTTAGTATAAACATCACCCAGCAACAACTAAAACCATCAGTGTGGTTATCAGCATTGTTCTCACATGAGAGCCAAAATCCAGCACTGCACCAGCTACTAAGAAGAAAATAACCTCTATCCCAGCTGAAACCAGGACACTGGGCTAAGCACAAATACGCAGCGACTTTCAGCCCGTTTTGAATTCTGCTGGTGGTTTTGGGCATGTACATTATCTGTCCTCAGAATTTCTCCTAACTCAGAAGTTGAGATGTGCGTAAACTGAAGCATACCAGAGAAAATGGGGAGCATCACATAGGATTTATCAGAAAACCTTACGCTGCCCCTCCGGCCTGAATAGGGTGTGAATATCCAGCAGCATCACCTCCATAAGGAAAAGGCAAAGGGATCCTTTTCTTCCTGACACCTCCTGGCACCAAAAATGTTTTCTTCTTCTCTCTAAATCAAAAGGTGCCAGCAACTGCCATTGCCTCCTCTGTCTGGGAGAGCTTGTTATTGCAGCATAGGAGAGGAGGAACAGGAAGGGCTATACAGCATGCCTAAGATTATAAAGTGCCATCCAACCTGTTGCATATCAAAAAGAAACAATTAAGTACCATTAACTAGGAATTATTTTCTAAAAGGCTCTCCAAAGATTAAGAAGCTCTTCAGCTCCTACCTGCTCTACTCTCCTGACAGCTGTGCCTCAGTTTCCTGGTTCATTAAGCGGGTAAGGCAAGCTGAATGCAGACGGGTGCTCTGGGGGTAATTAGTTAAGCTTCCAGGAGTGATCTGAACATCGAACTCACTGCATGAATTATTTATCCGACTTAACATTTCCAGCACAATGAGACAAATGGTCTGTAAATACCTTGTTGACTTCTGGGCTACATTCTGCTTAGCTGCTTTGGTGGGACCTTTTCATTGACTTTTGCAGAAACATTGGCAGCAGCAGATGTTTTTTTCTGGGTGGTGGTTTTTGCAGGATGTGACCTATGCCCTATAAGACAGGCTTTATTTAATCACAAGATAAGAATTATTTTAGCTGGAGATAAAATTAGGTTGACAGTCATTCAAAATCTCCATCCAAAATGAAAATAAAATTATTGAATTGGAGGTAAGATTGAATGCAAAATGCAATAACATAGTCAAAAAATGTTTTGGGAGAATACTGCAGGAATGATTTGAGCTAACATGTAATACTCCAGGAAATTCAGAGTTTGGTTAGATTTACAGGAAAGCTAACAATCTGAGAGTATGGAAATAAAATTTAAGATCTCCTACAACCTTATTTGTGCCCTTGCAAATCTGACACTCTCTAGATTTCCCATATTTGTTCCTTCAGTGCAGTCACATTCCTATATCCATATATTTTGAAGCCTGGTGAGACCACACAATAAGAGAGAAAAATAACAGCAGATGACTACGGAGACATACTGTCACATGAATATAGAGAACTCATGGTGCCCAGTTCAAGAGTTATACTTAAATGGAAATATTTGTTGAGCAACACTGGTTTTGAGCACCAAATTTAGAAATTCTTTTCTTTTCACGGACACCTATTTCCAAGGAAAAAGGCTTAATGTGCAGACTCCAGAGCTGGTTGTGATGTGTTTCACTGGTTTTATTTGTCATTAATTGGAATCCTTGCAAAAATCTGTGCTATCAGTTGCAGATTGTGGCCTTACGGAGAAAATAATGAAGAAAAAAGATCCCAGATCAAGCTGCCACAGAAGCTCAGAATGTGATATAAGATGCTGCTAATAAGAGCAAAGTCTCTTTGTTTGTGCCAAGAAGTGGCGCAGCAGAGGCGTGGACATATATACCGCCTGTGCATATATTAACACATACAACTGCCACCAAACATGAGAGACCCAGACTTTTACAGATGGCAGCTTGAATATCAAGTGCTTTTTTGGAATCTTTTACCCGTTTCAGGAAGTTTCTCCACTGTTCCAATTAGCTGGATTTTGGTGAGGGGTCGTTTTCTCTGGAGCCGGGTTGCCAAAGGAACGTGGTTTGCATGGTGGTGAGGCACATCTGTGGGGATGCGCGTCTGTTAGTCCTCCTCATTCCCTTCTGCATGCACTGGCCAATTTCTGTAAAATCTGACCTAGCGGTTAAGGATTCAAAGCTATTATTGTTTAGTGGAAACAACATGCAAGACACTGGGCTTGTTTATGCAGTCACAAAAGAAAAATATCCTTAGCTCACCTCCTTACAGATAACGAAGAGTCCGCACAAGGAACAGCTTTGAAAACCAGGCTTTATTCTGCTGTTCTAGGAACTACTGGCTTTCTAATCCAAAGCAGGACCCACTTTCAAATCTAAATTGCAGTGCAAGGCTTGAAGAGTATAACAACTTCCTAGAAACCACTGGCACAGCAAAAAAAAGTACCTGCTTGTATTAATAGGTTATATTTTTAGCTTAAGAATTAGCTTCTGCTCAGTGAGCATCCATTCCTGCAGTGCATGATATTATGTATCCTCAGGACTAAAGCTGAAAAACAAGAAACAAAGAAAATCTTTTCTCAGGGGGTTTCTCCACCCAAAATGCCTGTTGAAGGACTGGCCAAACATTTTTTTTCATGAAACTTTTCTTAGTTTTTTAGATAAAATTTGAGGGAAGTGTCTGCTTGCCCCCAAAATGCTCAGTTTTAATTCATGGAACCAAACCCACAACATTTCTTTTTACACATGAACCTCCAATTTTTTCCATTTTTTTAGGATTTCATTTTTAATATCAGATTTCAGCCAAAAAAATGTTGGTGTTCAATTACTGAGATTCAGTTTATTCTCTTTCTGAGCACTTGGCTTAATCCAGCGCAGAAAAGTACATTAATGAACGCTCTTACAGATGAAAACAGGGAGCAATACTTTGCATTTCATTAGCTCTTAAAAGAAAGCTGAGCAAGTTAAGCAGGGGCCAGCAATTTTTTAATTAGCCTTCCAGACACTGTCTTCTGCAAAAATAGCCCATTTTAATTACATCTATTAAAAATAACCTGTAGCAGGTTGACTCCCTACTCAAAGATCTCTCCACAGCGTGGTCTCTGCATTGTGGGCACGCAAATAAATCCGGAGCGAGTCCCGTCTCCCATCTGTGGCTGGAAGTGCTCCTTGCACAAGGTTACCTCCAGGTCTGGGCTGCCTGAGCTTGAGAAGCAGCATTAATTAGTGTATGTCTCTTTGTCAGACGGATTTTAGATCTTTGCTGTATGGCCTTGCTATCTATCAGGGAAATTGCTACTGGTTATGCTGGCAAAAGCAGGCCTGGCTCTAGATAAAATATATCTGGGAGATTTACGGGACGAAGCAGCATCAGTCATTTCACAGTCTTCGCCTTCATGACGGTGCTATCGTCAGTCACGGTATCAATCACCGAGCCTCTCTGCGGGCACAGGCTTTGTCACCGCTTTGCTGCAGAGCTTATTTCACCTCCACTAATTATCACACCCTGCATTAGAGTAATTGGTCACTTCTCAAGCTTTTCTCTGGGGATTTGGAGGAGAGTCAGCTGGTTCAGCTGGCGTGAGCAGCGCTGTTCCTCGGGAAGGGCGATGTCGGCGTCTGCCAGAGGACAGAGACCTGTGTCTGCTGTTCCCCTGTGTCCGAATGATACAGAAAAAGAGCCAGGTCCATCTGGACCTTGAAGGGCAGGATGTTATTGTGGGCCCTCGTTTATCCTGGCATCCAGAAACGGCCTCTTTCCTGTCCTCTTGCAGGGACAAGACAGATTTGCTGAAATATTTTCCTCTTAAAACTGTTCCCTCAGTCCGCACAAGAATTATTGTTATGATGCCACATTCATCCCTTTGCCTTTGCATTTTGTACATCCCGTGATACGCCACTGGCTCCTACCTTGGAAAAAGGAGGGGGATCGTGGGATATCCTTGTTTTGCTGTGTAATGGCAAACACGATGTGGGGGGACTGTGGGATATCCTCATTTTGCTGCATGATGGCAAACACGATGGGGCTGGGAACCTGCCTGCAGCAAAGACGGGGGTCAAGGGACAGCCAGGCTGTAGCTTCTGGACGCTCCTGCCAGGTCTTTCCGAACTGGATCACCCTGGTGTCCACTGAAACAGCTTTGATTGCTGGCATTGTGCTGTTCTGCAACAAACAATGAACTCTTCATTTTCTGGAGAAACTGCTCCCCAAAACCAATATTAAATCATGAGCCAAATTTTCAGCCAAAAAAAAAAAAAATCATTAGGAAATATTCAATTAGGGGTGGCAGTGCCAGCCGAATTTCTGTGCTGCCTCCAGGTAGCTGCCTGCTCTCGTCCCTGCTGCAGTGTCTGCAGGTCCTATTTACGGAGCTCCCCAAAGACCCCAGGGTGGTGGAGGATGCACAGCACTGGGGAAATCGTCATTTCCAGCTGAGTAAATGTTGCTGCAGCTGCTTTACATGCGCAGGACCAGCCAGCTCACTGCACTGTGTGTGAGCCGAGATGAGTCAGGGAAGTGGGGAGCCCCTTAGGGTATGCTTTCCATAGCATGAATGCAGCAAACTCCTCTCCGACCCATTGGTCACACTCAGATCATCTCTTCACCAGGTTTACACAGTTGTAAAGAACGTAGACCCCATGTTAAACTCAAGTCTTTTTTTTCCCCTGCATTCCCAACTGGCAGGATCGGAGATGTTTGGTATTCACCAAAGCAGAGCTCTTCAAGGCCGCATGTCAGTTTGTTTGCAGACAGATGTTAGTTGTGTTGTCGAAGGCAGCAGCGTGGGAGTGCTTGGACTCGGCAATGAGGGCAGTGTGACAACACAGATGCAATGGAATAGTGCAGAATTTGTGCTGGGGGAAACGAGCAGGAGTCGGTACTTGCTGTGGGACATTTCACTAGCACAGCTTTTACATAATGTCATGTCCTTATGTTTCTTCCCCCACCAGCACAGGCTCTGGATTAAAGACTAAGCCTTGTTGACCCTTTGGATGCTATCAGGAATGGTATTTCATCCTTCTTGTGATTCATGTAGTGGGATAGAATCATGGAATCAAAGAACGGTTTGGGTTGGAAGGGACCTTAAAGACCAGCTCGTTCCACCCCCCTGCCATGGGCAGGGGCACCTTCCACTAGCCCAGGTTGCTCCAAGCCCCATCCAACCTGGCCTGGGACACTTCCAGGGATGGGGCATCCACAGCTCCTCTGAGCAGCCTGTGCCGGTGCCTCGGCACCCTCACAGAGAAGAATTTCTTCCTATCATCTAATCTAAATCTGCCCTCTTGGAGCTTAAACCCATTACCCCTTGTCCTATCGTTACAAGCCCTTCTAAAATGTTGGCAAGCAAATACTGCCACAGATGTCAACAAAGGGTGGCCCGAAGGTAGTGTCATGAGATCCAGCAACTGGTAGTTATATTATGGGAGACTTATACCATGGTAAGGTATCACCCTCATTCAGGCAACAGCTTCACCTCTTGACCTTAACAAAATAACATCTTTGGACCAGGAAAAATATGTGGGATGTGTCAAATTATCTTGAGATTGAATCCAGAGATTTTCAGCAACTGTTGTAAGGCTCTGTCTGGACATGTGGTACTGCTCCCATTACTTCAAGTTATTAAGAGAAGCTAGAGAAGCTTAATCTGGATTTTGTAAGTCAGCGCTGAAGCTGTCTCAAGGAAATTCTATGACCTCTCTTTGTAGAGCAAGGCAGTTATATTGCTGGGGTGGGAGGTGGGTCTCAAAAAGACCGTGACAGCACGTCCTGTACCTGGGAGCAGTTTGAAATATGCAGGTCTTACTCTGTTGTCAGTATCTCACATGCCATTAATTTTCTCTAAGCAAAGTAAATATCATAAGTGACATAATAGTAGGGAAAATGTCACTATGAAATATGGTTAATAATCATAATCAATTCTACTAAAGCAGTACTAATCAAACTTAGTACCTGTTGTAGCAGACCCGTTAGAAATACAGCATGGGAGATGTCTCTGCTCAAAGCTTATGAGGAAAATCACAGCTTATGAGGAAAGCCAAAGCTTACGAGGAAAATCATGGGGTTTCAAGGGAGCAGGGAGGTTCAGCCAGTTGTAATTGCTGCTTTAACTGAAACCTCACCAGCACTATCCCTGAATCCAATGGCATGAGTCTCAATAAAAATCAAAAGCCAGGCTTATATGTCATGTCTAAATAGCTGAAGGGGTTTGTTTTGCCCGCCACACCTGTCCTTGGAAGATTTCAGCTCAACACACTCCATCACTAAGCAGTTTCCCCTCTGGAATCTGCGCGGTGCTGGTGAGAGAAGTGGAGGTTCCCTGGTGAGCCTCAGGTGAGCGCGGGATGCGCTGTGCCTGCTGGGGTACGTTCCCTGCCACAACCCCTGTGCTTCCCCCCTCAAACTGTCCCAAGAAAATTACCCAGAATCACGGAGATCTCTCAGATAACAGCCGCTGGTCCAAAATACCACACATCCTGGGAGTCAAAATTCTCCTTTTTTTGGGCATCCAAAGAACCACATGTTAATTTGAATGTGGGGAAGAGGCAGTTCTCAGGCAGCATGCATCAAAGGACCTTTATTTCTGTTTTTCACAACTTTTTCAACAGTGGTAAACTTTTAACGAGCAGAGATTTTTCACTTTTTTTGTTCAGTTTTGAAGTTGTTTTTGAATTATTTTTTTTTAATGAGGAAATATGCTTCTTAACTTTTCCTTTCAGAGGGTCTGTTTTCACAGGCCCTGACTCTTTACATAACAAGCCTACAACTAGTACGTGATGGAACTGCAATATGCTGCTCAGATCCCAACATGCTTCCAAAGCAAGATTCAAATCTAATCCGTGGTCCAGTTTGCTGTGTGACTGGATTCTAAGCTGCAGCACCAGCTTCCTTAGTGTTTCAATATGTGGTTAAAAATACTCCATCAGCTGATGTCCATTTGCAGCCTAGAAAAGCCGTCAACACATTTCTCATTTTGCAAAAAAACCATGTGCCCAGTGTCAGTTCTGTGGTTTGGGTTTGTGTGTGTGTGTGGCTAATGCTGAATTTCTCCAGGCGCAGCAAGGCAGGAGAATCTGCTGGTTTGAATGTGGGTTTGGGGGTGGGGGTTTGTTGTTTTTTTTTTTTTTTTGGTGATTGCAGGGACAAGCAAAGAGGTGCAAAAGGAAAATCTTCAGCAGAATAGTGAAATGCCACATGACAAAACCTTTTTGTACAATAAGAATTATCCACATTGTATCTAGTGCCCTTGTGCAGGGATTAAAACCTGATTCATGGTGAAAGGGCAGAGTCTGGCTGGAAGTGGCTGTATGAAGGAGAAGGAATTGATTTCTGAAGGGGCTAATACATCTCCTCTGTCTGCGGGGTGACAAGGCTCCAGGGGATGAGCTTCTGCCAAAACTGCAGCCAAGGTGCATGGATCTAGCCTGGCTTGGGACTTTTTTCTTCTTTTCATTGCAGTCTCACAGTTGGAACCAAGCAAGTACAGCTAAATTTGGACCCTTTTTTCAAATCAAACCTTTTACATGTCTTTGTGTCTCTTCTTGTTTTGTCTTGGAAACTGGTCTGGTCTCTGAGTTTTACTCAGCATGTTTCTGTAACACATGAAGAAAATTCATTAATGTGTCCTTGAAGAAGGAGATCATTAAAAATTAAGCCACTTTGAAATGCTGGATTTTTGTCTGTTTTTTCTCCTTCCAGCTTGGAAACAATTTTCTCCTGTTTTCCAGAAACTTTCCGCAGTCACGTCTCCTTGAAAACTCCTCCAGGTTTCTGTGGGAAATGCTGATTGCCTAAAATGGGCACTTGCCACTAACAGAACCATCCAGTGGAAAATTCTTGCCCCATCCTGCACCACTGGCCTGATTTTGGGAGGGTTGTACTCCATGAATAAACACGGTTTCCCAGAATGAAGGATGTAGCCTTTTTAGGATGAATTTGGCCCTCTTTAATAATTTAAAAAGAAAAAAAAAGAAAGAGCTGTTGCAGTTGGCTTTGACCTCAGGATGGCCCTGAGAAAGGTACAGATTCCAAGGGCAAGAACAGCGTAAGGTAAGAGGAAATTTCCCCAAAGGGCTTATGTCCTGCTTACAGGCTCCAGCTTTTTGTTAGAAGTGAAGATATGAATGCAACCTTCATTTTCACTCCTGTTTAGCTGAAGTGAAAAAAGACAAAATATCTTATTACGTGTGTGTATGCAGGCAGCTGTCCTTACCAGTAGAGCTGGACCTGGATCCCTGAGCTGCTCTCATTTTCCCTGTGCAGTTGAGAGTTTAGAAGCATTTCTCCGTCTGGACATTTCCACCTCACCAGGTTCTCTGCACTCTAGTGACCAGTTTGTGTGGCTTTTGGTCCCCTGTTGGGATGCTGGATTGATTATTTTAAGACTTTCAGTCTTTTCCCTGAAGGCCTTAGCATTGGAGAACAGTGTGGGATAAGGGGCTGGCTTGTGCTTGAGGGTGTTCGTAGGGTCTGGCCTGACTTAGGGGGAGGTTTGAGAGAGACAGTGAATGAATAGGGTAGGGTAGGGGGTAGGGTAGGGTAGGGTAGGGTAGCATATAGGGTAGGGAAGAGAAGAGAAGAGAAGAGAAGAGAGGAGAGGAGAGGAGAGGAGAGGAGAGGAGAAGAGTAGAGAAGAGAAGAGAAGAGAAGAGAGGATAGGAGAGGAGAGGAGAGGAGAGGAGAGGAGAGGAGAAGAGAAGAGAAGAGAAGAGAAGAGAAGAGAAGAGAAGAGAAGAGAAGAGAAGAGAAGAGAAGAGAAGAGAAGAGAAGAGAAGAGAAGAGAAGAGAAGAGAAGAGAAGAGAAGAGAAGAGAAGAGAAGAGGGAAGGGGACAAGACTATTTCAGCTGGAAGGGACCTACAATAATCATCTTGTCCAACTGCCTGACCAGGTCAGGGCTGACCAAAAGCTAAAGCATGTTGCTGAGGACATTGTCAAATGCCTCTTAAACACCTATAGGTTGGAGCACTGCAGGGAGCGACGAGCTTGTCCTTCTGCCACCTTCTCTCTGCATGAGACAAACCCAGTGGCTGCTCTCCCAGTTTATACTTGTGCCCACCATTACCCTGTCCTGGGTGCAGAATCTGGCATTTGGACTTATTAAATTTTATCCCAGCAGCGGTACGTGGCTACCCTGGATTCAGCAGATGTGCTCAAAGCCTTTTCTATTACTGGGCAGAATCGAAGCCTTTTCCTTTGTTTTTAGCAGTGACACAAGGCACTGCATGATAATAACTAAGAAGGTCTCAGTGGGAGCAGAGATGCTCCAGGTTTGCACAATTCCTGATAAACTGTGTTATTTATTCAGAAAAAAACACTCTGGAAAAAAGTCTTGCTCGAGAAGTACTTACTGATGAGGAATGTGGCCTGCTCGCAGAGCCATCCCTGAGCCTCGCAGGGCAGGAACTTCTGCCTTTGCTCGTGGCTTCTTCACTGCCACTGCTGAACGAGCTGGGAGGATACAGGGAGATTCCCAGTAACTCTGCTAATGAAGAAGGAGTGCATGAGCACTCTATGTATTTGTTGCCTGATTACTATAGAAATAAATGAATTGGGGAAGCACATTGAGCAGTCAATTCCCTCTTATTCAGAAACCAGCACAATTTAATTAAGTCTAAATAGCACTTAGAATAGTGAATACTGAATCGATTGATGGACTGAATACTCTGAGAGTGTTTTATCGGAAGCTCTTTCTGATTCCCTGGATGCTCAAGCAAAAATTAAGAAAAAGATCCTTTCAAAAAGCTCTTCCTCTCAAGACTAGAGGCTGTTAGGTTCATTTGCAAAACAGATTTTCCTTTCAAGAGTTAATTGGTCCCTAGTCTTTCCAGAGACGTGGATATTTGAGTCTTGAGCCGGAATCTTTTTCATTTCACAGTGATGTAAATCGGTAGTGACAGCATCGAAGTCACTGAGACTGCACGGGGAAAAGGAATCAGGACCTTAGTGCCACAGGCCTGGGGTGGTGCCATGTCTTACAGTGCACCTTCATGTGAGTGTCTCAGCTTGGTTCAAATAAATTGCTATATACACACTGCCCCCGTGGAGAGAGAGCTGGGTTCAGCGGCCGATCCCATCCAACAAGTCTTGCAAAGTCCTGGACAGAATATGTGTCATGACCAAATAACAAAACCCCTGTGCTGGTGAAGTTAGCACTGAAGCACAGGTTCTCCTCTTGAGTTCTGTCCGCCTTGGTCTGGAGTAACTCAGCTGGGTCGGTTGTATTGGAAAGTTCTCAAGGGTGTGAGCAAGGACCCTATTTCCTTGCAGGCTTTGACTGTGCAGTTACACCTCTTAGAGGAGCACGAAGGCTGTCTTCCCATCAACACCTGGCTGCTGCAAGCGGACAAAGCAGCTGATGCTCTTAGGTGTAGCTGCTAAATGCTAATGTTACCCAGTCTGCCTCCCTTTTCACAAAACGCCTTCTCGCCTCCTGGCATTTTCAAATAGCCCTGACCACAGGAAAGTACACGAAAGCCCAGGTTAAGAGATTTCAGCAAAAATCCCAAAGCAAAGAAATTCTTTGCAAAGGATTATAGCAGGATAAGCATGACACCCTTCAAAGAAACTCTAATAAGCGAGGAAGTGCCTGGTTCCAGTGCATCCTCTCACCTCCGCGCCAGCACAGTCTCCCTCCCCTGAGCTATTGCTTGTGTCCTGTGGTGACCTGCTGTCACTCTGCCATAGTAGGAATGCAGGGCTTGATAGCTGGGGTGAAGCTGGATGTCATCATATACTGTCACCATGATTAAATCTAGTGTGGGCTCAAGTGCACTAAGTCCAAGCTCAGGTGTCTCTGGGCTATGCTCTTGCCTGTCTGTGCTGGCTGGGCATCACACTCAGCACCTGCTCCGTGCCAGGAGCTGAACTCTGGGGATATTTGAGCTGGAACATCCAGCTTTCCATAAGTCTATCACACAGCGCAGCACATCTGTGGCCTCAAGGATACTCTGTCCCAGCTGAAGGCATGCAGACGTCCAGATGTCAGCTGGGCACGAAGTTATTCTCCACCCTAGTCCGTGGAGAATAGCTTCGGGGTGTCTAAACCAGAACAGGGGAGTCACACATCTGGCCCTAGGAATTGAGCTGTCAGCGTGTAAATGTGGTGGCTGAGGGTTTATCTGCATTTTAGTGTGGACCCGGACCCACGTGGAGCTGAGATACCCCAAGAGCAGACAGATGTTTTGGAGGAAGATGTACAGTTCTCACATCAGGCGGCTGTAGGGTAATCCTCTTGCTACATCACACACTTCTCACCCTTTTAATGTCTTCTTACAAAAGTCCTGCTCAACTTCTTGCATTTCCCAGCTGTCTGTATTTATCTTAAAACAATTTGCATTTTTTGTTCTGTTGGTCTCTTTTTCTTTTAATTTTGGCCAGAGCAATAGTAACCAACATTACCAAGGGCAATTGATTGACCGGGAGCTGCTGAGATGATAGCAATTTCTTTTTTAATTAGAGCATTCCATAGATCCCACTGGAAGAAATTCCATTAATCAGTTTGTAAACTGTGCAGTGGAGGGTTACAGCAAACACAGACATGCAATACGGGTGCTGGTTTTCTAAAGGGCGGGGTTTAACTAGATGCAGGAGCAAATGGTATAGCTGGAGACTGCACAGATGTTTTTTGACTATGATGGGAAACCATAAACCAAAGAGAAGTTAGAACAGGATCACATCTTTATTTTAAAGCTCAAAAAGAACAGAAGTGTTTCTAAAACTTTTTTCCTTTATCTCAGGGGAAATTAAGTTGCACATTAAGCCACTGACTTATTCGTAACAGAAGAAAGTGAATTGTTGCAGTAATACTTTTGTCAATTCTTTTTTGAAATCCCAGCACCAGATCGTCTTGTCCCCTCTTCTCAGACGCAGAACTGGTAACAATACTGTGTTTTAATAAACAACATACTGATTCTTATCCAGTATTTAAGCTCATTTCGCATGCAGTATTCCTTTTCTATTGCTCAATCATTCAGTGTTTAGCTACCACTTCTTTCTGAGTCTAGATCGATTTTGTTCTTCATAAAAGAAATCACTGTGTTACATTGCAGTTCTTTGGACTGCTCCAAGCCACAGTTCCGCAACTGCAAGTTGATTTATATGGCATTTAGCATCAGTCCTAATTATAAACCTAATCTTGTAAGTTAGCATTAAGGGAATGCCAATCTTCTTGCAAGTCTAGCATTACAAATGGGGAAACTGAGGCACCGAGCACACATCACCCAGATTCCTCCAGCTAGAGCAGGGATTCCAGACAGATTTATTGAAGTCTCAAGCTGAGACACGGCCAGGGAGATCTGTCTCTCTCTTCCACATCAAATATTATAAGAGCTTACATAATTCATGTGGTTAATGCACAGGTTTTAAATGTAGTTCTAATGAATAGTTCATTTTAATAATGCATGTGTTCCTGCCTGTGTAGGTACCATGTTATAAACAAGCAGGTGAAACTGTAGTAGGAGCAACTATTTTAAAAAATCACATGAGCAAGTGCATCTTCTAGTTCCAGCAAGGGAAAAAACAAAGAGGATGAGGAAGGATCATCTAAGCTGACCATTAATTAAGTTTTGGAGAAACTTATTAACTGCTTAGTGACCCACTTACCTGAGGGCAAAGCACAGATGAAGAGCTTCTGTTATAATATAATAAGAGTCAAAGTGGATAGTAAAGTCATACTGAATATTTGTTAGCTGTGACTCCAAGCAACTGCCCAGGATCTAAGGGAAGCAGCAACTTGCCCCAACCAGAGAATGATACAGTGGAAAAATTCACAAGGTGTAAGAGGATATTTTCCCATTCTGGAGATTTCTCTCGAGAGCATAAGAACCATCAAATTAGATTAGATCTAAGATCCATCTAGACCATTACTGCATCTCAGAGGGGCTGTGCTTCATCATCAACAAATGGATGGGAAATAATCTGCTTTCCACTTTCTTAATCCTTTATAACCAGCAACTGGTTTGAGATGCAGCGTTACTCTGACTTCTGATATCTTGTTTATCACTCCTACGATTCAGGTTATTCTCACTGCTCGTGTAAAGAACAGTCCTGCTCTGGCTTCATATAACTTCCCAAGGCAACACGGCCCACTGCCAGATCCATGTTGCATGTTCACCATGTGCTCACAGGGCGGACACACGTGCATGGAGTCATGTGGGATGGTTCGTTCACTGGATTTTGGGATCCCTTCCTCCTTGCGAAAGGAGGAAGCCACAGTAATACTCGCTAAAAATCATTTCCCGTTCAGTAGTAATAGGCTCTTCCCAGCTCATAACTTGTTTATGTTACATATTATCCCAAAGTCATGTAGGAAATGTGTCAAATGTTTTAGGGGTGTTGGGAGTTTTGGGCTTATTCTTTTGTGGAGGACTGCTTCATTTCCTTCCTGCAAGCTAAGCAAGGGTTCCCAGAGCTGAGTGCGACTCTGTGGGTCTGGAGAGAAGAGAAAAAATAGGAAATGATAAATGCTGGGAATTAAAAGTGATCTAAAGTTGCTGTCACATTATAATGCGATTTTCAGGTTCGGTATCTCATATTCTGCAAGATTTGGGCATAGATTGCGTGCAGCACTGGAAAGGGAGTGCTCACCCTCGATCCCAGGCACATAAAGCACTGGCTCTGCATGGGGAGTGTTTGCAACATCCAATAATAAATAATAATAATAGGACCTTAAATATGTTGCTAAGCAGGGCTGAATAATGCCTATCATATATTGCAGACCAGTGCTAGTGGAGGGTTTCCTGCCAGGCTGAGGAGGGTGGGATTTTTTGTGGCTTATTTGTGGAAAAGCAGAGGAAAATTGTCTGAAGGCTGCTGGGGGGCTGTCAGCGGCCAGGCAGTGCAGGTGGGGGGGCCAGTGGCTGGCAAGGCTGTCGTGAGATGCCAGTTCATCGTGCCGTACCCCAAAATGCCAGAGTGCAGGGGGAGGTGGATAATGCAAGGCTCAAGCAGAGCTTTGTATTATTTCTATAGCAACATATAAAGCATCTGGGATTAGAAAGCAGCTTGGGCTCTGGAAGAGGAGCCAAACTACAGTCTTTGACTTTAGAATCAATCCCTACTTGATATATTTGCTATACCCACTGCTTTCCCAGGGAAGGCTTAACAAAACAGTATGGCTTAGGCATGGAAAATTGGCTCCTTGCACTGCCCTACCTGATTGCTCAGGCTAATGATCACTCTGCAGCGCGTAATATTTTTTCAATCAGATTTAAGAGGAAATTCAATTGATCATCACTTTCCCAGACTCCTGAGTTCTCCACACAAACTCAGGGCTGCTTTGCATTCCAAACAGGCTCGTACTTCACTGAGCCAACCTACGGGAAATTAATTCAGTACAATTTTTAAAGTGCACTAGGTTAAGTCTGACATGCCTTTCATCTAGTAGGACACAATGTGTGGTGTCTTGCACGTCACCCTTACAGAGGCAAAAAGGGGATGAGGCAATGTACGGTTGGAAAAATAAGATGATTATTGATACGTTTCAGGCTTATTCTTCCAGATCTCATTAGTGATGTATTTTGGAACTATTGAGAAAGAGACAGGGAAACATCCACATATATATATTGTTTGCAGATAAGAGAATATGGCTCGTCCTGCTGACAGTTTGCTGAGGAGCTGCTGAAATTCAGGAAAGCTCAATCTGGCTGTATGCAGATGTTACAGATGTGTCACACAGAAAGCAATAGTCATACGAGGTGTGCAAGGGGGGCAATGCCAATGTGAGGAAGATGAAGGAGCCGGGAAGGGAACAGCCCTCACGTGATGGAGGGAGGCACCAGAAGAAACTCATGGCAAAATGTTTTGCCACCGCTCTGCCCACTGTCTGCAGAAAATGCAACCTCTGCCTGGTGACTGCCTGTATTGAACAGTGATCCCAAAAATATTGCCCTTCACCCCACCCTACCTCTCCTTCCTCCTCTCCTGTCTCTTCTTGGTAACCCCTGCTGTGCCTCGGAGCCAGGTCCCTGCAAATTCTCCATTGCTCCTACCTCTGCTCGCTCCCTGCCTGTTACCATCCCTGGTTTTTTTCCAGGCTCCCCATCTTCAGAAAGAAATGCAGAGAGGCTCAGTGGTGTGCAGGGAGGAGGATGACCTTTCCGGAGACCTGCAGAAGTAATGAATGCTCCAAGGTACTACGGGCTCAAAACCCAAAGCCTTTATTCAAGTAAAATCTCCCAGCGGAGTGTGAGTCTTGAGACTGTGAGAGGGAGGGGCTTGCCTGAGACTAAGTGGGTAAAGTACGGAGACCTTGGTTCAGCAGAGAATTTTATTTATGTTGTCAAACCAGGAAAATCAGTATGATGATGGCACATGTGGCTGAGAACTTGTTGAATTGGGGCCAGTCTGCTACTCTCGGTGCTGAGATGGGTGCTAGCACTTTGAATTGCATTGCGGAGCAGCTTGAGAGCCAGAGGAGGTTTGAGTGTACCAAAATGTTACAAAATGCTGGAATTTGTTGTTGCCTCTGTGGAAAACAAGCCCCAAAACACCTCATCACTCTCCCATTCATTATATTTCCTTGGACATTTGCAGCTGAATTTTTGTTGAAACCCAGTCTTTTCCAAAAACCAGAAAAAAAACCCCAACCAACCCAGGTATGTGTTGAGTTGAAAATGAATGATTTTGATGAGCTCTGGGAGTAGAGAAGTCAATTTTCCAACAGAAAAAAATTCCCACTGGTCTGGAGGAAGACTAACACACTCTGTCAAAACTTATTTGATTTTTCTTTAATTCCATCAGTGCTCCCCCCACCCCCCCACCCCCCCTCCTCGTCTGCTGAAAAGCTCTCCCTGTGTCACGGTAAAACATGTTTCTTATTAAAGTGGCAGCCGAACTCTGTACAGGCTTAAGGGGCAAGGCAGGGGAGGATTTGCCAAAGTGACAAGGAGGGATTGCAGCTGCGTGTGCTCCAGGGCTATGAAGGTACAGATGTTTGCCTCTGCATTGCTGCTCCACGTACTTCCAGGCATCTGTGGCCCTCATCTAAAACCCTGAAACCCTTTCTTGTGATCATTCAACTGCCAGGTGACAAAAACAGGAAGGGAAAGCCGAATGTTCCAAATGCAGAGGAGAAATACTGGCTGGGTACGTACTTTCCAGCCAGCACAGACCACTCAGGGCTTTGTCAATCTGTCAGCCCTGGGGATGGTGCATAATTCACAACAATAATTTCTCTGGTAGCTGAAATTTGCTCTGGACTGCAATTTCTTCCAGTTCATTCCTTCCTTGTGTTTGAATCATGTGTGTAGTCTGCGGTATTCAAAAACCTGAACGCTGCTGCTGAGCTATGATTGCTCTGATAAGCCCGAGGTATCATTTCTGATCCATAGCTGGAAGTGCGTATTATCCATTTCCAGGGTGAATATTTGCCTGCAAAAATTCGCAGTGCATCATTTGCCTGTGCTGATTTTCAGCAGAACCGGCTCCTTCCGCTAAAAATTTCAGCCCCCAGCCAAAGCAAGAGCAGCTCCGCTTTGGGGCAAACCTTACCGGGATGTGCTTTTCATGTCATTCCTCCCTGGTCCCCAGGGACGGAGGGTGAGGGGCTATCCGAAGGGCTGCCCGGAGCTAAGCCTGGGAGGAGTGAAATGGCACCAAGCCTTCATTTTACAGATGGGGAAACAGAGGCACAGAGTGATGGGCTGGAAATCCAGCAGATTTATGGAGAACTGGGGCTAGCAGAAGCCTCGGCGTGCTATGCTTGAGGCTGCTCTGCCTCCTCGCTGGGGTCCTGCACGCACGCGCTGGTGAGTCGCTGCTTTCCTGCCTCCCACCAGCCCGAAAACGCTGCCTCCCAAGTGGGGAAACTGAGGCCATGAAGGCCTTTCCGCTGCTTTGAACCACCACAGCAATCATGAGAAAAGGTTTTGTGAAGGCTTTTTTGTCCCCTTTTTTGTCCTGCTTGTAAAATTGGCTTTTTGTGAAAGAAGGCAACATCTCCTTGCCTCCCACTAAGATGTGTATCCCGGGTTAATGGCAGAGCTGGTGCTGGGTGAGGGGGGGGGGGGGGCAGATCTGCCTCCATGGCCCCATCAGAGGCGTGAAAGCTTTCATTTGTCAACACAGAGATTCCACCCTGGATCCTGCAATGACAAATGATTGTCACTAGGATAATCAAGCTGCAGAGACAGGGTCATTTATCCTGGCTTTTTGCTAAACAAAGCACTTCCCTCCCTCCTGCCTGGCACCTGCAAGGCCAAGGGGGCTGCTTTGCCAGGACATGTAATGGCAGAGGTCCCCATGTCCCTACCGCTGTCAGTCAAAACCTAAATTACCCAGAAGTGTTAGAGGTGAGACATGTACATGAGCCTGCAGCATCCTGCCAGGCACCCTTTGCCAGGGGAAGAGGAAAGCCAGCCAGCCAGCATAAAGGCACTTGATGCTCGTTGCCTCTAATGCTAAGGCGGGCTTGCAGCATTCACCAAACATGCATTTGTGAGCTGGGTAGCTCATTTTTCTGGTCCTTTCATGCTTAAAATGGGGAACATATTTGACTGGAACTGGCAGCTAATAAAGCCAACCTGGTAGAGAGTAGCTAGAGTGGGGTTTGAGAGACTGGTGCTCATTTCCCCAATGCCCAGCTCAACCTTCTGCATGATTTAATGAATCAAAATGCTCCCGGCTGAGTTGGGTGCCTAAATCTCAAAGACTCAACTTGCAGAAGAGTCACATTCCTGGGCTGGGATTCACAACGTGCTTGCCCAGTGGAAGCCACCAGCTTTGCATCCCTTCAGGCTGGCTGGAGCTTTCGCCGGCATTTGCAGCGAAGCCATTGAGCAGGAGCCCAGGCGCTCCCAGCAGCTCAGCCGCAGACCCGTGGCTGCTCACAGCCTTACCCGCATGTGCTGCAGCGGCCCTGGGCTGGGCTGGGGGGGTGAGTTTGCCCCTAGCTCTTGGGGAGACTCTGCAGCAGTCGGAGGATGTTCTGGATGTCAGATGCAGAGACTGCGGTCAAACCAGGGCGGCGTGGATCGGTGCTTGGTCATGTCTGAGGGTCTTGCACGTAGGACAACAGAAGTCAGCTTTGCTCTGGCCAGCCAGGCTGCCTCTCCCTGCTGAAACAAGAGGTTGAGGATAGTGACACTACAAATTGTTTTCTCCTTTTAATAGAATGAGGTGAGCTCTTTGAAGCAAAGCACTTACTGAGTCTTTTCTGCCACTTCCTCCGAACACGGCAAATGACTTCTCCTTTTCATTGACGTGCTCACAAGCTTCTATTACTTTGAAGTGTGGCTGGTGGGAATGTACTTCAGGCTGTGGATTTGCTCACAACTTCTTTCTCAGCACCTCCAGTTGTCCCTGTTCATCTCTCTGCTGTTCACACTGAGTGATGGATCTCTTAAGTTGATGTGGTATTGTTCCTCCTTGGCGACTGGCATGCTCCTGTACGAAAGTGTATAGACTGTGCAGCTGAAAAGGCCAGCTACTGAGCGAGGAAAAAATAATTATTTTGATTTGAGTCATGATTTTCTGTATTTATTTAAGTCATTTTTAAATTTAAGGCAGATGTTTATTTACGAGTTGCCTGTTCTTTAATATCACTTTTTTAGTTGAAAATCACTAGTGTGCGAGTGTACTTTCTGTTGGATCATAAATCCTAGGAAGTGTTGAGAAGGCAGTTAAAAAAACCAAGTACATTTCCCTGCCAGGAGACTCTGGCTACCTACATGCTAATATTTTACATAAGTGCTGCTCGCATCAGTGAAATTACCAGCTGATGACTTGGACTCATAAATTTTACAGAACCTTGTCCTGATTTCAGTTTCCCCCTTCAAAGCTGTGGGTGCCGTCTCCCAGCCAGGAGCCTGCATATCCGTGGGAAGAGAACCGAGAGATGTTAAATCACGCTCAGCCCCACTCCCAGGTAGGCATTGAATTGGGGGAGCTTGGAAATTAGATGAGGTTGAGCTCATTCCCTGAAGTTCTATGCGGTTGATTGATTTGTGGTTGGACCTTGAGCTTTGAAGATGTCCCATTGGGGCATCAACCCCAAAGATGTTCTCCCTTCTCAGGATCTCACCGCAAGACAACTTGATGCAAAGCAGGCTTGATTCCCTTCCCCAGCGTCTCAGTTCCTGCTTGGAGCTGGAGAGAGGGTTTCCTTTGCAGACAGGCCTTGGATGTGAGCCAGCCCAGGCTTTCTGAACTCCTGTAATTAGTCAAAATATGAAGGTGAATTATTTTCTGACAAAAAGTGTAGGCAGACAGGATTTTTAAGGCTTCATTAGTCCAGGGGCTGGCAGGGCCAGTCTCCTCAGCTCAGTGGCCTGAGCATGTGACGGAGAGCAGATTCTGATATGTATAATTAACAAGCACTGAATAATTTGACAGATTGGAAAAACATTTCAATATGTGTTCCAACAGGGGAGGTGATTGGCATTTCTGTGTTACTTCCCTGCTAAGAAACTTTCTAAAAGAGATGTCAACGCGTGCGGCGACAAGCCCGAGGTGATGTGGGGGCCCTTGTGCAACACGATGGACACCTCCACGCTGGTGGTGGCCTAGGCACGGATGGGGCTAAACCCCCCAGGATTAATAACATTGCATGAGGCTGGAGCACCTGATCAAACGCCCATAGTTCCTACGGAGCTTGCAACGAGGAGCTTGGCTGTGACTCCTTCAAAGTCAGGGTACACTGCTGACTCACCCTGTGCCTCAGTTTACCCTTTTACTAAATGATTAGCTGAGCAGTGGTGGACATCACCTGTCTGCTACACCTTCCAGACTGAACTCACTACACACAGAGAGGATAACAGAGCTGGCTTCTTATCTGCTGGAGGCCTGCAGTCTGCACAGACCGGGGGAGATTCTCCCGGCCCCACAGTGATCTAATCATATTTACAGAAATCCTCTGCCCCATCTCCTCCTCTCCTTTCTCTCTGTCATTATCGTTTTTTTCCATTTGATGGCAAGCTGGAGTTTTCTAGCAAGGCAGAGCCATCCTGTGTGTGTGCAGCATACGCGTACACAGCCTGTGCTGGGGACTGGGGAAGGAAGGAGCTGCTCCTTGCCTGATACACAGTTTTCCTTCGATCCAAGCAGGAAAGAAAAGGGCTTCCTGATGCACAGGCTCCAAAGAAATCCTGCCCTAACATCCTGTTAGTGAGACAATCTCATTATCCAGTAACAAAACTGGCTGGAAATCTGCCTTTGAATACTTTTTTTCCCCCCTTCAAAAATCTTTGGACGAGATAGACATTCTGTGGCAAATTGTTTTTTTGTAGGATTTCATTGCAAACACAATGGGAGCTCAGTAAAAGAGGTTAAGCATCCAGACTCTGTTCTTCTCCCCTCCTTGTTGCCCTATTCTTCTCTCATTTCTTCCAGCATGTATCTAGGAGTTGGCCTCAGCTTTATATTTAACATGTACTGGTCCCACTGCACCTTCCACCAGCCTCCCCAGAAGCACTGTGGTAGGCACAGAATTAGAATCTCCCTTGAACAGAGCTGTTATAACTTATATTCTGCTTGGATGCTTGAGCTTCTCATGTTGGGTCATGTCAAAACAAACCCTGGAGAGTTTCATTAACTGAAACAGCAGAATTAATTTCCTTTTCTGCTTCTTTTTTTTGTTCATTCTTCCACTGAAATTTCCAGCCAATGCTGATCCAGACTCAGCAGGCCCATGGTGACTGCCTTTCTCAGGTGGGGGAGCAAAGGCAGTATTCACCAAGGGATGCACTGAAACAAAAATAATAAAAAAAAATTATTTAGTTTCGCCTTTTGTTTTCCCCCAAGCCATTCATTTTCATCCCACCCATCTTGCCCCGAGCTGGTCTGAGTTCAGAGCAAACCGTATTCCTGGTATATCAGGGTTCTGTGGTCTGGCTCCATCCACCAACTTGCATTTGTCCCCTGCTCTGTCCCCAGCAGCTGTGGGCTGCCTGGTGGAGAAACAGAGATGATGAATCGGTGAAAATGAGCAGCATGAGCCCCTCCAGTGCTGTGAGGAAGCGTCTGGGTCTGCTCTGGTAGGAGTCACAAAGCTCAGGCATCCAGGAGAGACATGAGCTAACTCTGTCTCCATGGCAGATGAGGGGGAAGGGCGGGTGATGGGTCACGAGACCGTCATGTCTTTCAGACATCGCTTTCAATGGCAAATGTAGTGAAAACAGCCATTAGCTTCATGATGTGAGACTAGCTCTTGCTTCACATGCTCTTATTAATGTAATCAGAAAAAGTGCTGTTGCAAGGCTTTCTCTGGCACGCTCTACGATACTTGGATGTTATAATCTACGGAATTCTTCCTCCTGGAACCACTGAAGCGGGGTGCTCTACTCTCCCTACTTACCACCTTCTCCCAGCCCCGTAGAGGCAGAGGGGCAGCAGCACTGCAAGCTTTCCTGTTGCCTGTGTGCACAATGGAAACATCTCCGCTGTATCTCGATGGCCAGGTCACCTTCGTGGTTGATGGTCTGTGAGGCTGAAGGTGGGACTCCCCAGACAAAGCGTGGTGAGCGTGCTCCTGCCATACAAAAACTCCCAGCTCTGGCTAGAATTCCACCAACCAGCTCCTGGCTCCCAGTAAAGTCCCTGCCTCAGTGGGAATCAGACAGCAAAACCCTCATGCATGAAAACCTCATTTCGTGCAAATCCGGTGCCGATCCCTGCCTCACTGATAAAAGCCAGGACTGGCTTTCCTCACTGCCAACAGCTGCATACCGCAACGCATGAAATACTAATGGGCCTTCTCCTTGCTTTGTGCTTAATGCATCGCTCCTGGGGGATTTTCAGGGTTTCCTGGCTGCTGTGCGAGGTGAAGCTGGTCACAGCCATTGTTCCTATAGAAATGGAAACTTCAAAACACTCTGGAATAATCTATGTAATAGTCACTTATTTTCCTGAGTATGTCTCAGTACTGCATTTGTGCTTTTTAGGAAGGTTAATGTGATGGTCTAGCTAGCGAGGAAGGGCCCACTAATGATCCCAGCGCAGCAGGGAGGCACCCAGAGATGTCTCTCCCTTCTCATCACTTCCACACAGAGAGTGGCAGCAGCGCTGATCTCTCTCTGATTTCAGTGCAATGATGAAAACCTATAGCCAGAAGTGCCTGGGGTGACTGCGGATGGGTGGCGATAATTGTGCTTGAGGACAGTGAGCAATGGAGACACTTAAACGTGGGGTCACCTCGGAAATTGCAACCCTGGGGTGATTCTGAATGCTCCTCTGCTGAGGAAGAGAGAACTGTCATCTCATAAAACACATGAGGTTTCTTGGTGAAATAGCACTTCTTCGCTTCTGTGTGGGTATTTGTAACTTCTGACTGAAGAAGGAAAAATAAGCGATTGCCAGTAGCGCTGTGTGAGGAAGGGCTTAGGGGTGCAGCGCTGAGCAGTGAAGCAGGACTCAAGGGTTCTTTTCCTTGTTCAGTGATGAACTCACAGTGTTACCTTGTGCAAGAGACTCGTGCTGATCCCTGAATTGCAAAGCATGGGTAGCAAAGGATTATGATGGGGTTTGTGATGGGAAGCGAGGGGAATCTCTTCTTTTGGCTTAGCTAACCAAAACACATTGCAAATGCCCCGAATCCTGGACTGTCTGACGGCAAAGCGCTCCCCCCGACTCCCTGCTGCCTATGCAACCAGTAAGAGCTCCCCACTCACTTTGGATGCATACAGGCTGTGTACAACCAGAAGAGACACTTTTATTCCTCATTTGCCTCCAGAAATCCATCTCTTGCTCCTGCTGGAGAAGTTATTGGGGAGGAGATGCTCTATGCTGCGCAACCCAGGGCCAGCATATAAGAGGCACAGCTGGTTTCCCAGATCTGCGCTGATTTTCGGCCGTAGGGAGGGCTGCTCCAGCCCATTTGGTTGGAAGGCTGAGACCGTTTTCACACCTCACCCTGGTGCTGTGCCCTGCTCTGCCGTGCGAGCTGGCTGATCACTTCTCTGCTCCATCGTGGTCCAGGCAAACTCTTCCCTGCTGCTTGGTTGAGTCAGGACTGTTGCAGTTCAGTGAGCACCCCAAGAAAACATGTTCCCTGCCAGGTCATCCTGGCAGAGACTTTCTAAGCAATCCCTCTGGGAGGTAGCTGGCAACCTTTCAGCCGACCTTTTTTTTTTTTCCTAAACTAAATGGTGCTTTGATGAGTGAGACTGTTTTTTAAAAAGTAGAAATAAGTCTTCCATTGAAGGTTTTGGGATTTGGATTGAACTTGTGAGTAGATAGCTATGGACTTGCTTTGCAACGGTCAGGAGACAGCGTGAGCAGCCCCCAGGGGTGTTTGTTTAAACACGTGCTGCCGTAGAGGCAGGGCAGGAACCCAAACTGGGATTCTTCCGTGTCCTGGAGAAACGAGCTGACTGCTGAGCTCTCAGGCAGGTGAAGAGCTTCTTTCTTGGGAGCTTTTTGATGGGAGTTTTGAAGGCTCCTATTGTCACGTCAGTGGGGTGTGACAATGAAGGTGTACATCCTCACAATACTTTGCAAAAGGCAATTGTTGTTTCCCAGCCGTTCCCCACCACAGTGGATCAGAGGCTCTCCCTGTGCGGAAGAGAAGAGCTGTGCCCCTGTGTGCCGCTGGCATTGCTGCCCTGCTCCCCCTGCCCTGGCACCGCGGGCGGGCAGGGCTGCAGCAGGGACTGCTGCCTTGGGATCGCCGTAGGGAGCGATCTACAGCAAGCACGGGCTTGCAGCTTTGGGGGGAAAGGAGAATGGGGGGAATCTGATGGAAAATGTTGGGGTGAGGTCAGTGGGATAGGTACCGATGGGACTGTGGTTCAAGGTGGTCACCCCCAGACTCATGGGGAGGTCACCCCACCACGCTGAGCAGAGAGTAGGAAAGAGCAGGTCTCTGCAGCGAGGGAGGGAGCAGCTGTTCTTCGTGTGAAGAGCAGCTGTGTAAACACTGGCTAAAGAACAAAGTTACTTTTGAAAACAAGAACAATTATCTTTAACAGTTTATTATTTACCCCTAATCTGTCCTTCTGTAAAAGAAAAGTTTGAGACATCAAATTGAGAAGCAAAAATAACCCCACAAGAACTGGATGAGAAATTCTAATGCAGGTTAATGATTAATAAAGAAATTAATAGCACCTTAGTGTTCACAAAGCCTAGTTAACAAGTATGAGTAATGAGTAAACTTAGAAAAATCAAACTGCGAGTTGTTTTGCAACACAATAAAAAAAGAAGAGTCAAACAGTTGGTTAATTTATATGCAATGAATAAATGAATCAGTTCTATTTTCTCTAGTAGAATAAAAGCAAACAAGAGAAAGGCGTTGTATCTATGCACACAGCATTGTTTTCAAACCTCAGCTGTTAAAACCCAGAAAATATTTGCAATGGGGAAAATTATTTGAGAAATTATACTGGAGTGGGAGGGGGAGTCTGCAGTACTGCCGTTTGCCTGATATTAACAAAGCCCCTCGGTATTTCATGCTGGTCACGGGGAGCAGTGCTCTGAGCAGGAAGGAAATGAGAATGCCACAGGAGGACAGCACCTGGAGAAAGTAATGGCTGCTTCGTCATCTCCCCCAACGCTTCTAATATGCCCACTGGCAAAGGGAATATGAGCTACAAAATCCACCATCATAACCAGGAACGAGGACGCATTGTTATCTCTGTGTCCCGTGTGAGTTAAATGTAGAGGAATGAAGGCTGATTAGCATTGATAATGTGCAGCTGTGGCCTTGCCTCAGAGGCAGTGGGTTGGTTGACATGGGTGATGTGCAGGTGTAGCTCGTTCCGCTAAGTGTTAAATAGGCCTGAGGATGGTGGGAGAGGTTGACCAACAGTAAAGCCTTGCTGCAGCCTACTAGTTTGATTGTGCTGCAACAATTGGTGCCCCGTGTGAGGCTGACTGAGCTGGACTCCAACAACTGGTGCCCAACACAGCTGAGACAAGTGGGAGATCCTGCAACCCATAACAGACACTGTGAGAGGTGAGCTGTTGCAACTAATTGATATGGGTATATTGCAATATTTGTTGTCCATTCTGACTCAAATTGCAACTTTTGGTACCCATTGTAGATGGGGACTAACTGATATGGGAATGGAAGAAGAAAAATCTGGTTTGACAATGCCTATAGATATATTTGAAAAAGGGAGTGTCAAGTATAACAAGAAGGCGATAAGAACTTTGCTAGGATGGTGCAAAGTAAATGATGTGCTAGTTATGCTGAAAAACATCTCCACTGTTCAGACATGGCAAAATGCTAGAAAATCTCTTTTTGAGGCTGCCTCAAGGGGTGATAAAATTGCAACACTGGAGTGACTTGTTGGTAAAGGTGGTCTTGACTTGCCCATCCCACTGCAGTGGTGCTGTGGCCACTGCTGCCAGCCGTCTCCCTGCAGGGCTGGGTGGCTCAGGAGCCTTCCAGCCCAGAGGGGCATTGCTCAGATGCAGGCACTTTGGACAAGATGCCTGGTTTACAATGGCTTTTGTGGCATTGGCATCTTGCGGTTTATAATGAGAGTATTTAGACTTAAAAGACTCTCCACTGATACAGTCCTTGCCACCTGAAAGCAAGTATTTAATTTCTAGTCAAAAACAGGTTTTTAGAGGATTTTTTTTAGACTGAATTCCCAGTCTGGGCTCCCCAGATTGCACCCGCAGGAGGGTTGCGCTATTTGGGCATCGCTTTTTCTATAATTTGCAGCGTGCCCACTCTCTGGTTTCAATCCCCATCATCAGTGAAGCAGACCCATCATGTGGCTGGTGCATAACGCACTTGGCAACTTGCTAAATCATCTGAGGTGCGTGCAGGTCCCAGTGCCATTAGCTCCATGCACAAACTGGCTGAGGAGGTGTGAGAGGCAGTGACAGAAGGATGGCAAATGGCAGACTGTGGAGCATGTCCCTTGGGCAGCCACAGAGTGCTGCATTTTTGTCCCTTCCTTGAACAGTGCTGTGCCACAAAAAAACCCCAAAACCCCAACATCATAGATATCAGTCCTGTTGACAGGCTGCTGATGAGCCCATGTGTCCTGCTTTCCAGTACCTGCACCAGTTCCTGGTGGCAGCGCTGCGCAGAGACTATTGAGATGTTCCCAGTTACTCTTGTCCTGCTGCCTGGCTGCGTTGTCCAGTTCAGCAAACTATTTTTTTTTTTTCTCCCTGATGTTTTCTGTGAAGCAGGAGCAGGTTGTAATAATAACACAGCAGACCTGACAGCTATCTCTGTGCTCTGATTTTGTCCAGTAAAAAGAGCAGTAATTGCTCATCTCTGCTAACAGGCTGACAAACCTGGATGCTTTCCTACCTTAAAACCTCTGTTGTGAGAGGGGGAGGCACCAAGGGTGGCTGTTCAGCAGGAAGCCTCAATGCTCTGCTTTTTCGTGCCTGTGCACATTTCTGCTCTGTGTCTTTAGTCAGACTATGGTTTGTGACAGTAGATTTTGCCTTGGAGCTACGTGGGTCAAATCCTTTGCACGCCACATGCTTGGACCTTGGCTGTCTGAGCGCAGGCTCCTCGGAGAGGTCCCCACACACCCTCAACCCAGGCAGACTGGAGCCTTCAGCTGCGGGCACAGAGGGGTTCTCCGAGCCCCCCAGGAGCTGTGCAGTCCAATCCCCTCTGATGCCTGCTTCCCTTACTGAGGCTACAGCCCGTCCTCTCTCCCAACACTCCATTCCCAGTAAAGACAGAGATCCCGAGCCCTGCCTCGGCGAGGTTGGGGGTGAGGGTGCCGTTTCTACAAAGCATTGTTTTCCAAATAAAACCATTTTGTCAACACCCGGAGTGCCATCCTACAAATCCTTTGGATTTGCTCAGTTCCTTCGCTCCCTCGCAGCAGCAACACAATTCTTCACGTCCAGGTGTGGATCTCCCATTGCATCACTTACACTTGCAACCATTTTTCTGCAATTATAAGTGTGGCAAATAGACTGAGCAGTTTTATTCTCAATGGCAGAGAAATTCTCCTCTCTTTTTGTGCTGCCTGTATTGCCCATGCCCCAGATTCCCAATCTCACCTCTTGTGAAGGGACAGTGAGAAGGAGCTGTGCAGAGGGAGAGGCAGGAGGAGTTAGAGGAGCATTCAAAGGCCCCAGCATAGGAGAAGATGCTCCAGGCATACAAAAATGAGAACTAATTAAAATGAATGAGAATTATTTTTATCTCTTTAAACAATTGTATGATCACATTTTAATTAAAATAATTTTAAAATGTTACACTTTTTTTGGTAATTTTGCTAATGTATATGCTCATGCACTTATCAAAAATAGACAAAGAGACTGGAACGATTTTTCTTCTTCCTAAAAGGCTTTTAGTGGCAGTAAATTGAGATATATGTATATATGTAAGGATTATAGGCATAAAGACTGCACTGAGTTATAGAAGGCTTTGTCTGGGTGAGGTTTCTTTTTTTCTTCTCAGCATTTAACTAGTTTTTGATGTTGTAAAGACATTCTTGCATGTAAAGCTCTTTGCCGCTCATAGAAACCGTTATTGAAAAATAATTGGAAGCCTTGATCCACTGAGGGAGAGCGCTGGGTTTCTTGGATGCTCTTTGCATCTATCCCAGCTCTTTTTGAGAGTTTGTGCCCTGTGTGGAGGCCAAGTGACTGCCTTTATTTCTTATTCCTTCTCTGTTGTTTGGGTAGGTGTAGGTGCCTGTAGGAAATACAGAGTTTGGGGTGGAGGGAGTAGTTCAGGAGGTGACTGGAGTGGAGAGAAAGGGGAAACCAGTAAAGAAATAAGAATGGAGGAAGTCAAATATCCAGCTGGCAAAGGATAAAAGATCATGTATGCTGAGGAGAAGAAAGCAGGTACCTTCATCTGCTCAGCTATGGGGGGCTCTGAAATCCAGGGAAGCTTTTTCCTTGCCAGCGACCACTGTTGTTTGATGCATTTTTCAGGATTCTTCTGGGCACTGCATCCACCAACCTGCCCTGTGATTGCACCCTGACGCATCCATGCCAGGGCCATGCTTGGTGTCAGGACCACTCACCCGCAGGGGTGTGTGGCTTTCTGAAACTGGTGGCAGCCAAGGACAACCCTCCCCCTTGCTGTGGCTGCTTCATTAAGGCCAGGTGGTTAATGGGCCCGCAGGTTTTGTGTGACTGCTCCAGACTCATTAGCTTTGTCTTGACAGGACCAAGCTGAAAAAAGCAAACATGCATGTTTCGATGCTGGTGATTGATGATGCTTTTAAAGAACTCAAGAAGTATTTGGAAGTGGCATATGACACATGTTTAGCTTATCACTAGCATGCATAATTTGGCACACTTATTCTGCTCATTACACATTCTATTACATCGGTTTCAAATTATGTCATTTAAATTAAAAAGCACTACCAGAGAGAGCAGGATGTGGCTGCCTTTATGAAGATGATCAGATTTAAAATGCAAAATTATTATGCTGAAAAGGAACTAGAAATTTAAGCCAGTGCAGAGTCAAGAAATACTTAGAGGTTTGAAGCAGAAAATTCCAATGCTCTGGATTTTTTTGAAGGATGGAATGAAAACTGTGACTTATTTATTTGGTAGTTGTTGTTGCTAAAAAATATAAACTTTTTTCCTACCCTGAAGGAAACCCTGAGCTTGAAATAAGATCATTTCTGTAAATAAAGCTGTAGGACTTCAGCCAGTCACACATGTGACATTGCATATTTATATCAAACCTAGTGATAATTGCAATGATGCCTCTCATCAGGGAAAAAAAAATCCACTAAAGTTTCTTCCAGCAGCCAATGCTATCATCCACTTTCCGCTAGCTGAGCTGCTCTGGGATGAAACGAAAACGTTTGTCTCCCTCGTGACACGTTTCCTAGCATGTCCCTGTGTAATCTACAGAGCCATATGCGTAATAAAAAGAGGGAAAGAAAGCAGAAACAATAAGTAGAGATGATAAATGACCAAAGAGGAAGAACTTCTCTAGGTGTTCATTTCAGACCAAAGTAGACAGTATCAGGAATGTTTGGAGCTAACTGGGAGGAAGAAATAGTCAGAATGTTTTAGAGTTTTAAGGCTGATTCAAGGCTAATTGGGGAGGGGTTGAATTCAGTGTTTACCAGGACTTTCTCATTTGCTGAAAATGTGTGCTTTTCTTAAAAAGAGATAAATAGAAAATAGAAAAAGAGTGTCTGAAAATGAGGATGACTTGGTTTGGTTGTATTTATCACAAAAAAAAGGTTGATGCCTTTGGGCTTCTTGGTGGCAGTGGGGACTCCTGGGCTGATAGTCTAAACTGAGACTGAGCATCACGCCCTGCTCGAAATGGGCTTTCCTGGGAGAGAAGCTTTCCTCCTTGATACATGCACCCTGGGATCCATGTCTCTCTGATATAAAAACTTAGCTGCTATAATTCTGTTCTAGAGAAATCATATTTTGGGTAGTGAAAGAAGGATTATGATATAGGTGATGTTAGGGCACTTTAATAGTGCTGTAACCCCTATTAAAGCCTTATCTCCTACATCCTACATCCATCCTTGTCCTCTCCTTTGGCAAGAGCAGCTCAGTTGAGGGTGATGCTGTGCCGTGTCTCCCAGTCTGCGTTAGCAGGACACCTTAAAAAAGATGTTCAAACTCATCCAGCTGGCCAGAGCTCTGAGACAGCAGTACAAGGCAGCCGTTCTGCTCACTGAGATGTGGAGGCTCAACAGCAAACCATCAAACTGTGTGAAATGCCCCCGAGGGGCAGAAGCCACTCATGAGCTGCTTGTGTGGGAACATCGGGAAGAGCTGGATCCTTATCAGCATTCCCAGGTCCATATTCAGCTCTTCACTCTGAGGATTAGAGGATAAATAAGCCTTTAAACTTTAGAAAGAAACAAAGTGCGTGACAGTTGTCCTGGTTTTGGCTGGGATAGAGTTAATTTTCTTCTTAGTAGCTGGTACAGTGCTGTCTTCTGGATTTAGTATGAGAATAACATTGATAACACCCTGATGTTTCAGTTGTTGCTAAGCAGTGCTTGCTCTAAATCAAGGACTTTCCAGTTCCCCGTGCTCTGCCAGTGAGCAGATGCAGAAGGAGCTGGGAGGGAGCAGACCCAGGATGCTGACCCCAACTAGCCAAAGGGCTATTCCATACCATAGACCATCATGTTCCATATATAAATGGGGGGGAGCTGGTCAGGACCACCGGACTGCCCGGGGACCAGCTGGGCATTGCTCAGCAGTTGGTGTGTCACTTCTTCGCTTTATTTTTCCCACTTTGGGTTTTATTCCTTTCTCTCCCCCTCTCTCCTTTTCATTAAAATTGTTGTTGTTATAATTATTATTTCAATTATTAAGTTGCTCCTATCTCAGCCCACGAGTTTTGCCTTTTTCCTGATTCTTCCCCCCCATCCTGCTGGTGCAGGGGGGAGTGAGCGAGTGGCTGCGTGTGGGTTCGGAACACAAGGAAAGGCCCCAGGTTTTCCTCTGCCGCTAGCCATTGTGTATCCCAGCCCCTGCAGGCCTCCCGCTCCCCTAGGGAGATTTTCTGATCCTTTCCTCCTTAGGAGAGAGATGGGAGATAAATGAAGATCTCAGAGCGGAGGGAAAGGAGAGAAGCCCTTGGGGAACTGTAGGCTGCTTTACGGCAGGAGGGTTATGAAGTTGAGGGAAAGAAATAGGACTTTGTCAGCCTAGAGCCCTGCAGCGAGAGCCACGCCGGGGGGGGCTCTGCACAGTGCCCCTGGCCTGGGGACCCCTGACCGGCAGCCTGGGCAGTGCCTGGTGCAGGACCGTGCTGGCACCGCCAGGCGATGGTGGCTGATGACCTTGCTGTCGCTCCGCACCGTGCCGTAGCATCACAGGCTCCTCTTCCCTGCAGCCCTCTCCATTCCTGCAATACCTGGGCCATGGGACACATGGGTTCAGTCTCTGCCTGGAAGGTGAATGCCGTGTTCCTCCGTGCTGACAGAGTCTGAAGGAACAGCTTCATCATGAAATTACAGTCAAATTATTGTGTGCCTTTGGCCCCGCTGCATTCCTGTAAAGAGTCTGGGTTTCTTCGTATTTTCTGAGCTAGAGATCTGGCCATCAGATAACTTCTGAACAGAGTGAATTTGCTGTATTACTTGAACCATGGAGAAGTAATACTCCACTCACAGCATTCTATTGATTAATGCAGAGTTCATTAAGGAGTAAAGTAAAAGGACAGGAGAGTGATCTCATTTGGACCAGTGGAATTTGAAGGGCTCCAAAGCCGTATGAACCAATTTCATTAAATTGCCGTCTCCTGTGTCAGTATAATCTCAGCTCTGGTTCTTCATCACTTCTTCTTCACTGTACTGCTTGATCTGTGCCTGTTGATGAGGTTTGGGAAAGAAGGGGTTTTTACTGTTGGAGATATGACACATCCTGGCTCAAATGGACTCATCAGGCACAGAAATGAAATGACTGCTGTTAGATCTTCTCTTTCTGCGCTCAGCAAGTATCTCCGCTCTATCAGTGGCTTTCCTGGAATTGGGCTAGACCAGCAAAAGCTCTGTTGTTTCCCTCAAAAGTCCCACCACCCAGATGGAGTGTTGCACCTGAGAGCATCAAAAAGAGAGAGAGGCAGGGAGAGAGGAAGAAGGTGGCAAGGCATGAATTATTGAGTATTATTAGATTGCTGTTACTTGTATCGCTTCTATAGCTGTGGCAGCTGGGGGCTTTAATTACAGAGATTAAAGGAAAAAAAAACCCTTATAGCTGCTCATCAAATGATACATAAAATAAGCAAACTGGCATTGTGCCTGGGAAGCCATCTGAGTAGGGCTGCACCAGCAAACATGAACAGGGAACGCCAAAGTCAGGATCCCTTCTGATGAGGAAGACTGTGGGATCAACTTGAGCTTTAGCAGTCCAGAGAAAGCAAGGAGAGGGGACGGTCAAGCCCTGCGGTGAGGAGGGGGATGAGCCAAGCTCAGGCTGATGGCAGCACCCGGCTCCTCCTCTTGTAGCCGGCTCGAGAGCTGGAGCATGGAGAAAGAGTTGCAAGAAGAGGCTGGGAGAGACCGGGGACGTCGATGTGCATTTAGCTGACAAGAGTCTCTCCCTCAGCAACTCATCAAGGACTGGAGCTGTCAATGACAAGCCCGTTTACTTTCATCTAAGTGGCGTGCATGCTGCCCATCAGTGCTGCTGAGACGCTGGTGGTACAGCTCCCCCATCCCGGGCTCTTTGGGGTGGCCCCGGGCAGGTCCACAGGCTGGCTGCATCTCCAGGGCACATCTCATGACCCTGGACAGGAGCCAGTTTTCCCATTCTGAGAAGAAAGGGAGGACAAAGAAGGAATCAATTCGTCAAAACCCTCTTAATGAGCTGGTGAAGACGGCTCAGCCAAGGTACTGATGACCTACCAGGTTAATTAACCTGCAACAAAACCTGATGTCTTTTTTTATTCTCCCTGTCTAATTTTCTTCTTATTGCCAGCCAAGTTCCCCTTTAGTGTGGGTGCCGAGCTGCTCATTGTGTGACACCTTCAGGTGCTTTTATGCCTTCCACATCCTCTGCCAGCAGATCTGGCACTGGACGGGAGTGCCAGAAGCCAACATCCCTCCCAGCTAGCTTCATGCTTCATTTTTCTTTATAGTGCAATTGCATCTGGCAGGAGCTCTCTGCCTCCCAGCCTGCTGCTGTCCTGTCTTGCAGAACTGCCATCCCAGCCCCTGATGCTGCCAGAAAGGTGCCTTCAGGGCCAAACCAGCCCAGGCTCATTTGCAGGGCAGAGCCATGTGGGATGGTGATGGAAAGGAGCACACAGACCCCCCCCAGGACAGGAAAGCTGATGGCAGCAACAAGGAGGGGCTCTCGCAAACACCTTGTATGGCCTTGGTGATCTAGGGGCATTTCAGCTCCTATGGAGCTCCAGGGCAAGAGCTCAAACACTGAATCTGCAGGTGGATCTTCCCTGTTAGGGATGAATTTAGGTCCCTTTCATTGTATGTCTGAGAGCAGGCACGGTATCGGAGACCAGAGCTCTGGAGTTGGGCACAAATGGAAGGAGTCAGGTTCCCAAGGGACCTCTGGGGCCTGGCCGTGGGTTTTGAGCCTCTCTCGAGCATCCTTTAGTTCAGACAGACTCCCTGGGAGAGCTCCTCATTTCCCAGCACACTGAGGGCACTTTTTCCATAGGGAAAGGCTGTGTTAACCTGAGTGAATCTAGCACCCGAGGGTGACACCTCTTTGCCAGGGACAGAGACTATTTTTAAGCTGTAAGTGTGAAAGGAAATGGAGAAGAATATGTACTGCAAAGAGGAGTGGAGTTGCACCAGCTACTTGTCGTTGACAATTTATCTAGCAGCTTCCTCCTCCGTCTCCTCTGTTACGTTGACTGAAAGCCTTCCAGTGCCCAGGAATTTTTCTCCTTCATGCCTAGTTGATGTACCCCAGTTGATGTCTTATGTTTGCACAGATAGACTGTGCATAATCAGCTCTTTTTTTTTTTTTCCCCAGTGGGGAAGAAAGAACAAGTTTCTGATCATTTAACAAGGTGGATTAATTGTTTGGAGCAGGCACCACATTCTTTTTTCTACAATCACATTCACATTCACAGATCTTTCAGTAAAAGGACATGGTTGGGTAGTAAAAGGAGAGCAGCCTTGTTTCTGGAATGGGAATGAGGTTGCAGATACTTCATCTGGAAGGAGTCGCTGGGCAAGGAGTGTAGCTGTGGGATAAGTTTTGGGTGCTGTCCTCGTTCAGTCCCTTGAGGGCTGCCCGGGCTGCCCTGCCACCAGCGTTTGGTGTGGGCTGAGGCGCGGAGGAAGCAGCGTTCAGCCTCATCCTCGCGTCCAGCGGCTGCTGGGGCTTGAGCTTCCCAGTGCAGGGACCCGTGGACTGCTCCGGGTCGGAGCGAATGGAGCAGCTGGTTCAGGCTGTCTCCTTCAGATAATGACAGAGCAGAACATGCCCCAGCCATGCCCTTCCCGTGCCCTCCTCGAGCCGTGTGTCACGGGCAGGCTTCTCTCGCAGCTGGCATTTTCCAGCCTCCCTCAGTGTTAACAATCAGTCAGGGAGGATTTTATTTTAATAAAAAAGGTTTTGTCAAACGTGACCAGTTTCACCAAATTGCATTGATTGCTGTATTTTGCTTTCCAGTCACAACAAAGGGATTTTTCAGCAGATCAAGAGGCCAAATAGTTGTTTTTCTCCTGTGTGATGCTGAGCTGCCCTGGTTACATTCAAAAGCTGCCAAGACCATATCTCCATGCAAAGTCAGAGCTTGAAAAACCCAGGAAGGTTTGCCCATCTTAGAAAGGCAGAACTCTGTACTGGAAGTGGAAATTATAATTTGTTCTCAGCTTAAAACAAACAAAATTCCCTAAAGAGATCCTGGGTCATTCTGAAAAATGAACATTCCTGAAATGCTCATCATGTGATGTTAACATCAGTGAAAACAAGAGACACGAATAACTGACAGATTGTGTTAATTGCTTGTTATTGCATTGCACATACATTTGTCATTAGCTATAACAATCAGATATTAATATTATTGTTATTTTATTTAGATAAAAGGTTGGACATCTGCGCAGTTATTCATAACTGTAGGAGTAATCATGAGATTATAGTTATTGTTATTCTTTATAAAACAGCCCCAAACATTGTGGTTGTTGAAGTGGGCTTTTTGCACCGTTAACTTGTGTTTCTGCAGTTCCCCTGATTAATTAATTCTGGAGTTTGGGATGGTGGGGACAGGACCCTTCCCCAGCCCTTGCTGGCCTCAGTGTTTGCTGGAGAGCTGCCCTGCAGCTCTGGCAGGGCTGTGCAGCCCCTCACTGGGGGCATCTCCTTGAGCACCCCTGAGCGCTCACCCTGCCATCACCTCTGCACAGGGACGTAGTCTGACTGAGCCGGGCTCTTGGGGAGGATTGCGAGGCTAAAAATCATCTTTTGGGCCATGAGATGCCCTGATGTGACCAGCCTTGCTCTTTTACTGCAGTTTATGCCAGCCTCGCTGCATATGCTGTTGCTATGTAAATTACAGAAATTACAAAGGAAAATCACTTCATCCATTTAGGAGGAGTGTTTTTTCTTGTTGTTTTCATCTGAAGCCACAGCATACGCAAACCTGTCCAGGACTCTTTCTGTAAGCCTCACTTAGCAAGAAAATTGTTTTATTTGTGTTTGGGTTTTGAATCGCAGCCTAATGACATGCAGGGCTGTGGATTTTTTCATTCCATTTTATTTTATTAGCTAAGTATTGAGTATTTCTCATCTCTGCTCAGGACAAAGCATGCTCCTGTCTCAAGAGAGAGAAGTTATGCTTTGTCCCTTTGTCCTCTGCAAGCTGCGATACCAGTATCTGCTCATAGAATGACAACACACTACTGCTTCTCACTGTGCTCAGGTGCAGATTCTGGACATGTTGGGAGCATGAGGAGGAGAACCCATGGGTGCAAACCTCCCTCATGTGTCCCACAGCAGGGGTAAGCATCAGGGGCTGTCATTTATGAGGGCTGCTGCAGTGTATGCTTGCGAGTGAGGTGTTGAAGGCTTGTTTTCATGGCACTGAGAAAACTAGAGCATCCCTTTCTCCAAGCCACCGTGCGTGGCTGGAGGAGGTATTTCCTCCAGGAACCTCCCCTGCTTTCTGATGTGTTGGAGGTCCAGAACTGGACCTGAAATCTTCTTAGGTGCCCTTGCTATGATCTTCGGAGGAGTCTGACAATCTCCATCCTTCATTCAGGGGAGTAGAAGAGCTGTTGAAACAGCTGGGAGTGGAGGAAAGCATGCCTGAGCTGCAGGAAGCAATGATCTAATAACACTGCTTTTTCTTCAGCATCATCAGGTCCAAACACCCAGAACTCCTCATTCACCTCTGCCTTCATCACACGACTGTTTCCCAGGACCATCACCCTGGATTCCTGGAAGCATTTTGCCCCTGCGTTGGCCACTGGCCAGGGAAAGAGACCCTGAAATCGCTCTTCTGAGAGCCACCTGCAAAGTACTGCAGCCTCCAACACTTCAGGAGTCACTTTCTTAAAAACTCTGGAGATTGTCTTTTGAAGCGTGTGACTTTTTAAATGGAAAATTTGTCAGATTCTCATTTTTTTAACTTATTTTGTGAGACTTGAAGCTGGAGGGGAGGTATTTTTAAGTTGCTGTGTTTTATCAGCAGCGATGGAAGTTACTGAACTGAAAGCTGAATCCTGTCACATGCCTTTGAGCCTTGAAACTTGAATAAAAACACAGCTACTCCACAGCTCCCAAAGAAACTTGGAGAGGTGATCTCTGACTACATGAATCGGCTCAGGAAGCCTTCTCCTAAATTCTTAAATGTTATTTTTTTTCTGTCAGCTTTAAGTTTCTCTAGATACCAGGGACAATTCTATTAAATACTACTGAGATTTCAGTTTTGTTTGTTGGTCATTCAATCCACCCCTTTTCTAAGAAATGTAAAGGGTATAAGGGCTGTAATGTAGTCTTGAAAGCTGTCATTCTGCAGCTCTGAGCATGAGGGCTTTATAGTAAGCTCAGTGTCCTGATATGCTCATATGGACAACTGAAGAGAAGACAGGAGGCAAAGGACTTAAAAAACCTATTGGCTGGAGTATGAAGTAGATTGCAAAGGAAGATGTATCATTTTAATTTTACTCTAGGGAATCTAAGGTGCATGATTCCCATGTGTTTCCATGGCATTCCTCTCTCTTCCATGGATACAGCCATCCCAGAGTCCCCAGATCCTGTAAAACCCCCTTGAGCACTGGTCGGAAAGCAGGCTGAGCTGCAGTGCTGGATGCGTCCCTCTGTGCCGGAGCATGGCCCGTCCCATTTGTCTGTTGGTGCTAGTTGTTGAAACACCTCGACAAAATAATGCTTTTCTCCTTTCATCTGAGGATTTCAAAGCACTTTGCAAACATCAAACGCACCTTAGGAGCCCTCTGTAGTTGGTGAGCATGACTGCTGGAGAGGATAATCCCAGCTCGACGGGGAGAGGCGTTGGCTTTCTCCCCTGGTGAGGCAGTGGGCTGACTTGAACTGCATCCCATGGCATCCTGGGCTTTGCAGCACCTTCTGGCGAAGGAAAGCCTCCCCAGGCTCCCTCTCTGCTCTTGGAGAAGGAAGCTGGACCTTGCCCAGGCTTCTTGACTGTTCTTAATAGGCTCAGCCCCTTATGAGACTGGAGAAGTCTGTGCGTGGACCCTCAGTGCCCAGGCGAAGCGTCAGGCAGCCACGGTTGTCATCTCGGGTATCTTCTGAGACAGACACAGAGCAGCTTAGTCCTGCTCGTGGCCTTTGCAGCTCGGGCCTGGATGGCCACGTGCCATCTCCATTCCCCTGGGACACATCACAGCCAGGCTGATACTTGCATGGATGTTCCCAATTCCTCAGCAACTCAGAGGAAAGGAGGGCAAGGAAATACCAAGAAAAGAGAGAAAGAACATGAAAGATGGCATTTCTCTCTCGAGGCAATGCAAGAAATAAAACAGAGTCCTTCTCCTCCCTCCCCCCTTTTTTTTTTTTTTGAATTAACATATTTGTTTCCTTTCTTGGCCTAGAAGATGGTTTTGTGCCCAAAAAAATATAATATACTCCTTCATTTCTGACAGCTTCTGCAGCGTGCAGCTTCAGCACTGCGGTGACAGGCGCCGGACTGGCACCAGGGCAGGCCTGGGGGCTCCTGCTCTGGGGTCCCAGCATTTCCCTGGGCTGCTTTGGGCAGTTTGACTCAAAAATAAGGCTGAGACAAAGGCAGCAGCAGCTTCAGTGGTGGGCATTTAGGAGGACTAGATATATCCAGCTCTTAAAACAACAGATTGGGAGTTATTTCTAAACAAGGGATGGTGCTCTGTCTGCTTCTCTCGAGCGCCTGAAGAAGAGTGGTGGTGAAGAGTCTGTCTTGACCAGCTGGGCCAGGAAAGTTTGGGACATCTCCAATAGGCACAGCCTCCCAGGACAGCTTTGAGGATGACAGAGTTTGTTCCTTCTGCCCAAGCCTCACCTCAGCTGTCAGTATTTCTTCAGATCCAGTGCTAAGACAAGTGATGTAGTAAATTAGGAAGGAATGAGGGGAAAAGTAATGGGATCTTGGAGAGAACCGAAGCCTAAAGACAGAAGCTGTTGGAGCTGGTGCAACTACTGAAGAGCCCATTTAATTTCTTGATCACAAATGTAGCAGCTTAAATTTTAGAGCCCCCGTTTCCTTTGTAGACTGGAAATAAGGCATAAACTCTGGTTTGCCCCTTGCTTTGGGATGCCGGAGCCAAGATACCCAGATGTTGTCCCAAAGCTGAAAGTTAGGAAGAACCCAGTGTCACGGCTAGTACATTTCCTCCGTGGACTATGTACCTAAGGCCAAGTGAAACCGCAGTGAAACCTCTAAAATAACTGTCCATCTCCTGCAACAGGCTCTGCTCAGGGTTGAGCCAGCTGGCTACATCTCTGTTCACTGGCAGCCGTGGCAGCAAACTCAGAAGTATGTGACTAAATATATCTCAGCCCTGCAGCCTCCTTCCAGAGAACGGGGGGGAAAAAGAAAAAAAAAAAAAAAAAAAAAAAAAGATAAGAAGATGGAATGAATGAAGGGCTCGAGCATTCCCAAAAGCCATTGCTTCTCGTGTTATGAAATATAGACGACATTTATGAGTCTAATACCAATATTGATGTTTGCAGAGACATTTGTTCAGTGCTTGAAGTAAATACCTTCCCAATCGATATAAATAAATGCGGCTGAGTTTTTGTTGTGTGTAGGTTTTATATTTGGAGGAGAATTGGAAATGCCTTTTCTCTTTTATTCCTTGCTTCCTTAAAAACTTTTAAGATGTTGAATCATGAATGGACCATGTGAGGGGCGGGTAACAGATAAGACAAAGACAGGAACCATTGCTTACAAAGATTTTATTTGATTTGCTGTGATGTTTTTTTTCCACCTCCCCCCCAGATTATTTCCATAGATCAATACAGTTAAGCTCATAATAGGGAAAATTCGGGTTGGGTATGGAGTGTTGCTTGACTGGCTCCAGTGTAGAACAACGAAAATGTGAGATTCCCGGAGCTAGGATGAAAAAAAATCTACCAGCTTTTTGCTGCCCAGAGAAGTGGCCCCATTCCTACAAATTTTTATTCCTTGATTCAGCTCGCTAAAGGGGAAGAAAAATAAGCAGTAATGGGGAAAATTAAGCAATGGGAGTAGAGGGGAGATAGGAATGGTCTGGTCTTATTTGGAGACGGACAGATGATCTGGCTTAGCATGGAAGTGGAGCCTTGGTTTAAGGGTAAAATCACCAGCGGTGCTGCCAGTTCCAGAGTCAGACCCTCCCACGGGTCCCGGTCTTGGGGAAGCAACCTCTGGGATGTCAGATGCAGGCTCAGGGTGGTTGCTTGAGGAAATCAAGGCGTTGTGTTAATACTCGGCATTTATATGGGCTCAAATGTGAGGATCCTGACTATGAAATTCTGCAAAGCTCAGATGACGAACCTGAGATGCAGCTCCTCCTTGGGTGGAGTTACCGTGCTTGTGAATATTGCTTGGGGGAGACCAAACAGGAGTTTGGATGGAACAGGGGAAATAAACTCTTTATGCTCACATAAAGTGGCCACACAGCTTTCCCAGGGTGCTGGCAAGGTAGACAGGGACTCGTTTTTCAAACTCTACCCTGCAAGAGCCCTTACAATAAAACTGAACTTTCTTGCCAAATCAGCAAAAAAGCTGAGCCTATTTCTGCTGACTTTGAGATCAGTTATCTAAGAGGCGTGGTTCATGTTAGGATTGCTAAGATCTTTTCTTCATTTTCATTTTAAGCTTGAATTTACCTTGTCCTAATAGGAGAGGACTAGATGAGACCAGACTGTTTCAGTACATACAGCTCAGCTTCATCTGAGTCAGTACATTTATCATCTGTAGCTGTCATATGGGGAGACTTCTGTGCCGAGGAGTCTTGGAATGAGAAATTGGATTCGGGGTTATTTTATATGCAGTTCTTGTTTGCCAGAAAGCTGCTTTTACATGACCAGCATATTTGTATTAAAGATAATAAAAGGTCATCAGAAACCCAGCGGTCTCTTTCTTGGTCTGAGCTTGGTCTTCGGTTTGGTACAGACAACGCCTTAAGTGGCACCACCAACATCAGGGGATTCTGAGGCAATCACGCAGTGAGATTGAGAGCATGAAAAACCAGTGATGTTTGCAGAGTCTATTGTACTTTCTTATTAATGGAAATTTAATGAGTGGAAAAAATCTATAGTGTTCAGAGCCCACAGTAGCCAGGGCTTTCCAGGCAGGGAGAGACAGCATATCCTGCCCTTTAGGTTTACAACGTAAAGATTAATTGAATGCATAATCCTTGCTGTTTCCTTTGTATCACAGTTCTAATGTCTGCATATTGTTAGTCTTGTAAAAGGGCTTGACTTTGTGGTGGCAGAAGAAAGAGGCTGGAAGTACCCTTTGATCATAAAAGTCCCCAAACAGCACATGACTCCTCTGCAACTCCTGGCAGGGGATCCTGAGCACTTTCTTTGCTTTTTATTTTTCTTTTTTTCCTTTTGTAAAGAGAACCATTTTTCACGTCCACCATGAGATGGTACTCGACTGACATTTAGTAACAGGCTGCAGGTGAAGTAAGGCTTCACTACAGAGTGGCCACCAGCCAGCTGCTCTGCTCGGTCCCCATCCTCCCCAACTCCTTCTCTCCCTTCTCCCTCGTGGCTGCAGCCCCATCAAAGCTCCTCAGTTTCGACAGCGAGAGCAGCTCACGTATCGGTTTCTCCAAGGAGATCTTGGAGCCAGCGCTGCTGTGGGAGAGTCTGACCTACGAGCTGGAGTCAGCTCATCTGCCAGGGCTGCACACGGAGCTGTTTGCTGCGGTCTCATGCCCTCCGGGCAGCTTGCTAAGGTCTGCCCTACAGACCTCCTGCTACAACAGTTTAATTGATTTTAAAGCCAGCAAGAATCACAGTGATTGTCTTGTAGGTTTTCTGTCGGGGCAGTCGAATCTCTCTCTCTCTCTCTGATGTACTTAGAACATCCTCGTAGCCATAGAAACTAGAAGAATTTATAGGCACCACACTTTCTTTGGCTAAATCTATATCAGTAAATAACAGTGTGCCAGGGAACGTTTTTGGGTACCGAAACGTGCTCATCCTCACAGTGATGTTGTTAGTGTGCTCCCTGGCACGGCATCCTCCCCGAGTCCTGGGCACTGCTGGGATGCAGCATGAGTCAGGTTTTGCTGGCAACAGGCCCTTTGCACGAGGGAATTTAGCAGCATCGTTTGCTAACGAGCTCTTCGGAGTGAGGAGACTTGGTCTGTGCCCGGCTGGGGCAGGGGGTGCACCGTGCTGACGTCCCATGAAGTGCCGTGTCACGAGGCAGGGTCTGGTAGTTTGGCACCATCATTAGTAGGACAAGAACATCTCCTCCCCAGATGGTCGTGCTTACGGGAAGCCCACTCCGTTTTGGGGCTGTTAGTCCGTTTGTAGAATGTACCACTCACAAAGGTCTAGTTCCAAACATCTCCACATGCAGGTGGGCTGGTTTTGGGGAGAGGCTCTGATTCAGTTTGAGGGGAAGAAACAGGCATTTAGAAACTATCTATAGCTTAAGGCTCTAAAATTGTACTTATCTCTGAAGGGAGTTTCAGTTCAAACCAAAAAAACTCCAGTGGAACCTGAAACTTTTTAAATGGAAAATGAGGTTTCGGATTTTCCTGTATATTTCCGGAAAAAGCTTCTCTTATGTTCTTCAATATTCATCAGAAAACCCTGAAGTCAAAACCCAAATAACTCTTAACAAAAAGGAAAAATTCTACAGTGAGAGGAGGGGGTAGGAGGGAACATTTTACAAGCAGCTCTATTCAAAACAAAGAGGTATTTTAGCTACTTGATCACAAAAAGGATGTGAAAAAAATTAAGGGCTGTAGGTATTTTTTATGATCATGTAACTCAAGAGGAGCTGATTAAGTTCTTCAGAAATGCAGAAAACATCTGAGAAATGTCAAACCAATAAAGGTATTTCTGGTGTGACTGTTTTAAGCAACTGACAACAAAGGTTTAGTACAGAAGCTGTCTCAGTGGTGTGATGCATCACACATTGACAAGGCAGGGGAAATATTAAAAGACAATCTCTAGTTAGCTGATTTTTCCGTGACTGGCGCTCGTTTGGACGCGTGTGTTTCCCTACCTGAGATGCAAGTAATTGAACTACGTAGAATCAGTGAATTTTTAATTTGGGGAGTAGGTGAAAAAAGTAATAACATCACCCAGTGGAGAAAAAAAGCAGTTTTCTCCTTTCTCTTGATACATATCTGCCTGCGTACACAAGTAATCCAATGCAATTCAACAAGATGTCTTGTTTGTACAAGAGCTGTGCTCAGCAAACATCATGCTCGAGGCTTGCCGAGGGAGAGCAGCCACATCTGCAGCAGCCACTGCACATCTGCTTGTTCTCAGCCAGCCTGAAAGCTTAGCCTGAACGGCAAAAACACTCCCCTGAAATCGCTGCGTGAAGATGGGACACCTTGCTGAAAGCTGCATCTGAGCTTGCTGTCCAGTGGGCACCCTTTGGAGCAGCCGGTGATCACTGGAGAGTAAACTGGACATTTTGGGAAAAAAAAAAAGAGAAGTTTTTCCATTTTTCCGTCCAAAAATGCTAACTCTTTGAAAACATGGGGGGGGATTCTCCTTCAAATGTATCATTTTACCTAACCACTCCTCATAGCAAGACTGGCATTTCTGAATCCAAAAAGAAAACATCTAACGTAGTGTGGTAGATAAAGTAGGTGGCTCTGCCGGTGTCGGTACCTTTGACGTGCTTCGAGTATTGCCCATCATCCAGAGGGGTCGTTGCAAGGCCAGTACACCAGGAGAGTCCACAACACGGGTACTGGGGAGGCTGAATGCAAACTGCTCTGTGAGCATCAGCCGCGGGCGGTCCTGTCTGCTGAGCTCTGCCTGCGGATTTCTTGGGAGGGTGTCGGTGGCCACTGGCCTTAAGCTTGCAAAGGACCAGCCAGGTAGTCTGGCAGTCCCGGGAAATGTTTGAACTCTACTAATGTACACGTGCAGTTAGGATCTAAGCAAAAGCAGAGTTTGAATGCATGCTTCTTGCAATGCAGGTGGGAAGTGCTAATTAGCCGTTTCTCGGTACGGCACAAAGGGAGGGGATGCCGTGTTTCTACTTACCATTGTTTTCTTCCTTTAATTAAAAAAAAAATCTTAAAAGTTGTGGTCACATCACATCTCCAGCTGATTTCTGCTATGACTTTTTGACCTTGAACCACTGCTGTCCCTTTATCAGCACGATTTACATTTTCAGAGGAACAAGCCATCTCATCCTAAAATAGATGGTTACCTTTGATTAGGTGACTTTGAGAGTGATTTTTTTGCCCCTCTGGATAAAGTGTTTCTCTGTGTCCTCAAAGCCCAGGCTAGTCATGCTACAGGAGAGGGATCCATACATTAATATATACAACTCCAGGGGCCTTTTGAATCAGTGCAAAGCTGGATATGTCTTTCCTGAGGGAACGGCTTTTCCTTCTTGGACAAAGCTCTGTTTGATTGCACCTTCTGATCTTCCACATCAGCCTCTCCAAGTGTTCAGTGCTTTGCTTCCTGCACAGAGAGAGGAAGGTGAAGTTAAACTCTCAGACAGCTTCAGGCTTTGGAATAACAAGCCACCTACCTTTGGTGTAGTCAGGATAGCAGAGACGAGGTTTTGAGAGCTCAGTCACTGGAGGCCACTTAGTTTTTAACATTTTGTATCTCAGGGCTGAAACAGAGATTTTGACCTCTGAATTTCAATGACCACCTCTCAGGAACAGAACAGCACTTTGGCAGGGACGTGTTTCCCACCTGCTTATTGCTTCAAACAAAATCGCTGCAAACGGCCAAGCCTCGCCGGCACGCACGGCTCCTGTGGGTGGCTGCAGGACACAGCGACTTGGCCCGAAGTGTTAGCTCTGGGCATGACCAGCTGTGGTCGTATGCAGGATCCCTGCCTGTTCTTTCTGTGCCCTTTTGCACAGACGCTGGCGCAGGAACTGCTCTCTTCCACACTATTAAAAGAGCAAGGTCAGTCTCTTCAAATGGCCACGCTGATGTGACCTGCAGGTTCATATTCCTTAGGGATCATTTTTACTTGCTTGCCATTAGGCGGTTGCTGAATCCAGATGTTGAGCAATCCTGCGAATTCATCAGCCCATGAACTGTAATACATTCTGACCCAGTAATTTCTTTTACAACCTTATTTCTTTGAGCCAAGATCAGAAACAGGAGTTTGAAAGCCACCATGGTTCTTATTGCGGTGCTGGAGGATCAAAACCCCTCCTGTGGCTGTGGTACAGGTAATGGAGCATTCACGTACGGGAACACATATGAGAGGTACCAATTTTTTTCAGCAAAATGTGGAGATTTGTGTTGTGCTGCTGGGTAGATCTCTCTTTGCCCATAAACCTCCAGTGAGGAGGGCCAGGGGCTGGGGCTAAGCTTTTTCTGCCCTGTGTCCTAGAGACTGGGCATAAGAAAGCAGGACATGGGAACAGACCAAGATCTACTTAAGAAATTGCACAGAAAAGCAAAAACGTGAGGTTCACGGTGTATTGCTCCTTGGGGAAACCCACTGCCAAGGCTGGAGGCTGCTCTGCTAAGCTCAGCCAGGCTGGTTTCACGACATTGGGAAGTCAGGGACTGGATGAAGGATAAAGGGCATAAACATTGGTTGATCGTAATAGTTATTAAAATCACAGAAAATCATGGTTAGGAGGGACCTCGGATGGTCTTTGCTTTGCCAAAGAAAGGAGCATCCAGGCTGCTGCTTCCTGAGAGCTGCACGTGTAATCTATCCTGCACAGCTCCAGTAACGGTGCTGCTACGCCTTTACCAGGCCATTTATTTCAGTATTTAATTGGCCTCATTGCAAAAAAAGTTTTCCCCAACATCTAACCAAAATCTCCCTTGTTAGAAATTAAGCCAACTGCTCCCTGTCCTGCCTGGAAGCTCATTTCTGCAGTATGGGCTGCAGGGGCTGCAGAACGTATCGCTTCAGCAAGGCAGACCCAGGAAGAGCTGCTCTTCGCGCCGTACCTTTTCCTGCAGCTCTGTGCTTGTGCAGTAGTGAGCACAACAGGGACTTAATCCTGGCTGATCCTTAGGCATTCTTGTAATAAGCATGATTAATAACAAGATAACAAATTCCTTTTGTTGCTTTCCTCTGGAAAAAAAAAAAAAAGTCAAAGCACAGGAATGGAAAGATTTTGCAGCTCTAAGAGAACCACGGTACGGATCGTGGCTAGTTGTAGGGAGACCAGCAGGCATGAGCTGACAATATGCAGCAGCAGATTCTTGGGCTCAAAAATGATGAAATGTCCCTTTTTCTATCAAGAAAAAGCATAGAAAGTATCCTCAAGCAGAGGCTGCCCTCAGGCTTGAAAAGAGAAGGATTGGTTTCTGCTTTCTGCACTTTTCTTAGGAGTGTGAAAAGCTGAAATCCCAGATTCATGGTTGACTTATTATTCTCCTTCATATTTCTCATTTGCTTGCCGAGTTTTGGAATACAAAGGGAAATCCATGAATATAAACCTCTCCAAAATCCCACAAAACATCCAGAAAACAGATAAACACAAATGAGCTCTCTCTTCCAGCACAACTAGGATCTATATTAGCTCCTAAATGTAGTTTTCTCGTTCCCATTCTCTGAGCGCTGCACATCTATTTACTGCTCCATTGTAGTCGTCCTGTATCCTCTCCCACATGTGCTAATACATTTTGTTACTTTCTGAAAAGAATGAAATCAAATATTTGCCTGACGTAAATCAGCATAAAGGAGCAATTTACAAAAAGTGTTTCTTTCAGGAAATGATGAGCTGGGTATTGCAGAATGGAGCGAGCAGCTCCCACAGACAGGTGTGTAATTTCAGTCATGGAAATAACCTGTAATTCAGATAACCCATCTGTTCAGGAAGGATTGTAAAGCATCTGAGAGCATCCTCTGCTACAGCCCAGACATCTCCACCCCTGGACTTCAGGCACAGCTAATTCCTGTTAATTTTTCTTCTTTCTGCATAATAAATGCAGTCTGGCTGGTGGCAAGGGGAATCCTTTGAGGCCATGGGTGGAGAGGATCTTGACCTCCCTGGGGGTTGTCGTGTCTTCAGAACAAGCATCCAGGGGCTGTTCTTTGTACAGAAGGTCCTAATAATAAAAATGATGGAGAACAAGAAGTGTGATGGATGTGACACGCTGGGAGCCAAAGCCTGGTCCTGTAACATTCAGAAGCAGGAGGTTTGCTGGGATTTTAACCTCCATGAACTTCCCAGGCTGTCAGCAATCCCTTCTCAGTTGAGCCAGAACCTGGCTAATCTTTCAGCATAAGCTTATTGCATTTTGATTCGAAAACAAAATCCTCCAGAAGGCAAAGATCTGAAGGGAAGAAGTTCTCCCAAGGCAGAAATCTGCAGCGGCAGGTTTTCACCGCCGTTGGAAGTGAATCACTGCCTGCTCCGCATGTGTGGAGCTTGGATGGCGTGGAGGGGGCTGACAGCTGGTCCCCGTCCCCATCTGTAGCGCTGCTGACGGGTGAAACAATGCGCGCTGTGTCTGAAGGGGCTGCCAAGCTCGGGATGGGGTTGTATAAAAAAAGGCAGGCAGGCATGGCAAGGTTTGGGTCATTCCCCCAGCTCTGAAGGTGTTCCCTAGCTGCTGCAGGAACGATTTTTGCCAAGCCCAGGGCCCAGGTTCAAAGCGTGCTCTTCCTGCCCCATCAGCTCCCCAGGGGCTCTGCTGACCCTTTGGATGTGCGGGGCACAGGCCCATCTCCCTAGCTCCTGGGGGGAGCTTTCCTCCCTGCTCAATGTTTTCTCTGTCTTTTCCATACGTTTGGGAGCAGCAGAGAGAGGTGGATGCCAGGGCTGTTAAAATTAGGGACTGAGCAATTACTGAGGGACACACAGTGCCACCCAGCCCCGCCCCCCCCCCCCCCCCCCCCCCCCCCCCGCCCAAGCCCATCTTTTGCTATTCTCCTCTGCCTAAAGCCAGCTCCAGAAGATGAAATAAATATGCTAGTGACAAGTAACAGCACTGGCTCTGGGTGCTAGTGCGGGGAAAGCAAGTGGGGGGCTACTCGGGAGGGGCAGCAAGGCCAAGGTGGTGCAGGGAGCAGGTACTCCTGTGGGGCAGGGTTAAGGGTATCGCATGAGCTCTGCGGTCTGTTGTCCCCGTGCACCTGCTTACTGAGGGGGGTGAGGTTGCACCTCCTGTACTGAGCACGACTGCTGTCCCCCTGAGCCCCAAACTGTGGCAGTTCAGCTGCTTTTGGCACAGCTCTTCATGCTGCAGGATTGCCCATCCTCTGCGCAGCCGTGGCACGATCCAGCTCCAAAAACCAGAACTCGTGCCGCCCTGGTAAGGCAAGAACAAGCCTGGCTGTGCAGAACCACAGGCAGGCACATGGGGAGGATTTCACCTGGCACAAGTCCTAAGGCCACCGGCGCACCTGCAGCTGGCTGGGGAGAGGAGGATGCTCTGCTCTGTGCTGCTGGAGGAGCTGCTGGCCCCGGGGTGGCCAGGACCCGGAGCTGGTCCCCGGCAGAGGGTGGCAGAGCTCTGCGCTGAGCAGCCAGAAGTTGCAAACCCATCCTGCTTCCCAGCTGCCGCAGGAGCAGAAACCCTGCGGTCTGAAGACTACTAATAAGCGGTGCTGACCTTTTTGCCCTGTGCTAACGTGGCCCAAAATGTTGCTTCATTCACGGTCTTCGCACGAGTCTGGTCTTGCAGGAAGGTAGAGAAGCTAAAATGTAAACCTGATCCCTCGCTGGACGATAAAAACAGAGGGATCAGTACTTTCATATTGCTGTAGGCACAGAGGTGCTCAGGCAGCCCTCTCCCACTGGAATCTACAGCAATTAAATAACTAATCATCTCCCATGGCACTGGCTTAGCCCTCCAAAGGTGTCCTCGGAGCCTTGACCAGAGCGCAGCCCCTCTCAAAGCCTCTGCTGGAAAAGGGCAGAGTGACAAAATGGGAGACAAAATACAGCTCCTGTCTTTGGGGAGGTTCAACGTTTTGAAAATCATTTTCCCTTCACATCAGAACGAAAGGGGAAATTTAGAAATATTTCATCAAGCGGAAATTTCATTTTGGAAACGTCAGAACCCCCTTCTGGAAATGCTTCATTCTCTAATACTGAAGCAGGATGATTTCAAAAAGCAAATGTAATATATAAATATTAAACACCTGTAAAATATTTATCACATTCTATATTCTTGAAACTCTTATTACACCTCACTGTGTTACATTAAAATAATAGCGTAAAACCAGAGTGAAATCAAACAAGAAACTGGAAATGAAGTGCCCTATTTTGACTACAGATTATTGCCATTTTCAAGGGTGACTCATTCTCATTAGATTTTCCCGTTTTGGAAAAAGAAGGTTTTGTTTCCTGAAATACTGTTTCATTACACATCCCTCCCAGGTTGTAGCAATAGGTACAGTTCTTCACAGTGCTGCTGGGAAGAAATCTCAGAAATGTTCACCTAGGAGGAGAGGTTTGTTTTTATAATTTTAGGTATGGGGTGGTGAAGAAAAGGAGGAGGAGAGGGGAGAGGCTTTACTCTCTCCTAACTTCAGTAACTCCCTTTTAGTCGTCCTTGCCTGAGGGCCCTCCATGGGCTCCATCCCCTGTCGTTCTTGAGGAGACCTTCCCCACCCAAAGCCCAGAGGACCAGGGACCAGTGTTTAAAGGGGTGCACAAAAGCACAAGAAAGGGGCAAATTTTGCAAACTCTGCTCTGAAAAGGGCCCAGGCCGAGGCGTTCAAAGCTGCCAATGAGCAATTTGCTCGGTTTAGAAAGGGGGTCCTGGGGCTGGTCATCTCCATGCCAGGAGAAACCTCCTAGCTGGGTGGGATAATCCGTGCAGGACCCGACTGCAGGCAGGGCAGCCAGGAGTTACTCAGAGCCCAGCCAGCAAAGCCCATAAACGTGCAGCCAGGGAGTAAACGGCTTCTCTCAATCTGCACACAAGGTCTATAACAGAAAATGAACCTGCTTTTCCTGATTCGGCTGCCAGGTCTCCCATTAACACTGCCGACGCAAAGTTTGCACAGTCCTTTCCAGATTCACTGGGCAGTTTGGCTGGATGGAGGTAGCATCACTCAAGTTTAAAGCCTAAAATGATATTTAAGATTCTAGATCAGTAACACTGCTTCTGCTCAGCTCGAGAAAGGCATTTACATCCTTTAAAAACAAGTGTTTTGATTGTGTTTTATGTAGAGTACACATAACCAATTGAAATGTAATAGCCTCTGTGTTACTGAGCTCATTTTTGCATTGCTGTGGCTTATGTCTTTACATCTTTAGGACATTAAATCATCCCTAGGGTCTCATGTTTTCTTACATCCTCTAGCACTGTTTCTTTTATGGTAGACTAAGTCTCTATATGGGAGATTAAGTTTTACAGTGTGATGCCTCAATCCAATTTTTTGTTACCGCTGCTTGTTCTGCAGACTTCCACTTGCACATGGTATAAACTCCGGCTGCGGGAACTGCTGACATTGCTCCAGACTATCGCGCCCCAGCTTCCATCTTTCTAAATATGAGGTTGAGCTACAAATGACCAAAGATGTCTGGCAGCACCGTGGCATGAAGCAGGGTGTTGGGAGAAACGGGGAAGATATGGCAGTGGTTAGGACTTTTTGAAATCTGTTTAGCATTTCTTTATCATTTAAACATCAGGGCTTCTGCTTTTGCACTGCAACACGCTTTTCGTGTGACTGTGGTATATTCAACAGTCACAGACTGGAAATGAAGGCTGTGGCCACCAGGAATTTTTGGGTGAATTTTCCTACGTTGTTTTTGTCAATACCAAAACCCACCAGTTTGTGACATCTATGAGAAGCAGATTTGAAGCCTTGAGTGACTTGAAATATGTTTTGAGGAAAATGCTGCCATAGTCCAAGCATTTCAGGTTTTAGATATGGAGTCTCTGGGCTTTCTCATAAAAAATTTTAGTTTATTTAGACTTGGAAAAAGAAATTAAGAAACTGAAACCAAAACAAACCATGGCATTTTGATTGATTCTTGCTTAAATCCCTCCCCTTGCACCACAGGAGGAGGAATTGCGTTGGTTTTATTTAATTCCCAACCATTTTTGCCACAGCTCAGGACAGAAAGATGTTTCACTGTTACAGAGATCTTGCTGTGACAAAGCTCACTTTCTTCTCTGGCTCAAGTTAATAGCACTGCCCTTTCCCAGGACCTCGTGTGAGTGCCTGAAGGATCAGGGGATGCCCAGGCACCGCAGTAATGGGGCCAGTTAAGCAAGACAGATTGTTGTGACCTCTTGTGACTGTGGTTGTTATGTGTACAGGTGTGAGGGGACATCACCGCGCTCCTGCACAGCCGGGATGTTGCTTGTTGATCCATTCTCTTTTTATGTCTCTTTGCTTCATTGCCTTCAGCTCTCTAACTGCCCTGCCAACGAGCTCCTCATTATACCAGTCCCCAACATCCCTTCGAAAACAAAACCAAAGAAGAAAACGTATTTAGCTCTAACAATGCACACACTCTCTTTGTGTTTGGATCTATTGCAGATTAATAAGCAAAGGAGCTGCAGCCCTGCTGGGAGGACGCGCAGGGCACATGGCTTCTCCTCTAAAGGGGGGCTGGTGCTGGCCGCGGGTGACGCAGTTAAGGTACAAGTGACCTGAAGGAAACATACTGTCAAGTTGAAAGTCAAGCCTGACATTTAACTGGGAAATATCAGGAAATTATTATGGGCAAGTGGGAGGTGGTGGAGCCCCAAGGTGGGCAGACAGACGGGGAGCAGGTTTCCTGCAGCAGGCAGGGTGCAGCTGGGGGGTGAATTGTGCTGTTGCAAAATCCCTGCGACACGGGGATCTGCAAGGCCAGGTACTCATGCAGATGTAAACCAGGCCAGTTAATAAATCGCTCCATAAATGTTTCATTTTGAAGCAACGAGGAAGAGCTGTTGGGGTAGCAATCCTTTCTCTGGCACCCACCCCAGCCTGGCACAGGAGAATGGACATGGCCGCATCTCCCGGGATGCATCCAGAGGAAGAGGCGCTGCCCAGAGGCGGTGTCCGTTCTTTCCAGAGCTGCATATGAGTCGACCCCCTGCCCCCCCCCATTTCTAGATGCCCTTCCTCTTGCTGGATTCCCTCAGGATCTGCAGCATCTGCCAAATCAGTCTTCCCTTCTGTGTACTTGCAGCCTTCAAACACACAGATTTCCCTCTCCTCACTTTTCCAAACTACTTGCTGCTTAGCCGCGCTATAGGTGTTCCACTCTTTTAATCTTCCATCCAAACTCAGTCCCACCAATGCTCTAATTATTTTTTTCCTTCCAGTTTTTCTGATCTCGCTCCAATCTTTCTCATAACAAGGTGCTTTGAGCTGCTTGTAAAAGCAGCTGTAAAAGCCCAGTTCAGTATCATCTCAGCTGGCAGTGGCAGCACTGGTGTTAGAGCCAGTCAAAAAGTCTCCAGCGAAACCAAGTACCCTCACGAAAAACACTGTTTCATGCAGCACCAATTATCTCCTCCAACACTTCAGAGCTTTATACTTGTTCAGCCAAGCCCAAGGCCAGGTTCTGGGAAATTTCGTTCCAGTTAACTCAAGGGCTAGGAGGTGCAGGGAGCTGCAGGCTGGTAGCCACCGGGCCAGGCAGGTCTGCGGCAGGGCCAGGGATTTTAGGGATGTGCAGGATCTTCCCCGCCGGCGTTTCAGTGCCATTCACAGCCTTTCCCATTTCTGTCCTCAGTGAAGCTGACAGGGATGGTAGTTTCACGGGAGCAGCTGCAAAACCGTGGGAGTTTCTACTCTGTGATAAATTTAAAAAAATAGTATTGGTTTCAGTTCAATTTGGACCAAAATCAAGAAGCGAAAGGCAAAAAAAAAAAAAAAAAAAAAAAAGGAATTTCTTACAAATTTGCTTTTTAGCCATCTCCAGCTAGTGTCTCTCTGCTCAAGGACGTGACGAGTTTGTGAATGCTTGCTTTTCAACTTGCTGCTATAGCACACTTCTTGAAGCCAAGAAGAAAGTCTGCATAAAGAGTATCTAAAACAAACAATCTTTTTTAGATAAAGCAAAGCAGGGGGAACTTGCATAGCTTGATGTAAGTGTCCAAGTGGCGGCCTGTCTCCTAATAGAAGCTGCTTGTGTTAGAGTAGATGTGAAAGTCAGCGTTGTTCAGGTATGGACTGATTTGGGGGGTACAGGGGAGGAATTGCAGGATTTTGTTGCTTTTCCATTCATCCTTCAAATTAATACTGTGCGGTCTGTTACACGTCCTGGGTAACATGATGCAGTTGCTTTTGTAACCTCTCCACTTTCCTCAGATCCCAGCTGCCTCTGTGCCCACTTTTATGCCCCTAAATCTGGTCTGTATCTGATGAAGATGTTTGAACCTGTCCACGTAGCCTACAGATATTTCGGAGGTAGGCTCTGCTGATCGTCAGTTCCCCACTGGTTTCACATGTCCCCTGCTGAGCGCATCCAGCAGTTTGAGACGTGCTTGCTTTGAAGTGAACTCAGCATTACAAACACATCTCAAGTAAACAGCTTGGCGTGGTCCTTTCAAATCCATACTTCAAACTCGATGAACTCACTGGAGCATTTCAGCAGATTTTTTGGAGACCTAGGTCTGATTAACTCCTCTCCTAATCTCTCAAGCCATTATGTTCAATGAGAAGTGTAAACAGATTGGAACAGTAAACTCAAACAAACAGAAAAATGTCAGTGCATTAAATTCTTGGCTGCAGCCTAGTGAAGGAAAATAGATTGCAAAGGGGAAGAAGCAAACAGGGAGAGGTAGGAAGGAGCTTGTCCATCACAAGCTTGTGACAAGCATTGCTGCTAGCAGCAGAGCAAGAGGCAGAAGAGTATGGCAAGCAAGCCGCACGCCCTGGCAGGGTGAAGGACGGAGGGAAGGATGCTCCCTGCCAGCATCCTCCTGCTCCCCGGGCTGCGGAATGCTGGGCCAGTCCTAGGACACCAAACCCTGAACTGAAACATTTAATTTCACTAATCTGAGCCTGCTTAGTGTGCTGCCATGTTGCGCAGGAGATGGGTTTGGGTTGTTTCTTATTTCCATTCAGTGAACCTCATCTCCCGTGGCACTGCAGCCCTGCTGCTGGTTGCAGCTCCGGGTTCTCTGTGTTGTCCCAACACACCACAGACCACTTGGCCACCTCCCCGGCCAAGGGCAGAGGCAAGAGTGACCTCATTAGATGATGCTTTCCCCCAAAGGAGGTTACCAACCCAACCAGACAGCAAAAGATAAGAAAAGAAACAAACCAGCAATGTTCAGGTCTATGAAAGGCAATGTCAGAGGGAAATTTTTCAAGTTTTCCTATTCTCTAAATGACATTCTTGTTCTGATCAGTGTATCAGCTCTGCAAAGCCAGTGTTTTCAGAGACTATACCAGAATTTTTTGTTTTAATTTGTTCTGTTAAAAAAAAAAGATTGAAAAACAATCTTTTTGCCTCCTTTTTGCATTTTCAGCTAAATGTTTCAATTTCCAAGGTAAATCTTTTTTAAAAAAAGATCGAGTGTTTTTTCCCTGAAAATTTCCACTTTGCACTGCCTGACAATTTATTATTGGTTTTATTTTGATTTTGAAAATAGGCAATAGCACTCTTTGGTTGTGATGGCTTTTCATTCTTTCAAAATAGAATTGAAACCACCACCCTGAGCCAAAGGGGCCGTTGCTCCACATTCAGCATGGAGCAATTAACAGCCCCGCAGCGGTTAATGACGGAGAGCATGGCCAGACCACACCAAGGGGCTTGCAGCCCAGCTGGGGACAGCTGACTTGTAGGAAGGAAAGTCACTGCAAAATGCTCCCTGTCATAAGAAAAAAAATTGGTTTTCTCCCCTCTTACTAAATTGTTTTTTGGGAAGGCCAAAGGAAACTAGTATGTTCCCATCTCTGCGACTCAGACAGATGCTTAGTGCTTTCTCTCGAAGACTACTGCAGAGCAAACTATGCACCAGGGTGTATTTTGGCACAGAAATGCTCCTGTGGATGTACGGGGAGTCATTCCTGCAGGGAAAATGGTATTTTTTGGTATTATTCTGATCTGTTCCAGCAGCTCCTGGGGAGTTTTACTCAAATATTCTCCTTCTATCACTGGCCTTTGCTCTTCTGCATTTAGTTTATCCCAGGGATGCTTGCTCAGCTGGGTTCTCCGTAAAAGCTTGGGGCTAGTGTGTTTCCCTGGGCAGTTCAGTGGCTGAGACAAGGTGCATCCCCATCATGGTCACTTCGCTGGACCATGTGCACCCTTTGTGCTAAAGTGGGAGCTACTGGGGTGACTCTTTCTGGAAGCATCCAAAGCTATTTCTCCCTCTGGATAAAAGGAGCACCTTGAGGCCATAAATGCGACCCAGGACCACTCTGTCTGTCAGCAGGGAGGTGGCCTTGCTGTCCTCGAGGGCTTTTAGGGCAAAGAAGGTATCCTCAAGACACACCTCAGCTGGTCTGGGAGCTCCAAGTCATCTGTCTCCCACCTCACGGGCAGGATGTGTCCCCCAGGAGCTGAGGCAGCCACAGTACATGGAGAGCCCCATGCTGGGCACCCCAAGGAACAAGCAGGAGATCTGGGAGGCAGCTCTGCGGGGAAGGCACTGGGAGTGCTGGTGGCCAGCAGGTTGCCCATGGACCAGCAGTGTGGCCAAGGGGCCAGTGGGACCCCGGGGGGTGTGAGGAGCGTGGCCAGCAGGTCCAGGGAGGGGATCGTCCCCCTCTGCTCTGCCCTGGTGAGGCCACGTCTGCAGTGCTGTGTCCAGTGCTGGGCTCCCCAGTTCCAGAGAGACTGGATGCTACTGGAGAAGGTCCAGCGGGGGCTGTGAGGATGATGAGGGGGCTGGAGCATCTTCCTTAGAGGAAGGGCTGAGAGAGCTGGGGCTGTTCAGCCTGGAGCAGGCGGAGGGGGGATCTTACGATGCCTACAGATATCTGGAGGGTGGGTGTCAGGAGGACGGGGCCAGGCTCTTCTCAGCGGTGCCCGGCGCCAGGACAAGGGGCCACGGGCACCAGCTGCAGCGCGGGAAGTTCCACCTGAACATGAGGGAGACCTTGTCTGCCCTGAGGGTGAGGGGGCGCTGGGACAGGCTGCCCAGAGCGGCTGCGGGGTCCCCGTCTCTGGGGACACCCAGACCCGCCGGGCGGCTCCGTGCAGCCTGCTGGGAGAGAGCCTGCTCTAGCAGGGGCTGGGCCGGGCGACCCCCGGAGCTCCCCTCCCAGCCCCACCAGTCTGCGATGCTGGGATGCTGGGAGTCTGTGCTCAGGTCCCTCTGCAGCTGCGGCATGGCTCGGAGCGGGGAGGAGAAAGCTGACAGACGGTAGAGAAGTGCATTAATTTCAAGCTCTGTTAAGAACAGTGAGGGGAAGGAAAGAGAGGATCGATTTCTGAGAAAGAAATAAAATACAGCAGGAGAGACGTCTTATTTCAGAGTTGCTCCGAGCACTCTGGAAGGAGGCATCACATGTGTTTTAAACTGACCAAGAGGCTCTCTCTTGGTGGTGCTGGCGTCAGCCACGTGGCAGGAGGTGATTTGGAGCAATGGGATCTGCTGTGGTGAAAAGAAGGATGTAGATGGGGAGGTGAAGTTGGACCAGCTGTGGGATCAGGCCCCAGTCTGGGAGGGACTGGGGAGGTGGGGAGGCCGGTTGTTGAGGGATGCTTTCATGGGAGAAGGGTGGTTCAGAGTGGAGAGCAGGGTCTGCGCACGGAGCTGGCTTAAGCCTTCAGTTTCCATCCCGAGGAAGATTTTCTTTTGGTATCAGAATAAAAATTAACAACAGAAATGAAAAATGAATATTTGGTTTAGGAAGTGTTACACTTCCCAAGAAATTCATCAACATCAATAAACGCTTTGTGATGCATGTTGAAGTTTTATTTACATACCATTTTCCAGCAGAATATAATGATTATGAAAATTACCCGGAAGGTTTATTCCTTGGGGAGAGAGGAGAAAAGCTGAAAGCAAACATTCACCTCTGTAGCTCGCAAACGTGAGTCGCTGTCGCAGATGACTGATACAGCTCAGGCCATGAAGGTCACTGCAGAAATACCTACAGATGTTGAACACACACCAAGTCAGACAAGCAACAAATGGAGTGGACGGAAGACGAAGGTCATTTCTGTGGCCATGCTGTGTAAATCTTCCTTTCAACAGCTTTTGATCCCAACTCAGAAATGTCTTTTTATCTATTTAATTTAAAAATGAATTGCTTTCTACCCATCTCTGAAAAACAAAATCTGCTAGATAGAAGTAAACCACACAGGCCATTAATTTCATAAGGTCTTAGGCTGCTTACCCCATCCGTTCAGCAGGGAAAGCATATTTATAATGCATTGAGTGGCAGGAGGAAGCAGAGGAGAACATTTTCTGCAGTTGCTCAAAAATATCTCCTTTTCAAACATGGCTTTTCATTTCTTTTTTTCCTTCTTTTTTTTTTTTTTTTTTTCCCTAATGCAAGAGAATCCTGCAGGCAACAGCCTCTGTCACTGCCCAGGGCAGGTTCATCTTGTGCACTGAGTCAGAGACCGTGAGGACAAGGCGGTGTATGATGATATAATTAATGACTGTTCTCAGGAGTAGGCACAAAGGGCCTTGGATGAAGTCCCTGGGCCCAATGGCACTTCGCTTGCTTGTTTGCTTCTCCGAGCCTGTTTTGTTTAATGCAGTATTTTGTGACGGGTGGCAGTACTGGCTGTCTCTGCTCCCTTCCCATCCTCCCCCGAGCGGGGCTGCTTGGCTGCAGGGGGAGAAGGCTGAGGAAGGACTTCCCATAACAGTCCTTAAATATTAAAAAGGCTGCTGCAAAGAGCAAAGGAAGAATCTCATTTCTGGAGCTGTGGTGGCTAGGACAGAAAGTTCAAGGGCTTTGGACTGAAGCTCAGCATTAGCAACAACTCTGGGTTTTATCAGGTAGCTAGCATTTTAGTAATTTGGCACATCTACCTAAAAATACCTTTAAAAAGCCGGCTTTTAAGGTCACGAATCCTTAGTGCTTTCTAAATAGAAGAGCCTTTTCCATCATTCTTGAGTCAGAATCATCCAAGGGAGAGAAATCCAAAATCAAACCAAGCCAGTTTTGTTAAGTTTGCTCTGTGAAGAACATGTACAGCATGCTTGAAGTGACCCTGGAAGACTGCTGTGGTGCGACTTCGCTGATGGAACAAGAAAAACGTCATTTAGGGCTGACGGTGTAGCTTTTTCATCTATTCTAAAGCTACCTGCAGGGTAAAATTTTCTGGTGCCAATCGCTACAAAGAGTTTTGCAAATGTTCCAGGATAGGCAGTGTACTTTTAATGTTTAAAATGAGATAGCTTGATCCTCTCACTGTCTCATTCAGCATTTTGGGGGATTTTCCTGAAGATTCTGCATTGCTGGCTGTAAAAACTCCCCAGGTATGAGAGGCTCACCCGCTCCCTTGTCCTCTCCTTCAAATCTGGCACCAAAAGCCAAACCAGCATGTGAGTGGATAAATTCTATGGGTAGAGGATAAACTTGCACTGCGTAATTCTGGTACTCTCAACAACTTTTAGGGAATCTCCCATGATGCAGCTGGTCTCTTTCCTCAAGGCATCACAACCCAGGGTGCCAGATTCCTGCCCTTGTCCCTTGGACAGGCACCTCACTGACTTCTGCCTCTGCAGATGATGCATTTTCTTGTCCATTTGAATTTCTTGGGTCTTCAGGATGGCTCATTTGTTCACTAATTACAATGATACCGTAAGACTGGATCACCTGGAAGCCCCTGACATGAAATCTTGGCTCAGCTTCCAGTTGAACAGAGCATTTTCTTCAGGCAGTAAAGGAAGAGCAGTCAGCCTTTGCCCGCAGCAGCTGGGCAGCAGGCGCTGATCCAGCCGGGGTACGCTTCCTCCACCAGCCACCCGCATCAGAGGCGAGGGCGAAGCGTGCACTGACATCATCCCAGTGCTGTAGCATCAGCAGCCCAAGTTTCCAGAGGAGCTTAGGTAGAGGATGGAGCTTTCTGAGTTGCTCCACCTGTTTGTTCCCCTTGGCCAGTTGGCCGTCATTGGAGGGCCAGGACATGATCATCCCAGGTTTGCTTTCTACGTGGTTCAGCCTGTTCCTGAGGCGTTCCTGACTGGAACCTCCTGTTGAGAATTTGGAAAACTGGAATCTCATGCTGAGATCTGGGCAGCCAAGGGCCAGCAGCTCCAGAAAGCACGTCCATCACTTTACCAGTACCTGCCTTTCTGAGGGCTGCTGCCTGCTTTTCCAGCATGTGTCCTCCCTCAAACACCAGGAAGGTCTGGATGAAGAATGAACTTATTTCACTGTGCTGTCAGTAAATGTTGCCCACAAAAACAGATGGGTTAGTGAGTTCCTCAAATCAACTAAGACGAAACCTCTGCTTATTTTTTATATCTAAAGAAGCACTGCAATTAGTTCCTTAACCTTCTTTCAAAAGAACTGTAATTGCTGCTGTGGCAACATAACAAGGGATGCTGTTTTCCACCCGATGCTTCATTAACTTGACCCTAATTGGCCAAGTAAACAAAAACAAATTGCTGCTCGATCTTGACTTGGGCTGTGTCTCTTAAAGGCATCTGGATTAGACAGGCAGAGGAGGACTTAGTGCTTGAGACAGAGGTCGCACAATAAGCAAGAAATCCTTCAGTTCAAACACAATCCTGCACCTACTAAGAATAATCAACCGTATGCTTTCATGTCATGACCAGAAACATTAAGCAAGCAGTTGCTTAAATTATACAAGGGCATTTCCATCATCCCCCCCCTTCCCCCCCCCCCCCCCCTTATTCTATTAATGATGCTTGTGAGTGAATTAAGTGGCTTGGCTGCTCATTTTTCATCCTTTGTCCCCTCAGACGTCTCTGAGAATAGACCAGCAGACGGAGGGAAGATGGAGATGGCCATAATGTGTGCACACAGGCTGCCGAAACCTCCAGTGTGCTGAAAATCCTCAAAAGCCTGGGAAAGGGTGAAAGCAACAGCATCGCCTTGTATTCAGGGTTAAACTTGGTGCTGTGGCTTCTGGCCAAGCTCAGAGAATGTTCCTCCAAGTGGGTGGTTGCATGGTCATCAGCACAGCCCCTTCATCCGTAGGTGGTTACAGAGAAAAAAGGGGGTGACAAATTAAACTGGCCATAATTTCTCTATTTAACATCAGGTTTAATTCCCCCCTTTAGGGTCAGATTCATCTCACATCAAAATCCCTCCATTACAGACACGTAAGGCTATCTCAGCTAGTCACCCTCAGATGCCTTTATAGACAGTGGAGTTTAGGGTGGGAATCATCTGCCCAATGGAAGGCATCTACTTTAGGCTGAGATTAATTGCACCAGACCCTGCTAACAGTGTTGACTTTGAATTGATTTCCACTGACCTTAAAAGAAGCCTTGCTCAGGCAGGGCATCTCTCCTCTAAACACCCTCCCAGTTCCATCCAAAGCATCTGCTGCCTCTTAGATTGCCCACTTCTGGAGGACAAAATGCCTGATAAATTAATTATGCCAGTTTGGATGTCGTGTCTTGATGTAACTGCAAGGTTGAATGTCTCGGGCATCCTGACTTGCAGGGTCTCCGCTTGCGGCCAGCCCGCATCTACTGTGGAGGGGGTAGCTACTAACAATTGTTTCTGTCCTTGGTGTTTTCCTCATTCCTGTTTTCCCAAAATGCCCCAAGGCAATGACAAAAGTCTCATTGACTTCAGCAGGGCCAGGATCTTGCCCTTTAAGTCCATAAAAGCTTTCTTGACAGCTGCTGATGCTTGCTGGGCAAGGGTTAAAGCTGTGTTCAGCTCTGGAGACAGGAAATAAAATGTTTACATCTTGGATCATTAGCTTTTTTCTGGCCGATTGCATCGCATGAAATTCAAGGGCAGTATTTATCAGAGGACAAAAAAGGATCACAGAGACTGAATTTGTCTCGTTTGTTCATTAAACCTCCACCAGGTCCCAACTTGTAGAAGTCCCCAGTGAACCCCATCCTGCCCAGGTAAGCCAGGCACCAAATGCTGCAGAGCTGTTACGATCCAGCTTCCCATCAAATCTGCTCTGGCGCTTGAGACGCTTCATCTGTAACTGTTATTTTTTTCTTATTATTATTTTGGTTTCTAACATGACTTTAAATGAGCAGCAGCAGGAAAGCCAATAAAGCAAAACTGAGGAGAACAGGGCTGCTTTCCCGCATGCCCCAATTAGCCAGCACTGGAGTCCTGCTTCTTCTTCTGCTCCATCTTCCTCCGGTCTTATTACATTAACAGCTTTTCCACACAATGGCAGGACTTCAGCAAAAGGGGAGGTGGGAAAACATCCTCTGTATTTCTGGTAGGAAGTGCCGTATGAATTTCACTGAATAGGAGATGATCTTGGATTTGGTTCTGCAGGTGTTCATAGCAGTAGGGTGCCCTGGAAAAAGAAGATAACTGTTCCTTCAGCTTTTTTTTCCTATCTGTGCCAAGAAAGAGCTGAAGTGAGTCAAAAGTAGGATTGGGAGCACAGAGGTACAACTTCAGATGCCCAGGGAACATCATGGTCCAGCACATTGAGGATTAAGCTGAACACCTGGCATTTTCTAATTGCAGTTTTGCATTTGAGGGTCTAAATTTCACTGAGCTCCTCCCTAGGCACCTCCACTCTTCAGTAATTCCGACTCTAAATGGTTTGTGCATCTGTGCCAGATTGGCAGGAATGACTCCCATGGGCTTTGTGGGTGTTGGATCAGGCCCTGCCTGGAAGAGTGCACTGTGGCGAGGAAGTGCATAATGATTTGGAGAAAAATGATGTGTTTATGAGCATCATTTATTCCTTTAGAGATTGGCCACTGAAGCAGGGAGGATGGACTGGCCAGGCTTTCCCTGCGCAGTAAACTGCTTAATCTCTCTGCACTGTCAACAGCCGTCTGTGGCTTCCCATCAATTACCCATAAAAAAACATTCTGGAGCAGTGATGAAAGCTCTCCATTTCCACAGCACTAGTACCAGATCTCGGTTTTAATGGCCCAGAGCTGCTAAACACATGATATACGGTTGGTTCCGAGGCATCTGCAAGTGAAGGGAAGGTGGGATGAGGGGAAGAGGGATGGAAGAGGGGGAGGTGTTGGAGGGAGGTTTTATAATGCCCTTATTGCTAAGAAACTTTACAGAGAGAGTAAAGAGTCAGAAACAGCTTGGGAAGCGCCACAGTAAAAGGACTGCATATGCCTGTGTTTTTTCAAATACAACAAGGGGGGGGGGGGGGGGCGGAATTAAATATCAAGGAGTTTATTTAGAAGGGCTTTGAAAGCCCCTGGTAAACCCAAGGCTGTGTTAGATCACTGGGATCTAAAATAAATATTTGATTGCTATTTCATTCTCTCTGTGCAAGAGGAAAAGGTGAAAAATATTTAGGATGACCTCCTTGGTCCAGCTGTATTGAGTCAATAGATTCAGAGTATATAAATTCAGAGTGATGGAAAAATCTCTTTTGATGTAAAAGAGGCCGGTCATTGGAGAAAACACTAAATCCCAGAGATGGGAACTGTAAAAGAAACACAAAACATTCCACCCCCCCACCCCCCCAGCCCAAACAAATAAACAAACAAAAAAAGCACCAGGTCATCCCTGGAGTTCAGAACCAATGAATAATCAAAAAACCAACCAAACCGCTGCAAGCAGAGAGGAGATAGCAGGGCATTAAACAACTGCCCAGCGCAGGCATCATCCTGAGAACTAATCTTGTTGGCCGTGCAGCTCTGTGGTGCAACCGGGATCCACTAGCTGGGATATGCAGTGTAATTATTAGCAGATATCACTTGTCTGCATTTCCCGTTCCTGTCCTTGCCAATAGCCTCCAGGGAAGGGTTTTCATCTGTTTCTGATGAAAGCAAAATTAAAGTGATCATAAGAAAAAGGTATCTGACTGCATCCCAGGCAGCGGGGAGGAGGAGGGAGTGGAGAGGAGCCCTGTGCTGGTGCTCACAGAGCTGCGCTGGCCACGCGGCTCCCTCCGGGACAGGCACCTGGGATGCTATGCGCTAACAGAAAATTAGGCAGAAATACAAGATACTCATTTTCCTTGGAGAAAAAGCAAAAAGACATTTGCAGTTTTCTTGTAACGCAGAAGTGTAATCACTGGGTCTGAAGAAGCAGAGTTAGTCTTGGCTTTGCCGGCGTAAGCCAGGGGCGAGTTGTGTCTGCAGGTTCATGCAGTCGGAGGCTCCCTTGCAGGCTACCTTGTTATTCCTGTGTCTGACAAGAAGAGAAAACCTGTCAGCCTTGGGCAAAACCCGTGTTTTAGGGGAAACTGTTAAAAACGCTTTTAACTGCATCCAAATGATCACGCATGTTCTTCCTTATGAGACATTTCTCCTGGTAAGTCGAGCCTGCAGTTGCTTCTGGCCTGTGGGACTCAGCCCTTGAGCAGCAAGAGCTTCTCGTTTGTTCTGCAAGGAGTGCTGCTCACAGGCTCTGCCACCTCACAGTTTATTAACTGAAAGTTGTTTTGCAGTGCCCTGCGGTTATTTTAAAATATCCCAGCCACGTTTACTCCGTGGCCTGAGAGTGGCAGGGGTAGCTGAGGAGGTGCACAGGTCTGCGTCTGGCTTCCCACCGGGGGTCGGGGAGGCGGTTTGAACCGTAGTAGAAGATGACAGAGAAATTGGGCTCCCACTCACTGTGCTCAGGCTCTGCACGGCGGTTCGGGCTTGTGGCTGGCTTTTAGGGCCACTTTAGATGAGCTAAGAAGCCCTGCATGATCCTTCTCTTGCTGGAGGCAGCCTGGGATCATCGGCGTGTGGCAAGGTCCATTCAGTTGCTCCAATGAGTTGGGTTTGTGCCTTCTCTCTCTGCTACTACACAGCTTTGGCTTTAATCACAGAACGACTGACAAGCTTTGCTTTACAGTCTGCAGTGTCTGGAGACCCTTTCCAGGTTCAGTAAGCATGAAACTGCATTTCCAGGTAGATCCTTCACCTTGTCTCTCTCTCTCAAGTCAAGGCTCACACTCCCTTTCTCCCCGTCTCTTGGTTGCTGCTCTGCCCTGGGCACCGCAGACCAGGACAGGGCCAAGTTACAGCGCCTGACGGGAGTTGGTACCATCAACACACTGTTCCCTCGAGGTGTAGCTGTGGTAGAGAAGATCCCATTTGAGTAGCTGAGGCAGTGTGAGCTGAGCCATCAGCCTACCAACCTCTGATGCAGCCAGAGAGCTGTAGGCATTTTGTGCTGCAGGTACTGGGGAAAAAAAACTGGCGTGCATAGGCAAGAGAACACAACTGGCTTTCTCCAGCTCAAGGCTGATTGCCATCATATGTTGTATAGCACAATTACTCTTTTTCCTGCAGCCGTACTGCTCCAGGAGGCATAGCATTAGCAGAGCAGAAAGAGGTGAAGCTCTTGAACATCTTGGTATGTAGAACTGGTCTTTGAAGATTCATCTTGTCTAATCCTGGTTTGGGTAGAGCTGAGCTGGCATCGGGGCGACAGCACAGAGCAGGCACTTCTCGATTTGCTCGTCTTCATCGAGTTCCAGCCATTGCAGCAGGAGTCAGAGGAGCTCAGCTGTAACGTGCAGTGGGGAGAAAAATTGCTGCAGTTGGGAAAGGAATGATTTAGTTGCTCTTCTGTAGATGCCTGCCCACCAGCAGCCCCCTGTGCAAATGCCACACGGCAGTTGCTTTCTCCTGCCAGGAGAGAAATGTTCTGCTGGAAACTCACACTGCTCTTTTGCATGAGCAGAGGTTTAATTTCAAGCCATTAATCCGCATGATCTGCACTGAGGCTGCAGGCAATGTGTTCAAGCTGAATAAAATCCTCTTTCATGTGTCAGAGCTGGGCTGGGGGCATGCTGCCAGCACTGTGAGATCTGTAACCTTCCCTTGACATCCCACTCCTCCCTTTCCACCCCTGTGCCCAGCCCAGCCCTGCCTCTTCCACACTTCTGTTTCAAGAGACAATACTTCATTTGCTCAGAAGAGTGGAGCAAACACAAGGTGATTTTTTTTTGTCCCCTTCAGAAAGAAGATATTTTTCTCTTTTGCCTCCAGGAGCCCCTGACTGAAGGCTTTGGGCCAGATCTTCAAAGTCGTTGCAAAGCCAGAACATCTTTGAAAGTCTGGTCTTTAAGATTTGGGATGGGAGATGTGCCCCCCAGAAAGAACGCAGAAGGTCTGTGACCCCTAGCAGACACCAGAGCAGGTGCAGATCTCACTCTTTTAATCTTTATTGCAGCTGAAATGTTTGTGCATCACCATGCCTGGGCACAAGCATGGAAGTGAATCCCCTTTCCAGCCTCTGCCTCCTGCTGATGCTCACCTCTGCAGCCTGGTACCCCAGCCCCTCCACCCACGGCCCTGATACAGCTGCAGTTGTCCTGTCCTACCAGGAGACAAATAAGCTCCTAGAAACACATACTGCTGTGCAGAGGTTTCATTTCAAGTCTTCCAGCAGGCTCTGGGTGTTCCCAGGTCCCAAAATCCACCATGAGCAGCCCCATATGGTGCAGTGGGAATGAAGCTGGGTTAATTAGCATTGATAACATACAGCTGTGGGCTGGCTTGGGGTAGTGGGTTGGCTGATGTAGATAAGGTGCAGCTGTGGCTGGTTAAGTTAAGATGCTGGGCAGTCAATGAATAGAGAGCAGCCGAGGAAGGAGAGAGAGCAAGAAGCAGAGAGAGCATGCCCTGGATGAGGAGAGACCAGGAGAAGGCAGCAGAGGGTCTGGCATGAAGAGTGTGCTGGTATGTGATGGTAAAAGACCTTGTTGCAGCTGCGTAGTCTGGAGGGTGCCGTGACAATACAGGGTGGTGTTGGTCCTGCACTGAAGAAATTATCATCTAAACTGTTAATGCAGAGAAACGGTGTTTTGGCTGGGTTGGGGGGTTCTTTGTGCTCAGGGGCCTGGAGAGAAAAGGGGCGTGATGTAGAGAAACATGCAGACTTTTGAACTGAGCAGTGGAAATAGTTTTAATTTTGCAACTGCAAAACCCATACCTCAAGTTTCGTTCCCCGTGGTGTGGTAGGAATCCCTGCCCGCTCCAGGTGCCCCAGTGCCACCTCAGAGCTGTTACTCAGGCGTTACGTGTCTGCCTCCTCCTCTGCCAGCCGGGATCAGCGCCTGAACCACCGTGACTGTCCCTCCTCCCTGTTCGATGGCAACCGGAGCAATGCAGAGGTGGTGGCTGGGGAGGCACGGCACTGTCTCAAGCTCCTGACTCTTCTTCCAAGACTTAGCCTGCAAGACTGTCCTCTCTTGAAAACTACTGAAATTGCTCTTTTCTTTGTTCATTTGCATAATGATGGCTTTGGGGTTTATTTTGTTTGTAAGGGAGCAGTAGACTAACCTGCTTTCCACTTAGCTATAACTCCAAAGAAGTCATTAGAGTTGCAGTAATAGAAAAAGACTGGACTTAAAATTTTGCTAGTTCCTGCATAAAAGCCTCTCTAGTACATTTTAATAGGGCTAAAAGACCTAATAAAAGAAAATAAGGCTGCAGAAAAGCATTTCTGACCTTGAGATATTTGCAGCGCTCTTCTTAGGTCTGTCAGCTGTGTAAGTTTAGTCGAGGGTTGTCTGGGCCAGTCAGTGGGTTTTTCCATGCTGATGAGGATTTATCTCCCACTTCAAGATTTAGCATTAAATCAGACTGTTAGGTGACAGTTTGAGCGAGGACTTATGCGGTGCATCTGTTATCTATCTCAGCTGCATTTCTAGGGAGCCTCTGCTCCAGGGAAACCCCTGGATAACAAAATTAGCTTTGTGACTGCAGCCAGTATTGCTGTGGGAACCAGCCTTCCCTTCCCAGTGTAATGGGGGGGGGGGGGGGGCAGCGGGCAGGGAGCTGCCCCCAGCCTGCCCTGCCTAACCCAGCGATGGGGCTGCAGAGGGGATTTGTAGCTGCCATTGCAGGAGGGCAGCACGGCGTGGGGCTGCGTGGCTCCTTCTGGAAGCCCCTCCTCGAAGCTACATTGCCAAAAAACTGCTGGAGGGGCTACCCAGGCATCGTGGTTTAATGCTGGCCGGCAACCAAGCACCACCAGGCACTTGCTCACCCCCACCCCCCACCCCCCCCCAAGGGGTGAGGAGGAGAATCAGAAAGGAATGTAAAACTTGAGGGTTGAGATAAGAACAATCAAATAATTTAAACAGAATAAAGAGGTAAGAACAACAGTAATAGCAATTATAATGTAAAGGTGGGGGAAAAGGTTTTCCTTTTCCCTTTTTCTTTGGATTTTACCCAAGTGATGCGCAGTACAAGTACTCACCACCTGCTGACTGATGCCCAGCCAGACCCCGAGCAATGATCCCCCCAGCAAACCCTCCAAGTTTCTATACCAAGCATGACATCCCGTGGTATGGAATAGCTCTTTGGCTTGTCCAGGTCACCTGCCCTGGCTGTGTCCGTTCCCCAGTCTCTTGTCGTGTGTCCCCCCCCAGCCCTCTGGTTGGCAAGGCCCAAGAAACCAAAAAGTCCTTGATGTAGTATAAAAATTACCCAGCAATAACTGAAAACATCAACATTGTTCTCAGAGCCAAAACACCGCACTGTTACTAGCTACTAAGAAGAAAGTTAACTCCATCCCAGTTGAAACCAGGACAGCAGGGTCACGCCGTGCTGCTGTGGAGACCTGAGCACTGTTTGTCATTCATCCATCTCAAAGAGCCACCAGCTCCACCAACAATCGGTGTTATCCCTTTGCCTACGCTGTAGGAAGGACAACTTTAGACCAGTCTAATTTCGTCTCTTTAGACCAAAGCCTTGAGTTAACAGGGTGTATTTCGAGCTTGTTTCAGCTGCAAAAGAGCTGTCGGAGCCCCCCAGATCACGTGTGGGGGGCTGTCAGTGCTGTCAGTGGGGAGTGTGGCTGCTCTCAGGGCCCTGTGACACCTGCAGCTGCCTGGACGGAGGGAAAGCCGTGATTGATTCAAACTGCCCACTCTTTGCAGAGGGATCATCTCCTGCTCTTTGGAGCCTCCTGAATGTCACTTTACAGCTGGTGCTGGAAAGCAGAAGGGACCGGAGTCACCTGAAGGATTTTTGCAGGAATCATTGACCTTTCTTTTTTCTTTCCTGGTTTGTTTTTTGTTGGGTTTTTCTTGTTTTGATTTTTTGTCTCTTGTCCATTGAGACATTTTGTTTGGTATTTAGAGTCTAAAAAATGAAACACTTTCATTGATGGTTCTTGGCCCCGAGTTATCAAAGACAGTAAGCTCCAACGCCTGGCACGCGATCAATTCCTGCGTGAATTTGGATGCGAACCGGATTCGGGTAACCTGTGTTGTAGCTGTCTGGCAGGAACAGCGCGCAGGGAGGCTGGAGACAGAGTGAGGCTAACCCCAAGGACACCCGTTCCCTCGCTCGCAAGGAAGGAGCCGGCTGTCGCTTGGCAGAAGGGACTCGAACATGTAGGTTTGATGTAGCCGTGCCGCCCCCTTCTCGTACAGATGGGCAGCACCCTCCGACCCCCCGGGGGCTGCCCTGGCCCAGCCCCCGAGCCCGGATGGAGGCTGCTGCACAACCAGGTCCCACAGGCTGCACGGAGCAAAGGACTAAAAATAAAAACAAGTTGTTCTTTATTTGCAGCCACAGTTTGATTCACTCGCTGCTGCAGTTAATGACAAGGCTAAATGATGGTCATTGTATGCTTTATGATTGCCGATAATTCCTCTTTTATGCCGTAGAAACCATACGGCATGATGGATTACGGTATCATTTTTAATGTGCTTTATACACTAAATAAAGGCTTTCAAAACCAACTTAATGACAGCTAGTCATATTCATTTTTCCTTTGGCCATTAGAGATTATTAGCTAATTAGTATCTTGTTCTCATGCAGCACAGCCTCCTTTTTTGATTCCAGAGGTCTGGGGCCAAACCCGGAGATATGATATCGTGCACGGGCTTGGAAAACATTGCTTCCTTTCGTGAGATGGCATCAGGGCTCAACCCCGTCGGACCAGGGCTTTCTGAGCAGGCTGCCTCCGCAAGCACCGCGCAGCCCCTCGGGTAGGAGGGAATTCTGCACCTCCCGTGGGCAGCATGCTGGCAGGCGTGCCGCCAAGGCGGGGGGTGGGTGGGTGGGTCGGTAGGAGTTATTTTCTCCAGCCAGGTGGGCAAAACTCATAATTTCAGTCCTATTGGAAACAGCGATTTTAGGAGAAGCCTTCTGAATCCCATCAAAGGGAAACATTAAAGAATTTTGATTGGAGAAGAATGATCTGATGTTCTGTTGTGACTAAAGCAAACGCAGGGTATGTCTGAGCCCGCGAGCTCAGGTTCAGCTCTGATCACTTCCAGACCCCGGCTGGCTGGAGCCACCCTGGAAGCCCCCATGGAATAACACCTGGTGAGGGTGAAGAGGGACCGTATGAGCTACTGCAGCGTCCTGTGGAGAGCTGCTCGCAGGTCCTGTTCCTCCTGATGAGCTGTGCTCCACAGGCTGCACAGGCTTGTCCCTCATGGGATAGGAATCTTATCCCTGGACCTATTCCAGTTCTAGAAGGTCAAAGTTCTAGATGTCAAACTCTCCCAGCAATACAGCTGTCAGATGTGGCCCAGACAGCCTCCGAGGCGGCTGGAGTGGGTCCGTCTGGGTGTACGGCTGTTCCAGGCGTCATTCATGCTGCAGGTAGCATTCCTGGTGCAGTCTGTTTGCACCGAGGTGGTGAATAATACAGCCTTGTCCACAACATCAAAAGCACTGGATTCCTTTTCATATTCCCCCACCACCAAGAGGCTGAGACCGTTAGAAGTGTGGAGATGACTGCAAAAAGAAAAATAAATAATAAAATAAATCCATCATCTCTAACAAATACTTAAAACAACAACAGGATGATTTCTGACATGCCCACGAGGGTGTACGAGTGACACAAGGATGGAAGAGAAACGTGTGCCAGGCACCGGGACAGGCAGGACCTCAGCTTTGTCAGGAGCTGTCACCTCTGTAGACTTAGTATGGCTGTGAAACTGTCCCCTGAAAGGGCACGGCATCTGCAGTGGTGGCCAGAGCCGCCTCAGTGAGGACTTGCAGCAGAAGGATGATGGCAATATCTCCCTAGCTTTTGTCAGCACTGGATTTCAGGGTGGGGATGAATTTGTGGAGTGCCCCTGGCCTGTTTGTGCTGGGGAAGGGAAAGAAAGAAGGCACTATCATTTGTAAAGGATGTCTTTGAATTCTGCACAGGCAGAATTGGTCTCTTCAGCCTAAGAAATAAGCTGTCGGACCCGCTATTCAAACTCAGCACCCTATCTCCAGCAGTGGCCACGAGCAGGATAAAATCCTTTTCCCAGTTATCCCCTCCCAGCTCCAAGAAATCAGTGGTTTAGGAGCTATGAACCAGAAGATGCTACAATCCGTCTTCCCAAAAGCTCTGGAGCTGCTCAAATTACTGAAGGCTTCAAACCCAAATTCACAGTTTTAATGGACTTCAAAGAATATTTGTTCGAGGCAAGTATACTCTAGAGCAAATTTGCCCAACACTGAACTGGTGTTAGCGAAGCTGTCAGCGAGGCTGTTATCAATCACAGTTCCAGCAGCCAAGAAGAATTCTTAAGCAGAAATCCACATGTGGGGAAAAAAAAAAAAGAAGAATATATTTAACATTTATATCTTCGCTTTATTACAGCAAATGCATTTTATGTCCAATGGATGAAATATATAGCGCCAGTCAAATTTCTTGTTTTGAGTAACATCCATTATGAACTCAGCCCCATTTTTGTTTAGTAAATCATTTGCAAGCCGTTCCTGACGGCATTGTATATGATTCATAAATCTTAGCTGAATAGCTTCTTTCCAGATAGTCAGCTTTTGGAAGAAACTTCATCTTCATCTTTACACTCAATAGAGGAAAAAATTCTCTAACTTGATTTCTACGGAAGGCTGTACTGAAGCTCCAGTGGTAACCCTCTTAGCTTTTCAGTATGTGAACCCACAAACATCTGCTGGTCCACAGCATCGGTCCTCAACACAATATTAAGAAAATATTCTCTAACTTTCAGTTAAGCATAGTGTTATGAGCAAATTCTTTTGACTTGTACAGCGCCGGTCGAATGTGGATCGTAAGAAAAAGTGGAGGTGCAAGTGGTAACAAAATGCCTTTAAACTGGTCCCGGACTGTTTTGGAGGGTATTTACAAAGATGCCATAATTAACTGTGTGTTGTGTCCAAAACCCACCCTAAGGTGTCTTTGGGGATGTTTCATTTTAATTTTTCTCATCAGCGATCATTTGATGTCTTTGAATTAGTCCTAAAGATGGATTCTTCCATGCACAAAGGCATTGGATGGGTAAAGACATCAGATGCAGAACAGTGTGGTGGGTTGGTTTCTATCCAATGTGGCTGCTAACACAGGTTCTCATAAGACTAAGGTAAAAACGGTTGGGAAATGCAAAAGGTTCACAAATTTCAGTCCAAATGAAATTGGCCTGGGTGGAAAAGTTAATTTCCATAAATTCTGCAAAAAAGAAGTCAGGAAGTTTGGAAGTCACCAGTTCCTTTGTTTGATTTCTTGCAATGTTAGGAAGAGTGACACAATTAATAGATTAGATTTGAAAACAGTTTTGTCTTTCATTTTTTGAGGACTTGTGATCTGAGTGTTGCACCCAAAAGAAACCCCAGAAGAGAGACGAAGGCGAGTGGCTGCAATGTCTGGAAGTCAGCTCATGGCAAACGTCTTCGTGGGGTTTCCCATCACACCTCATGCATGTGAGAGAGAGAGGATAGCCCTGCTCCACAGGGCACCGTCCCAGCCCGCAGCTCACGTAGTTCGGAGATGGGCAAAGGACTGGGGCTCCAAGGGCACAGCATATCCTGCGATTCCATGGGGAAGGAGCAGCCCAGGGGCAGCTCTTGTTCTTTCTCTTCACAGCTCTGAACTACCTGACCTCCTCCCACAACCCTAAACTAAGGGAAAGATCAGATAAATAAATAATTGAATGAAGGTTCAATGCTGTGGCAGAGATCAAATGCAAAGTGGCTCGTGCGGTGTGGTCAGGGCAGGAGTTGACTGCGCGGGAGATGGTGTAGACTAAATGCCTGAGAAAGGACCTGGGATGTGGTTTTTTTCAGATGAAATTATAAAAGAACCATCTGGCTTAAGAGATGGGGAGCAAGCAGAGGTGAGGGAATAACCAATTTTTTGGTTCACTGGCTCTTCTGGATAGGAGAGAAAAAGTCATTTCAGGTTGAATGAAGTCTTGCCTTTCTCCTGAAATGAAACATTTCATTTGAGTGGCCGAGGGATGTTTTGTGTTTCAAAATAAATAAAACAGAAGGTCATTTTGAAACCAGATTTTTTTTTCCCCCCTCACATCCTGAAGTTGAAAAGGGACCCAAGGTTAGTGAGAACAACAGGAGGCTCCTGGATGTGTGGCAGTCCCTTACAAAGGACGTTCCTGATCCCAGGTCCCAACTGTCCAACCTCACTGAGAACCTGGGGGTTACACACTCCTTAGGGACGAGGGAGCTGCCCTGGGAGCAAGGTGTGCTGAGCTCCAGGTCTCCAGGTGCTGTAACCAATGGGACATAGTGCCAATATTTCCATATTTCCCAAATATTCCCCAATATTTATCCAATCAGAGCCTCACGTGACTGGAACAGGTCACGCACCCAGCACTGAAGCTTCAAAGACACGACGACACCTTAAAACTATTAAATGTGTTCCCATGGGTGATGTTAATTTGCATTGAGTGGATCTTGTGGACTGTAAATGCGGTTTCCAGCTCCTCACCTGCCTCAGCTTCCCTCTAGCAGCGGTTCAAGCTGATTTTAGCTACTGCAGGGGTCATCGAAGGGATGGGGACCTTTGATCACTTCAATTACTTCTGCCGCATTATGAGCACCATCTTTCTCCTGCATGCTGTTGAGAAAGACTGTTTATTAAAAAATGTTGCGACCAATTTACTGAGCTTTTAATTAAGCTGTCATGTTGAAACAGAACTGCCTCTTGGGAGGTGAACACACATTTTATGGTCATTTAATTTTTGCTTAGGATTTTAAAATTTACTTCTGGCGTATTTAGAATTATTAGGATTCAGGGATTCTAGCCCATTTGTGGCAATTACACGGCATAAATCGTTAAGCTTAATGAGGGTGGGAAGAAATTGCAAAGTTGGATTTTTCTGTAGAATTTGGTTTTGCTTTTACACGTTCTTTGGTACAAATACACTCAAGTTGGGACTGGAGTAGGCATCCGTGGCAGCAGGCACTTATGTGGGCACGTAGGGAATCTCAGCACCTGAGATGAGAACAAGGTTGTTTACAGAGGCAGATTTTAGCTTTCTTGGAACAGCCTCAATCGGGATGTGTTGGCAACAGCCTTGGTAGGGACTAAACCTGCGGAAAACCAGAGACTCACACTGTGATGAATTGATTTGCAAGGGGCGGCAAGACTGTTCTCCGGTTAGTACCTCTCTCCCTGCCTGATTCCTTACCTTCCCCTTCTGCACCCGCCTGACCTCTCTGTCTTCCGTCTCCTCTCTGACAACCTCTCAGCATCCATGGAAGTGGCCCAGCAGATGAGCTAAGATCAGAGCCAGGTGCTCTGGGACTCTATTACGGCCACCGTAAGTCATGAGTATGTGGAGAACATCTCAGCATGACGCCGGCGTGTAGGAGGTGGCTGTGATCTTCTGGCCACTGCCATTGTCACTCTCTGAATGTCCGTTGTGGCGGGCCCCCGCAACACACTTCTGGCAGGTAAAAATGTTCAGCCTGTGAATTACCCGTAAGCATCACCGCTGAGACAGCCACCACAAGGGCTCTGACAGGTAATGCGTTCCTCCACAGGGATAATTTTGACATAAGAAAGGCTGAACTCCAGTCAAGCTGTCATGAGAGAAAGGTTGTCTAAGTTACAGTGAAAAATTACTAGATGTGCTCATGGAGGAGAACAGCAGGACTACATTTCCTTACACCTATGCCGTGGTCATTTCACAGCGACCTTGTCTTTAAGCTCAGGGCTGCCAATCCCCATTCTTCCCTTCTTTCACACTACTAAAAACTAAGATAGTTTAATGCCTTTCTTGCAGGAGTGTTGTGAGATTTGCCTAGCTAATGACTCAAAAGAGCTGTGAGAGCTTTTGGTGACAAAACACATTAGAAAGGGCAAGTAAATTATTAACATTTTCTTCTAAGCGTCCTGCTACTAATAGTCCTTCAGGATCATTTTGTTTCCCTGGTCTCAGTTAGACACAATCGATGTCATTGCAATTCCCTTCTGGATAAGGCAGTTGATGTTCTGATGCTCCTGAACGTAAAAGACAGAGTTATCAGCCCCCCAAGCAGTCCTGTTGCTTAGAAGCCTGCCCTCTGTGCCCGAGTTATTTTGTCAGATAACCAGAAGAGTCTGCAGATCCAGATCCCCGCTAGCCCAGAATTATCTCCTTTACCTGTTGGCGTGAAGTGTCCATCACACAAGTGGAGAGCGTGCCACCAAGGGCAGGACAGTGCCAGGGCAGATGGATTGCTGGGATGGTTTTATGCTGGGCGTTACACGAGCTACCCAAAGATGCCCAGACCAGACCAGCTCCCCGCAGACATGCATCACCTGGGAATGGGCAGCTGGGTTGGAGGAAGGGGGGGAAGAGCTGTTTGCAGGGCGACGGCAGACTGTGCAGTTGCAACCACAACTGGAAAGGACATCACATCTTTCTCTGTAGTTTCCTACCTTGGCTACTTTGATGAACAGAAAATAGAGAGAAGAAAGTGGCTTTAGGGGTAGCCGGTGCCTTAGAAGCACTTGGAGGTCGACTCTGTGGGGCACGACGTGCCAGAAATCCTGCTGGGATGCCTAGAGCTCTTCCACTTGGCCTGAGCTAAAGCATCTCCAGGGCAGCTCCTTGATGCCTGCCTCTGCCTGAGAGGGCTCAGCCGCATGGCTCCTGCCCTTCCCCCTGCTCTGGGCAGCGTGGGCATTACTGGGCAGAAGAAAAGCAAGATTTCTGGGGCCAGCACACACAGGGGTCTGACCACCCTGATGTGCGCAGCATCCGACATGCTGGCCCTGCTCCAGGGACCCGCCACTCTTTCCCAGGGAAGGTATCGTCGGTCAAATTCTAGAAGCCACAGTGGCTGGAAACTAAAGATGCCTTCTCATCAGCTTCAGAAGTGACAAAATATTTCACCTGATAAGTGACATTTGACATTTCCAAATTGAGATAATTTTGATACTCTGTTCCACAAAGGAAAATAGAACATGACAATTTCAATTCCCCTTCCCACCATTTGGGACAAACCCCAATACTGAAATGTCTAAATTTATCCCTAGGTGGAAATCCACAAGTGCTTAGCTCTCATACTAAGAAAGTTTGGGATTTATATTTCCCATCCATCAAGTGGAGAACAGAGCATGGTCTATGAGTGACTCTGACGCTGCTGCAGAGGGACAAACCAGCAATTCTTGTGACAAGCGCAAGATTAAATCTCTGAGAACAGCAGCACATGAGAAGTACAAGTATCTAAAATGTTCACTTCAGCGATTCTGCCGCAGTGAGAAGTGCCCTCAACATCTGCATGCAGTCTGGTGATCTCTGCCCGTCAAAACGTTACTTGCATTTCAGATACCATTTAATCAAGACCTTGCGATGAGATCATTTGAGAAACTGGGACTTTGTGCGTAAAAACAACGCACAGCCCAAACCAGCCATGGAACTGGCTTCTTGCAGAAGGTCTGGGCTGCTCTGAAGGGAAGCTCTGGGAGGAGTGCATGAGGAGAAACTATCACTTCATACAGGTTCTCCGTCTAATGGCAAAGAAATAAAGGGTGTATACCTGGGTGTCCCAGCAGAGCAAGATCTTCTTACTCCTTCCAGGGCCTCAAATCCCCATGTTCTCTGTGCAGCCACAATTGCTTCCCTAAAGGAGCCCCATCCTGGGCATGGACTGGGACGCGGCTTTTGCAAAACCATTAATATTCAGCGGTACAATAATGGACACACACAAAGAAGCAACAATGAAGCTGCCCTGCTGAATTTGTGCAGGTAGCTCCTAGTTTCTGGATCTTGGAGGTGCATCTTCTGCATGAGCTGAATACTTGCACTGTATTAGGAGACGTGGGTCATTGATGGCATGCATTGGCGGGAGGGTTGTGTTAGCATAGAGCAGTTTAAGGTGATTTGCACCATGGCTACACAAGCAGGTATCTCAGCATGTTGAGGAGGATGGTGTCCTGGAGTATGTAAATGAATGAGTGGCTTGAGTGCGAATGGTAACAAGAATGGGAATGGGAATGGACAGCAACTCTTTGACCTGGCCTTATTCCCACATCCGAATAGATCCCAGTGCTGTAGTTCCCCCTAACTTCACACTGTTGAGTTTGGTGTGTCCAGGCATCTTATGTCCAAAATGACATTCCTACCCCGATCTCTGCATTTAAAGTGAACGTAGCACAGTCATGCGGTTAAAATGGCCCTGCTCATCATTCGCATGGAGGTGACAAACGCTGCTACAGAACACTGGTGGCTCATAGCCACCCTTCTGCAAATCACTGTGCTAAAAGAGCACTGCTGGCTTCAGCGACCATCACCCTGGCTGTGGCGTCACGGGCAGCAAAGGGTTGGGGAATGGGAGGGCCAGAAGGACGGGCAAATGATCTGGGCATTCACAGCAATCAGTGGAAGTGTTCATTCTCATTGTCTTCTACATAGCCAACATTAAGAAAATTACTGCTAATTTCCAGCTGCTGGCTAACAGTTATGAATTCTGCACAGACTTTATAATGCCAGGGCTTGGACAGGCAGCTGATGACAAATGAAGAGGCTGATGAGTCCTGGTGAGACTCCGATGTAGCTGTCTGAAGGCAAAGAGAGAGCACAAAGCACAGCTGGTCAGGGATGCGTGTAACGTGGGTAATGCCCTCAGCTGCTGCGTCCAAACCGTGCGAGCGGCCAGACAGCTGGCGACGAACCTGCAGGAGTGGGGGATTTGAAACTCAGGGGAGGGGAGGACTGAGTGTGTCGAAACACTCAGAGCAGGACAAGGCCAAGACAGTTTCATTTTGTGAAAAAAACATGCAGAAAAACCGCCGAGAAAAATTCGCAAATTGAGAAAAATTGCAAAGCAAAAACAATTTTTTCAAAATACTTGTTTTGATGATGGTTTCAGGGCAGGATTGATCTGAACAGTTCATTTTTATAAAACCTGAAGATTTCCTGCCGATGCCAATATTTACTCTTAAGCATATCCATTTTCTGGTACATGTTTGCAAAATGGCATAGCAAACTAAGAGTATTCCAAAATAAGAAACTGAAAATTTCAGTCATGATGTTGTCATAATATTTCGATGTCATCAAAGTGCTTTGTCTTCCCTCTTAAAACAACCCTGCAACATTTAGTATAGGATGATACATTTCCCCAGAGCATTTCAGTGTGATCGTTTTCAACACAAAAATGCTCAGCTGTACGTTTCTTACCTGGTTCTGGGGAAGGATTTATCCCAAGCACCAGGGAGGTGGCATCTCCACCCCAGTGCCATCAGACACGTGAAGGGGTGTCAGCCGCACAACCTCAGGCTCCAGAGCACAACTGCGTCCAGCCTGGGCACGCAGAGGTGGGCTTGGCTCTACTGCCTGCAAAATTGTGAGTGTCCAAGGGGCGTGAAAGCGTTTCTAGAACAGATCGCTCAACTTTTTGTGGAAAAGGAATTGTTTTCTTAGCTTTTGGGTATCCAGTGCCTTCAGCAACAGAATTTGCATGCTCTCAACTTGGAAAAATCAAGCTGTAAAAGCCCAGGTGGGATCTCATAATGTCACACCAAGGTGGGAGTTCTCCATCCAGCACAAAAAGCTCCCAGACTGCAAAGGCATCTCCCAGGAGGGGTGGGCAGGAGCCTGGGGGCTTGAAAAAGATTAAAATCAGATGGGAAAATAGGACTTGTTAACAGATAGGAGAGTGCAGACTGGTCTTTCAGGTCTTTCCCACCCCTAGCATTTAGGTTTTCGTAATCTGGCCAGACTTTCAACCCAGGTTGGTCCCCACTGGACAGTTGCGTGGGAGCTGGAGCCCTGAGCTGAGGCTCCTTGCTGTCAGATGTGTCCACAAACCTCTTCAGGTGATGGGATGCTCCAGAGGTCCTTTCCTGATGGTATCAACTGAGAGGTGGCATCAAAGCTTCAGAAGGTATCATGGGAAGGACCATGAGGTGACCAGAATTAGGTGGGGTTTTGACTTAGGTTTCGTTCCATGTCCCTGAGCTTCTAGACAGGCACAGGTTCCACGTAAAGCAGTCTGGGACCGGGGGCTTTGGGTGAGTGGAATAGGCAGAGAGAGGAGGGAAATCGTAAAACTTCTGTAGAAACACAAGTGAAGACTTCGGTGTAGGCAATGGTGGGACTCCAGCTTCACAGCACCGTGACGAAGTGTCTTTCACAAGTAGTTTGCTCCGGCAAAGCTTAAATCAAGCAGTTCTGAAGTTCATGCTGAGAGACCCTGAGCTTCATTTGTCAGGGAATTTAACACTTCCAAGGGCATTTGACTTGAAAAATGGGAGCACTTATTGTGATTCAAGCCTGGTGTGACATGGTGGCTGGGTTTTTTTCTGTATGTCTGAGGCTTTTCATGCTTCGGAGAAAGCAAAACATCGACTTTAGAAGATTTTCCCTGGTCCTAGAAGTTGGGATGGATAGTTTTGCAGATGAAGCAATTAGTTACTTGCAGAGCTTTCCAAAAAGTAGGACATGGTTTCTTTTTCTAAAATTATTACAGGTGAAGTTAAACAAGTAAATGTTTATTTCTGTCTCTGTGAGTTACCCTGAAGAGTGTTTCCAGCTCCTTTTTCAGTATGCAGATGGACAAGGCCTCTAGTTAATCTTTACCTGAGCTATTGACACAGGGAATGGTGCCATTAAATAAGAATTAAGAATGTGCTCCCTACCTTTGAGGGAGTTTGTGATAGATTTCCTCATTTTATAATCTCATTCACTGAAATGTTCTCTCTTCAATCCTTTTCCCTGCATCTCAATTGAGATTTTGATGACTCATAAAATTAATCCTCTCTTAGCAGCAAATCTTCTCCCTGCCCAGCTTTAACGTGAGGAGCTGTGTTTGCTGATGTGCCCGTGTTCCTGCCTCAGTTGCAGGTGCTCCTCAAGCCGGCGCCCAGCCCAGGCAGCCCCTGCACCCAGAGCCCACCAAAAGCCAGGCTGACCATGGGGGTAGGGACCATCCTTTGCGCCCTCCGAGCTGCAAGGCAGAGCATTCATTCCTTATTGTGTTGGGGGAAAAAATCAGGAACAGGATCAGTGTCATCAGGGGTATCACTGCAAGCTCTTGAGGTGGCCCTTTGTGTATCCTCTGCCATCTGGCTTTAAGGAAAGACAAGTGGGAAGGTGCTTCTTGGCTATGAATCTCCACCTGGGGTGAAGAAAAAAGTCTTAAAAATGAACAGAAATGGAGAAAAGCAAGAACCTGTTGGTGGCTGTTTCCCTTGCAAAAGAAACTTTCCCTGGGAAAAAAAAAAAAATTCTTCGTCCAAAGAAATGCCTGAACAGATTCTTTAAAACCCATCCTGAATGTGAAATTAAAAACATGAGGCAAGGCAGACACCTGCAGCTAAAAATCCCTACATTTTTTATTTTTAATAATTTTAAGACATTTTAATCTTATTTTTAAGAAGAGCTGGAAAGCTCTCAGGAAAGGGCCTGACTCCCCACGCAGAGCCGAGGAGAGGCAGCCAAGGCCCCTGTGCCGTGGCTGTGTGACACCAGTGGCACCGCGGGACCCGAGCAGGAGGATTAGTCTCCAAATCCAAACGTGCTATTAAAAAAAGTTGATTTTAATAATTCCGTGAAACTCAATGACAGCTACATCTAAAGAACCTTCAGGAATAGCTCCGAAAATGCTGTTTCTAAGTCCCATGTCTCTCTCTGAAGCAATTTCTGAGGCAGTTTTGGCATTTTTTAAGGCAGCACCAGCTTCTCTAGGTTGAACCAGCCTGAACATTGAAAGCGTTGTTCTGACCTTTTGCAAATAAGCAGGAAAGAAGTAAAAAAATGCATTCTCATTAAAAATAATGTATCATTTTTGAAAGTTGTAATTAGACAAGTTGCCGGCAGCTTGCGTTGATCGTTCAGAGACAAGTGCTTTGTTACTGGGTGGGAATGATTATTGTCGCGTGCTGGGGACGGACGCGCTTGGCAGGTTTTGTTGTTTGCTTTAAATCAGTTCTCAGTTTCTGAAGAAGTCTGTTGTGCAAGCAAAGGCTTTTCTAGCATTATTCATTATGTCGATAGCTGCATAACAAAAAGAGGTTTAGTTTAGATACAGGCACAGCCACAAAATTGATTTAACTAGGATTTAATTAGGATTTACTTCGGCAAAGTTCTGGAGCCAGGTAACATCTCGTATTTATTTTTAAACTTGTTTTCTTCCTTGAATTAATTGTCTTCCATCCTTCTATAAAATGATCTATTGTTTTATTGGGAATATCTGTTCTGGAGAGTCCCTGGAGACTGACTACCTTTTTATCACCAGTTTAGTACCCAAGTCATTTCGTTTCCCTCTGTGCAGATATCTTTGATCCCGGGAAGCCAGGTCAGAATTAGGCCCCTTTGCAATGAAGAGTGGTGCGCAGGAGGCGGACATTCCTGAAAGCCCCGAATGACTCCGGAGAGGAGGAGCAGGCTGCCCAGTAGCAGAGCAGTTGATTTTAGAAGGACACGTGTCCTCACCCCAGGCCAGAAATAGCCACGTCCTTCCACGCCTAACAAACCCGGGTTTTCCAAACTCCCCATCCTGACCCGCTGTTCCTCCATCATCCTGACAGCTGAGTTTTCCCAGCCTTGTCTCAGAAACCAGCTCTGATGTGACTTTCCAAGATCTTTTTTTTTTTTTCAGCTAAGATGTCTGGCTCCTTCTACCAAAGCTCTGCTGATGCAGTGCCCCACGTGCCTCGTGCCGTGCTGCTCTCCCACAGCGATTCCCCAGCCTCAGAAACCTTTCCTTGCCATGACCCTCCTGAACGTGCACCCACCCAGAAAGGTGACTTCCCCCCGATGATGTCCAGATCTGCTTGGGAAAAGCCCTTCTAATGAGCACCCAGTTCACTAGCAAACCTCTTGCTTCAAATGCAACGTAACTCATCCCTTTTCTATGGTGGGTTTTTATAAGTCTGGCTTTTGGTCTTCCATAAAGGTTTTAGGTTTGTTATAAAGCACCAAGAAGTGCTTGTGGCTGATAGACTCCCTGGGCTAAATCTCTGTCGCGCCCGTGCCTGAAATATTAGAAGAAATTACACCTGGGATGCTGCTTGTCCCTCCCAGAACATTTCAAAATGCTCCTGAAACACGTACGTTTAGTGTAGGTAACAATGATACAGTAGCCAAAGTCTAGAGGCAGTAATATTTCATCGACTAACCCAAAATAGTAAAGCATATGCAGGGAGAAAAAGCTCTAAATAAACAAAACCACAATCTGCTCTTACAAAAATATATTTGAATAGTATGTGCACAACAGACTGGGTTCCCCTCAGGGCGTTTCCAAGTTTCTGAGGGTTCGAATGGGTAACAGCTCTGAAAAGTGACATATTTTCAGCCCTGAAAAGCTCAGAGTCATAGTAATTACTAACTCTTTAAGTAGGACTATATTGGCATCAGATTATATTTTATATTATTTTCAAATGACAGTAGACACAATGACACTTTCAGCTGTTTATTTTTGGAAGAGAGGAGATTTTAAAGGAGGAGGTAGAAGTGATGCTGGCACTCATGGTGCCAGGGCTGTGATGGGTGGAAGGTAACGTCATCTCTGCGTAAAACCAAAGCAGCCAGGCAATCCCCTGGCTTTCAGGCTTGCAAGTTATCAAGCCAGGGCAACAGAAATCAGGAGAATTAACCTCCAGAAGCCCCCGGCAGTAATTCTGCTTGTAGTATCATTGAGGCTCCACCTAACCTGGTGTTTGCAGTCCTAGAAACCACAATAAATGTTGATTAATTGAAAAAAACCCAACAAAACAAAAACAACAACAACAAAACAAAAAAAACCTACAAAAAAACCCCAGAGAAATGGAGACTGATGCTTAAGGGACACATTCAGTTATGACTAAATTACAATACTAATTTTTTAATAAGTATGCAAAGTATGTATGCTCCAAGGAGGGAAAGGAAAGTTAATTCAAGGAGCTCTATCTAGGGATAATGCAATAAGGCGAAGAAAGGGGGTGCCTACACCAAACACCAGGGAGAACTGCTTGACAGTGAACTGTATTTCCATAAATCAGTTTCTCACAGGACAGTGTAGAAACTCCATTAGTTGAGGCGCTGAGGACAAGCGGGACCGAGTGAGCCGCGCTGCGTGGGACACCCGGCGGTGGGGAAGGCTGCCCTGGCTGGGGCTGCCCACGGCGGATTTGGACAATATTTTCTTCATCATTATTTTCAGCTGGGAATATGTTGGTTTTGCCAAAAAATATCCTCAAGTCCTGCTCGCGATTTGGAGAGAAAAATCTCCAACTAGAAGCTCCCTGCGTGGTTAAGGCTCGCGCTGGGCATATCCCGGTGCAACCCACCGAGCAGTTGCGCTTGGGGTGACGCTCTGAATTCAGGGTTTGCAGGTAACACCACCAATGTTAAAAATGTTTCTTTCCCCCCTTAAATTGAAGCCCATGATGTCTCGGTGTTAAGGGCGGTGGATAAGTTTGCCCTCATCCTTTTGTTTTGATGAAGCTCTTTCAGCTCTTAACTGCTTAAACCCAGTAATGCTGCTGATGCTGATGGAAGTTTAGCATCTGAATAAATGATAATGCAGAGTGTGTGCTGTACTGGGGAACCGTGTCCTCCTAGAAAATGATGATTAACGCAGTCAGAGCCTCCTCCCATTAATATCTCTCAGGTAACTGTTCCCACGTGCTGAGCATCCCTTGGCTGCTGGTGGGGACCAGGGTCAGGATCCCACCGAGCTTTGGCACAGGCTTAGGCCCGCGGCCACGAGCCCCGTCGCTGCCTGTCTGCCGTCCACATACGCTTTACACCTCTCAGCCTTGGAATGGGAAGACACAGGCACGGCGCTTGCAGAATTACAGGCAGCAGCTTGCAGGAGCAAACGCCACGGGGAGGACGCTGACAAGCACTGGCCCTGAGGCAGGAGCGAGACGTTACGGCAGCTCAGCCCCAGCCCCCTGCCGCGTTACGACCTTGGCCGAAGGCATTCTGTTAGGCTGTGTTATGGTTGTACACTATCGCTGTGTGACTGCTCCTGGCATCACAAAATGATATGCAAACAGCAGGAAAAGGAAAACAAAATCCCTTGTAGCACAAAATTCTCAATTTTTTTTCCAATGAAACATTTAATATGGTCGAAAAACTTAGGCGTTGCTAGACCTTTTCTTCACTTGACGTACTCTGACCTTCAAAAGGAGCTGCTGCCTTTTCCCAAAGGGACCGTTGACTTTCAGCAGCCACCCTGCAGAGGGGGGTAGGGATCCCACCCGGGTTGGCACTGGGGGGCATTAGCCCTGGTGCCACTGGCGAGCTGTGGCCAGCCTCGGCCCGTGGCCAGTAGCCAAGCAGCCCAGCAGCCCGCCATGCCTCGGGGCAGTGATTACACCCACAGAAACCACCAGGATGGACTCCAGCTGCCCACCAGAGCGGTTTGCTGCCCCGAGTGCCCTCCATGGCTATATTAAAGGGAGAAGATGCGTTTTATTAGCAAAGAGGAAAAAAAAAAAAGGAATGAAGAGGGAAGGTGGCAGTGTGGCCAGCAAGCACCCCGAGCTCTGCCCGTGTGCTTCTTGCCCCCCCTTATCTCCAAGCCTTTCTCTCCAAGGGAGAAGAAATGGGCTACATTAAAAAAAGGCCTTAAAGAAGATGTCTATTTCCATACCCTCTTCTGATTTTGTAAGCTGAAGCTCCTGTCAAGGTAAAGAGTGAGTGAATATAAAGAAATCATTTTTCCGTGGCAGAGATTTGATTCCTTTTCCTATTTTCCTGCTGCCTAGTACAGCGGAAAGCTACTTTGGGCATTAATATGCTTTGAGCGCTCCTGGAAGCCTGGGTGAGGAGAGGGGTCAGGGAGAGAACATCGGTAATACCTGGTGGAAATTACAAGAATTTTAGTCTGATTTTTCCTCCTCAAGATTATTGCAAGGTGTTGACTTGCTGAGGAGCTTTGAGGAGGTGGGGGGAGGTAATCCACGGTGGAGGTTTCACCAACTTGCCCCAGGCTCTGCTCCGGAGGTCAGAGGAGTCCCAGGGCCAGCAGGAGCTGGCACAATGCTGCAGTGCATCTTGCTGGGACCTTGCCAGCCTCCCAGGATGCCAGCAACGGCAAAAATCCTGAACCTCGCGATGCACACAGCACACCGGCACGCTCGCTAAGGCTCGCTATGGACAGAGCCCCACCTCTAGCCCCACATGAAAAAAATCAATCAATCCAGCTATTTTTGCCTCCTGTTTCCTTCCTGATGCCTTGCAAAGCAGCAAGGAGGTGATCAGATATGCAGGGAGGGGATGTCCCCCTGCAATCCCAGCTCAAGTGACACAAGTGCCAACAGAGAAGGAGCAAAACCAGAGCCCAGGGAAGGATCTAGTGGTGGAGAAAACCTGGTGGAAGGCGATGCCAAGAAGGGTGCCAGGCAAAGGAGGACGGGAGGGTGTTTGCAGGGAAGGCACGGGCAGGACAGATGGTGCCAAGCTGGGAGCAGGAAGCGTGGAGGAGGGAAAGCACCATATGGGAGAAGTGGGTGAGTAGGGAAAGAGAGTGACATTGTTTTCAGTTCTTTTTAGCTGTCCAGGAGCTATAAAGTACGTGCTGCATTACCATGATTTCATTGTTCCTTAGCACTGGGTTGTATCACAGTACGTTTTCTTCTACTTTAAATCCCCATTTCCCAGAGTTACGTGAATATGTGGACGTGTCAGGCAATCAAACTCAGCAAGGCGTTCTACACATTTAGCGCGTCTCTTAGTGACTTGAGAGCTGGGCAGTCTCCAACTAAATGTTTTCTGGCCAGGAATTATTGTTTTGTAGAAACTTAGTGTGTTGAGTTTTTGCATCTCTGGGAATAAATCTTTTTGAGAAAAAGTCTCCAAATAGCCAAAGCATCCTGTTTCGCATTTCTGGAGGAAGGGATAGCTTTTCAGGTGAGACACTTATCTTTTAGGTAACTGCTTTCTGAAAGGGAAATGCTAATTGCATCTTTTCCTACTGACAGAGCAGCCATGCCCCAGGCTGGACCTGGGTGAGGGTTTTAACTGCTCTGAGCCCTGATGTCGAGGATAAACGTCCTTCACCTCAGCGGTAGGTCACCAAGCTACTTGCTGCCCCAGGGACTTGTGCATTAGGTAGCTCAGGCTTTTCAGCTCATGCTGCTTTGTTTTACTCAGAGATCCTGATTCAATCATGGATGCATCCAGGGATTTTGCAACCAGCTTAGATTTACACCGTTTTTCCAGCATCCAGAGCAAGCCTCCTCGTACAGAGAACAGCTTGGGATGAAGCTGAGGAAGAGCAACCCATGCAGCAGCTGTCCCTGGGCAGCTATGGGCTCCATCCCAGGCGGATCACACGCACTGAGCTGCCACAGTGATGAGGCATCTTTGAACTGCATTTTGCTTCCAATCTCCACTGAATGACTAATCGATATGTGGATTAGAGAGATTACCCTGGCCTGTCTCCTCTGATCTGAGAACTTCCGAAATTCAGTGAAAAGAAAATAACCCCAAGCCCCCAAGAGTCATTTAAAGGAGTGCTTGATCACTTAGCACTGAATAACATCTTGATTTGAGCACGGATTAATTACAGGACTTCATCTTTCTTGTAGCTGAGATTGTCTTTTCCTTGGCGCTTGCATAGTAACTTTTACAGTAAGTTCTGAGTCCATGACTGGGCTCCAATATGCTATTAAAATGCCATCACCTATGGCTATTAAAAGTGAGACTGATTGTGTTGGAAGCAACACTTTTGACTTCAATAGCTGCTGATAAAGCATCCTCCTCCTTCAAGGAAGATCCTGCATCATGTTTTCTGCCAAGCAGGCTGGAAACAGCCACAGAAATGCTATGTTTTTCAATTCCACTAAGGCCACAACAACTTTTCAGGCAGCTTCAGACATGGGACAGCACTGAACAAGCCCATGTGATGATTCTGTGTTCCTCCGAGATGCTCTATGGCAACCTTGCATCTACAAAGCCAAAATCATATTTAAATCACATACCTCCAATTCATCTCAGTTTCAGGGGGACAGACCATTAGATACATACTGACACTGATTACAAAAATTCAAAAATAATAATATAATTGTTATTATTATTATTATTATTATTATTAATGAAAGTGTTGGTTTTCCTCATTGCTGTGTTTATTAGAAGTATGTTACTCCTGTTTACACACATCCAGATTTTTTTCCCGAATCTTTGTTCTGAATTTCTGCCTTGGCTCACGATAGCTGACGACACAGGCTGTGTGCATCCCCCATGTGAAGAACAGCTTCACACAGGGGCTGTAAGTGCAGGGATTTGTGCGTGTAAAGCAATGATAGCTTATAGGCACACATAGCAACCTAGGGGTGCTCCAAGTTTTACAGGAAAATTCACCCATGAGCTCTTTTAAAGGTTGTCCTGAGAATCCCCAAATGCTCGTACAGTTCCAGCTCTTGTTAGAAAGTAATTTGTGTAGTCAATTATCTACTTAGATATCTTTAAATGCAGAAGATACTAGTAGTAAGCACAGTAAGCAAAGCACTATACGCTCGTGTATTTTCAAGGCTTCTAATTGTAAACCGTGGACAAAAAGTAATGCAATTCCATTTGGGGAAAATTTACTATGCTAGCAAACTGGCAAGGATAACGTGCTGCAGAAGGCAATGTTTCAGAAATGCCTGAGGAGCGTTTGAAAACGTGACAAAGACATTGCTGAGAAGTGGATCCACTTCTACCAGCGCTGCACAAGTAGCATAGAATCTGCAATGAAAGAAAGCGTTGTAGTGCCAAGCAAGAAAATAAAAATAATAGGTGTGAGAGCGCAGTCTCACGGGTTGCAGCCGTGCATGGGAGATGGATTCAGGAATCTCATCCTGCTGCTGCAGAGACAGCTTTTCTCATCCCTAGACTTCTGCTGGCATCAAAGGGACTTGCCGCCCCATGGGGTGGAATTTCAGGAGTGCCTGATGGATTTGTCAAGGCACTTATGGACCAGCTCAGCCTGGCCCAGGCGAGATAAAGAAATACAGTGGTATGAGGTACAGGGGAAGGCACCTTGCAGGGAGCTGCTGCTGCTTCTTTGGAAAGCTGCTGTGCCACGCAGCGTTGCCACAAGGTCCGAGAGAGGCTGACGTGCAGGGCTGTGGCTCAGCAAGCTCGTCACGGCCGTTCGGAGCCGGCGGGTGAGTGCACACAGCACAAGGCACGAGCCCTGCCATAGAACTGGGGACAGGAGGTGACAAACACAGTGCAGCGAGGGGACAGGCTGGCGCCACATTACCGGGGCTGTGTCAGTAGCTAGGGAGCCCTCCAGGACCGTGGTGTTGTACCCAAAATTCAGCTTCAGGGAAGGACTAACCTGAAGCAAATTGTTTCTCAGGCCATGTTGTGGTTATTAGATGTGACTCAATGCCTCTGGCTTCCTTGGGAGCTCTTTCCAGCATTTCTTCTTTCCTGTGGAATAATCTTTTCTGTGGCAGCTGTTTTCCAGGGCACCCACACAGAAATGCCACGAGCCACAGATAAAACCCAGGTGCCAACCCAAGGCGGGGGGATGCAAGGCAGGGCGTGATGCTTGAGTAAATCATACCTGAAGAAGCAACTGTTTTGAAGAAACCAGTTGTCAATGAGATAGAACAAAGTTCCCACAAAATTCATCCAAGACTCCGTAATGTACAGCTATGAAACTTGCTTCAGATTTTGCCATCGTTTCTTGTATTACATTTCCAAAGCTGTTTTTGTGTCAAAGGGGCAGCTGTCATTTTAGCGTGACAAACACACTATGCTTGCTCTTGCAGAAATCGGTGTTTTGTTCTTTCACCTGGCAGCTGTTTTCCTTCAAATGCAACAAAGGCTGCTCAGGCTTAAAAGGTAAAACATGACATTAAAACTAAGAAAACTCAGGATTTTTTCTTGAAAGTTGCTGCAAAAATGGAATTTCATGGACTTGGAGCAAAATAGCCAAACCTGAAATGTTGCAAATGGGTAAAATAATTCCTTCAAAGAGGTGTCATGCTGCCTTGCAGGGGCTGGTGTCTGACAGCGTGTGCCCCCGCTGCTGTCCCTAGGCCAGGCTGCCTGGCACATCAACCCTTTCTGCTCGGCTGCATCCCGCTGCGGTGCCAGGACTCAGTTTCCCCAACCTGCTGGGAAACGTTGCTATTAGACCGGATTACAAAAGTGAACTCGTGAGCATTTTATGGCTCTGGGGTTTGTCGGCTGAAATGCTCTCTACAGGCTAAATATGTTCTTCACTAGCAAGACTTTAGTGCTATAAAGTCCTTCTTGAATGGAGATGAATTTTATCCCGATAGTTATTCTCACAAAGCAAACAAAATACAGATTTTCAAGTGACTGAAATGCAAAGGTGTTTGAATTCTGTCTCGAGGTATACAAAGCCAAATACGCCTCCCATGGGGTATGAGTGCCAAGCTGTGTCTGTAAAGAATAAGTGAGAGGTTTTATTCTTCATAATCTTGCTTAGGAGGAGAGGAAATCCCCCTTTGGGACAGAGTGAGAGACAGCTCCAGAAGTAACAAAACCACTTGCGGAGCTGCGTTTGGCTTCCTGCATGCCACGCTCTGCAGAGGCTGAGCAATTTGACCCAAACTGCAAAGCAGACCCTTCCTTCAAGCCCACAGCGGCTGTATTGAAGCAGGTGGGAGGAAGAGAGCATCGTCAGCATCTACCACATCTCCTTTAACCCCTGAGGGCAAAGGAAGGAATATCTTGCAATGTTTGGTCACCTCGAAGCTCTGAGTTACCTGAGCAGCTTCTCCCTTTTTCCTCTCTCACCGGCTCCCATTCAGTGAGGGGAGATTCATCTTACTTAGGCTGAGCTGTAAAATCTAATGAGGGTCCTCTGAGCACCCATAATAGTGATCATGCCTAAATGCGTGCATCCAAGTACATGTGTATATATATATCTTTTTATTTAATACACCTGAAAGCCAGGTTGGACGGGGCTTTGAGCATCCTGGTCTAGTGGCAGGTGTCCCTGCCCATGGCACGGGTTGGAACGAGTTCACCTTTAAGGTCTTTTCCAACACAAACCATTCTAAAATTCTATGATTCTCTGATGTTTAAGAATATATATAAAACAAGATACACAGCCGCTTGGAAAGAAGGCAAATTGATTTAATTTTTTTGGTCTTTGCTACCATACAATCTGTCTTCATTCCTAATGGCAGAGGAGGAATATGGCTCCCATACCATGAGAGGAAGGAAAAAACGCCTGTGTGCAACCAAGTAATTCTTTTGTCCCTTGCAAAAATGTGCTTCACGTGCTGGGTGTAAGATTATTTACCATCATTGCTTTGTCAAGGAAAGGACCAAGGACCCCCGCACAATGCAAAGCCCCCTGTTACTGCACACAAACCAAATGCTGAACACCAGAGATAGGATTCTTATTTGCAGCATTTGTGAGATTTATTTTAACCTCAGAAGCAGCACAGCCTGCTGTGTGCGCCGAGGCTTGTGTGTGCTTGTGTCATATGCTGTGCGGGCAACATTTAACGCTAATGAGAAACAAAGAATTCCTGCAAACCCAAACAGCAGCAAGCGAGCTCAATTAGATGTCTGGCTGGCCACAGGAAACAGATTCTATTTTCTTTGTACTGAATAGCAACCAGAGCCTTTGTCCCACCCGCACATGGATGTGGAAGGCAATCTGCTGGCGGCCAGGGAGAACTGTGCTGTGCTACACCATCATCCAGGAGCGTCCCTCTTCACCTGTAAAGTTACGATAATAAACCCCACCTTTCTCTGCCATCATTCCTCCTATTCAAACATCATTCTTCTTATCTTTCTTATTGTTGTTACGAATTATGAAAGGTCCGTTTGTTCTCGGGCGGGCAGATGTCCATGTGTATGAGGTCTACTCAAAAACTCTTGGTCTGTTCCACAAGGAGACCGGACGGGGCAATTTGTGCCTCTCATTCTCCACCGGACAAGTCAGGGCGTGACGTGGTGAAGCCACAAAGCAGTTTTCCCCCTGGTTTTACGGAGGGTGCGTTCCCCTGGATGGTGAGGCTGGAGCTGGGGGCAGGGGGGCGATCCGGCTTACCGTGCCGCTGGCGGAGGGGCTGCGGAGGGGCAGGAGGGGCCTCGGCTGGGCCAAGCGCAGTAAATGCTGTGTGGGGGGACACCGAACCGCTGCAGGTTGGCTTAATGTATCCTGGACACAATGCCACGCTGGAAAATGGGCTGGCAGTGGGGCTGAGAAGGAGAAGAGAAAGAAAACGGGGTAAGGAATGAAGAGGATTCAGGAGCAGGATGAGGCCCCGGTGCACACAGAGGAGCTGAGGCTGCACAAGGAGCTGGAGTGGTCCCCTGCAAGGCCATCTGCAATGTCTCTAAAAATATTCATAATTTGTTTCTTTTTTAAAGCAGAGAGTCCTTCAGGTTAGAGCCCAGACAACCAAACAGGGAGCAAACCGGAGCTCTTTATCTGCGACAGGTAATGACTTCCCTGTACTGACAAGACAGACTGGGAAGAAAACAGCAATCCATCAGTCACAGCACCAGGCAATGGAGAGGAGTGGCTGAGACAAGCCAAAATAATTACTCTGGAATGAGCAAAAGGCTTTTGATATTGCAGGGTGAGCACGAGAGCAACGCCAGAGAGCCAAGGGGCTGCGATGGCTCGGCTTGGCCTGACATCCAGGTGATGCTCATGGGGGAAACGCGGCTGCGCAGACACCTCCGTGGCCACCAGAGGAAGGTTTTTCCCCTCCAGACTTTCTAGCGAATGAAGAAAGAGTCAGTGCCGTGGTGTGGAGAAAAGAGTCACTCTGGCAGCTGTGGAGGAGCAGCTGAGGGTCCCTGGGGGGACCCCAGTGCCCGGGGAGGGTGGCAGACAGCACCCAGGGTTTGGGACACTCTGTCTGGTTTAGGGAAGGTGACAAGGCTGGGCAATGTTCTCTAGAAATGACTGTTTTTATAACAAAAATGCAAAAATCTTCAAACGTTGCCCTTGAGAATCCAGGGCTTTTCCAGCCCTGCAGGGGCAGGTTTGCCTTTAGGGAAGATGCTGTTCTCATGATGCAGGTTTTACCAACGCGTTGTTTCTGTTGAAAGCAAAGAAAATCAAACTGACTGGGGGTGGGGGTGGGGGTGTAATGTTTCAAACTGAAATGCTCACTTTGCTGTGCTCAGAAAATTAATATGTTAAGCCCTCTGCTTTTCCCACTGAACTGGGAAGAGAGGTGGCCGGGGCAGGATGAGGGTAAGGAGAGAGGTTCCCCATCCTCGTCTTTCTCTCGGTTTCTCTTTCCCATGCTATCACACTTGGAAAAAGGATCAATGAGATCTATAACCACCTAATTGTTTCCCCATCAACCCCGCAGCCCCATCCCACACCCCTCCCCCTGCCAAGCAGCGTTTCACCAATCCCAGCCTGCGCTCAGCCTTCCTCCCCACATCAATCCAGGATAAGGCGTGGACTGGCAGGACAGGGGAACCTAATGGGACTGGGAGATGTGAAAAGAGTTTTTCCAGCTTGGGGAATGGGTCTTTAAATACACGAGAAGGGAGCACGGTCTCATCCACCCAGACAGCTGTCAGGGAACGACTGCAGCGCCGTTATTGCTGTGTGCTCTAGCTTGAAGGTAGTTCAGAACAACACTAACAACCTTTTCACCACTCACGATTCAACCATAATACACATGTCCAAGAACGCAATTTGCTGGAGCAGAAACAAATGCTCTGTAAGAGAAAGCAGAGAGCCACTTATAAAGCGAAACACTTGTAATTATCGTATGCAAATCAGCCTGACTACAGGTTGCACTGGGTGTGTGTGCATTGCCTGGTTAATTTGGAAACAGTTCAGTAGTTAAAAGTGAACTATAAGGTTCTCATTATGCAATTAGGACTTTAGTGAAAGACTCATTAATCTGAAATGCAATTAGTCGGGCTGCTGCTGCACAGAGTTCAAAAGTGATTTTGTTGGGTGGTGATTTTGCCGTTCACGTAGCGTTGGATATCTCCAAATGCTTTGATAGGATCTTCTCATTTCAGGCTTACATAGACTCAGTTTGGAATGATACAAACATGAAAAGAATGAGGATTTAGTTAATTTTAAACTGTCAGCTGCTCTCTTACATCTGAATTTGCTGTTTGTTCTAATCTCTGCTATTTGTCCCTGTGGGGAAGATACAGATCTAGTGCTTAGAAACAAGGGCTGATGTAATGATGCTCAGATATCACAGTAAACATTATTTCTAAGAAATATGCAAGCAGTCAGGTCTCTCGGGTTAAGTTATCAACTCCACCAGTGGCTCTTTGCATGACTTTCAACAAGACCAGCCCAAGTATGTTGTGGTGGCATCATCAGGTTGGGGGTGGAGTGGAAAGATCAGCCGCGATCGCTGCGTAAGGCACATTCTACCCCAAAAACTGCTTTACAGGGATTACAGAGACCAGATAGATCATAAGAACCTGTGTATTATCTGCGGGTTTACAGCATTGTCAAAGTAAATCATTCAGTCCAGGTCCTTCAGGAGTCCTTTTTGTGAAGTTGAAGCTGCACAAAATCCCTGTATTGCACTCCAAAGCCTTTCCTGCAAAAGGAAGATGAGGGTTCCCATTCCCCCTGTCCCGGCTTATCTACAAATAGCTCCAGTGCTGGCTGGCTGCCCGGGGCAGGTTTCACCTGCTTTGCTCACAGGTAAAACAGACATTTTAATACATCCCGTACCTACTGGGTAAAAGGTGATTTGAGAACCTGAGAGAAAATGTGCTTAAAGAGCTACAGCTTCACCTGGGTGAAATATTTTGCCAAATCTTTTTGTCTCACAAAGACTAGAGGTTGAGCAGCAGTAAACTGTTCCCTGGATGAATTTCAGCCTCACAGAATTGCCTGTGACACACACAAACAAAACACCAGAAAAAGTAAAAATATGACAAAACACTTTTTGGTTAGAAACCTCCTTAAGTTATATTTACACCGTGATTAAAGAAAATACTTGGCTTCAAAATGGAACATTATATACTAGGGAAAACAAAATGTTTCACTTAAACCGAAGTTTATTTCTTCCAACTTTATGATTAAAAAAAAAAAATAATTCAAGGATTTGAATTTCAAGTTGACCTGAAGCATTATTTTTTTTAGTTTATTTGTTTCTTTGAAATTGCCAGTGAAGCAAATAATTAATTATTTACACGGCTCTACCTAAGGTATACCTACCTAAAGTGTGCGATGATAAACAATTTGCTTGACTAATTACTGCCGGGACCCTGCTGCAAGGGGGGGGGGGGGGGGTGGGGTGATGTGACCTTGCTGGTGGTCAGGATGAGACCTCATCTGGAAGTCACCATCCCCTAACTGTGGTCCTGTAACTGCCCTCGGTTTTCCATACAAATACAATTAAGTATAATTAGCCAGATCCAGTCAGAATTGTAATAAGCCTCACACACCAAACCCTCAATCCCATCTCTGGTAATGGCTTGAAGAGGATGCTTAAGGGAAGCGTGTACGTACAGGTGAGGTGCATAAAAATGCTAATTATCTCCCTCCCTAGGCACACGCGGCTCAAAGACCGTCTGAGCCAAAGGTTGTGGAGGCTGCAGAGGTCAGTGCAAAATAAGGTAGAGCAGTTTTGATCACC